>NC_136065.1:1049260706-1050466539 GCF_964261635.1 Lissotriton helveticus
CCCCCAGCCCTGCCGCGCAAGGATTGGCCTGCGCGGCCACGCCCTCGGAAGGCCGCGCAGGGATTGGCTGCCGGTCGGGCAGCCGGAGGTAGACGCCGATCCCAAGCCCCGGGTCCCCGTGAGAGAGGAGGGGCCCGGGTGAAGCAGGAAGCCGGCCGGAGGTGTCGAGTGGCTGCGGGGCTCCCGTGGTGAATAGGAAACCCTGATTGTGTTGCCGGGGCCCGAGTGAGGCCTTGCAGGCCCCGCGTGACCCGCCCCTGTCAACGGAGCTGCCCAGGGGCTCTCATGCTTTGAGAGAGCCCCCGCATGCTCCCACGCTGTTGCAGGGCACCCGTGCACAGAGGGAGCCCTGACGTTGAGAGGACCGGCCAAGTGCTGCAGAGGGCGGGGCCCGCCGACGCTAAGGGGAGCGCCGCGAGTCCAGAGCAGCCCTTCTAGAAGCCCCGGGTCCCTGTGAGAGAGGAGAGGCCCGGTGCTCGAGGAGACATCCCAAGAACCCCGGTGAGTGTGAACTCGGCCGCATAGTGGGTTGGGGGCGTGTCGGGCAGTTGGTCGCCCCCCCTCTGGAAACTGGAGCGAGGGCCGTTGGCCCAGATTAGCCTGGGGAGAGCCTGCAACTTAGTCCAGAAGTGACCGAAAGTTCTCCCCCCCCCCCGAAGTGGGTCCGGACCTAAATTAGGCCCACAGTGTCTGCGGGTTGGGGCCTGGAGTCGGGGCACAGGGTCGGTGCCCGCCCCCCTATGGCTGGCAATCTTGGAGACCTCCAGCTAGGACACCGTGTTTTAGGGGCCCCCATTTATGCCTGTATAGAGGGTAGTTAGGCCCTGGACTGGGCAGCCGCCTGAAGAGCAAACTGACGTCGATGCCATTGGTTCCCGGTTACCTTTTGTGCCTAGGGTACCAGTCAGGTTATGAAACTAACTTTCAGATGTTTCCTGCCCATGATACCTGCGTAGGCCTGACCTCCAATCTGCATGTCTATGCCCGAGGAGGGATTGTCCTTTGTTGAGGTTCTGAGGCCTAGAGTCAGGCCCATGTTAAATGCATTTAGGCTAAGGTATCTGTTCCCAGGTTCAATGTGATTTAGGCCTGATGTATTTTAGGTGTTCCATCCGGGGCTAAAACTGCTGATGCCACTGAGATGTGCCGCGGCCCCTGCCTTATGGTTGAGGCCCTCATGCGCATGCTCATGGTTTAATGCCTCACGTCACACCATAATGTGTATGCCTAATACTTAACTTCATGCGGAGGGTTGGCTGTTGTATACACCCTGATGGTTTATGCTTATGGTGACACCAATTTACTGTCTGATGTATTTGCTGCCGGTTGGGGGCTAAGGAATTAGACTCTCCAGTTCTTTTCCCTAAGGCTACAGCACTGGTAAAGGAGGCCTAAGGGCCCTATGGTTATACCTGCCGGTTATATCATATGCTGTGATGCCATGATGTTTTTTTCCCTTACAGGGGTTGTGCTGACGTTATAATGCCTGATGGGGGTTTATGCTTGATGTTGTATTTTGTAAATTACAGCCTACTACCAAGGATTAAGGCCTGCGCCGCTGCCCATGATTGAGTGTCCTATGACTGATGTTACAGATGCCAAGGTATATTGATGTTTTACACCTGATGGTTGATTGTATGCGGTTGTGCCCACCGTGCAGGTGATTGTGCCTTTTCTTACAGGTTTGGGCCTGGTGGGCCCCTATGCTGGCCTGACGTGTTACTCCAGGCCCCTTGTTATGCCCCATGCTGATGAGCACGCCGTGATGTTCTATTACAGGTGTTCCTGCTTGATGTTAATGCTGGGGGATTCCTATTCTTTTTGCAGGAGACGCCCATGCCAGCTATTTTGGGTTATTACCCCTAATGTTGGATTTTATGTATAATGGGCTTCCACACCAAGTGTTTCCTTCCCTCATATTGATGTCGCAGATGTTACATGCCAAGTGTTAACCTTTTCATATTTCAGCAGGACAATCTGGATTTATTTACCGTTTCAGCCTTGTTCCCAATTACCTTGTAAATAATCCCCCCCCCCTGGGTATATACTGCCCTGGTGCTCGCTAGCGCCTTGTTGTGATTACGGCCTATGTTATGTTTACCCTTGCAGGTTGGAGACAATAGAGAACTTATTATTTTTCCAACTCAAGCTGGTGTCGTGCCTCTTTTGTGGTGTGCCTTGTGTGTCGGATGTGGGTACTGCATGGATGCTTCACATGTCCTCCGAAGTTTGGCCTGCCCGCTCGGTTCCGTGCTACCCCCCGTAGAAGTGGCAACCCCATTTCTTACATATGTTCTTTGAGAGTAGGTTTGTAGGTGGCTGTATAGGTCAAGTAGTGTGTGTGTGTGTATGTGTGGCTGTATTGCGCTGTGAGTGGTAGTGTAAGTAGTTGTATGGGTCTGTAAGTGGGCGTGTAAGTTGTATTGCGGGTGTGTGAGTGGTGCATTGATCAGTTTGTGAATGTTAGTGGCTGTATGGATGTGAGAGTGGCAGAAGGGGTATGTGAGTGGATGTGAAGTGTCTGTGTGGGAATGTCAGTGCTGTGTAAGTGACTGTGCCAGAACGGCACCTCACGTGCCCCTTTATCCTTCAAGAGAACACAGTTTTCAACAAAATGTCTAGCTAACTGAAGTATTTTCTTCTGGTTAATTACTAAGAACAACCTCATTGGTTAAATGGCCAATGCATATTATACATTACATCTGCATAATCAAATGTCTCCAGTGACCTTGTGTGTGTTTCGGCAATGTAATTGTTGCTGTGCATCTGTATCCATAAGTCTGTGATAATATGAATTCTCCTATGGAGAATACAACAAGACTACAAAAAGTTAAATCTTCACCAAACAAGGATACTTTCCTTTAATTATCTGAAGTAAGTGCTTCTTTGTTTGGTTAAGATGTCCTCTATACCATGATATCAAGAACGTGCGTCCCCAGCATTGTGTTGGTTTTCACCTGTTGTTATGTGAAGCCACCCATCCCCTCTTTCATTGACCTCCCCTCATCCCCCCCCCACATGAGTGCATCTCTCAAGTCACTTGCAGACCTGCACTATTGTGAGGACAGAGTATATTAAGAATGGGGCATGAGGAAGGTCTCTAGATCTCAACAGTGTATAGGACATGGAGTACCTTGGTCTGCATCATTTCTTATCCCACCTCTCCCGGAACAGCCTCCCAGGATCAAGGTCAATAAATTGAGGCGACACGTGATGATCAGGCAGATGTGGCATCCCTGTGTGGCACCCCTGGTACATTTCATAGGTACCCGCTGGCTGTCCTCCACTGAGCATCCCAGATCAGAAGGGTTCTTAGAAGTAACTGTGGTGTAAACAAATATTTGAGAAATCGGAACATCTACAGCTAAAGATAACTTTTCCATTAATGGCTGATACATTTGTGGCCCCTCTTTGATTTATGGTTTTTATTGCTGGGGTGATGGCCATGCCCCCCTTGGGCTCTGGTCTGCAGTTGAACCTCCAAGCATGTATCCTGGTGGCAAATGGGGTGCCCAAGCACAGGTGAGGTCAAAAGGGACTAGTGAGCCCAAGTCCAAGTAGTGCATTGTCCCACACTGTGAGATAGCAGAGTCGCTTTTAGCAGTGGGGTAATGGCCCTGCCCCTTTGGGCTCTGGTCTGCAGTCATGCCTCCTGGCACATATCCTGGTGGGAAATAAGGTCCCCAGGCACATGTACAGGTGAGGTCAAAAGGGGCGAGTGATCCCAAGTCCAGGTAGTGTATTGTCCTGCACGGTGGGATGGTAGAGGCGCTTTTAGCCTTGGGGTGATGGCCCAGCCCCATTGGGCTCTGCTTTAGAGGTGGCTTCAAATTTACTTCCAAGAATTGGCAGGCTCTTAATGGAGCCTTCTTTTAAAAATCCTACACATAAATTGTAGTCAGGCTATCTTCCAGAGATGCAGGCACACCCCTGGGACCTGTCCCACCTGGGGACCCACATTTAAACAAACACAGGAGACCGTGCTTTAAAAAAATGAATTGCCATGTATCGGTCGTGATTTTAGCCGCAACATTTTTTAATCCCTAGGAGACCTCAGGATCAGGGCTAAGGGGTCAGGGTATTCTTACTCTGCCCCTTTTCTTTTTTTTTTCTGTGACTCGGCTAAAGTTGAGTCCCAAGATGGCTGCCAACTGGTTAAAGTGTTGGCAGCCAATCAGATCTCAGCATGAGATTGGGATGGCTTGCGGAGCCTTCACGTCCCTAGATATACACATTTAGTTTTCCTTTAATATCTCAAAAATTACTCAATGGATTCACACCAAATAACAAAAAGGGTTCTTTCTGGACTAAGAGCTACCTTTCTGACACATTTGGTGTTATTCCATCAGGAGGTTCGGGCTGTAGTTGTGTCTAAAATATCTATGAAAGTTAACACGGGAAACACTTTTTTTTACCTCTCACTTTGTTTTGGCCCCCAAGTGACTGATCACCCCAAGACCTTTCAGGAGGACAAAAAATCAAAGATTACAGGTTATGGGCCAAGGCAGACACATCAAAATATTGATAATATCCTGATACTTTCAGATTTTCCACTGACATTGGATGAATCCATAAAATCCCAAATCCATATCATAATAATATAATCTTTCAAAAAGTGAAAAATACTAGTTGACTGATAAATATTCAATACATATTCCAAACTAATAGGCCTTGTGAAAGCCAGGTAAAACTTTTTACATCCCTGAATTAATCTTCAAATCATTATTTCTATTTCAAGATCATAAGGTTTGTTACATATATTGAGAAGATGATGAGATGATGGAGTATATTCTCATTTTTAATTTTTCAAGTGATTAGATTAGTCCATTTAATACAACCAAAATATTCATAATATTCTTGAGCAATGGGGAACTTTCCTTGTTGGGACCTGCCGTGTCCCTTTTCCTTGGTGAAAAGCTGTCTTTCTGCTTACCTGCTGCCTCGCTGTTGCTGCTGGAGCCATCCCGCATCCCGCCTCCCGCCGCACGCCTCTTTGGACACCTGGAGAGCTGCCGCAGTGTGGAGGGCGGGCCAGGGGTACTACAACCCCCAGCAGGCACTGCGCGCACCGCGCACCATCCACAAGCGCCAGGGGGCGCATAAATTAGGCGCACACCCTGCAAAGCGGGGGAACTTTCCTTGTTGGGACCTGCCGTGCCCCTTTTCCTTGGTGAAAATCTGTCTTTCTGCTTACCTGCCGCCTCGCTGTTGCCGCTGGAGCCATCCCGCATCCCGCCTCCCGCCGAACGCCTCCTTGGACACCTGGAGAGCTGCCGCAGTGTGGAGGGCGGGCCAGGGGTACTACAACCCCCAGCAGGCACTGCGCCCACCGCGCACCATCCACAAGCGCCAGGAGGCGCATAAATTAGGCGCACACCCTGCAGAGCGGGGGAACTTTCCTTGTTGGGACCTGCCGTGCCCCTTTTCCTTGGTGAAAAGCTGTCTTTCTGCATACCTGCCACCTCGCTGTTGCCGCTGGAGCCATCCCGCATCCCGCCTCCCGCCGCACGCCTCCTTGGACACCTGGAGAGCTGCCGCAGTGTGGAGGGCGGGCCAGGGGTACTACAACCCCCAGCAGGCACTGCGCCCACCGCGCACCATCCACAAGCGCCAGGAGGCGCATAAATTAGGCGCACACCCTCCCTCGCGGGACGGCGGGCGAAGCCCGGGCAAAGGGCGGGCCGTTTGTGGCCGTCCGGGGACAGAGGAGGACGGGACGGGCCACCCCTCTTTTGCTTTTACAAGCCCCCTAGGCTGTTGGGAAGGTGGGACATTTTCACTATGTCTACAAACTGTGATAAATCGGTGTCGGCGGGGGCAGTAAAGGAACACTAGAGAGCTACTTTACGAGGGCTGCTACGGATTTGGATAAGGATTTTGTGATGGCTGAACGCAGGACTGAGCGACGCCGCTTCATTGAATCCCTGAAAAATAGACCTTTGTCGGATTTGATGTTTGTATCCGTTTTGCCGGACTCTGTCCCTGTCTTTTCCAGCGAGGACCCACTGTCCTTGGACAAATTCCCCTTACTCCTTAGAGACACTTCGCCGCATCAAGTTGTTGTAAATACTGCTCCTTCACCCGATGTGGCGACCCCAAGCATTCCTAGTACAGGACTAGATGTTACTAATGTGCCTTCTCTTCCAGCCAGGGAGTTACCTAAAAAGAAGGGTAAGTTGCCCCACGTACCCATAGCTCATGGTCCTCCACCAGCCAAACGGAGAAGGGGGGGGGCACCTCAGAGGTGTAAGCTCAGTCATTCTGAGTTTGGCAAATCACTAAAATCAGTAAAATCTAAAGCATCAGCTGTATCTATGGTCAAGGCCTCAGAAATTTTTGCTGTAGTGTCACCGGCTCCTGTGGTGCTGGAGCCACCAGCCTCTGAGGTATTAGACACAACTGATATAATGCCTGTTACTGACCTATTATGTGAAATGAGGCCAGCCCTTCCCCCTCTAGAGAAAGTCTTATTGTCTGGCACCCCTTGTGATTCTATTGAGCACCTATTTAGGTCCTTTATGCACCCAATACTAGATATTTTGAAGAGGGTAGAACAACGGCTGGGGAACCTTGAGTTATTGTTTGCCGATAATGCTAGGGCAGGGCCTTTTTTAATTGCTGAAAAGCCGGTCCCTCCATCGATGGTCACAGCTCAGGCTCTAATTGCTCCTGTCCCGCCCCCGGCTGCCCCCAAGGGCCCCATTAAGGGCATTATCAAAGTTAATAAACCCCCTGTTAATACCCATTCAGGAGCACCAGCAACTCAGCAAGCTCACCAACAGGTTCCTCTGGTGACAGCAGTAAAATCAGCTGCACTGGCTGCTAGAGAATCTCAGAAGGGAGGGGAAAATCCGACCTCCCCGAACAAGCGAGTGGGACGGGGAAGGTTGAGTCGACCTACCAATGACAAATTGCAGGGCCCTAATGTTGAATTGCCTCCCGATGCTGTGCCTTTCGTGGTCGTGCTCACAGGAGTCCCTACCCTTGAGGTTGGTAAAAGGGAAGGGTACTCCCAGTTAAAAAACAAAACATTGCACTGGCTAGGACTAAACAGACCACTCCCATATTATGTCAATGGAGAGATTGTTCACGTCGGGCGTCTCCCCTGGTTGGGCAGTAGGGAAAAAATGTAAAGGGAGACCTTATTGTAATAAACTTTAGAGACCCAGAGGCAGTCAGACTTATACTGAATGGGTCCTCGGGGAACTTGAGCAATGCCATAGTTCCATATGACTTAACATATTTCTATCCAAGATCCCTTGTGACCCCCCCCTTCTACCCGGGAGGACTAGCTGATACACAGCTTAACATGTATATGCCATCCAATAACAGTTACACGGGGCAAGTTCTTAGACCTTTGCCCATTAGGAACGATCTTGGGTGGAATACAGTGCCCGTTAGAAGCTATAGTATGCCTCCAGGGAGGTTGGATCACTTACATGGGAACAGGAGAATGGATCATTTGATTCCATTTACCCCGTTAGAAACATCTAACAGATTTAACATTTTCTCCTGCTTCGATGGGTGTGATTGAAAGCCGGGGTGTCAGGGTTGAGCTCCGCAGGATTCGGCTGATGCAATATGGGTTCCACCTCCAGACCGCACCAACACCCCGAGTATAACACAGGGTGTTCGAGTGATCAGGTAAGGGAAAATTGTGAGTAAAATAATGAACAGGAGGGGAAGGAAGGGGACAGCTGGGAAGGGATAGCTGAAATGAGAAAACACACAGGATTATAACACATTCAATAATCCTACTCTCATTTCATTCTCGCTACCCTAACTAATCGATATATTCACCTGTGTCCTTTGCATTCACCGCTCTCCTCTTATTCTAGCACCAAGTACTATCATGAGTTATCAGCTCCCTATTCAAAACAAACACACAGGTTAGGGCCATAGAATACCTCCACTGAGTTAAAGGTAAATGAAACCACTCTGATTAGAACATACCCTCCTGTTTAGTATTTATACAGTGTATTGTTTCCATATGAGATATCCATTTGTTAGTCTGTTTTTCATCAGCAAACAACCAAAGTTTCCAAAGAACGAAAGATTCCAAATAAAGCAAAATGTTACACCACTGTGTATACTCCTCAATTGGATAGTTTCTTGCACGGTATAATGTAGCTTCCCACCACTAGTATCCGCGCTATACTTTGTTCATAGTTTATTTGTCATCAATAGAAATACCAGCCTTTTGACACGGTAGAATGTAGGGAGCTACCCCACTATCCTCCGCTCAAACACTGACTCCAAATACGTCTTTCTAGCCACCACAATCAAGACAGAAACGTTACTGAACCGAGTTTCAATATCACTCGAACATTATCTTGAACAGCAAGTCTTCTCAGATTCAAGAATGAAAATACACGCGAATGAACGCGCTTACCAGGACCGCTTGTACGAGCAGAAAATATAGTCAGTCACAGCGAGCCCGCTGTGAAGCTCTTGCAAAAGTTTCCTTCCTTCTGCAGCATGTAAAGGCAAGACGCCAAACTCCAACAGTACCCGCACAGTTAGATTCAGGATTCTGCCCGTGATGGAAATTACTCACGCGGCAGCTCTCGCTTCCTGAAGAAACCCCGACCAGGTTTCTTTCACAAAGACATGATGGTCGCGCTGGAGACAGCGACCTGTTGTCTTCCTCGACCACGAACAAAGAATACAAATTACACACAATGTCTCTAAGCCACGCCCCCTCTTTTATGCTCCCACAACAGCAGGGAATTCTGGGAGATGTAGTTTGGTAACTAGGCAGGCGCAATATAGGAATCAAATCCTGACAGTATGTCCCCGTCCCTAGCGCCTCCTAGGACCGGGCTTATCCAGGCATCGCATATGAAAAGATCTCACCGCTCTAGGGGCATGCACATTGGTCTCCGGTTCCCAGGAATCATCCTCCGCAGAATATCCCTTCCAGGCCACCAGGTACCAGAGCACCCCTCGGCGCAACTTGGAATCACGGATACTCCTGACCTCATACTCAACCCCACCGTCACTGATCACTGGAGGAGGCACCGCCCTCCTAGAGGACAATGCAGGTTTCAACAAATGTACATGAAACACAGGGTGTATACGCAGAGATCCTGGCAACTTCAGTTTGTAGGCAACAGGATTGATTTTCTTAACAATAGGATAAGGACCAATGAATCGAGGATGGAATACGCTGCGCAGTTTGAATTGGATATTCTTTGTCGACAGCCATACTCTATCGCCCACCAAGTACCGATGACCCTCCGCACGATGCTTGTCCTCCCATTTTTTGTACACTTCCTTGGCACGTACCAAATGGGCATGCACACCCTTATGCACACGCCTCAGCAGTCTCACTTGCTCTCTCACAGCAGGCTAATTCTGAACTTCATCAGGGATGTCCACTGGCAAGGTGTGGGCATCAAACCCATAATTGGCTTTGAAAGGGGACATACCAGTCGAGCTGTGCCATGCATTATTATACGCCAGCTCAGCCATCCATAACAGTTCCACCCAAGATTCATGAGCCTCCTTGGAATAGCATCGCAGATATTTTTTCAAGGTCTGATTAAGTCTCTCAGTCTGTCCATCCGTCTGAGGATGGAAGCTGGTAGACAAGGAGACATCAATATTCAGCGCATGACACCACATCCGCCAAAAACGGGCTATGAATTGTGGCCCCCTATCACTGACAATCACCTTGGGTAATCCATGTAATCTGATGACATTACTGGCCAACAACTGCACCGTCTGACTGGCGGTAGGCAAGTTTTTACAAGGGATAAAATGTCCCATTTTAGTAAGGCTGTCTACAACCACCAATATGGCATTATATCCTTGATCCATAGGTAGACCAGACACAAAATCCAGGCTAATGTTCAACCAGGGCCGCTTAGGAGTATGCATCAGAATAAGCTTCCCAGCTTTTTTTGCATTCACCCCCTTAGATCGAGCACAAACGTCACATTGGGCCACCCACAATGTAATGTCCTTTACAAGTGATTCCCACCAGAAATGTCTTTGAACGGTGACTACAGTTTTGCGAATGCCTGGGTGACCTGCCATTGGTACTTCATGGCACCATCGAAAGGCTTTTCTTTGCAAAAGTACGTTGGGCAAATACAAACGCTCTTGATGAAATGGCAATCCCTGTTTCACCAGTCTTGCTGGATTACCGTTTGCGCAAGCATTCCAACCTCCAGGGTATTGATGTGCTTTCACCTCATCCAAGAAGGTCTCCGCCCTCACTACACACACCACTTTGTCTGCTGGTCTAATAGCCTGTACCTCTTCCTCTTTAGGCACTACTGGTAAAGTCTGTCTAGATAACGCATCAGCTTTGCGGTTCTCAGAACCCGGTCTGAATGTAACCACGAAATTGTATTCTGTGAAAAAGAGAATCCAACGCATCTGTCTTTGCGTCAAGTGTCTCGCAGAAGTCATGTATTGTAGGTTTCGATGGTCATTGTACACAGTGATGACATGACGTGCACCCCACAAATACTGTCTCCATTCCTGGAATGCCCTTTTTATAGACAGCAGTTCTTTTTCGGCTATTGTATAATTGAGTTCAGCCGAACTCAATTTCTTCGATAGATATGCCACGGGGTGTAGTTGCCCTGTATGTTTGTCTCTTTGGGACAGCACTGCTCCTATTGCTTCATCTGAGGCATCAGCCTCAACCACAAAAGGATGTTCTAAGTTCGGATGGGCTAACACAGGAGCCGTAATAAATGCTAACTTCAATCTCTCAAAGGCTTCCCCTGCTTCGCTGGTCCATGCAAAGGTGACTCCTTTCCTCACCAATCTAGTGATGGGTACCGCTATTTGTGAGAACTGCACAATAAACCTACGATAGTAGTTAGCGAAGCCCAGAAAACTCTGTACCTCCCTTACATTCCTAGGAACAGGCCACTCCTGGACTGCTTGCACCTTTCGCTCTGACATTTGTAGTCCCTCAGGACTGAGAATCACCCCCAAGAACTCAACTGTATGTACCCCGAATTCACATTTACTCAATTTGACATAGAGTTGATGTTCTCTCAACTTCTCCAAGACCATACACACATGTTCACTGTGTCTAGACGTCTCCAATGAGTATACCAAAATGTCACAAACAAATCAATATACTCCTTTAAAACATCATTAATGAGAAATTGAAAAGCCGCGCGGGCGTTACACAGCCCAAAAGGCATAACCAGGTATTCGAACAACCCATACCGCGTCTTGAACGCCGTTTTCCACTCATCCCCCTCACGAACCCTGACCAAGTGATAAGCACCCCGCAAATCCAATCGGGTATAAATTCTTGCTTCTCTCACCTGATCGAGTAATACAGAAATGAGGGGGAGAGGATAACGGTTACGTACGGTGTTTTTGTTCAAGACGCGGTAGTCCACACATGCTCGAAGATCGCCATTGGCTTTCGCTATGAAAAACAGCGGGGAGGCTGCAGGAGATCTTGAAGGTCTAATGAACCCCAACCTCACATAATGCTCCAAGTATTCCTTCAAATGTGCGGTTTCAGGGACCGACAGCGCATAGACCCGACATGTAGGAATGGTAGCCCCTTCTACCAGGTCTATGCGGCAATCATAATCCCGGTGTGGGGGCAAAGATTCCGCTTGGATTTCACTGAAAACATCTTGGTATGATGAATATTCGACTGGCAACATCACATCCTTTTCTGCTGCAGTAGCTATCATGTAAGAACTAGCCAACACTGCTACATGAGAGCACACACATGGAACAAAATGCTCTTGACAACATTCAGGCAAAAACTTAATCGTTCTGCATTTCCAGTTTATCAAGGGGTTATGATATATCAACCATGGCATACCCAAAATGATCTCATATTGAGGGGCATCTATTATATTCAATTCCAACATCTCTGAATGTCTACCCTCAGCCACCTCTATGGATACCCTCATCTCAGCTGTTCTCTCAGTGATGAGTCCTGATTTAATAGGCTGCCCATCCACCGCTAACACTTCCTCGGGGTTTTCCCTAGGAACTCTTGGCAACTCTAGACGTGTAACAAACCCGTTATCTATGAAGTTGCCCGTAGCACCGGAGTCCAACATCACTAGGACATTATGTGTTTTGTCTTCACATTCGACCACCATATTAAGAATCAGATGAGACTCAGTCTCTCCTATGACATTTGTGGACAAAGATGTAAGCTTCCACTGAGGGGGTTCTTCGTCTCTCTGAGGTAGGGACTCCCTTTCCTCATGCACCCGTACGGCAGAAGAGGCCGCCACTTTCCTGTTCTTATCCCAGGTATTAGCTCCCTGTTTTTTAACTGGACACTCCCTGACGTAATGACCTTTCCGGCCACAATACATACATAATCCCTGAACCCTCCTGCTCTCTCGTTCCTCTCTAGACAAAGGGGCCCTCACAGCACCTATTTCCATGGGTTCTGGTTCAGGGTTTGAGGCACTCGCCGACTTGCCGGAAAACCTGTCATAACGATATCTCCCTTTTTCCCATCGCTTCCTGTCCCCACTTCTGTCAGCCATCCTACTATCCAGTCTCAAGGCCAGGTTTATCATATCTACACACGTAGTAGGTTGAGGGTCTATCTGAGCGATGACATCCTTAATCTCATCTCTGAGCCCTTGATAGAAGAGGGACATACGTTTCTCACTCAGATTCTGCCACCAGCCGATTAAAGGATGTCAGATAGGTGATAAGTTCTCCCCTACCTTGCTTCAACTCCATCAATTCCTTATCTGCGCTAAAAGTATTAGCCCTCCTATCAAAAACCTTTTCAAATTCAGCTCTAAAAGCTGACCAGTCGGAGAGGATTGCATCCTCGTTTTTCACCAGGGGAACAGCCCAATTAGCCGCTTCACCTACCAAATACGAAATGGCAAACGCCACCCTGGAATGATTACTCGGAAACGCAGCAGGTTTACAAGAGAAGTGAAGCAACACTTGCGTGAGAAACAACTGGATTTTACGGGGATCCCCCGCATAACGTTCAGGATCAGCCAAAGGAATGGGGGGAGGCACAGTAACCTGTATTTGTGATGGACCAGAGGAAAAAGGGTTTTTTGACAGTTGTTCTACCCTATCCTTTAAAGCAATGGCCTCAGCCTTAGATGCTGCCAATTCCTGCTGCACCAACACCAGTGCGTGCAGCACATCCTCCATGGTGGCCATATCTACACCAACCGAATCAGGCGGAGCGTAATTCTTGGGTGTGTAATTCTGTCAGGGTTGAGCTCCGCAGGATTCGGCTGATGCAATATGGGTTCCACCTCCAGACCGCACCAACACCCCGAGTATAACACAGGGTGTTCGAGTGATCAGGTAAGGGAAAATTGTGAGTAAAATAATAAACAGGAGGGGAAGGAAGGGGACAGCTGGGAAGGGATAGCTGAAATGAGAAAACACACAGGATTATAACACATTCAATAATCCTACTCTCATTTCATTCTCGCTACCCTAACTAATCGATATATTCACCTGTGTCCTTTGCATTCACCGCTCTCCTCTTATTCTAGCACCAAGTACTATCATGAGTTATCAGCTCCCTATTCAAAACAAACACACAGGTTAGGGCCATAGAATACCTCCACTGAGTTAAAGGTAAATGAAACCACTCTGATTAGAACATACCCTCCTGTTTAGTATTTATACAGTGTATTGTTTCCATATGAGATATCCATTTGTTAGTCTGTTTTTCATCAGCAAACAACCAAAGTTTCCCAAGAACGAAAGATTCCAAATAAAGCAAAATGTTACACCACTGTGTATACTCCTCAATTGGATAGTTTCTTGCACGGTATAATGTAGCTTCCCACCACTAGTATCCGCGCTATACTTTGTTCATAGTTTATTTGTCATCAATAGAAATGCCAGCCTTTTGACACGGTAGAATGTAGGGAGCTACCCCACTATCCTCCGCTCAAACACTGACTCCAAATACGTCTTTCTAGCCACCACAATCAAGACAGAAACGTTACTGAACCGAGTTTCAATATCACTCGAACATTATCTTGAACAGCAAGTCTTCTCAGATTCAAGAATGAAAATACACGCGAATGAACGCGCTTACCAGGACCGCTTGTGCGAGCAGAAAATATAGTCAGTCACAGCGAGCCCGCTGTGAAGCTCTTGCAAAAGTTTCCTTCCTTCTGCAGCATGTAAAGGCAAGACGCCAAACTCCAACAGTACCCGCACAGTTAGATTTAGGATTCTGCCCGTGAAGGAAATTACTCACGCGGCAGCTCTCGCTTCCTGAAGAAACCCCGACCAGGTTTCTTTCACAAAGACATGATGGTCGCGCTGGAGACAGCGACCTGTTGTCTTCCTCGACCACGAACAAAGAATACAAATTACACACGATGTCTTTAAGCCACGCCCCCTCTTTTATGCTCCCACAACAGCAGGGAATTCTGGGAGATGTAGTTTGGTAACTAGGCAGGCGCAATATAGGAATCAAATCCTGACACGGGGTACTCTGTTGGCAGTCCACTGGGTACGGTGACTCTGACATCAAACTTTTTATTACATTCATGATGTGAGAGTCCTTTATCCGTACAAACCATTGAGCCCAAAACTGTATTCCCTTCTGTTGACTGTTGTTCATTTTTAGTGGGATCTGAACAGGGGATATCTGTTGGTTTAAATGCTGATAAAGCCACCCTTGGTGAAACATTATTTTCAGTCTTACCTATAAGTTCCCTACCTTCTTGCACTGATGCTAGCCCAACTCTCTGTCCACCCTGCCCAGCCATATCTAGCTCGGCAGGAGTTGGGAAGGGGGCAACTGACCAGTGTTTTCCGATGTTACGGATATGCTCCTGGAATATTGCTGGCCTTGAATCAAAGCTTGATCTGCCTGACTGGGGGTCCTTCATAGACCACTCTGATATTTGGACATTCCAGGAAACCTGGGCTACCCGGCCTATTTTTCGCGCTGGCTTTTTGAACTATACCAGCTGTGAAAGGTGCAAGGGGCAGACCAGTGGGTGGTCTAGCTATTTGGGTACGCCAACATGTGGGAGTAACAGTGGAGGAGCTCCCGTTGGACAACCCCGATATGTTGGCCATACGGGTAAATTCGTCTTCGGGACTGAATATGGTGATTGTAAATATCTACATGCGGGGTATTCAAAGGGGAAAATGCTCTCCCGTCGCACTGGTGTTGGAGGGTCTCTTAAGTTCATTGCCGGTGAATACAAATAGGGTGGTATTGGGGAATTTCAATACCTGTTTTGAACCTATGGGGTTGGACGATGGTATGCTCACCGAAGATGAGGATTCTTTATGGGGCATTCCGGGTTTGGAATTACAACCTATTAAGAAATGGTCCCAATCAGCCATATTCTTGAAGGGTCTATGCTTGAATCAGGGAATGCGTGCAGTCAATGGGCGATTGAAGTCCGATAGGATGGGGGCAATGACCTACGATAATGGAAGATCTGGCTCCCGCATTGACTATATCCTGGTGAATGTGGAAATGTGGCCCAGTCTGCTGGATATGGTGGTAGTAAATAGAGCAGAGAGTGATCACAATCCCCTGGTTCTATCGATCAAAGAAGATACCTATGCAGAGCCCTCGGTGGCAGAGGCGTCCCTGCCGCAGGTTTTATTATCCAATAATGGAAGAAGGGTTAGCTGGCCTAAAATAGCCCTTGATGAGGAGGTTCTGTCAAGGATTAGAACCATGCTGAGGGATACAATGATTCAAATCAGCGGGATCAGCCAAGAGTCGGCCCTTCTGGACAATATCACTACATTACATAGGGATCTTTTTCTAAATCTTAAAACGCTTTTTAATAAATCCACTGGCCATAGAAGAAATAAGCCGAAGCCCCTAACCTGGTATGACAGTGCATGCAGGGATTCGCAAAAGGCGCTGCATGCGGCTTTAAAGTCAAGAGATCAGAGCTTAATCCGCAGTTGCAGGGCCACCTACAAAGCTGTGCAGGCCACTGCCAAGAAGAAATGGGACGAGATCCGTTGGAAGGAACTGTTGGAGGCTTGCCAGAGTAATAACATGATTAAATTCTGGTGGCAGCTTAAATGGGTCAATCGCCCACAGGATAGATCCCCCTCAAATTGTGTTGAGCCAAGGGAATGGGCCGAATACTATGGGAATCAATTCAAAGCGAATGTCACTAGTTCTGCAACTCTGTTGCCCATTACCTCCAACGAAGCCTTGGTTTTTACGCCAACTGAAGTGAGGGCAGTGTTAAGGGTTATCCCGGGGGGGTAAAGCACCAGGACCTGACTGCATACCAGCTGATATGTTTAAGCAGGAACAGGACCTCTGGGTCCCATACATTGTTCTTTTAGCCAATGCTTTGGCAAGGGGTGCGAAAGTCCCTGACTCATGGCTGGGGGCGGATATCCTTCCTATTCATAAGAAGGGTGATCGCTCAGTAACGGCTAATTATCGACCTATTAGCCTTATTGATGCTGTACAAAAGATTGTGGCGCGCCTTCTTTTGGGTAGGATTCAGATTTGGATCTCTGATTATGATGTTTTAAGTCCTCTCCAGGCGGGTTTTCGGCAACACATGGGGACCTTAGAGCAAGTTTTTAGATTCATGCTATTATATTGGAAAGTGGTCTATCTTGGGGGAGGTTTGCTGTTTGCGGCATTTGTGGACCTTAGGTCTGCTTTCGACCTAGTGCCCAGGACTAAGCTCTGGGAAGTCTTGTTGGATTTGGGCATGCCCAAAGAGCTGGTGGCGCTGCTGATCAATCTGCATTCAAACACCTATGCCAAAGTAAGATGGGGTGGTCCAGGGGAGGTCACTGACAGTTTTAAAGTTGCCAAGGGGGTTAGACAAGGGTGTGTGTTGGCCCCCACCCTTTTTTCATTGTTTATTAATGGGGTGACTAAGTATTTTTCTAACTATCCCACGGACGCCCCCTTCCTTGCTGGAAGGAAAATTCCCCTCCTCATGTTCGCGGATGACACTCCTATTATTTCTAAAACGAGGCAGGGCCTTCAGTCCGCACTGGCCCGTTTTGAGTGTTTCTGCAGCGAGCATGAGTTAGAGGTGAATGTCAACAAGATCAAATTTATGGTTCTGCGAGGCCCCAAGGCTGTGAAGGCCAAGGTGTCGATGAGCGGAGCCATTTTGGATCAAACAGAGGTTTGTACATACCTGGGTGTCACATTAAGTGAGATCTTGAGCTGGAACCCCCAATTGGATCTTATGACCCTGAAACATGCTCAACTTGGGGGAGCCTTATTGAAGGAGCACGCAAAATCTCTCACTAAACCCATGGCACCGTTGGTAAAAATGTATGGCTCCAAGATAATCCCTGCAACTATCTACGGTGCAGAACTGTGGGGGTATAGTGATTTATCCACTCTGAGGGTGGCACAGAATAGGTTCCTCAGAATGGTAACTGGTCTCCCACAATCAACACCTTGCTTACCCCTGCAGCTTGACTTAGGTGTTAAATCTATCGAGGACGTGGTATGGTATAGACCACTGGCGTTCTGGCATCGTCTGTGGACTACACCTGAATTATCCCTGTTTGCTGAGGCCATCGTTGAGGTGAGGGGGCTTGAAGGGTCCCACAGGGTTCCCTGGTTCTCTCATCTCAGGCTGCTTTTGAAAAATTTGAGCCTGGAGGCGTTATGGGTTGATCCAGCACGTGCGACCTTTCCATAAAAAAAGGCACTTAAAGATATTTATTGGCATTGGATCGCTGAGAGGAGATCCACTATGGTTGTTGGTCCTACTATGTCATTGGAACTTTTGGTTGTAAAGGATGTCCCTAAATATGAAACCTACTGGGACTTAATTACTAAGCCAAATGATCGCAAACTGTATCACCAATTACGAGTAGGCTCGTTACCCGTGCGGAGGCTTACGCACTCCTGGTCAACTGGTGGTAGCGATAAGTGTTCTTTCTGTGTAACAGCAGTAGAGAATATTGAACACTTTTTCTTCTGCTGCCCTAAGTACTTGTTACCCAGAAAAGTTTGGCTTTTACCAGTCTGCCGCTTATTAGGTACCAGATCTGCTGTTGCAGCGACTAGGATTCTCAAAACTGATACTTCCCCCCCTATCGCCATTGGTGTAGCAAAATTCGTGAGCTGGGCTTGGTCAATCCGTATTCACAACGTTGGTAAATGAAGTTCCCATTGTATATGTTCTTATGTCTCTTAGTTCCAACGTAGCATTGTTTTTATGTAGTAAGGAGTCTTTTTGTACATCATTGTCTAAAATGTAATACTTTTCTTAACATGGTTTTAAAATGTAACGTATTTATTATCTTATATGTAAAAGCGTATGAACTGTTTTTTTATCCTGTATTTGTCTTTTATGATGCAAATCGAATAAAGACATCTTGTGATGGTTATGGGCCAAGGCAGACACATCAAAATATTGATAATATCCTGATACTTTCAGATTTTCCACTGACATTGGATGAATCCATAAAATCCCAAATCCATATCATAATAATATAATCTTTCAAAAAGTGAAAAATACCAGTTGACTGATAAATATTCAATACATATTCCAAACTAATAGGCCTTATGAAAGCCAGCTAAAACTTTTTACATCCCTGAATTAATCTTCAAATCATTATTTCTATTTCAAGATCATAAGGTTTGTTACATATATTGAGAAGATGATGAGATGATGGAGTATATTCTCATGTTTAATTTTTCAAGTGATTAGATTAGTCCATTTAATACAACCAAAATATTCATAATATTCTTGGGCAATATTTTTATTTAAACTTAAATTCACTACAGGTACCCATGATAAAAATGCCAGAACTTGGGTGTCTCTGCCATCAGAAAGTGTGACCGTGCATTGGTCTGACAAAAGTGCAAGAATGATCTGAAGATCTATATATATGTTTTTTTGTTTAAAAAGCTTTATTGAACAGATAGAGCAAGTGCAAATAACAATAATAATGAAAAATAACCAAGTTATAATCCAAAGAGATATGAAGAAGAAATAATTAAGAAATATAATGCACGAAATTCAAAACATATAATATACAAATAAACACAATTTGTAGTATATAGCATATAGCATTTTGTATATTAAAATTTCTGAGTACAGGGGGTAAAGATAAATGTGTTACAGGGTAAGAGGCAAAGGATAAGTGATACTGTCAAAAACATGAAGAGAAAGAGGGATGTTGAAAAATATGTGATAAAATGAAAAATAAATATGAAAATAAAGAAGAACAAAATAAGAGTTCATGTAGGTTTAGAAAGCTCAACAGGTCCAATATGTGTTGTGCTATGGGTAAATAAGTAAGAAGCCAAGGGAAACCATAGCCATTCTCTGCTGATGGCAGACAGGTTGTTTTAAAACATTAACAGAAAGAGTTTTATGAAATAATATAATCACACCATTTTTATTAAATACAGCCGGAGAACAGTAAACAGAGCCATCCCAACCTTTTTTAAGCATGTGGATGTTTTTTTCAAGGAGATGAGTCTCCTGCAACAAAGTAACATGACAGAAGTATTTAAAAAGGTGAGTAAGAACTCTCTGTCTTTTAACAAGACTGTGGAGACTTTTGACATTTCAAGAGATAACTCTTAAACTATTCACGGAAGAAGATGTAAATCATGATACATAACAGAAACCTCATAGAAAATATAAGAAATACATTAAATACATCCATGCATACCACTAAGCCAATGTGGATCATAAGAAAGAAAAGAAGAAATAAGATGTATGAGGATACTAGATTAAAAAAAAAATGAAGAAGACATCAGAAAGGAAAACCAGAAGAGAAACCAAAAGAGACACAAAAAAGGAAAGGAGAAGTAAAACTGGAACAATGTCTAAGATCAAGAAAATAGGAAGAAGGGGAAAACAGGAAGGAGAGAAGAAAAGGAAAAGGAAGATGAATCCAAAGAAGATCCAAAAAGTTAGATACCATAAACGTATGGCAGAGAGTCCAAAGGACCTGAGCCATAGGGGAGAAATTAAAGAGAGAAGATAAATTGAAGAATGAGCACAAAGGAATGCCATAAAAGATGAATCAACCGAAGTACCTAGCCCGGGAATATAGAAGTAAAATAAAGCAATAATAGCCTGGAGCAAAGAAAAAAGGAAGAAAGGGAGGATGGGGACAGCACCAGAGAGCAACAATAAAAAAAACTATGTATAACCCGATTAACAAACTTACCCATCAGGATGGGACCCTAGGGGAATAAGGTCCAATAAAGTGAGAATGGACAACATCTGAACAATGAACAAATGGATGACGCTAACAATGACAGACTTGGGAAGAAGGAAAAAGACATTGTGATAAAGGAAGAGGGAACAACAGTACGGTAATATAAAAACCTTCCAAAAGGAAAGAAGAGTAAAAAAAACCAAAGGAGTTTTAAGTAAAAGTAAAACTTCAAGTTCCACCAGTGTCCATGACTTCTCTTTTGTGAAGATGGATGAACTTCTTGAGTTGCGCTGCAGAGACGAAGAAGGTGGTCCTGTGTTTATAAGTAACCTTGAAGATGCATGGGTGTAGAAGACCATATCACGTAAAGATGAGCATAGACCTTAGAAAAATGTTCTGCGGGCAGCAGTGACTGGTGATACATTGTAGTAAGGAAAATTCTGTGGCCAGACTAGCTCATCTGCTTTCATTGCTTAGAGGCAGAAAGGACTTGCATAAGATCTGTATATTGAAGAAAAAGGATAATAATTCCTCTAGGGTTGGAACTGAAATTGTCAACAGACGTTTTTAGTCCAAGATGATAGGCTCTCTGGATATTAAGGGGAGAACCGCTAGTAAGGCCCACTATCTTGGGTAAGTTGGTGTAAAGAAAAGCAATCACATTGCCTCCTTCAGCCCCCTCCGGTATTCCATAAAAGTGAAGACTTGGGAAGAAGGAAAAAGACATTGGTGATAAAGGAAGAGGGGACAACAGTACGATAATATAAAAACCTTCCAAAGGAAAGAAGAGCAAAAAAAACAAAGGAGTTTGAAATAAAAGTAAAACTTCAAGTACCACCAGCGTCCATGACTTCTCTTTTGTGAAGATGGATGAACTTCTTGAGTTGCGCTGCATAGACGAAGAAGGTGGTCCTCTCTTTATAAGTAACCTTGAAGATGCATGGGTGTAGAAGATCATATCTGGCTCCCATATCACGTAAAGGTGAGCGTAGACCTAGGAAAGATTTTCTGCGGGCAGCAGTGACTGGTGATACATCGTAGTAAGGAAAATCCTGTGGCCAGATTAGATAATCTGCTTTCATTGCTTAGAGGCAGAAAAGATTTGCATAAAATCTGTATATTGAAGAAAAAGAATAATAATTCCAACAGACACTTTTAGTCCAAGATGTTACACTCTCTGGATATTAAGGGGAGAACCGCTAGTAAGGCCCACAATCTTGGGTAAGTTGGTGTGAAGAAAAGCAATCACATTGCCTCCTTCCACCCCCTCTGGTATTCCATAAAGGCGAAGATTGTTTCACCGGTTACGATTTTCTAAGTCTTTGAAGTGACGTTGGAGAACCTAGATTTCTTTGGCTATACTAGTTATTTTAGAAGAAGTGTCTCGAAATTCCACAGAATGCTTCAAAGGAGGGCCATTTGTTATCAAGATGTTTAAGCATGGTGGTGGTTTCTAACATAAAAGGTTTCAGCATTTTGAGTTCGTCCATCAGACCCACCATGGTCATTGGAGAAGTGATCTTCTGAGAGAAGCAGGGTCTTTTTTGAGTCTCTTGCTACTACCACTGGCATTCGCCTTGCGGTTGGCAGAAGATGTGATATTGAGAGAACCGTTTTTAAGAGAATTATTGCCACCCTCTGGCATATTGATTTTTAAAAAAAATTTTTTTTATTGAGAATTCATTGCTACAAAACAGATGCAGCAAAAGAGAATATTTTCTTTTCAATAGATACACATAGTACAAACGAAGATGTATTACTCGGTAAAAATAGTTCGGTAAAACAAAAATACAGGCTAGAATATATTCATATAATATATATACAAATAAGTACATATTTACACATACATTATTAATAAATATAGATAAAAGTGGGCCCAGCCTCATTTAATTATAACTGCCCATCCCTCCAAACTTTTAGGGGATCCCACATCTTATTACCGAAATCCCGCGTTTTCTTGCCCTTATAAAGGTATAAGGTGGATTCAATATTGTGTATACCAAGAAGTCTGGAGAGCCACATTTGGAATGTTGGAACATTAGAATCTTTCCAAGCAGCTGCAAGTAAAATGCGTAATACCGCCACGGCCAAAAAAATATAAGCCTCTATTTCCCTGTTGGCTAGAGCCGTTTCACTGTCACTCCCAAAAATCATCACCATCGGGGATAGGCTGATCTTTATGCCTAGCAGCCCCTCCAAAAATTTCTCAATCTCAGTTTTTATCAGACTGAGCTTCTCACAATTAGAAAACATGTGTAAAAGATCTCCAGGGCCTTTCTGGCACCTGGGACAGTTGCTATCACTCCTCATACCCCAATCATGAAGTTTAGAGGGAGTATAGTACAGATTAAATAATGTTTTAAAATGTTGAGCCTTCAAGTTTGAGGAGCGCAGTATTTGTTTATCGAGCCCCAGAGCTTTATCGAGATCGGTGTCAGGATCCTGTAGTCTGTCTGCCCAAGCAGCCTCGTGCTTCTCGAGGTCATCTGGTATTCTTTCTATAAGGGCTTGATATAAATTCCTTATCTTATCTCCTCCTCTTATCAGATATCCCAGCATTGGGCAAGGTGGGCCATGAGCTATTTCTGAGGCAACAGTTTTAAGTGTTTGGGAGATCTGGAGATATTTAAAAATGTGGCCGCTGGTCAGACCGAACTTCTCCGGTAGCCTGTTAAAGCTCAATATGCTGCCATTTGACATTACATCTCCAACCGTCCGAATACCCATTAGTTCCCATTGTTGCCAGCCCCATCCACACTCAAGTTTGGGAGAAGCCCTGAATTCCACAACGGGGTATACTTATTAATCTTGGGGATATGAAGCAATTTCTGCAGCTTTTTCCATAAATCCCAGGCACTGAGCAAACATTTATGCCGGGATTTAAAAAAAAATCTGCGGCTAGTTTTTCTCAACAGTGCCCCTACCGCCTCCTTGCCCATCAATAGTTCGTAAATTGATGGAGGTTCATATAAATCAGATGTCAAGTCATATGAATACCTTCTACTAGGTGCTGGCATAAATAATATAGACATCTAGGGTCAGCAAGCAAGCCCAATGATAGAATCTTATGTTTGGAGCTGCTAGGCCTCCGTGTTCCTGTGGGAGAGTCATATACCTGGCTGCCCTCCTAACTTTACCATACTGCCAGAGAAAACTGTTAAAAATAGACTCAAACTTTTTTAACAACCCTTCTTCAATTAAAAAAGGTATGCATCTAAACAAATAGAGGAGCTTGGGTAACATAGTCATCTTTAGCACATTGGTCCTCCCTATCAAAGATAAGTGCAGTGAATCTATCCGCTTCAACTCTGCCTCGATTTTTTTTAAGAGTGGAGCATAGTTATCCTGAACAATAGAGCCTGTCTCTGCGTTAATTACTACCCCAAGATAAGTCGCAGAGTCTACGTATCTTTCATCAGCTTTAATGACCTCATTTGAGCAAATTACCTGAGTCTTTGACTCATTCAGTCGGTACCCCGAGTACTTGCCAAATTCCCTGGTGACTTCCACCAATATCCGCATGGCCTCAACTGGCTCTGAAGTAGTGACTGCCAGATCATCGGCGTAGGCCAATATTTTGCTTTCAAAACCATTGGTTACTAATGGCAGGATTCCCACGTTCCCTAAAATTTGCCTAATCAGTGGATCGATGTATAGTGCAAACAGGATCGGTGAGCAGGGGCAGCCCTGACGGGTACCCCTGCTAATCCGGATCCTATCGGAGCACTGACCCATCAACTGAATGCGGGCCGTTGGGTCTCGGTACATGGCCTCCATAGCCATCCGGAATTTTGGGCCAATGCCTCTGTCTGTCAGGACGTCCCACAGATATAGCCACCTGACACGGTCGAATGCTTTTTCCGCATCAAGGAGGATCATGGCGACCCCCCTCCCCCCGGCGGCATGGGCTTCAAACAAAGAGATTGCTCTCCTAACGTGGTCCGTCGTTCCCCGGCCGGGGATGAACCCATGCTGCCAGGGCGAGACGAGCCCCCCAATGATCCTCCCTAACCGTGCGGCCAAGATCTTTGCATACAGCTTATTGTCTGAGTTAATCAGAGGTATGGGTCTGTAGGACCCCGGATTCTCCCTTGGCTTTCCCTTTTTATGAAAGACTATGATGGTAGTGTCTTTCCATGTTTCCGGGATCCTACCCATACCCATAATGCCATTAAATAGATCCGGCCTTTCCGGAGGCCAGTTCAGACAGCGCCTCGCGGATCTCTTCCAGTGTTATGTCCAGCTCCAATTTTGCTCTGTCCTCTGATCCCACTCTGGGCCCATTGTCCGGATATTTCCCAAGTGAACGCTCCCCAGCCGATTCTTCCCTATAAAGGGTTTGATAGAAGTTTGCAAAAACTGCAAGGATACCCTGAGGTTCCACAACCTCCTGTCCATTCTCTTGAATGCTAGTTATTGTGTTCTTAGTATAGCCTTGTCTGACCCTTAACGCCAACTCCTTCCCCGCCTGCTCACCGGTCTCATATACTCTCCTCCTATATGTCCAGTATTCTGCTGCCGCTTTCTCTGCCAGTTGTTTTTGTATTTCCGCTTTGATTAGGCAGATACTGGTTTGACTCTCTTTGCCTTCCTTTCCTTGAATTAGAGCTTGCATTGCTGTTCCTCTGCCTTTACTAAATCTGCCATGAGCCTGTTCCTATTGGCTTGAGCTTTTTTCCTGGAGTTGGCAGTGTAACTAATGACCTCCCCCCTCAGTGCTGCCTTATATGAATCCCACACACCGTTTCTTGATGCGCTATAACGATTGGCATCGAAGTATTCTATGGTCCATTTTTGCATATATTCCACAAACTGTGCATCTGACAGGAGTTTTCGATTGAATGTCCAAGCCCTGCGACTCCTAACCAATGCTATGCCATTATATAGGATTGCCAGCGGATTATGATCCGAGAGGCCCTTGGGGAGTTTCCTGATACTAATCTTACTAATTTCCGTGGAAGAAATAAGAAAGTAATCCAACTTGCTATACCTCTGATGAGGACAGGAAAAATATGTGTAGCAAGGGTCGTTAGGCTCCTTTGCCCCCCAAACATCCGTTAAACCATGAGATAACATCATAGACCGAAGAGCTGCGGATACCCTGGGTTTTCTACCTGCATACGGACTCCCTGCAGAAAGATCTATAGAAATATTGAGGTCCCCGCAAACGAGAATGGGGGCTGGCCAAGTAGCCAATTCCACTTCCAATATTTCAAAAACCTCTGGGTCATCCTGGTTTGAGCCATAAATGCCGCAAATTGTAAGGCCACACTCCAGCTCCGCCAGGACCCATCTACCATGTGCATCAGACTTAGCACGTTTCGCCGCCCCCAGCATAGTTTTCCCCAAAATCACAACCCCTCTTACTGTTGAGGTTTGAGTGGAGCATGCCAATATATTGAACCCCTCAAGCCTAAGGAGTTGCTTCTTAGCCCATGGTAGGTGGGTTTCCTGTATGCAAAGAATGTCAATAGGTTCAGTTTTGACAAACTGTGCCAATCTTGCTCTCTTCCTCCAATCGTTCAACCCGCCTATATTTATTGAGTATACACTAAGGCTCGACATACCCACTATAGGAAAGGCGCCCTACTCTTGCCTGCAGTAAATACAGAGAAAATATTGTTTCCGCAACATTTGCGTCATTTCCTGAAAATACAAAAACTACAAAAATCACTGTATCATAAATTCTCATTTTATTTTGCTTTTTCCCTCCCCTCACCCCCCCAACCCGTGACCCCACCACACCTCGAGCTACCCTCCTGCCCCCCTTACCCCCTACTACCCCCCCTCCCTCTGGAAACACTCAGAAATTGGTCTGAGCTGATGATGGTTGAGTGTAGCAGCACGGGTCAAGGGCGCAGCAGTTAGATAAACCTAAACAATAAAGTGAACCATATCTTACCCCCCTCCCAATCCCCCCCATCGAGAGTAGATTGAAAAAAAAACCAAAAAAAAACCCAGAAAGAGAAGTGGAATCATAAGAACGAAGCTAGGCTAAGAAAATAACCAGCCCTAAGCATAAATCATTTTTGATCCTTCTAAATCCCTATATCAAAAGAGAGTCATGCTATCATGCTATCAAACTAGACAAATATAAACAAGCAAAAGAGGAGCAGTCACATTATGCATTTTCTTTTTTTTTTTTTCCTTCTTTCCTTTTCTTTAAACCCCTCAGCAAACTGAACCCTCTGGTATACGAGCTTATTTATTTAAGTTACAAAGAATCCAAAAACTCCCTTGCTTTTACTTCTGACGAGAAGTAGAGAGTCCTTCCATCCGTAATTATCTTTAACTGCACTGGATTCACTAAGTGGACTTGGAGATTTTCTAAGTCTTCGAAGTGACGTTGGAGAACCTATATTTCTTTGGCTATACTAGTTATTTTAGAAGAAGTGTCTCGAAATTCCACAGAATGCTTCAAAGGAGGACCATTTGTTATCAAGATGTTTAAGCATGGGGGTGGTTTCTAACATAAAAGGTTTCAGCATTTTGAGTTCGTCCATCAGACCCACCATGATGATTGGGAGAAGTGATCTTCTGAGAGAAGCAGGGTCTTTTTTGAGTCTCTTGCTACTACCACTGGCATTCGCCTTGCGGTTGGCAGAAGATGTGATATTGAGAGAACCGTTTTTAACCCCTTCCACACTCATGACGAGCTGGGCTCGTCATGAAGTAGCCTCCTCGCACGCTCATGACGAGCCCAGCTCGTCATGTTGTGTGGGATTTCCGATTTCTCAGCACAGCAGGGGAATATGCTGAGCAGCCATGGGGTTAAGAGAATTATTGCCACCCTCTGGCATATTGAAAAGTTAATGAATGAAGGATAAGTGTAGGCAGAACTGTAAGATGAAAATAACAAGCCTTCCTGAGAGGAAGTTGGTAGGCAAAACAACGTCCACTCCATCAAAGAAGTCCGGACTAGGGAGAAGGAGCTCCGTTAATCGGCTGCCATCTTGTGCGCATCCAGCCGCATGCTCCTCCAAAAATCTATATATTATATACCATTTTCAGCACCATCTGCACATATACCCCTACTTTACCACTCTCCTCGATGTTTTAGGAGTAAAGTGCTAATGGCCAAGTCCCTCTGCCATTGCAAATTGCAAAGCATGTACATTATAAGAAAGTACAAAGATTACTTACAAGTACGTACATCATTTTCTACTCCATGTTTCAAGAGTAAAGTGTTAGTGTCCAAGTGCCTTGACCATCGTGAAGTGCAAGGTGCCTTCATAATAACAACGTGCAAAGATGACTCCTAAGTACTTACATATATCATTTCATTATCTATCTCATCAGGGAGACAACCATCTAAATGCATGTGTTACAACGCATGCCTTTACATCGCGCGCGCTTACACTGCACGTGACGTTACGACACGTGCGTTGTCTACGCACACGCCATTACATCGCATGCACTTTCAGAACGCATGCATTCCCAACGCATGGGATGTAATGGATGTGCGCCGACACGGGCTACTGGTAGCGTTGAGACGCGCTCCGGCGGACACAGACGACAGGGAGACAACGTTGGAACAACGACAAGAGACAGGTAAGGAGGCCGCTTGTATTTAGGGCTTAGAGTGTAGGGTACTGTTTTTTGCTTTAGTATAGGTACTGTTTCGCTATTGGGGTAGGGCTAATGGTAGTATAGCTGCTGTTTTTGGATTCAGGCATTAGGGCTACTAGTAGAATAGGTGCTGTTTTGGGGTTGCGTTAGGGCTTAGGGCTTCTTGTAGTATAGGTACTGTTTTAGTATTGCGGTAGGGCTTAGGGTTAATGGTTGTATAGGTGCTGTTTTTGGCTTCAATCATTAAGGCTTAGGGCTACTAGTAGTATAGGTGCCGTTTTGGGGTTGCGTTAGGGCTTAGGGCTAGTTGCAGTATAGGTACTGTTTTGGCCTTTGGGGATCAGTGCTTAGGGCTAATGGCAATATAGGTGCTGTTTTCGGATTCAGGCATTAGGGCTTAGGGCTACTAGTAGAATAGGTGCTGTTTTGGGGTTGCGTTAGGGCTTAGAGCTTCATGTAGTATAGGTACTGTTTTGGTATTGCGGTAGGGCTTAGGGTTAATGGTAATATAGGTGCTGTTTTTGGCTTCAGGCATTAGAGCTTAGGGCTACTAGTAGTATAGGTGCCGTTTTGGGGTTGCGTTAGGGCTTAGGGCTAGTTGCAGTATAGGTACTGTTTTGGCCTTTGGGGATTAGGGTTTAGGGTTGAGGTTGTAGTGTAGGCTTTGCTTTACAGCCTTTACAGTTTAGGGCTTAGGGTTTAGGGAAGTGTTAGCCTGCCATATTGTAGGTAAGCGTGGGCGTAAAATCCGTTTTGCGGGCGAATTTGCGGATATTTGACGATTTCGCGATCCGCGAATCGCGCGAAATTGCCCAATAATCCGCAAATTCGCAAGCTACGAATTATTTTGCTTGGTCGCACTTGAAAAATACAATATTGCACGCGCGGCGTTGACTCTGAGCCTGCCGAGTTGTTTTTCTCCCGTTTTTGCGTATGCTGCGCCATTTTCGATCTTGCTGCGTGATCACGCGAGAGTTTTTCGAACGCAATTACGTCATCGCGGCTTGCCATCTTGCACGGCGAGAGTTTGACAACGCGAGTACGTCATAAATGCCCGCGACGGCACGCAGCTGACTTCCGGCAGGAGATTTGAACAGCTCGCGTTCACGAAATTGCAAAAATTGCAATTCTGCACAAGAAATCCACCGCAGGAAAGATAAACCTTGTGAAAATTATGATTTTGATTAGAATAACTCCTCAGATTGACATTTGGGTGCACTTTTTGGTGCAGGAGTCCATTTTTTGGGGTGGGGTGGGAGGAAGGAAGTGCCCCAGAGTCTCCAACTTCCTGTTCCTGTCCAACAGGCTCCTCCCAGTGCTTTGTCCATGTACCGGTCTCTTTTCATTTGGCTGTTGAGCTGGAAGGATTACTTTTTCTTGCTGCTGGTGGATTTTTGTATTTGAGGACTTTTTGGACTTTGGAGTTTGGATCACTTTTGGACTTGAGATTTTACAAGTAAGTTGGTGTTGTTTGTTTGGGGCATTGCAGTTGAGGCAACTCCAGTTCTAAAACTTTTTTCACAACTTTTACAAAATATATATTGTGGTGGTAGCTAGCCACAGAATCCAGTAGGCCCAGGGTGAGTCATGGGTGCATGATACAACTGTTTCCCTGATTTTTTTTAACTTAATTCTCATTTATGTCATAGAAATTTAGCTCACTGTTATATGTTTTTTATTTTTTTATTTTGGGGTGCCTGTAAAGCCTCACTAGGCAGTAGGCCCAGGGGTGGTGAGTGGTGCATGAGCCTAGTCTTTCTGTGGGGTGTCTTGAATGTAAACCTCATTGAGGGCATGGATGGCATGGGATTGTGGTGATTTTTTTGTGTTTTTCGATTTTTTGGGGTGTTGATGGGGCATGGCCATGTGGGTGGGGGCCATTTTGAGGACTGGTACAGGCAGTGCCTGGCCATGTGGTGGGGGTCAAAGGGCCCTTTTGAATCCAGGCAGTGTGCTTTGTGCCATAGGCCTGCATCCAATGTGCCTTGCTTTCATCCATTATGCCCAGGGGTACTCAGTGGTGCATGGGTCTAGTCTTTCTGTGGGGTTTCTTTAATGTAAACATCATTGAGGGCATGGATGGCATTGGATTGTGGTGATTTTTATGTGCTTTTCGATTATTTGGCTGTTGTTGGGGCCTTTTGCCCAGGGGTACTCAGTGGTGCTTGGGCCTAATCTTTCTGTGGGGTGTCTTGAATGTATACATCATTGAGGCATGGATGGCATTGGATTGTGGTGATTTTTGTGTGTTTTTTTCGATTTTTGGGCTGTTGTTGGGGCCTTTTGCTGAGGTTCTGTAGCGATCCGAACCCGTGTTTTCAGTATCGTAGTACTGACACGATTTTGGTACCAGTGAACCGTAAATGATCCATTGTGTATGTGGCAGTGTTTTCGCTGTGCTACTAGCACAGATGCACTGAGAAATAGGGCATTCTGTTGAAAACACACGGCATCCATTTTAGATACGGCGTCCATTTTGTCTCTTGCCCTCACATAGTCAATGGACGAACGTTGACCCCAGCTGAATCACTTTGTTAGGGACACGTAGGTTTTAGTTCAGGAAGGCTGATGCTGCGTGACTTGGCAGAAGCTGCCTCCCTTGCCTGAAGCCAGTCCTGTTATACTGGTTCTCGTGTTCGTTGGCCTGATCACGATTAGGAGGCCGAAGACAGTAGCCGTGCCCGTTTTATGACCCACAAGCATCTCTTATCCTGCTTTTCTATCTTCTACACCTGGCTCTGCTCCTTTCCTTCTGGGCTTTTACTATGGGGAGGAAACATTTTTACGATGAGGCGGATCGATCTATGAATAGAAAACTGACATGAAGACTTGATCAAATACTGGAAACTTGCAAATAATTATCGTTGGTATATGTTTATTGTTGTGTTTGGGATACCGGGCTAGGCATGGAAGATATTTTAACAATGTTGCCTAAAGTCATTTTCCATGTATATAAGGAGCGACCCACTTTGTACAATCCGAACAGTCTCCTAGAATCTGCCTTTGTGTGGTTCCTGTGACTTCTGTATCCCTGCAGTAAATAAACCTTGGTCTCTGACGCCACCATCGAGAAGCCCGTGTCTCTGTTTATTTGTGCACCGAGACAGGAAGGAACTCAGGGGTCTTTTGGGTGTTGTTTCCCTGACACCTCTGGACTCTAAAAAATCCAGAACCTCATTTGGCGCCCAACGTGGGGCGACATCAACTGGTACCGGTCCAAAGCCTGAAGATTTCGAGGAGCTTCGTGTGAAGATTCCGGAGGGAGGTACCCCGCTTCATCGATCCCTGCATGTCGTAAAAGTGGCCCGACGATCTCTTCCACGAGGTTTCCCGTTCCCAGACGGCTACAGAGGACCGCTGCCCTGACTGTCGCCCTGTCTTGGACCTCAGGTGCAGACCTTAGTACGGCGAGACGTAGACGGGTTCTCCTTGGTGACGTCTTCGACATTTCAGTTAAGTATTAAGTGGGTCGCACCCAGTTTGGTTGCTCTTGGTTGCTCTTGTAAGGATTTATCATTGGTTGCTGTTGTACGGATAATCCTTTTGTTTTCTGGATACGCTTGTTTTGGATACTCTTGGTTGCTTCTGTAGATTATCACTGGTTGCTCTTGTCCAAGATAATCTTTGTTTTTTTTTGGTATTGGTTCATTTGGATGCTCTTGGTAGGCCTAAGTTCTTTGCACGTTTGGTTAGAATTTTGTCTTTAGTTTGTAATGGCTAGTAGTAGTAATCGTTTCCTGTCCTGGTTAAGTTGCAGCAGGGATTCCCGGTTGGAGGACTCGTGTCCGGTTCCTCCGATTGGAACTCCAACGTATGAGCTCTACTGTAAACATGGTGTGGGTCCTATCACTTACAATGAAGTGTGGGTCCGATACACCAGGAAAGATGGTGTCCTTAGTTGGCCACCACATGGTAGCTTCGAAACTGAAATTCTAGATAACCTGGAAGTGAAATTATTTAAGAAGAAAGCCCGGCCGGCAATGTTTGATTCTTTTCGTTTTTGGCGTAAGGAAGCCAGACAGAGAGAAATAAGAAAAATGAAAAAGGAACAGAAAGAGAAAGGTTTGACTTTAATGCAGCCTGCTAGGCAGTTGCATGTCAACGAGACTGAAAAAGCAATAGAGGTAGCGAATAGAGAGCATAATTTGGCGAATGACAAGTGCTACCCTGCCTTGCCATCGTGTCCTGCTAAGCCAGCAGAGGACCCTGAAAAGGATCCCCTGTTGTCTTATCTTTTGAGATCACCTCCACCGTATGCACAGGGTGTTACGGCACCACAGTTGCCACCTGTTGTACAACCGGCTGTTGGTCAGCCTGGAATAATTGTTCCTCCTCTTTTGATCCAAGCTCCTGTCCTTCCTGTGGTTAATGTTCCTCCGGCACCCCCTCTTCCTGGGTTGCCTATTCCGCCTGTGCCTGTCGTTTCGCAAACTACTTTGCCCACTACTCCTACCCTTACAATTTCATCTGCTCCAGCTTCCTTGTCCCCGACCTCTGTAAACATTCTGACTCCGCTTTCTGTTCGTCGGAAAATAACTGACTCTGTAACTAATATTTTAACCCCTTTTTACAGGTCTTTAATTAAGACCCCCGTTTCTGACTCTACACAGAGGCGTAGTCAGCTTCCTGGTCCCCAGGAACGAGAAATGTTAGATTCGACAGCTCTTAGGTGGGTTTCGAAAACTGTGAAATACGATGCAGAAAGGGTGTTGGATACGTTTATGCAATGGAATGAACCAACTCAGCGATACGTATTTGATGTGATGTGTTCTCTTTTGCGTGAGGAATGGGATGATGATTACTTGGATTCAGTTCCTGCTGATTTGATATATACTCAGCAAAGATTTGCCGCAGGAATGATAGTGGGTCCGGACGTAAAGGAAGCGATAGAACTGATTTTAGCATACAGGTCTGATTCTCCTCTTCGATCACCAAGGGACTCAGATGGTTCTCCGATTACTAGGAAGAAGTGAGGTCAGTATCCGATGAGGGAAGTTCCGCCGATATGGCGCGAAGCAGTTCAAGCTAATGCGAATCTTGGTATTCAAGCGGCTCCAGCACAGTTTCAGAGAGTGTGGATACACATTCCGTGGAAACGGGCTGAAGTTTTAGCAGTAAAACAGACATTGCCAGACCCGCGTAAGAATCCCACTGGTTATTATAAAGAGTTGACCCAGACAGTTCAAGCTTGTGTCATGAATTTGGCAGACATTGAGATGCTTTTCGGCAATGTAGTGCCACAGCCTATTTGGGCCAAAATTCGCCATGAGGATCATCAAGTTGCCTTAGGAGGTGATTGGCCAGCTATTGTAGCGGCAGATGCACAACAAATTGGTGGTGCTAAACCTGAGCCCCTGATCGCTGCTTTGCCTGGCAGAATAATCAATCTGATGAAAACTCTGATGCCGGCGTTACGTGTCAACTGGGATAAATTATCAGCATGCAAGCAAAAAGGAGGAAAGTGTCTCTGATTTCTTCACCAGATTTGAAGAGACTTTCGTAGACCACAGTGGTCAAGATATGAGTACTGAGGGAGGCCAGAGATTGTTTGTCGACAAGTTTGTGTTTAATTTATTGCCTGAATTAAGTAATAAGTTGAAGGATTCTGAGAGTGCATGGGCGGTATCGACGACAGCACAGATACTTGCAACTGCTCAGTATTACGAAAATAGAGAAAAAGAAGAGAAGGAAAAGTCAGAGAAGAAGACGAAAGACTTGAAAACTAAAGTTCTTTTGCAACAGGCGTATCCGCTCCGCTCGAATCAGTCAGATTCACAGCAGCGACCCCAGTTTCAGCAACAGCCAAAGTTCCAGCAAGGAATGTCCCAAAGGTTTGATTATGGTATTCCACGACAACAGTTAGCATGGAATCAGTGTGCCTATTGTAAAAAGGAGGGTCATTATAAGAATGAGTGTCCAGTTCTGCATCCACAAACTAGTGGTGTCCCCGCTCCGGGAGGCCGTGGTGGTTTCATGCAAGCTCCTAGAGGCAGAGGACGTGGTGCTGTGCCTCCACAGACTGATCGTTCCTCTAATTATTTTGATCAGCAGAATGTGCCATCGGGTAGATCTCAACAATACCATGTTGAAGATTATTATGAGGGTAATGGAGAAGTACAGCAAAGTGAGTACTAGGACAGCCATAGGCAAAGAGAGGGAGTAGTATCAGTTCCAGTCGATCAGAGTGGACCTTATGTCGCAGTAGCTACATCAGGTGTGATTGAACCGTTTCTGTTGGATACTGGTGCGGCAAAAAGTTCAATTATGCATGCGAAACTCCCTGGCGCACCTTTGTCTGGCTTAACAAACATTTCGGTAGGATTCTCAGGCGCCCCTGTTCACAACCCTGTTTCTGGTCCTTTGTCCATTTCTGTTGGACCATGTCATCTAGAAGCGCCCCTTATTCTAACGACTGGTTGTAATGAGAATCTGCTTGGTCTAGATCTGTTAAAACGCCTGCATGCGACATTGTACTGCTCTCCTTCAGGAGTACAGCTCACGTTGGGTAAGAGAGTGATCTCTCCAATGTATTTGTCAATGGATAAGCTCCCACCGGAGCTGCGTTCTCTCCCTGATACTCTTTGGGCAACTGGTCCTAACGATGTAGGTCTTTTGGAAATTCCTCCTTATGTGGTGAGTTTGAAGGCAAATGTTAGATTTCCACGAATCCCACAGTATCGGATTTCAAATGAAGGTGAATGTGCGCTTTTACTGATCGTGCAGGACTTGATACAGAAAGATGTGATAGAAGAAACTAGAGGAAATGTATGCAACAGTCCTGTTTTGCCGATTTTGAAACGCACTGATCCTTCCAAACCTCCAGTCTACAGATTAGTGATTGACCTTAGAGAGGTTAATAAAATTGTGATTCCGCAATTTCCTGTGGTCCCGGATATCACTGCATTACTGACATTAATTCCTGCTTCAGCTACGTGGTTTTCAGTGATTCACTTGAAGAATGCCTTCTTCAGCATTCCGATAGCCGAAGACAGTAGGGATATTTTTGGTTTCTCCTTAGGTGGTCGTAGTTTCAGATTCAAACGCGCTCCACAAGGCTATTGTGAGAGCCCTTCGATTTACAGCCAAGCATTAAAAAGTCATTTAGATGCTTTTGTACTTCCTCCTGGTGCTGCTCTTATCCAATATGTAGACGATCTCTTAGTGGCTGCTGATGACGAGGAAACTTGCAAAACAGCTACAATTTCTTTGCTGCATCATTTATCAGACTTACATCACAAGGTGTCACCTTCTAAACTGCAATATTGTTGCCAAGAAGTGACCTATGTAGGTCATCTTTTGTCAAAAGAGGGAAGAAGGTTGACCCCAGAGAGAATTAAAGCAATTTCGCAGATGACTGTACCAAGCACACAGAGAGAAGTGCGTGCGTTTTTGGGTATTACGTCATATTGCAGACAATGGTTCCCAAATTTTTCTCTTATGGCAAAACCATTGGTGGCTTTGACTGGAAAAGGTGTTCCGAGTCCTTTGCCATGGTCTGATGAATGTCAGCAGAGCTTCTCTGATTTGCGTGATGCGTTGTGTTCAGCTCCTGTGTTGGGTACTCCTGACTACAGTAAGCCGTTTACACTATATGTCCACGAAAGAGAGGGTTGCGTGTTGAGTGTTTTGACGCAACAATTCGGTGACAAGCAACGACCTTGTGCGTATTTCTCATCAACATTAGATCCGGTAGCCAGAGCATTGCCAAGTTGTTTGAGAGCTACAGCAGCAGCTGCAGTGTCCATTCGACAGTCTGCTGGATTAGTCATGAACAATATGTTAGTAGTCATGGTTCCACATGCCGTGGATACACTCATGAATCGAACGAAAACTCAGCACCTCACCAGTGCTAGACTATCAGGCTATGAGCTGACGCTTTTGGCAAGTCACATTCAGATTAAGCGATGCAGCATATTGAATCCAGCAACACTGTTGCCGACTACTCAGGAGTCGAGTGATTTGGAACCCCATGATTGTTGCTTCAGAACTGAGGAAGAGACAAAAGGACGGATTGATTTAAAAGATACTCCATTACTAGATCCAGATGGTATTTTGTATGTGGACGGATCTGGTTTTAAACTCCAGAATGGTGATGTGACTAGTGTGTACGCAGTTACGACTTTGAGCACGATTGTTGAGACTGCAAGAGTGAGTCAGAATTCTGCCCAAGCTGCAGAATTAATTGCATTGACGAGAGCGTGTGTTTTAGCTGAGGGAAAGAGAGTGAATGTGTTTACTGATAGTCAATATGCCTTCGGCGTAGCACACAGTTTCGGTCGTTTGTGGAAGGAAAGAGGTTTCTTTACGTCCCATGGGACTAAGATCCAATATGGACAATTAGTCAATGACCTGTTGGAATCTCTGACCTTACCAAAGGACGTTGCGATTGTGAAATGCAGTGCCCATCGAAAGGTTACGGATGACGTTGGTCGTGGGAATGCGTTCGCAGATGAGGTCGCTAAGGAGACGGCCAAGAATATGATGAGTCGAATGTATGTTGCAATGACTGCAAGATGGATTGCTGAATCAGGTATGTGCGAGAATACGATTGAAAGTGTAAAGGCAATCCAGAATGAAGCTACTGAAAGTGAGAAGAATGCATGGAAGGAGAAAATGGGTAAATTGGATTCGAATGGATGTTGGATTGATTTGTCAGAGCATCAGCGATGGATGTTGCCTGATGCGTATGTACTTGCGGTGGTTACGATGGCTCATGGAATAGCGCACATCAGTACGAAAGGTATCAGTAAGATGTTAGCTCCCGTATGGAAAAATGATGGGATTGCTAAGTGTGCGGAGAGAGTGGTGAAAAATTGCATGGTATGCCTGATGCATAATCCTGGCAAGGGAACCCCAACCCCAGCTGGTCATTTTGCTCCCCCTTCTTGTCCCTTTGAAGTGATCCAGTTAGATTTTATCCACATGGACAGGTGTAACAACCTCAAATATGTCCTAGTGGTAGTCTGTGCATTTTCGAGATGGATTGAAGCTTATCCGTTAAAGGATAACACTGCCCTGTCCACTGCCAATATCCTCCTCAAAGAATATTTCCCTAGGTACGGCATGCCACGGATTGTATGGTAGGACAATGGAAGTGAGTTCGTAGGGAAAGTTATGCAAAGTGTGTGTGCAGGTTTGGGAATTAAGCAAAAATTCCACAGTGCGAATCATCCACAGTCAGCAGGTTTGGTTGAGGGGTACAATGGTACCTTGAAGCTGAAACTTGCTAAAATCCAAGCTTCCACTGGTTTATCTTGGCCAGATGCACTGCCTTTGCCCTTAATGTCTACCAGAGCGACTGTACACTCTCGAGTAGGGCTTAGCCCATATGAGATTGTGTTTGGTCGCCCTGCTAATGTTTGAGGAGTTCCGAGGAATTCAATCGGATCGAATATCCAATGTTGATTGATTACCTTTTTGACCTGACTGCTAAATTGAGTCTTATTCATCAACAGGTATTTGAAACCTTGCCTAAGCCGCCAGAGGGTCCAGGACACGCACTGAAACCCGGGGACTTTGTTCTCGTAAAGAATTTTGGACGAACCCAAAACCTTCAGCCAAGATTTGTTGGTACTTTTCAAGTGCTCCTGGCCACAAAAACTGCTGTACGCCTAGCCGGCAGGAAAATTTGGGTGCACGCTACCCATATGAAGCGTGTGCCTCTCCCACTCCCCTATGACAGTTGGGTTAGACAGGGAATTGGTGTTTCCGAGACCGAACCTGTTCCTAGGCTTGTCCCTTTCAGCGATGCAGAGTATACAACGGACAGACAAACTGAAACACAGAACTCTGACACCGCACCAGGAACTGTTTCTTTGAACCCTGAACAGAGCACTGTACAAAGTGAACATTTGCCACCTGTGGATTTGAACATTGCTGCATCTTCAAATCCGTTGTTTCGAGATCAGACACAACCTGAAAAATTCTTTTACAACTTGCGTTCTCATTCTATGAACCAATAACATTGCATAAGTACTTGTCTATTTGAAAACTGATTGATCTTACCGTGTTCTTTTCAGTCAGGAAGTTTTGCTCATGAATTTTTTTGTTTTCTTAACCTTGCCATCTGGGTTGCCGTAGGGTTGTAACGTGAGCCTAGTTTAAACTTGCAGGGGACCAGACACAAGGTCGGTTTCTTCTGTTTATTTTGGGAACTCCCAGGGTAGACAGAGGCATTTTTTAACAGGTACAAATCATCCGATTGCGAACGGTTGTAGAAGATGGAGCTTCCTGAACTGCGACGAGTTAACGTTATCAATACTCGCAAGACGAAATTGTATAAAATTCTGCATAGCAAATGTTTCATAATGCAATGTGCTCTGACATTTTTGACTGTTTTAATAACTTTGGTGGGCGGAATTGTTTTCGATATCCAGTTAATTTTTGCACCGGTTACATCTACAGTACCTCCCAATGTTTCTGTTTCTCCGACTATTGTCTCTCTTCATTCTTTTCACCCTTTTCCTGCACATGAGCAAGCTCGACGCTCTGAGTTTATAAATAACACTTTCATTCAGCTCTTGCACCAACACCAACTGGTAGTAAATACAACAAACTGCTGGGTGTGCGGTCTGATACCACATACCATGGACAAGGGTATCCCCTATCTGGTTCTGCCCTTTAGTTATAATGGATCATTTTGGGCATTTCAGACCATGTTCGTTTATGCTCTTGAGACCTATCCCCGTGGCCTCCGCGTTCCACTGGGTATAACTCTGCTAATAGAGCCTTGGTAAAGGGAATTACTGACATGGTTAGTGATGTCAATGACACTCCGTTTATTCCCAAGGATGAGTTGCGAGTTTATATGGGTTGGAATGCTACGGAGTATGGCATTAGTTTGGGTGAGAACAAGCGTAAGAGCTCGACTCCGATTTGGGTCGTACCCCACCAAGGTCAAGTCTGTTTGCAAGGGAATGGGAGGAACCTGAGAGCTCGGCTAGGGAAGAGTGACTGTTCTGAAACGTACGTTTTTCCAGCACAGTTTTCCCCTGCATTCTTAGCTGCTAAGGGTACCTATTTTGTCTGCCAAGACAGAGCATATACATGGCTGCCGGCTGACTTTTCAGGCTCCTGTTATATTGCCCGACTGTTACCTCCGACATACACTGCTGCACCGGATTATCACAAGACTAGAGTTGTGAGAGGTGTCTTCGACAAAGAAGATACTGCTGGCCAAGAAGCAGGAGATTTTTTTAAGGGTTTCCTTCCGTTCTGGGGGCCCATGGCCAATAGTAGGAACTTGCGTCAACTAACACGGGTAGTTGAATCCACTATTACTGAAACTGCCGGTGCCCTTAGTAACCTGACAGCTGAGCTCCAGGCGGATCGCCTCATGACGTTGCAGAACCGTATGGTTCTTGACGTAATACTTGCAGATCGAGGTGGAGTATGTAAGATGATCCAATCGAGTTGCTGTGTTTTTATTCCTAATAATGCTCCAACAGTGTACGAGGCCATTTCTAAGTTACACAAGATCGCTGACTCTATTCACGTAGATAAAGGTGATTGGTCGCTGATGGGATGGCTTTGGAATCTGTTATCTGCATGGGGATGGAAGGTTCTGATGGTCATTGGTGTTGTGTTGGTGTTCCTATTCTCATGCTGTCTCGTTGTTCAGTGTGGTCCTGCCTTATGTGGCCACTGTGCCGCAACATGCGTAAGAAGGCCGCCTGTTTCGGGAGAGACGTTACGAGATAGAATGATGCTCCAGCACCATATCAGTGACTTAATGAATATAGAGATAGACTCTGACATAGAGTGAGTTATTGCCTATGTAAGGGCAAAAGGACGGTCTGAGGTTCTGTAGCGATCCGAACCCGTGTTTTCGGTATCGTAGTACTGACACGATTTTGGTACCAGTGAACCGTAAATGATCCATTGTGTATGTGGCAGTGTTTTCGCTGTGCTACTAGCATGGATACACTGAGAAATAGGGCATTCTGTTGAAAACACACGGCATCCATTTTAGATACAGCGTCCATTTTGTCTCTTGCCCTCACATAGTCAATGGACGAACGTTGACCCCAGCTGAATCACTTTGTTAGGGACACGTAGGTTTTAGTTCAGGAAGGCTGATGCTGCGTGACTTGGCAGAAGCTGCCTCCCTTGCCTGAAGCCAGTCCTGTTATACTGGTTCTCGTGTTCGTTGGCCTGATCACGATTAGGAGGCCGAAGACAGTAGCCGTGCCCGTTTTATGACCCACAAGCATCTCTTATCCTGCTTTTCTATCTTCTACACCTGGCTCTGCTCCTTTCCTTCTGGGCTTTTACTATGGGGAGGAAATATTTTTACGATGAGGCGGATCGATCTATGAATAAAAAACTGACATGAAGACTTGATCGAATACTGGAAACTTGCAAATAATTATCGTTGGTATATGTTTATTGTTGTGTTTGGGATACCGGGCTAGGCATGGAAGATATTTTAACAATGTTGCCTAAAGTCATTTTCCATGTATATAAGGAGCGACCCACTTTGTACAATCCGAACAGTCTCCTAGAATCTGCCTTTGTGTGGTTCCTGTGACTTCTGTATCCCTGCAGTAAATAAACCTTGGTCTCTGACGCCACCATCGAGAAGCCCGTGTCTCTGTTTATTTGTGCACCGAGACAGGAAGGCACTCAGGGGTCTTTTGGGTGTTGTTTCCCTGACACCTCTGGACTCTAAAAAATTCCAGAACCTCATTGCCCAGGGGTACTCAGTGGTGCATGGGCCTAGTCTTTCTGTGGGGTGTATTGAATGTAAACCTCATGGAGGGCATGGATGGCATTGGATTGTGGTGGTGATTTTTGTGTGTTTTTTCGATTTTTTTGGGGTGTTGATGGGGCATGGCCATGTGGGTGGGGGCCATTTTGAGGACTGGTACAGGCAGGGGTCAAGGGGCTATTTTGAATCCAGGCAGTGTGCTTTGTGCCATAGGCCTGCATCCAATGTGCTTTGCTTTCATCCATTATGCCCAGGGGTACTCAGTGGTACATGGGCCTAGTCTTTCTGTGGGGTTTCTTGAATGTATACATCATTGAGGGCAAGGATGGCATTGGATTGTGGTGATTTTTATGTTTTTTTCCGATTTTTGGGCTGTTGTTGGGTTCTTTTGCCCAGGGGTACTCAGTGGTGCATGGGCCTAGTCTTTCTGTGGGGTGTCTTGAATGTAAAACTCATGGAGGGCATGGATGGCATTGGATTGTGGTGATTTTTATGTGTTTTTCCATTTTTTGGCTGTTGTTGGGGCCTTTTGCCCAGGGGTACTCAGTGGTGCATGGGCCTAGTCTTTCTGTGGGGTGTCCTGAATGTAAACCTCACGGAGGGCATGGATGGCATTGGATTGTGGTGATTTTTGTATGTTTTTCGATTTTTTGGGATGTTGATGGGGCATGGCCATGTGGGTGGGGGCCATTTTGAGGACTGGTACAGGCAGGGGTCAAGGGGCCATTTTGAATCCAGGCAGTGTGCTTTGTGCCATAGGCCTGCATCCAATGTGCCTTGCTTTTATCCATTATGCCCAGGGGTACTCAGTGGTGCATGGGCCTAGTCTTTCTGTGGGGTTTCTTGAATGTATACATCATTGAGGGCAAGGATGGCATTGGATTGTGGTGATTTTTATGTTTTTTTCCGATTTTTGGGCTGTTGTTGGGTTCTTTTGCCCAGGGGTACTCAGTGGTGCATGGGCCTAGTCTTTCTGTGGGGTGTCTTGAATGTAAAACTCATGGAGGGCATGGATGGCATTGGATTGTGGTGATTTTTGTGTGTTTTTCGATTTTTGGGCTGTTGTTGGGTCCATTTGCCCAGGGGTACTCAGTGGTGCATGGGCCTAGTCTTTCTGTGGAGTGTCTTGAATGTAAACCTCATGGAGGGCATGGATGGCATTGGATTGTGGTGATTTTTGTGTGTTTTTCGATTTTTTGGGGTGTTGATGGGGCATGGCCATGTGGGTGGGGGCCATTTTGAGGACTGGTACAGGCAGGGGTCAAGGGGCCATTTTGAATCCAGGCAGTGTGCTTTGTGCCGTAGACCTGCATCCAATGTGCCTTGCTTTCATCCATTATGCCCAGGGGTACTCAGTGCTGCATGGGCCTAGTCTTTCTGTGGAGTTTCTTTAATGTAAACATCATTGAGGGCATGGATGGCATTGGATTGTGGTGATTTTTATGTGTTTTTCGATTTTTTGGCTGTTGTTGGGGCCTTTTGCCCAGGGGTACGCAGTGGTGCATGGGCCTAATCTTTCTGTGGGGTGTCTTGAATGTATACATCATTGAGGGCATGGAGGGCATTGGATTGTGGTGATTTTTGTGTGTTTTTCGATTTTTGGGCTGTTGTTGGGGCGTTTTGCCCAGGGGTACTCAGTGGTGCATGGGCCTAGTCTTTCTGTGGGGTGTCTTGAATGTAAACCTCATGGAAGGCATGGATGGCATTGGATTGTGGTGATTTTTGTGTGTTTTTCGATTTTTTGGGGTGTTGATGGGGCATGGCCATATGGGTGGGGGCTATTTTGAGGACTGGTACAGGCAGGGGTCAAGGGGCCATTTTGAATCCAGGCAGTGTGCTTTGTGCCATAGGCCTGCATCCAACGTGCCTTGCTTTCATCCATTATGCCCAGGGGTACTCAGTGGTGCATGGGCCTAGTCTTTCTGTGAGGTGTCTTGAATGTAAACCCCATGGAGGGCATGGATGGCATTGGATTGTGGTGATTTGTGTGTGTTTTTCGATTTTTTTGGCTGTTGTTGGGGCCTTTTGCCCAGGGGTACTCAGTGGTGCATGGGCCTAATCTTTCTGTGGGGTGTCTTGAATGTATACATCATTGAGGGCATGGATGGCATTGGACTGTGGAGATTTTTGTGTGTTTTTTGATTTTTGGGCTGTTGTTGGGGCCTTATGCCCAGGGGTACTCAGTGGTGCATGGGCCTAGTCTTTCTGTGGGGTGTCTTGAATGTAAACCTCATGGAGGGCATGGATGGCATTGGATTGTGGTGATTTTTGTGTGTTTTTCGATTTTTTGGGGTGTTGATGGGGCATGGCCATGTGGGTGGGGGCCATTTTGAGGACTGGTACAGACAGGGGCAACGGGCCATTTTGAATCCAGGCAGTGTGCTTTGTGCCATAGGCCTGCATCCAATGTGCCTTGCTTTCATCCATTATGCCCAGGGGTACTCAGTGGTGCATGGGCCTAGTCTTTCTGTGGGATGTCTTGAATGTATACATCATTGAGGGCATGGATGGCATTGGATTGTGGTGATTTGTATGTGTTTTTTCGATTTTTGGGCTGTTGTTGGGTTCTTTTGCCCAGGGGTACTCAGTGGTGCATGGGCCTAGTCTTTCTGTGGGGTGTCTTGAATGTAAACCTCATGGAGGGCATGGATGGCATTGGATTGTGGTGATTTGTGTCTGTTTTTCGATTTTTGGGCTGTTGTTGGGGCCTTTTGCCCAGGGGTACTCAGTGGTGCATGGGCCTAGTCTTTCTGTGGGGTGTCTTGAATGTAAACGTCATGGAGGGCATGGATGGCATTGGATTGTGGTGATTATTGTGTGTTTTTCGATTTTTTGGGGTGTATAACTGATGTTCCTCTGTCTTCCATTGCTTTTAGGTGCACAAGAGAACCACCAGTGCCAGGAAGAAGTCCTGCAGCGGTGTGTGCAGCACGACGTCACGTGTGTCCACAGACAAGACAACTCTGCAACTCGTGCAACTGCGGTCTGCTGTTCTGACATCTGAAGAAGATAGGCCCAAAGAAAGGTGGCCGTAGCGCCTCAGCGAAGAAAGTTGCCAGTGCCACTGCCAGTAAGAAGGAGCTGCAGAAGCAAGAGGCACCACCTACCAAGGAGACGGGTGTGCCCACCAACACCTTTTTTGGGGGAAAAAAAACTACGCCTGCAGCAGTAGCGGTGTCCGCCGGGGGCCAAGCTGGAAGCAGCACCTCCGCCTCATTGGGGTCAGTGCCACCACGCCAAGTTAGGTCCAAGACCATGAGTGTTGCTGCGGCCGCTACTTTGGTTGTTCAATCACCATCGACCAGTGATGTTGGCTCATCACAAGAAAGTACCATCCAATCAACGCCGGGTGTAACTCAGCTGGCGAGTGTCCAACAATCACAGCCGCAACGACAACCACAAGTGCAACTAGTACAAGCGCAAGTACATGGGCAAGGAGAGGCGCAAGTACATGGGCAAGGAGAGGCGCAAGTACAGGTGCATGGAGAGGTGCCACTAGAGGTTCATGGAGCGGCACAACTGCCTACAACGCTTCTTCCTCCAGAAGTAGGGGCACATCAGGAAATTGATATTCAAGTGGAAGAATCATCCGAGGAAGCCATTCCTCCTGAGGATGATCCATTGTCTTCCAGATCCCCAGCAAGAAAAAGGTTAAGGAGGGCTGCTACTACTACAAGTTCTTCTTCAAGCCCCCTTCATTCTGATGACCTTGATCTTGATTGGAACCCACCAATGCAGTCTGACAGTGAGGCACACCATGAGCCGACAAAGGTAGCTAAGCCGAAAAGGAAGGTTCCCGCAAGGCTTCGACTTATGGTTGCTGACGATGAACAAGAAGTGGTGCCTTCTGCTGCTGATGAAGAGTCTGACGATGACCCAGTCATCACAGATGTCACTCCAGCCACAGCGGGCATGCAGGAGACAAACATTTTAACCCTAGCCCGAATGGCTGCTGAGCAGGATGTGGGCGGCGTGGCACTGGTGGTACCACCAACAACGCAGTTAACTACAACACCAACACGACCTACAGCTTCCATATTTTCTCGTCAGAAGGGCCGGCAGGGACCTCCATCCAGCTCGACCCCCATTACCTCAAGTAGTGGTGCTGTAAGTCAACTACAGGAAAAAATTCAGCCACGCACAACCCACACTTCATCTGGCATTGGAAGTCAAAGTAGCTCCTGCACCACCAGCAGACATCTCCAGTCCCCAGTTTGGGACTTCTTTACTGTTAGCAAAAAGGCGGAAAACATGGTTGTTTGTTCAATTTGTAAAGTATCAGTTAGTCGGGGTAAGCTTGGTACCAACTATGGTACCGGAGGCCAGAGAGGTCATCTCAAAAAACACCACCCTATCCAGTGGTATAAGCACCTAAGTGACATCGATGAAGCCAAAACAAATCAAAATGTATCCCTTGATATTGCATCTGATGATGATGAGAGGCTGATCGTGCAGGGGGGAAGTGAAGAAGGTACCCACAGTACCCCTGGCAGCAGCACTGCAGTGGTAGCGCACACACCGTCTACCCCTGCAACATGTATGAGGCACACTAAGAGTCCGGGACACACACCAATGCAAAAAAGTAAATCAATGAGCCTAACTGGTTTGAAGTCTGCATCATCCTCATCATCATTACGTAAAACGGTCCAGCGCACCATTAGCAGCATGTTTTGGTCGGATCCACCATTTGAACGCAACCACCCAACGGTGCGTCTCTATAACGCAAAGCCGGCTAAAATGCTAGCGCTAGACCTTCTTCCTTTCTCTTTCGTGGAAGGGGTGGGTTTTCGTGAATTGGTGGCAACAGTTTGCGCTAAATGGAAGGTTCCTAGCTGGTACTATTTTGCAAGGGTTGCTTTTCCAGCACTACATCAAGATGTGCTGGAGGTGATTGGCGCAGCAATTCTGAAGAGTGCTTGTCATGTGGACCAGTTGCCAAGCCCTTGATTACATGTGCATCCCTGCACACTGGGTCTCTTTCGCAGGGGTCAAAGACAGTTAAAACACAAAGATGTTGACACGGAGGAAGTTTTTCAAGCTACTCGCAAACATGCAACAGTAGGCATGTTTGCCATGGAGAAATCTCACACTGCACCTAACCTTTTGGAGGAGTTTAACAGGAAGGCCAATGAATGGCTGCATCCAAGAAACCGCACAGTTGGTTAGGTTTCCACTGATAATGGCAGTAATATAGTTAAGGCCATGGACAACTGTGGCTATTTCAGAGTGCCGTGTTTGGCGCACAGTATTAACATCGTGGTGCAAGCCTTCTTGAAAGCAGAAGAGCCAGTCGTCAATGTACTGACCACCTGCGGAAAAATCTGTACCCATTTCAACCATTCTTTTAAGGCCCGTAAGCAGCTGAGGAGCCTTCAATATGAACGTAAACTGCCAGTCAAAGGACTAATTCGGGAGGTGGCAACACGTTGGAACTTAACCTTTTACATGCTTGAGCGTCTGTCTGAGCAGTGGGAGGTAATACATGAGTTTGTCTTTAAACTGGGTTCTACTCACAAAGACTTGATGCTAGAGTTGGAGGAATGGAAGCTAATTGCAAGCCTGACAGACATGCTTCGTCTTTTTGAGCTCTTCACGCGTGAAGTCAGCAGGGAGGACTGTTCTTTGACCAAAGCTATCCCATTGTTGTGCATGCTAGAGCACCAACTGAAGGAGGTGTCTTCAACGTTCCGATGTGATGGTGAAAAGCGAGAAGCATATGGTTTGGCGCAGAAGTTATTATGGTGCCTACTTGACAATGAAAGGCTTAAAAAGATACATACAGAACAACATTACATTTGTGCCACTATTCTTGATCCACGGTACAAAAAGGCACTGCCCACCAATACTTTCTTTCCTTTTTCGGAAGCAGAAGTTTCAAAGTACAAACATTGGCTAGCTGTGTCAGCCACTCGGTTCGAAAGAGAGCGGCAGAACATTCAAGGAGGCAGCACAAGTACAACTGAATCAGCAGGCCATCCGGCGTCAAGTTCCACTTCTTAATCTGTGGCCGAAGGGAGTCACTTTCCCTCACAGCCGTTAACGACACCAGCAACCATATCATCATCCTCACCTGCACCAGGCTGCAAACAAATATTGTCGTTAGGGGATTGGCTAACTCAGCAAGGGTTAGCTCGGTCCACTGATGAAAAGGTCGCAGATGGTACGCAAAGTGGATCAACCCTGGAGAACCTTGAGTCGGCGGTGCAGGCCTATCTGGATGACCCAACAGAGGTCTGTCATGATGAGAACCCACTGGGATATTGGTATACGAAAAGCTCAAAATGGCCACTGATCACCAACCTGGCTCTAAATTATATGTCTTGCCCACTCGCAAGCGTGTCTTCTGAATGTGTTTTCAGTGCTGCTGGTGCCATTGTTACTTCAAAAAGGACTCGCCTTTTGCCCAAAAATGTGGAGAGGTTAACAATAATCAAGATGAATCAGCACTTCATACCACCCGATTACAAAATACGTGAACGCACGCAGGATGAAGAGGACATCGACTTAGGTGATGACGACGAAGGAAGTTCTTCCCGGTCACCAGACCTACTCCCGTCTCAATTCATAGACTTGGAGGACGAGCTCTGCTTCCCTGACAACGAGGACTGAAAATGACTTCCATTTTTTCCGTACTTATTCACTTTTATTCCTGTGTGTCTTTCTTTGTTTTGCTACTTTTACCACAATAAAACTCTAATCAACTAATCACAATAAGTCCATCATCAGCACTGTCTTCATCTTATTTTCTGTATTGATTTTAAGGTGCCGCAGTCTGCATTCAGATGTTCACAAGTTCACAACTCAATCATGCTCCTCTATCCTCCTCCTCCAGACTCCCCCTATCCATTTTCCTCAAGGCAGATGGATGGATTATGGAGAAAAAACAAACTTTGTCTTCGTAGATGAGTCCCCTCAAGTGGGACTGAAATAACTGACTGACTGACTACATGCTTGCTGATTGTTGACAGACCTACTTTTGAAATTTACAGGAGAGGCTGCCCTGTGGGCCCTCACTTTCCGAAGAAGATGCGGACATGAAGTAGAACAGATAATGAATAATGAGAAGATGGCATGCAGTGGACAGCAATGTCTGTCTCTGTTGAAACCAATTGCTGTTTGTTTTTTGTGAACAGCGCAATTTGCCATGTTTTCAATATACCAGTATTGCAGGTTTTTGGGGGTTTATTTGGGGGTGTTCTAGATTTGCGGTGCTGGGTTGGTGGTCTGGGAGCACTGCTGGCACAGCCTAATGTTGATTGCATTTGTTTTTCAGGAAATCCATGGTGGAAAATGGGAGTTATGGCCTAGCTGCACAGCGCGCCTGGAGTGATTTTGGAATGAGGCCTAAATATTTCTAAGTGTGAGCTTTTCCGGTTTTGCTTTTTGCCTGTTTGGGGGTCTTCTACTTGTTTCCGCCTGGGATGACGAATCTGGGGCCGTTGCTGGGAAGGTCTAATACCGGATAAAAGTGCTTTGGATAAAATACATGGTTAAAAAGTTTTTCGCTTTTTAGCGTTTTCTCTCACTCTCGTGTTTTCGGGGGCCTGCTTGGGGGGGGTTCCTGGTGTTTGGGGGTGGGTTTTGGGGTCTTGGAGCAACGCTGGGTATGGATACATTTGATTGCAAGAGGTTTGAAGCAAATCCATGGTGGCAAAGGGGAGTTAGGGCTTACCTGCAGGGCGCGCGCTGAGTGTTATTGGAAATTTGCCTGAAAGTTTCTAAGTCCCCACTTTTGTATATTTGCTTTTTGCCTGTTTGGGGGTCTTCTACTTGTTTCCGCCTAGGTTGACGGGTCTGGGGCCGTTGCTGGGAAGGTCTAATACCGGATAAAAGTGGTTTGGAGAAAATCGGAGTTGAATTTCTTTTTTGCGTTTTTGCTCACTTGCTTGTCTTTGGGGTGCTGTTTGGGGATGTTCCTGGTGTTTGGGGGTGGGTTTTGGGGTCTGGGAGCACTGCTGGCACAGCCTAATGTTGATTGCATTTGTTTTTCAGGAAATTCATGGTGTAAAACGGGAGTTATGGCCTAGCTGCACAGCGCGCCTGTAGTGATTTTGGAATGAGGCCTAAATATTTCTAAGTGTGAGCTTTTCCGGTTTTGCTTTTGCCTGTTTGGGGGTCTTCTACTTGTTTCCGCCTGGGTTGATGGGTCTGGGGCCGTTGCTGGGAAGGTCTAATACCGAATAAAAGTGTTTTGGATAAAATACATGGTTAAAAAGTTTTTCACTTTTTAGCGTTTTCTCTCACTTTCCTGTTTTTGGGGGCCTGCTTGGGGGGGTTCCTGGTGTTTGGGGGTGGGTTTTGGGGTCTTGGAGCAACACTGGGTAAGGATACTTTTGATTGGAAGAGGTTTGAAGCAAATCCATCGTGGCAAAGGGGAGTTAGGGCCTAGCTGCAGAGCGCGCGCTGAGTGATTTTGGAAATTTGCCTGAAAATTTCTGTCCCCACTTTTGTATATTTGCTTTTTGCCTGTTTGGGGGTCTTCTACTTGTTTCCGCCTGGGTTGACAGGTCTGGGGCCGTTGCTGGGAAGGTCTAATACCGGATAAAAGTGTTTTGGATAAAATACATGGTTAAAAAGTTTTTCACTTTTTAGCGTTTTCTCTCCCTTTTTCGTGTTTTCGGGGGCCTGCTTGGGGGGGTTCCTGGGTTTTGGGGGTGTGTTTTGGGGTCTTGGAGCAACGCTGGGTATGGATACTTTTGATTGCAAGAGGTTTGAAGCAAATCCATGGTGGCAAAGGGGAGTTAGGGCCTAGCTGCAGAGCGCGCGCTGAGTGACTTTGGAAATTTGCCTGAAAATTTCTCAGTCCCAACTTTTGTATATTTGCTTTTTGCCTGTTTGGGGTTCTGCTACTTGTTTCCGCCTGGGTTGACGGGCCTGGGGCCGTTGCTGGGAAGGTCTAATACCGGATAAAAGTGGTTTGGAGAAAATCTGAGTTGACTTTCTTTTTTGCGTTTTTGCTCACTTGCTTGTCTTTGGGGTGCTGTTTGGGGGTGTTTCTGGTGTTTGGGGGTGGGTTTTGGGGTCTGGGAGCACTGCTGGCACAGCCTAATGTTGATTGCATTTGTTTTTCAGGAAATCCATGGTGGAAAACGGGAGTTATGGCCTACCTGCACAGCGCGCCTGGAGTGATTTTGGAATGAGGCCTAAATATTTCGAAGTGTGAGCTTTTCCGGTTTTGCTTTTTGCCTTTTTGGGGGTCTTCTACTTGTTTCCGCCTGGGTTGATGGGTCTGGGGCCGTTGCTGGGAAGGTCTAATACCGGATAAAAGTGTTTTGGATAAAATACATGGTTAAAAAGTTTTTCACTTTTTAGCGTTTTCTCTCACTTTCGTGTTTTCGGGGGCCTGCTTGGGGGGTTCCTGGTGTTTGGGGGTGGGTATTGGGGTCTTGGAGCAATGCTGGGTAAGGATATTTTTGATTGCAAGAGGTTTGAAGCAAATCCATTTTGTAAAAGGGGAGTTAGGGCCTAGCTGCTGAGCGCACGCTGAGTGATTTTGGAAATTTGCCTGAAAATTTCTGTCCCCACTTTTGTATATTTGCTTTTTGCCTGTTTGGGGGTCTTCTACTTGTTTCCGCCTGGGTTGACGGGTCTGGGGCCGTTGCTGGGAAGGTCTAATACTGGATAAAAGTGTTTTGGATAAAATACATGGTTAAAAAGTTTTTAACTTTTTAGCGTTTTCGCTCACTTTCGTGTTTTCGGGGGCCTGCTTGGGGGGGTTCCTGGTGTTTGGGGGTGAGTTTTGGGGTCTTGGAGCAACGCTGGGTATGGATACTTTTGATTGCAAGAGGTTTGAAGTAAATCCATGGTGGCAAAGGGGAGTTAGGGCCTAGCTGCAGAGCGCGCGCTGAGTGATTTTTGAAATTTGCGTGAAAATTTCTCAGTCCCCACTTTTGTATATTTGCTTTTTGCCTGTTTGGGGGTCTTCTACTTGTTTCCGCCTGGGTTGACGGGTCTGGGGCCGTTGCTGGGAAGGTCTAATACCGGATAAAAGTGGTTTGGAGAAAATCGGAGTTGAATTTCTTTTTTGCGTTTTTGCTCACTTGCTTGTCTTTGGGGTGCTGTGTGGGGGGGTTCCTGGTGTTTGGGGGTGGGTTTTGGGGTTTGGGAGCACTGCTGGCACAGCCTAATGTTGATTGCATTTGTTTTTCAGGAAATCCATGTTGTAAAACGGAAGTTATGGCCTAGCTGCACAGCGTGCCTGGAGTGATTTTGGAATGAGGCCTAAATATTTCTAAGTGTGAGCTTATCCGGTTTTGCTGTTTGCCTGTTTGGGGGTCTCCTACTTGTTTCCGCCTGGGTTGATGGGTCTGGGGCCATTGCTGGGAAGGTCTAATACCCGATAAAAGTGTTTTGGATAAAATCCATGCTGAAAAGCGTTTTGGCACTTTTTTTAACTTAGGGTTCGTTAGGGTTAGCACTGGCAACAGTATTGCATGTGTTTGAGAGTGTTCTAGATTTTTGCAACTGGGTTCTGGGGTCTTAGAGCACTCGTGGGAATGTGTAATTTTTGTTGCAAGTGGTTTGAAGAAAATCCATGGTGGGAAGGGGGGGATTTGGCCTAGTTAAAGAAAGCGTTTGCCACTATTCTTAACTTAGGGCTCGTTAGGGTTAGCGGTATTGTATTGCATGTGTTTGGGCGGGGGTTCTAGATATTTACGACTGGGTGGGGTCTTGGAACACTTGTTGGAATGTCTAATTTTGATTGCACGTGGTTTGAAGATAATCCATGGTGGGAAAGGAGGGTTTTGGGCATACTTTCTGAGTGCGTTTTGGCACGATTTGAAATTAGGCCTCTGCGAGGTAGCAGCAGTATTCTCCACTATTTTGGGAGGGTAATGTGGGGTGTTCTAGATTTTGGGGATTGTCATCTCTGAAAGTGACAGTATAATTCATTTTTGCACTACACAGCATGCCTTATATTTTTTTTTCTGCGAGGTGTCTTTAACACTTACTGTTGTGTTTTTCCATCATCAATTACAGGCAGGCTTTTACCCTGTGCCATCGATGTACTAATCAGGCTTACAATTAGCGATCCGCAAATCCGCATCAGGCAGGCAGTGGACAGTCAGTGTGTCTGGTCACCAAGATTGATCGACGGAGCATCCGATGGAATGAAGGAGTACCGCGAATAAGAGGAATGGCTGGATGCATCAACTTCACAAATTCAACGGGACAACTACAAAAAACAGTAACAGTATCCAAAATTCTCACTATCTTTTAAATGATATTCTTGTGAACTTGAACTTACTTCTACGAGTGTGACTCTGTGCGTTTGTTTGATCTCTGCTTCAAATTCATCCCTCCAGCTATTTGATACGTCTTTGCTATGTTTAACACTAATTTAATGTTCTAAGTGTTTATTGTCTGAGGGCAGAGAGGCAAGTGAAATTGCGTAATGACTGCAGCCCTGTACTGCCAACTTGTTCCTTCGTAGTTACTAGTAAGTTGCATTAAGTAGTAGTACTACTTTTCAGTAAGCTAACCATCCATTTACTAAACAACTTCTGGCATGCAGTAGTGCACTTCCTTTATGTCCCTTTAAAGGGTTATCAATATCTTTAAATCCAAAGATTTGTTTCTCTTCATTTGTTGTTTGACTGTCCATGCTGTGTTTTTTTCCTCTCTACCAAACTTTCCCAAAAACCCCCATTCCCATCCAATTTTCAAACCCTAACCCTCTTCCGGGCTGTGTGGTATTTCATTGATGTGTGACTGACAACAACAATAAATTCCACACACTTGCTGGGGAGGATAAGGTCAAAGCAACCAGAAGTTCATGTGCGCCATCGTGGATTGATAATAAGAACATCCTCCTCCTACACGACGTGAACAATCTAATGCTTAATGCTTACCTTACGTTGGCACTGCTTAGGCTACAATTTAGGGCACTGTTCTGTACCGTACTATCTATTTTACTGTTTCTAATGCTACGCTCAGGCTACTCAATGTTTAATTTCCTCTTTTTTCATATGGTGATACTGCAAGTGTGTACCACTACTGCTACCAGCACAACAATGATATTGCATCCATCGAGGATTCAAGTCAACAACCAACCTTAATCACCATTTGCAATGCAGCCAGCCCTGGGACTACCCCGATTCTCAAACACGAATCACAGGTAAGATAAGCATTTTGGAGAGGTAGAATAATGGGCTAGGACTGGGAGGAGAGCAGAGATTGCCAGTACTACTAGTAAAGTACTAGTAGGGCTACTGAATTCACTAACTCGGTTACTGGCACTTTGGTACATTTCAGGACTAGATGTTTCATTCATGCTGGTAAGTTGGAAGAAACCAAACGTCCAGTAGCCACCGCCCACCCCCACACAAAATAATATGAACGCGTATACTATGTTTTGGTATGAAAAATTATTATTAAGAAATATATTGAGGTAGTCAAAAAATGAAATAAATTAACACAACTCACCCCCTACCTCACCCCAACCAATGTCCAAAAGTCCAAAAGTCCCCTTTCCCAAACACCCAATTCCCACCCCCCCCAACAGTCTTTAAAAAAGGGGCAAGGGACAGTCACTTCCTCCGGTGGCGTAGTTTTGCAAGCTGTTGCTTCATGTCCAGCAGCTCTTTGCGGAGGTCCCGGAGCTGGCGCTGATGTTTCTCGGCCAACCGCTCCAGGTAGTCCACTCTTTTGCGTAGTCGGCGCACACGAACGATCCAGGATCTGGGGGGGGCGCTGATGTTGTTGCTGCTGTGCGGCGGCGGCGGGAGGCTGTCGGGCCACGGCTCCGTTTGGCTGGAGGCTTCTGGCTGGTGGACCCGGGGGCAGTGGAGGAGGATGTAGATGTTGATGTTGTCTCCTCATGCTCCCGAGCCCACAACCGCCGATACTCAACACAAATAGCCTCCAGCTTACGGGCCCTGGCCTGGACAGCCATCTCCTTGCGAGTGAGCTTTTTGGGAGTAGCATCTATGAAGAAAGAAAGAAAAATACTGTAGCCAATAGTCCTTAACATAAAGTGAAAATAATTCAACGGAAGGTTGACACTCAGTAACACCAGCAAGTAGCAAACACAGTATAACATTTTGGCCTGTATATTTCCGCCGTCTTTGTAAGCCTGTGACACTGTGAGTTTCAGGAATCCCACTAGCAGCACTATAGGTGGACTCACTACTAGTACATACATAGTCAGATAGTACTATAAAATGCCTTTTTTACTTTTTTTCTCTTGTTTTGCAAAAGAAATTACTGGTAAGTGAACTTGTGGTAGCCGCCATAATGGCAGCTCGCTCAGCTTTAACCCAAGAAATACAGACACAGGCCATGATGATGCAGACTCGCAGTACTTTAAGCAGTACATGCAGGTGGGAATAGGAATGTCTTACTTTTCTATAGGGGTGGCACTGCCACTGGCCATACTTCATCCACTCAGCTTCTGCTCTACTACATCATACACCTCTGCTATCGACGAGGAGGATAAAGAAGATAACATCCAGGCTTCCAAATTACGTCTATGATTCTTCTTAATGTCTCAAATGTACCAAATTGTCTTTTTGTCAATACCCTTTTCATTATATTTTGGAAACCGCCATCTTCTTTCCTATGTTGAATTGCATTCAACAAAACCATTCTTTACAGTCATAAATATTAAGACTAGCTCACCCTTCGTTTCACCCTTCTTTAACTTTTCGTTCTTCACATCCCTAAACTACATCTGATATGACTTGGCTTCACAATAAAAATTTGCCAGCTCAGTTGAAGTGAAATAGAGGGGGCCATTGGTTACCAGAGAAGTACCACCGCTAATGCTATTAAAAGTCAAGGTTGACTGTCTTCTCCGTGATAGCCCAAAAAGTAGTTCTAAATTAGTAAATGTTCTTGACAGTACAGTGTACTTATACTAGTGTACTGTGTACTACTGTACAGTACATCATACAGTCCTTTACGAGCCTACTCAAAAACATTTCAATAAGTAAGGAGTATAATAACTTACCATCATCAGTCGCCGCTGAGTCTTTCCCCCCAGCTCCTCCTGTTGGCGCCGCCGCATCCAGAGTGGACCCCTCCGCACTGCTGGCCCCGGCACAGGTGGTCATCTGTGCCACATCAGATGTTGTGACGTCTAGGAAAAACATGTCATATTTTCAGATGCCATACACAACCCCCTATTTTGTCTCGTAATGGAAGGAAATGTTACATAACACATTTTTTATTACTGGGATTGAAAAAAAGTAACGGTTTTGGGGAGGGTGTTAACCTTTTAGATGCTTATTCCATTAAATGCTACACTTCTTCTTATGACAACTGATGAATGCTTGCTTAACGTGCACCATTTTTCTCATTACAGAAAGAAGATTCCATTGCCCTTCTGCCAGAAGATTCACCAACTACTACTGAGTCACCACCAGCGGTACTTTAAGTACTTTAAAGAAGGTGGGGGCTCACGCACAGTTATTCTACTAATTTCCTGTGTCTGTTACTGTTAACTATTATTAAGTTTGAGTCATACTAATTTCATTCATGGGAATGTTGTTTAAACTTTAACATCATCTTCATCCATAAGAATACTACGCTATTAAAAATAAAGAAATAATGTTTTCATTTCTCAATTGAAAATAAAACTTTAAAACTAACAAACACTGTGTGGTTTTTGTTCACGAGTGAGTGAGCGGAAAGGTTTGAACTACTGCACTTGGCAGTCATGTTTCAGTGACTCAGATAAGCCGGGACTCGGAGGTAGTCTTCTTCTGTTCTTCTGGGTCGTAAAATCATTGGTCAGACATTCTAGATAGTCGGTCAGGGGAATGGGGGTTCAACTTCTGGTCGGACTGAGGTATGCAGTCGAACTGCACCTATCATCAACAATGTCCTATTTATCTTGTCCATACTTCTTTGTGTGCAGAATAGTCCCTGAAACACTAGCGGTATGGGATGTGCTCCTCTCAAATCAAAAATGCAACTGCTACCTTTTACTTGGTGTAAACAATGACATTTTGTTGTTGGAAATTGTCAAAGCACTTACATTAAGAAGACTGGAATAGACAGCAAGGGCAACCCAGAGGACTGCACTCAGTGCCTAGAGCTATTGCTGTATCAGAGTTTTGTTTCACACCGTTTGCCGAATGGGCAAGCTTAGCTACCTACACAGACCGACTCATAATTGTAAATAGTAGTAGCACAGGGAGTGATGGTAGAGGCAGGATAAGAATGTAGAAAGTAGTCTACATTAGAAGAAGATCAAAGACTATTTTGTAAAACATAGAATTATTAGGAACCAGTTTGTAATGAATAGGAGCTGTAAAAGTTAGGTAAGTATAAGTATTAATATAACAATAGAACAACTTACTGGGGCCAGCAGAAGAGCCTGCAAGGGACTGAGCCTCTCCACCTTCTGCCACCGGAGTCTCTGTCGCCGCCGCCGCCTTACCCCTGGGAGGTCCTGGTGATCATGAAATAATGAAACACAACATGGATGATTGTTTTTTGGGAAATATTTGATTTCTTTGTACTCAATCTAAAATTATGTCGGGGAAACAAATTAACATCAATTGCATCTGATCTGGTCAACTAGGAGGATAGTAGTACAGTATTGCAGGATTCACAGACCATCTAATAGGAAAGTTATGTAATTCACTAACTACATCAACAACAAAAAGGTTCTACTATGACTGCCATCACTCAGCAGCACGAGACGTCGCGTGACAGACACAGTCCGTCATCATGATTGCAGTCCACTAACAAATGTCCTATAACAAGTAAAACATAATAAACTCAACGTATCAATCCTCCACTATCTCATCAAAGTGGCAGCAGCAGGAGTACAAAGAAGGACTAGACTTGAGTCTACTGTCTCTAGCATTACGCAGTAATGCTCTCAAATGACTAAAAAGTTGCAAACAAGTAAGCATAGTAGCAACGTCAATAACCAGGCGAGCACCTGCAATGACAGAAGCTATTTAAACATTAATTTACCTGCAATGTAATCGAATCAGCAGCATTCGTACTCTTCAGAAAAAAAATAGATTAGCAATATAACAGAGCAGAAGGAAAAAAAGTAGTTATTAAATAGCTACTTACCAAGGCCAGGGATCTCCACACCGAGCAGGTCGACCATATCATGCTCCCGGTCCAAGATGTCACTCCACCGGTGCGTCACTTGCTGGTAGGTGCGCCGGACCCCAGACTGCTTGTAGATGCGCCGGCACACCTTCTCCCACAGCTGGCGACGCTCCCGGTGGCCGTAACCGGAAGCAATCCGCCCACCTGCTGCCACGGTTTTAGGGAGGTGGACTTGTACAAACACCATCAAGGCGGCCACCTCCACCGCAGAGAAGATCTCCCTGGCCTGGACTTCCTCGCCCCTCAAACGCCCGCAAGGGAGCCGGGTACGGGGTGCTGGGCCCTTCCCCTTGCCCTTGTCGCCTCCCTTAGCCATGGTCCTGGGCACAAGAAGAAGGAAAGAAGAATAGGTGTGAAAACAAATAAGAGAGAGAGCGAAAGAAATAAAGTAGGTAATAAAGTGACAAAAAGTTAAAAAAAAACACAAAATATAGATGTAGGAAATTGAAGAGAGAGATAATAAGCAAAAAAAGACAAAATAAAGTTCGGAAAAACAGAGGATTACGAAGATGTGAGATGGATAGAAAGGTAGCATGCCCAAAACCATAGCAGTGAATGAAAAACAAGATGGCCGCGCCCGTAGAGGACCGCGCGGGTAAGTTCGCGCGATATTTTTCCCGCGAGCACGCAAAAACGCCCATGAACACGTAATCGTGTGCCGCATACATCGCGAGCATGCAACAAACGCCCGGAAACGGAAACACGTCACGCAAACAAGATGGCAGCGCCCATACACGACCGCATGGGCAACCTCGGGGTCGGTGCGCTGCAAGTGGTCCGCGAATAAGCAAAAAAACGCGCGAACACGCAAAAAAAAGAAATCAGCAAATTCGCACGAATTTGCGGATTGCAAGGTCGATTTCGCATGAATACGCGCCCTGCGAATCTCGCGAAATGGCAGAAAAATGACTTTTGGAAAACTGAAAGCACTTAGCAGGTGCAAAAGTTCAAGCTAATTTGTAACCATTCCCTGTAGTGCTTCCTGAGGGGCCCCTCCAGAGTTCAGTTGCCTACTTGCAACTATTCTCTGACCCTGCTCTGACCCTCAAAGCAGGGTCAGAGAATAGTTACAAGTATGGCACAATGCTCCTGTAAAAAAATAACTGCAACAGGAAGAACTTACAGCTAAGGAAGCAGGTGGCAGTGATGAACCAGAGGGTGGCAGGGATGAACCTGAGGGTGGCAGGGAATGGAATGAAGTAGAGGGTGTCAGGGATGAACCAGATGGTGGCAGTAGTGAGTGCTGAACCTGAGGGTGGCAGTGGTGAACGAGAGGGTGGCAGGGATGAACCAGAGGGTGGCAGTGCTGAACCAGAGGGTGGCAGTGATGAACCAGAGGGTGGCAGGGATGAATCAGAGGGTGGCAGGGATGAAGCAGAGGGTGACAGTGCTGTACCAGAGGGTGGCAGGGGTGAACCAGAGGGTGGCAGGGATGAACCAGAGGGTGGCACTGGTGAACCAGAGGGTGCTGTGATGAACCAGAGGGTGGCAGTGCTGAACCAGAGGGTGGCAGTGATGAACCAGAGGGTGGCAGGGATGAAGCAGAGGGTGACAGGGATGAACCAGAGCGTGGCAGGGATGAACCCGAGGGTGGCAGTGCTGAACCAGAGGGTGGCAGTGATAAACCAGAGGGTGGCAGGGATGAACCAGAGGGTGGCAGGGATGAAGCAGAGAGTGACAGTGCTGTACCAGAGGGTGACAGGGGTGAACCAGAGGTGCTGTGATGAACCAGAGGGGGCTTTGATGAACCAGAGGGTGGCAATGCTGAACCAGAGGGTGGTAGTGATGAACCAGAGGGTGGCAGGGATGAACCAGAGGGTGGCAGGGATGAAGCAGAGGGTGACAGTGCTGTACCAGAGAGTGGCAGGGGTGAACCAGATGGTGGCAGGGGTGAACCAGAGGGTGGCAGGGATGAACCAGAGGGTGGCAGGGATGAAGCAGAGGGTGACAGTGCTGTACCAGAGGGTGGCAGGGGTGAACCAGAGGGTGGCAGGGTTAAACCAGAGGGTGGCACTGGTGAACCAGAGGGTGCTGTGATGAACCAGAGGGTGGCAGTGCTGAACCAGGGGGTGGCAGTGATGAACCAGAGGGTTGGCAGGGATGAAGCAGAGGGTGACAGGGATGAGCCAGAGGGTAGCAGTGCTGAACCAGAAGGTGGCAGTGATGAACCAGAGGGTGGCAGGGATGAAGCAGAGGGTGACAGTGCTGTACCAGAGGGTGGCAGGGGTGAACCAGAGGTGCTGTGGTGAACTAGAGGGTTCTGTGATGACCCAGAGGGTGGCAGTGCTGAACCAGAGGGTGGTAGTGATGAACCAGAGGGTGGCAGGGATGAAGCAGAGGGTGACTGTGCTGTACCAGAGGGTGGCAGGGGTGAACCAGAGGGTGGCAGGGATAAACCAGAGGGTGGCAATGGTGAACCAGAGGGTGCTGTGATGAACCAGAGGGTGGCAGTGATGAACCAGAGGGTGGCAGGGATGAACCAGAGGGTGGCAGGGATGAACCAAAGGGTGGCAGGGATGAAGCAGAGGGTGGCAGGGATGAACCAGAGGGTGGCAGTGCTGAACCAGAGGGTGGTAGTGATGAACCAGAGGGTGGCAGGGATGAACCAGAGGGTGGGAGGGATGAAGCAGAGGCTGACAGTGCTGTACCAGAGAGTGGCAGGGCTGAACCAGAGGGTGGCAGGGATGAACCAGAGGGTGGCAGGAATGAACCAGAGGGTGGCAGTGCTGAACCAGAGGGTGGCAGTGATGAACCAGAGGGTGGCAGGGATGAACCAGAGGGTGGCAGGGATGAAGCAGAGGGTGACAGGGATGAACCAGAGGGTGGCATGGATGAACCAGAGGGTGGCAGTGCTGAACCAGAGGGTGGCAGTGATGAACCAGAGGGTGGCAGGGATGAACCAGAGGGTGGCAGGGATGAAGCAGAGGGTGACAGTGCTGTACCAGAGGGTGGCAGGGGTGAACCAGAGGTGCTGTGATGAACCAGAGGGTGCTGTGATGAACCAGAGGGTGGCAGGGATGAACCAGAGGGTGGTAGTGATGAACCAGAGGGTGGCAGGGATTAGGCAGAGGGTGACAGTGCTGTACCAGAGGGTGGTAGGGGTGAACCAGAGGTTCTGTGATGAACCAGAGGGTGCTGTGATGAACCAGAGGGTGGCAGTGCTGAACCAGAGGGTGGCAGTGCTGAACCAGAGGGTGGTAGTGATGAACCAGAGGGTGCTGTGATGAGCCAGGGGGTGGCAGTGATGAACCAGAGGGTAGCAGTGGTGAACCAGAGGGAGCTGTGATGAACCAGAGGGTGGCAGTGATGAACCAGAGGGTGGCAGTGGTGAACCAGAGGGTGCTGTGATGAACCAGAGGATGGCAGTGATCAACCAGAGGGTGACAGTGGTGAACCAGAGGGTGGCAGGGATGAACCAGAGGTTGGCATGGATGAAGTAGAGGGTGACAGGGATGAACCAGAGGGTGGCGGGGATGAACCAGAGGGTGGCAGTGCTGAACCAGAGGGTGGCAGGGATGAACCAGAGGGTGGCAGGGATGAACCAGAGGGTGGCAGGGATGAAGCAGAGGGTGACAGTGCTGTACCAGAGGGTGACAGGGGTGAACCAGAGGTGCTGTGATGAACCAGAGGGTGCTGTGATGAACCAGAGGGTGGCAGTAGTGAGTGCTGAACCTGAGGGTGGCAGGGGTGAACCAGAGGGTGCTGTGATGAACCAGAGGGTGGCAGGGATGAACCAGAGGGTGGCAGTGATGAACCAGAGGGTGGCAGGGATGAACCAGAGGGTGGCAGGGATGAAGCAGAGGGTGACAGTGCTGTACCAGAGAGTGGCAGGGGTGAACCAGAGGGTGGCAGGGATGAACCAGAGGGTGGCAGGGATGAACCAGAGGGTGGCAGGGATGAAGCAAAGGGTGACAGTGCTGTACCAGAGGGTGGCAGGGGTGAACCAGAGGGTGCTGTGATGAACCAGAGGGTGGCAGTGCTGAACCAGAGGGTGGCAGTGATGAACCAGAGGGTGGCAGGGATGAACCAGAGGGTGGCACTGGTGAACCAGAGGGTGGCACTGGTGAACCAGAGGGTGCTGTGATGAACCAGAGGGTGGCAGTGGTGAGTGCTGAACCAGAGGGTGGCAGCAGGGGTGAACCAGAGGGTGCTGTGATGAACCAGAGGGTGACAGTAGTGAGTGATGAACCTGAGGGTGGCAGGAGTGAACAGAGGGTGGCAGTGATGAACCAGAGGGTTGCAGTGGTGAACCAGAGGGTGTAAGTGGTAAACCAGAGGGTGGCAGTGTAAACCAGAGGGTGCCACGCCCACATACACAACCGCATGGGTAACTTTGCAATGCAAGCAGCCCGCAAACACGCAAAAAGCCCCGCGAATACGCAAAAATGCCCGCGAACACGCAAAAAACCAAAATTCGCAATTTCGCACAAATTCGCAAAATATGCGGATCGCGAATCCGCTTTCGCACGATTTCGCGGACTGCAATTTCGCTGATGTCGCCCATACTTGTAGGGTACTGTTTTATTATTCAAGGAATAGGGTTTTGGGGTGGGTGAAGGGAAATGCGTTTTCATCGCGCTCACTTACAACGCACGTGACATTACGACACGTGCGTTGTCTACGCACGCCATTACATCGCATGCGCTTTCAGAATGCATGCATTCCCAATGCATGGGATGTAATGGATGCACGCCGACACGCGCTACGGGTGGTGTTGAGACGGGCTCCGGGGGACACAGACGACAGGGAGACAATGTTGGAACAACGACAAGAGACAGGAAAGGAGGCCGCTCGTATTTAGGGCTTAGAGTGTAGGGTACTGTTTTTTGCTTTAGTATAGGTACTGTTTTGCTATTGCGGTAGGGCTTAGGGCTAATGGTAGTATAGGTGCTGTTTTGGGATTCAGGCATTAGGGCTACTAGTAGAATAGGTGCTGTTTTGGGGTTGCATTAGGGCTTAGGGCTTCTTGTAGTATAGGTTCTGTTTTGGTATTGCGGTATCGCCTAGGGTTAATGGTTGTATAGGTGCTGTTTTTGGCTTCAGGCATTAGGGCTTAGGGCTACTAGTAGTATAGGTGCTGTTTTGGGGTTGCGTTAGGGCTTTGGGCTAGTTGCAGTATAGGTACTGTTTTGGCCTTTGGGGATCAGTGCTTAGGGCTAATGGTAGTATAGGTGCTGTTTTTGGATTCAGGCATTAGGGCTTAGGGCTACTAGTAGAATAGGTGCTGTTTTGGGGGTGCGTTAGGGCTTAGGGCTTCATGTAGTATAGGTACTGTTTTGGTATTGCGGTAGGGCTTAGGGTTAATGGTAGTATAGGTGCTGTTTTTGGCATCAGGCATTAGAGCTTAGGGCTACAAGTAGTATAGGTGCTGTTTTGGGGTCGCGTTAGGGCTTACTACTAGTTGCAGTATAGGTACTGTTTTGGCCTTTGGGGATTAGGGCTTAGGGTTGAGGTCGTAGTGTAGGCTAGCTTTACAGCCTTTACTGTTTTATGATTCAAGGATTAGGGTTTAGAGTTGGGTTAAGGGAAATGCGCATATGGGTAAAAATTGCTATTTAAAAGCATCTGGGGAGTCTGTATGCGGTGTGAATGTATTTTGCATGCATTGCTATACAAATGCGACGTAATGGTATGCGTTGTGATTAATCACGATCTAAGGGAACATTCGATTTACCAATTACAATGTAATGGCATACGATGTAAGCATTTGCGATGTACCATTATACATCCTCTCATCAGCGATCCGCTCATTAAATATAGACAGCAATTGATATTACAAATCAATATGATGAGCATGTCAATCAATGTGCCATAAATACTACCAGTATAATTTAGGAGAAAGCCAATGTATTATGCATCACAGCTAATAATTAGATGTGTAGGCCAGTGGGTTACCCATGCGAAGTGTTTGAGTTAAGTCCCCGCCCCACTGTATGAAGTCTCATAATCCAGAAGGCCTCAGCACGTCTAAGGCGCAACTCTCTATTTCCACCTCTAGTGTCAATAGGAATGTGATCTATTCCAAAAAAGACAAATTCTTTTTTCGGGCCTTGTGCCTGGCAAATGGTGGCGTGGATTGCCACTGGATACCTAGCATCTTGTTGTAACAGAGCTCTAACATGTTCCCCAATTCTCTCCTTCAAGCTCCTAATAGTGCTTCCCACTTACTGGAGTCCACATTTAGATTCAATAATGTAAACCACGAATTTGGTTAGACAATTGATATTCATCCTAATATCATAAGTTTTGTAGTCACAACTCTTGAAATTTTTGGTCTTGTGTTTAGCCCACTGACATATTCCACAAAATCCACATTTGAAAAAAACCCTATTTGGAGAACTCAACCATGAATTGGTTCTTGTTGTCCTAGGCACTGTAGGGCTGAGTCTGTTGCGCAAAGTCCTACCCCTCCTATATGTTATCTGAGGCTGTCTGGTGACGTAATTGGTCAGTGTCTTATCTGCAGTCCAGATACCCCAATGTCTTTTAAGGCTCCTAGTGTTGTCAAATTGAAATATGTACTGATTTATGCATGATGGAACATGACATTTTAATCACTTATGGGTTCCCTATGACGAGATTTTTTTCATCCTTTAATTTGGGGAATGTCACAAATATTTGCACTCCGGCATATATTTGTGATTAAGAACACTTTTTAGCATGTATATTACAGGTCATCCCTTTCTGTATCTTTCCAGCCCTGAAGAGTTATAGCATCTGTGATTGTACAGACCTATAACGAAACACGTGTCGGCTGGCTGTAAATTACCATTGGTGTGATGATCTAATAAAAGGAGATATACATCAAACTCCAGGAATCAACGTTGGACATTTGTCTTTTTCAATTACATATAGTAGCATACTACTTGTTATATTGGATTTGAGTGCGCAGGACTTTGTGTTTCAAGTTTTAGATGTGAATTTTCACATTTAAATTGAGGGGTTCTTTGGGTCCCCCCTCCCTGCGAGCACCAGTTACTTTTGCATTTCCAGTAACATTCACGTTAATATTGTCTCAGCGACCTTACTTCCCGTATACCTAATACCCTTTCTCTGTTGTATATATTCTGTTTCGGGAAGGGCTGCCGCAGCGTTTCAATACTTGTTTATACGTTCTAAGTCCAATTGACATATATAATCATGGACAGGGACAAAGAAGCAGAAGAGTTATTTGGAACCCTTTCTACTGATAAGACTAGTAAAAATACCACAACCAGTGGTAACACCACACGTAATATGGGATTAAAGGACAAATTCCTTAAATTTGAACGTTTGAAAAAACCCGGAAATGCTAGGTGGTGGGACGGAGCTACTTTAAAACAATATTTACGATTAAAGAGAATTCCAAGAGGCTTACGTTCCCAAGTATTACCTACCTATGATGAACTGGATGCAGATCTCCTAGTTAAGTGGGAGCAATCTCTGAATATTAACTCCGAAACTTTGATGATGATCTTAATCGAAAGTTCGGACAGAAAGGTCAGTAAACTGCAGGCAGAAATTGACACCCTAGAAAAGGAAATAAGGGACATGAACCTGAAAGATGCCACAGATAAAAACTAAGCGATTTTACAAGATATACTAGCAAGACACCAAAAAGACATCAAGGAGAGAAAGTCTAGACAACTAAGGCGTGATGAGATAGATTATAAAACGGAGAGAGTCTTCACATATGCACGCAAATATGACTCAATAGTGAAGGGTAACACTAAACCGGGTGCTACATCAGAACCTGATAATATTTCTGTAGCGTCTGGCTCCACCCTTAACAGCATACCTGACATTAGCAATAGTGACAATGAGAATAGCAACACCACACCAGTTTCGGCTTTTTTATTGGAAGTCCGAACAATACGCAAGGGGAACAGAAATCAAGGAGGGAGAACAGCACAAGATCCAAAACCCGTAGAGGCCAGAGGGGTGGACAAAACAGATCAGGAAGAGTACAAGAGGAAACTTCGCTCAGGCAACGTAAGGAAATAGTTTCCACCAACAGGGATTTACAGGTCATTAATCTCTCCACGAAAACTTTGGACAATGATGTGGTTTCCTTACTGGGTAAGGGATTGAGCTTTAACCCTAAAGAGACTGGTGATATGTGTAAAATGAAGGTCGATTTGTATAAGTTTGTCAGAGTACTTCAGCTAAAAAAGTTTTTTGTGTGCAATCCTAAAATGAATAAACCAATTTCACTTGCAAACATGAGTTATGTGTCTGATGTACCAAGTATCCAAGAAATACTATCAACACGACTGTTATTGTCTATAACTGAGGTTGAGGATTCTCCTCTCACTATGACTCAATTGTTGGAGGAACTTGATATAGACATGGATTGTTCCATCACTAGTGGATTAAAGAATAAATCTAAGTGGACACCCACTCTCCCGGGTGGGAACTCTGTGGATACTTTTTATAAACGGGTCTTACAGGACCTGGATGAATGGGACTTTAAAACTACACAGAAACACCGGGGACAATTTTTTAGTGATAACCTCACTAAAGGAGAAAGACTGGCTTTAAAGAACCTTAGTGAGGACCAAACTATTTTGATAAGGGAGACGGATAAGGGAGGAAATGTTGTGGTAATGAATAAAATGGATTACGCCAATGAAATTCTCGCACAACTATCAGATATAAACTGTTACGAGCCTTTGGTTTATAAACCTACAGGACAACTGGGAACAATGATTAATAAACACTTGGTTGAGTGGCACTCCCAGGGTTTATTAGATGATGACGAATTAGCATACTTAAAGGTGTTTAGACCTACCTACCCCTACTTATATACATTGCCTAAAGTCCACAAAAAATAAGACTTTCCGCCAGGTAGACCTATTATATCCGGTATCGGAGTCCTACAGAAAAACTGTCCGAATACGTGGACATCTTTTTGGGCCCTCTGGTACGTAATCTACCGAGCTAAATACAGGACTCAAAACATATCTTAAGTATTTTAACAGATGTGGACTGGCAGACTGGTATGCTCATGGCCACCCTGGATGTGGTCGCACTATACACGAATATCAGCCCAGAATTGGGTTTGGAAGCAGTGAAACAAATGTTGAGTACACGGCCAGCCACTGAGTGGCTACATAACCAAATGCTAATCAGAATGATGCAAATTATCCTGAACAACAACTTTTTTTTGTTTGAGGGGAAATGGTACAAACAGACCAGGGGGTCGCTATGGGGGTCTAGATTTTCACCTAGCTTCGCCTGTCTCTTCATGGGTTGTTTGAAGAAAGATTGGATTTGGGGAGACAAAGGCGCTAATTGGATTGATAAGATTATCTATTGGGGGAGATACATAGACAATTGTCTCCTACTGTGGGCAGGTACACATTTAGAACTACTTGAATTTCTGACATATATGAATAGTAACGGATATGGTATGCAATTCACTATGGAATCTAGCAGCACACAGATCTCTTTCCTAGATATAGAACTGTATACTGAACATAACAAATTAAAGACCCGCCTTTTCAGAAAAAATACTACATGTAATTCTATCTTACACGCCGATAGCTCTCACCCTATACACCAGATCAGTGCCATACCTTATGGTGAGTTTGTTAGAGCTAGACGTAATTGCAGTGAGGAACCTGAATTTCGAGATTGTATTGAGGACATGAATCAACGTTTTGAAGAAAGACGGTATTCCCCCACCATTCTCCATAAAGCCAAAAATAGGATTAAGGGAGTTAAGAGGGAAGAGACTCTGAAACCTAAATCTATTTCTAATGTAGTAAACAAAGATAACATTCGAATTGTCACTGATTTTAATGAACTGAGCCATGTCCTTCGCAGGAGCCTTAAAAGACATTGGGGTATCTTGACTGCGGATAAGACACTGACCAATTATGTCACCAGACAGCCTCAGATAACATATAGGAGGGGTAGGACTTTGCGCAACAGACTCAGCCCTACAGTGCCTAGGACAACAAGAACCAATTCATGGTTGAGTTCTCCAAATAGGGGATTTTTCAAATGGGGATTTTGTGGAATATGTCGGTGGGCTAAACACAAGACCAAAAATTTCAAGAGTTGTGACAACAAAACTTATGATATTCTGATGAATATCAATTGTCTAACCAAATTCGTGGTTTACATCATTGAATGTAAATGTGGACTCCAGTACGTGGGAAGCACTATTAGGAGCTTGAAGGAGAGAATTGGGGAACATGTTAGAGCTCTGTTACAACAAGATGCTAGGTATCCAGTGGCAATCCACGCCAGCATTTGCCAGGCACAAGGCCCGAAAAAAGAATTTGTCTTTTTTGGAATAGATCACATTCCTATTGACACTAGAGGTGGAAATAGAGAGTTGCACCTTAGACGTGCTGAGGCCTTCTGGATTATGAGACTTCATACAGTGGGGCGGGGACTTAACTGTGACCCCGAGATGCAAATTTTTTCTGGGTGACTCATTGGGTTGATGAGGCTCTTAAATTTTAAATTTTAAATTTTGAATTCTACATTTCTATAGAGTCCCGTGCATCACTAATACTCTTTCATTTCATTTGTCATCCAGTAATAACAACCCTGTACTATTTATGATATATTATTCCTGTACTTTGAATGGATTGAATACTGCACACTGGGAGAGAGAACTACCTTCTTCTTTTTTTTTTTTTTTGACAGGGAATGTAATTTACTACATAGAAATCACGTAGAGTAGATGTTGTAAACTCTCACGTGATGGTATCTTGATAGTATTTTCATCTAACTGTTACAATGTTGTACTTGTTTTCTAATCTATGAAAAAACTTTTGCACAAACTAAAATTTTCTCTGTGTCTCCCTTTTCCTTTCCATGACTTTTGACCTCCTCTTTAAATTACATCATATGGATATTCTCAATATCCTGCCTAATTCGCCTACTTTTCATTTTAATCAGATTTGGTGTTTTGTTTACGATTTCTTTACATGAGCATTTTTTAAACCTATCAACTCGAATTAATGTCTGGTATTTTCGAAGTGGCACCGAGTCGAATTCGAATTTCTATATTTATGGACGGATACGGATACATACCCCGTGGTCACGTTAGGTAATAGATGCAGAGGCTAATAGAGTCATCAGTACTTTCGTTTTTAGCGACGACGGGCCTTTTTCCAATTAAGTTTACTACATGGCAGGTTAGCAGCCTAGTCCTTTTGACTCGTGGAGGTTATTTCTACCTTCTGGGTCGGGCAGCAGTCACTTCCGGGTCCTTGAGGCCAGTGTAGCGAGGGTGATTCGACCCTGGGTAAATATTTTCTCTTTTAGAATATTGGATAGCTGTAATTTTATGCCCGTGGATATTATTATCTTACTTGTCGTACTTGAGGTAAGCGTAACTGAGAGGTCACGTTTTATCTTGTTTAGAGCTAAAACACCACACGTATCCATGTGGTTGTTTGCGAAGAAACCCTTACGTCTTATGACATTGGATTGTTGAATACTTGTGGCACCAAGGCGTGGAATACTGGCGTCTTCTACATCAATTTTACACGAAAATATCGGGTAAGAGACAACTGGTATTGGTTAGTGTTTGATGGAAATGTATGTATTAAATTATTCAGTTGAATTCATTTATTGAGACCGGGTAAATTTCAGGTTGGATGCAATTGTCTGACATAACTTCATAGGTCTTTAGGAGCACTAAGTTTTCCCTGAGTCTAGAATTTTACGGCCCTTCATGGGCCTTTTATGCAGTCAAAGAATATACAAAAGGAGCCCTTCTCACATGGATTTGCGGCTGATAATGTTTTAGTTTCTACGTTACTTGCATATTTTGAATAGCCGGGTCTGACAAAGGCACGTCTTAATATTGGGTATTTAATTACTTTACAGAATACTATACACCGTCACCTTCCCATTATAAGGTTACCCTGCCGGGTTGGAATTAACACCGGGCGTGGGGTAAGAACCTCTTTTGATGTGACGCTTCGCCCCTATAGGGGGATACCTTTACCTTTATATACTGGCGTGGACTAAAACCTTGCTCTTTCTGTTTTCTCTTTCCCCTTCCTTACCTTCTTATTAATGATTAGCCCTAATAAAAAAGGATCCAGCCATCGAGGTAGACTTTGTATCAATTTTCTCTTACTATTGAGCACTACACTGATGGGGTTGCTTGCGGTTGATATGTCACGCAGTTTTTTCCTTGCTCCATCCCTTTGTTGATTTTTTGACTCTTTCAGATTTTGCTCATGTTTTGATTAGACTGTGGGTTTAAAAAATTATTTTTGTTCGAGTTAGCACGGGTGTCGTTGCACTTTTTCTATCACGACGAACATTTATAACTAATAGTGTTGTCAAATTGAAACATGTACTGATTTATGCATGACGGAACATGACATTTTAATCACTTATGGGTTCCCTATGACAAGATGTTTTTTCATCCTTTAATTTGGGGAATGTCACATCTATTTGCACACCGGCATATATTTTTGATTAAGAACGCTTTTTAGCATGTATATTACAGGTCATCCCTTTCTTTATCTTTCCAGCCCTAAAGAGTTATAGCATCTGTGATTGTACAGACCTATAACGAAACACGTGTTGTCTGGCTGTAAATTACCATTGGTGTGATGATCTAATAAAAGGAGATATACATCAAACTCAAGGAATCAACGTTGGACATTTGTCTTTTTCAATTACATATAGTAGCATACTACTTGTTATATTGGATTTGAGTGCGCAGGACTTTGTGTTTCAAGTTTTAGATGTGAATTTTCACATTTAAATTGAGGGGTTCTTTGGGTCCCCCCTCCCTGCGAGCACCAGTTACTTTTGCATTTCCAGTAACATTCACGTTAATATTGTCTGAGCGCCCTTACTTCCCGTATACTAAATACCCTTTCTCAGTTGTATATATTCTGTTTCGGGAAGGGCTGCCGCAGCGTTTCAATACTTGTTTATACGTTCTAAGTCCAATTGACATATATAATCATGGACAGGGACAAAGAAGCAGAAGAGTTATTTGGAACCCTTTCTACTGATAAGACTAGTAAAAATACCACAACCAGTGGTAACACCACACGTAATATGGGATTAAAGGACAAATTCCTTAAACTTGAACGCTTGAAAAAAAACGAAAATGCTAGGTGGTGGACGGAGCTACTTTAAAACAATATTTACGATTAAAGAGAATTCCAAGAGGCTTACGTTCCCAAGTATTACCTACCTATGATGAACTGGATGCAGATCTCCTAGTTAAGTGGGAGCAATCTCTGAATATTAACTCCGAAACTTTGATGATGATGTTAATCGAAAGTTCGGACAGAAAGGTCAGTAAACTGCAGGCAGAAATTGACACCCTAGAAAAGGAAATAAGATTCATGAACCTGAAAGATGCCACAGATAAAAACTATGCGATTTTACAAGATATACTAGCAAGACACCAAAAAGACATCAAGGAGAGAAAGTCTAGACAACTAAGGCGTGATGAGATAGAATATAAAACGGGGAGAGTCTTCACATATGCACGCAAATATGACTCAATAGTGAAGGGTAACACTAAACCGGGTGCTGATAATATTGCTGTAGCGTCTGGCTCCACCCTTAACAGCATACCTGACATTAGCAATAGTGACAATGAGAATAGCAACACCACACCAGTTTCGGCTTTTTTATTGGAAGTCCGAACAATACGCAAGGGGAACAGAAATCAAGGAGGGAGAACAGCACAAGATCCTAAACCCGTAGAGGCCAGAGGGGTGGACAAAACAGATCAGGAAGAGTACAAGAGGAAACTTCGCTCAGGCAACGTAAGGAAATAGTTTCCACCAACAGGGATTTACAGGTCATTAATCTCTCCACGAAAACTTTGGACAATGACGTGGTTTCCTTACTGGGTAAGGGATTGAGCTTTAACCCTAAAGAGACTGGTAATATGTGTAAAATGAAGGTCGATTTGTATAAGTTTGTCAGAGTACTTAAGCTAAAAAAGTTTTTTGTGTGCAATCCTAGAATGAATAAACCAGTTTCACTTGCAAACATGAGTTATGTGTCTGATGTACCAAGTATCCAAGAAATACAAGCAACACGACTGTTATTGTCTATAACTGAGGTTGAGGATTCTCCTCTCACTATGACTCAATTGTTGGGGGAATTTGATATAGACATGGATTGTTCCATCACTAGTGGATTAAAGAATAAATCTAAGTGGACACCCACTCTCCCGGGTGGGAATTCTGTGGATACTTTTTATAAACGGGTCTTACAGGACCTGGATGAATGGGACTTTAAAACTACACAGAAACACCGGGGACAATTTTTTGTGATAACCTCACTAAAGGAGAAAGACTGGCTTTAAAGAACCTTAGTGAGGATCAAACTATTTTGATAAGGGAGGCGGATAAGGGAGGAAATGTTGTGGTAATGAATAAAATGGATTACGCCAATGAAATTCTCGCACAACTATCAGATATAAACTGTTACGAGCCTTTGGTTTATAACCCTACAGGACAACTGGGAACAATGATTAATAAACACTTGGTTGAGCGGCACTCCCAGGGTTTATTAGATGATGACGAATTAGCATACTTAAAGGTGTTTAGACCTACCTACCCCTACTTATATACTTTGCCTAAAGTCCACAAAAAATAAGACTTTCCGCCAGGTAGACCTATTATATCCGGTATCGGGGTCCTACAGAAAAACTGTACGAATACGTGGACATCTTTTTGGGCCCTCTGGTACGTAATCTACTGAGCTAAATACAGGACTCAAAACATATCTTAAGTATTTTAACAGATGTGGACTGGCAGACTGGTATGCTCATGGCCACCCTGGATGTGGTCGCACTATACACGAATATCAGCCCAGAATTGGGTTTGGAAGCAGTGAAACAAATGTTGAGTACACGGCCAGCCACTGAGTGGCTACATAACCAAATGCTAATCAGAATGATGCAAATTATCCTGAACAACAACTTTTTTTTGTTTGAGGGGAAATGGTACAAACAGACCAGGGGGGTCGCTATGGGGGTCTAGATTTTCACCTAACTTCGCCTATCTCTTCATGGGTTGTTTGGAGAAAGATTGGATTTGGGGAGACAAAGCCGCTAATTGGATTGATAAGATTATCTATTGGGGGAGATACATAGACAATTGTCTCCTACTGTGGGCAGGTACACATTTAGAACTACTTGAATTTCTGACATATATGAATAGTAACGGATATGGTATGCAATTCACTATGGAATCTAGCAGCACACAGATCTCTTTCCTAGATATAGAACTGTATACTGAACATAACAAATTAAAGACCCGCCTTTCCAGAAAAAATACTGCACGTAATTCTATCTTACACGCCGATAGCTCTCACCCTATACACTAGATCAGTGCCATACCTTATGGGGAGTTTGTTAGAGCTAGACGTAATTGCAGTGAGGAACCTGAATTTCGAGATTGTATTGAGGACATGAATCAACGTTTTGAAGAAAGAGGGTATTCCCCCACCATTCTCCGTAAAGCCAAAAATAGGATTAAGAGAGGTAAGAGGGAAGAGACTCTGAAACCTAAATCTATTTCTAATGTAGTAAACAAAGATAACATTCGAATTGTCACTGATTTTAATGAACTGAGCCATGTCCTTCACAGGAGCCTTAAAAGACATTGGGGTATCTTGACTGCGGATAAGTCACTGACCAATTACGTCACCAGACAGCCTCAGATAACATATAGGAGGGGTAGGACTTTGCTCAACAGACTCAGCCCTACAGTGCCTAGGACAACAAGAACCAATTCATGGTTGAGTTCTCCAAATAGGGGATTTTTCAAATGTGGATTTTGTGGAATATGTCGGTGGGCTAAACACAAGACCAAAAATTTCAAGAGTTGTGGCAACAAAACTTATGATATTCGGATGAATAGCAATTGTCTAACCAAATTTGTGGTTTACATTTTTGAATGTAAATGTGGACTCCAGTACGTGGGAAGCACTATTAGGAGCTTGAAGCAGAGAATTGGGCAACATGTTAGAGCTCTGTTACAACAAGATGCTAGGTATCCAGTGGCAATCCACGCCAGCATTTGCCAGGCACAAGGCCCGAAAAACGAATTTGTCTTTTTTGGAATAGATCACATTCCTATTGACGCTAGAGGTGGAAATAGAGAGTTGCACCTTAGACGTGCTGAGGCCTTCTGGATTATGAGACTTCATACAGTGGGGCGGGGACTTAACTGTGACCCCGAGATGCAATTTTTTCTGGGTGACTGATTGGGTTGATGAGGCTCCTAAATTTAAAATTTAAAATTTTGAATTCTACATTTCTATAGAGTCCCGTGCATCACTAATACTCTTTCATTTCATTTGTCATCCAGTAATAACAACCCTGTACTATTTATGATATATTATTCCTGTACTTTGAATAGATTGAATACTGCACACTGGGAGAGAGAACTACCTTCTTCTTTTTTTTTTTTGACAGGGAATGTAATTTACTACATAGAAATCACGTAGAGTAGATGTTGTAAACTCTCACGTGATGATATCTTGATAGTATTTTCATCTAACTGTTACAATTTTGTACTTGTTTTCTAATTTATGAAAAAACTTTTGCACAAACTAAATTTTTCTCTGTGTCTCCCTTTTCCTTTCCATGACTTTTGACCTCCTCTTTAAATTACATCATATGGATATTCTCAATATCCTGCCTAATTCGCCTACTTTTCATTTTAATCAGATTTGGTGTTTTGTTAACGATTTCTTTACATGAGCATTTTTTAAACCTATCAACTCGAATTATTGTCTGGTATTTTCGAAGTGGCACCGAGTCGAATTCGAATTTCTATATTTATGGACGGATACGGATACATACCCCGTGGTCACGTTAGGTAATAGATGCAGAGGCTAATAGAGTCATCAGTACTTTCGTTTTTAGCGACGACGGGCCTCTTTCCAATTAGGTTTACTACATCGCAGGTTAGCAGCCTAGTCCTATTGACTCGTGGAGGTTATTTCTACCTTCCGGGTCGGGCAGCAGTGACGCCTGGGTCCTTGACGTCAGTGTAGCGAGGGTGATTCTACCCTGGGTAAATATTTTCTCTTTTAGAATATTGGATAGCCGTAATTTTATGCCCATGGATATTATCTTACTTGTCGTACTTGAGGTAAGCGTAACTGAGAGGTCACGTTTTATCTTGTTTGGAGCTAAAACACCACACGTATCCATGTGGTTGTTTGCGAAGGAACCCTTACGTCTTATGACATTGGATTGTTGAATACTTGTGGCACCGAGGCGCGGAATACTGGCGTCTTCTACATCAATTTTACACAAAAATATCGGGTAGGAAACAACTGGTATTGGTTAGTGTTTGATGGAAAAGTATGTATTAAATTATTCAGTTGAATTCATTTATTGAGACCGGGTAAATTTCAGGTTGGATGCAATTGTCTGACATAACTTTATAGGTCTTTAGGAGCACTAAGTTTTCCATGATTCTAGAATTTTACGAGCCTTCATGGGCCTTTTATGCAGTCAAAGAATATACAAAAGGAGCCCTTCTCACATGGATTTGCGGCTGATAATGTTTTAGTTTCTATGTTACTTGCATATTTTCAATAGCCGGGTCTGACAAAGGCACGTCTTAATATTGGGTATTTAATTACTTTACAGAATACTATACACCGTCACCTTCCCATTATAAGGTTACCCTGCCGGGTTGGAATTAACACCGGACGTGGGGTAAGAACCTCTTTTGATGTGACGCTTCGCCCCTATAGGGGGATACCTTTACCTTTATATACTGGCGTGGACTAAAACCTTGCTCTTTCTGTTTTCTCTTTCCCCTTCCTTACCTTCATATTAATGATTAGCCCTAATAAAAAAGGATCCAGCCATCGAGGTAGACTTTGTATAAATTTTCTCTTACTATTGAGCACTACACTGATGGGGTTGCTTGCGGTTGATATGTCACGCCGTTTTTTCCTTGCTCCATCCCTTTGTTGATTTTTTGACTCTTTCAGATTTTGCTCATGTTTTGATTAGACTTTAGGTTTAAAAAATTCTTTTTGTTCGAGTTAGCACGGGTGTCGTTGCACTTTTTCTATCACGACGAACATTTATAACTAATAGTGTTGTCAAATTGAAACATGTACTGATTTATGCATGACGGAACATGACATTTTAATCACTTATGGTTTCCCTATGACGAGATGTTTTTTCATCCTTTAATTTGGGGAATGTCACATCTATTTGCACTCCGGCATATATTTGTGATTAAGAACGCTTTTTAGCATGTATATTACAGGTCATCCCTTTCTTTATCTTTCCAGCCCTGAAGAGTTATAGCATCTGTGATTGTACAGACCTATAACGAAACACGTGTCGGCTGGCTGTAAATTACCATTGGTGTGATGATCTAATAAAAGGAGATATACATCAAACTCCAGGAATCAACGTTGGACATTTGTCTTTTTCAATTACATATAGTAGCATACTACTTGTTATATTGGATTTGAGTGCGCAGGACTTTGTGTTTCAGGTTGAGTAGTAGGGTCTGGCATGCCTACTATCAATCTACTCATGTCAGGGACATGTATACAGAGCATAGATTCCATATATTTATATACATTGCATGCACGGACCACAAACCTACCGTATGTTCCCTCATGGAACGTTTCCTCATTTTCTAAATGTCTTTTCCAAACGCTCAAATAACACTAAGCAATCGTGATGTACAGCATTCACAATGTTTTCAAAATGTATTTTCATAATAATGCAGGGCAATGTTTGCTACGCTCTTCTTGTGTGCACTTTCTATGATTCAGAGACGTTTGCTAAAAATATCAGACAATTGAAGCAGAATTATTCTATAATAGATAGTGTTTCCTTTTTGGCTGTACAGGTTGGGAACAGCGTGCTCTCAGAGTACAATAATTGCCACTGCTTGCAATATCGAAACTGCTCTACAAGTGCCAGTGCCCTCACAAAGCTTTCGAGTTCGTGATTGAACCGGTCTTTGCAGCAGCCAGAGGTAGGGGTTGAACAAATGACTTACCTCTAATCTTCATTACCTCTGGGATAGTCTTACTCGTTCTACTAGAAACCCTCTCTCCCTCCCTTCCTGAGACACAGTCAAATGAGGCTTAGATAACTACCGGAAGAGTGGGGGAAACGGGAAGAAAGTTTGGTAGCATTTCTTCCTCAGGAGGCTGGACGGCCGTATGCCTAAAGGCTAGGATGAGGAGGGCAGACATGAGGGTAATGCTGAAGTAAAGGCAAACGTGGCTGTCACTGCATTGGTCTTTGCAACAGAGCCTAAGGGAAGTCCCCAAATGCTCAGGAGCTGGAGTATGGAGCATCTGATCACGTAGTGGCACCTTCTATTTGCTTTCCATAACGAATCAATAAAAAAAAAACTAAATAGATTGCAAAGAACACAGTAACGAAGATTAAAAAAAGACCCACATGAGTATTTGGAGTAGTAAAACCGAGAGAAGAATAATGAAGGACAGGAAATGGAACCAGCCAAAAAAGGAACAGGTTCAGACCAGCAAAGATCAGAAGATAAGACTGGGAAATTGACTTTAGAGGTCTAGCAGCAAAAGGGAAACAGTAAATAGTGGAGGAGGGACATGGAGAAGACAACGCACCAGGAGAGGACAGGGGGAGAGGGGTAGTATTGGAAGATCAAGGAAGGGACAGTAAGCAGCAGAGGAGAACACATCTGTTGATCGGATTAGGAGTGGATTAAGGACTGTAGGATGTAATGAAGACTAGTGCATACTCATCACTACAGGAGACTTCCAGATGTGGGGTCAAGGTGTAGACCAACGCCAGATGTACTATGGCAAACACTGAGGGTTATTCCGAGTGATTCTTCGAGGAAGGTATCTTATTCGTATCTAATTTTGCTATTACAATTTCTATTGTCATTAGAAAGCTGCTTGGGCAGAATGATGCATGCGCTCCACTTTCACAGTAGAGGGCTCTGTGCAATTGTAGGAAAGGAAGTCCACAAATCATGCAGCAAGATTTGTGCGAAACATACTGAGTTGTGACAACATATAGTGCTCACGGACTCATCTATAAAGAAATGACTTAAGTAAAAGGTGCCCATTACATTTTCTTTGGAAACAAAGAAGAATGACTCCATGATGCAATATCAAGTAAAGGGCATGTGCCAAGCAATGCAGGTGCAGTACAACACAAAGGTATTTTTAGGGTTAGGGTTATAAGCTGTTACTCCCCTTTGGCTCGTTCAAGTGTGGCTTGATGCTTTTCACTCTTGGGGTGCCTCGGTGGTGCTGCAAGCTCTGCACTTGCACACAGAGTATATTTGGAGTCTGTGCCTTATTATATGTTCATGTGGTTTTTAATTAATTTCATCTAGTAAAGAGGCAGAGTGCCAGAAGGAAGGTCCATCTTGTTGAGCATGCCCATTCATTTCTGAACTCAGAACTTTTGCACTACCTTTTTGCAAGAGTACTTATGCAGTTATGTGTGCTTAAGCCTTTGGGTGTTTGTGGTTTGTGCTCAATACGCAGTGCATAAACCTAATTATAGATTCAACAGCTTGATACCTGTTGTTTGGTATTAAATGTTGGTCAGGGCTCAGGCAGACCTCAAGAAATGACTTCTGTGGAAGAAAGAGCCATGATAACCCCCTAAGCGGATGCACATTTCCAAAGCTCTGGCAACAGTTTCATCCTCTAGCTCTCCTTAGCATGTCTTTGGCTCCTGACATATAGAAACAACGTCCATGGTGCCATGAGGTTGCGGTTGGTAGCCCGCGGTGTGCTTTCACGCTGACTCTGGAGACACCGCTGACTACGTGGACAACAGCTGGCGAGAATTAGGGTGAAGGGTGGAGTCCCCGCAGTGTGAGGAGCACCATTGGGTGAAGGCGATAGGTGAGCAGTGTATAGGAAAGCAGGCTGCTCTTGGGCCTCTTCTGCAACGGAGACATGTTAGAGGTGAGACAGCACTGAGGCAGACATGACGGCATTGGGCCGAAAAAACAAGTGTTGTTCTCCCTCTAAATACACTGATTGACATTGTCCGAGACAACATTTCTATTAGTTATCTAGAGACGCCCCTTAAACTTTTGCTGGGTACTACGGAGGAGCAGTGACCACACTAGCAAGTAGAAGTCACTGCACTTGCTTGGATTTGCTCAAAGCAAATGAGCACCAAGGGGGAAGTAGTGGGAAAGTAGAGTACAATACAGCATTGACTTAATACAGGAAGGGGTGTGTGTGGACTTTACAACAGGAAAGAGAAAATGTATATAGAATGGGTGAATGCCGCAAAAGCCTGAAGGTGGCACAGGGTGGCACACAAATACAAGAATACAATTGAAGAAGGTTTGGAGCAGGGTAGTGAAGTGAAGGATACACCAAAGAGCAATAATGCTGAAGCCCCCTGCACTACAGAGTTAAAACAGTTAATATTGTAAGACAATAGGGCAATAATTGAAAAATAGATGGTGTGGCGATCAAAGTTACCTTGCTATGTCAGGGCATGGACAAAATATGCGACTGTTTGAAAGACGTACAGGACAGGATTGGTACTATCAAGGATACAACTGAGACACACTTTTGCCAAATAGTGGATCAAGAGCTGTGCCTGAAGTGTCATGTGGATAAATTAGCAGACTTGGAAGATAGATCTAGGTGCAATTATATCCACATTGCCAGAGGGAGCTGAAACACAACAAAAGGCTTATTGCCTATGATTATGAAATCTTTGGGGCGGTCAGATCAAATCCAAATCAACAGGGCTCAAAGAACACTAGGAAGGAAACCACCCCCAGGATCCTCCCCAAATAATATTAACTAGAGTGCAACAATACAGAGATAGGATTTGCATTCTGTCAGCAGCATTACAGCAGGACACTATATAATATAATGTCAGTAGGATATCATTCTACACTGGCTATGGGACTGCTGCCCAAGAAAAGAGGAAATTATTTGATGAAGTTAAGCGTAAACTGAGAGAGCGGAACTTGCGATATATCTTGCTCCTTCCGCGCTCTTAAGTTTGGGTATTCGTAGGAAAAAGAAAGCCCTCACACACTGACCTAGTCAGTGTCATGCTTCATCATCGGGCCCCACCGAAAGAGGCCGAATGCCTCTTCGGTGTGCTACGACGCCAGAAAGACTGCGGAGCTGGTTTTGTGTGTGGAGGGCGTGCTCTTGTTTACAGTGAAATATTAAAAGTGCCTAAAAAAGGGTATCAAAAACAAATTTTAATAAATGATCCCTAAGGCACAAAAATAAAGAGTATTACGTGTCTGTATTTACATGCCAAGGTTCAAGATTGGTAAAATACAGAATATACTCAATTCCTTTTAGTCAACATGTTTCAGCCATAAGGGTGGTATATTACCGTGGCATTCTTCAGGACTATACCCCGGCGGTATGGGCTCTCTAATCACCCACCCTGACCTGGGGACGTGAAAGTGAAAATAAGAAGTGAAAAAAGTGCATAAAAATGTTGGAAGAGTAAAATACTCAATTCCCAAAAAAACTCCGTAAATTTGGAGTGTTACTGCACTTTCAAAAGGGGCGCTACTGGCACCATGGGTCTCGGGAGGGGGTCGGAGCGACCTGGCACATCGCCCTCAGCGCTCTCGACCCGCTTCAAACCTGGTCTGTGGCCTCAATTCCGGACCCCGAAGATAGGCACTTTTAATATTTCACTGTAAACAAGAGCACGCCCTCCACACACAAAACCAGCTCCGCAGTCTTTCTGGCGTCGTAGCACACCGAAGAGGCATTCGGCCTCTTTCGGTGGGGCCCGATGATGAAGCATGACACTGACTAGGTCAGTGTGTGAGGGCTTTCTTTATCACCCAAATTGGTTGTGATAATCTTGTGTTGACTCCTTTAATTGTGGTCTGTAGAGATTACGATTAGATTGATCAATTGTCTGATCCGACCTCTCTTTTCTTGTTTTTGCATAACTAACCGGGGACTAAGAGAGTGCCTCCTTCTCCCTACCTCTCCCTTTGTTGTTAAGTATTCGTAGGAAAAGACATTTTTTGATAATGCAGATGAAGTCATGTTGTTTATCGAAAACCAGTAACTGACTGTGCAGTATATGTTTTTCATTATGATGGTACACAGAATCTCTTGATATAGGGGGGACAGCTATATCCTGAAACGTAAAGGTAATTCAAAATGCCATTAAGAGCCAAAAGCTATAGGCATGTCTGAAAAAGAAGCATGCACACATAACTATGCTGCAAGAAAGGCATTTGTCAATCAGTGAACACATAAATTGCATGTAAAATTTGGGGGAATTGTGGGACTTAATTCACTTTGCTACTGCTTAGTAGTCTTAAAATGTGTGTGCTCACACCTTAAAACATGGCAACAATAGGCATATATAATATACTTATAGTACAGATACCACATGTACCCAGGGCCTGTAATGTAAATGCCACTAGTGGGACTGCAGCACTTATTGTGCTTCCAACTTAGTTCCCTGGCAAACCTCTCCCAGGTCAGCCATTGCAGCCTGTGTTTGTGGTTTTAAACTGCCATTTAAACCTGCCAAAATCAGCCTTTTGCCAGGCGTAAACCTTCCTTTAAATTGCATATAAGTCATATCTAGGGTAGGTCCAAAATAGTCATAGGACAGGGTGCATTGCACTTAAAAAGTAGGACATGTACTTTTAAGTTTTACAGGTTGTGATGGTGAAAAGCTCTTAAATTTGTTTTTCATTATTGCAAGGTCTAAGTCTCCTAAAGGCTAACATTGGGGGAACTGTATCACATGTAATAAGGATAACTTCCAAATTGGAACAGTTAAATAGTTCATGTCTGTTGTCCTTGAAACTGTAATGAGAAATCCTCTTTTATGGCAAAGTCGGATTTCAAATTACAAATCAGTCTTTGTGTATTCCTCCTAGACTGTTACACACAATAGAGAGTTTAAGTGTGCCTGGATGGCCCATCACTGGTAGGATGGGGGCAGAGCTGAGCACAGCAGCACTTACACCTGAATAGGCTGTGTTCTGCGTTCGCAAAAGAACTGCATACCTCCTGTAGTTAGTCAGATGGCTGGGCAGGGGAGGCAGACACCTGAGCACTTCAAAGGGAGAACTCTAGAAGCTTCTCTCACTTCAAAGATGGCTCCAGGTATAAATAGTGGACCTCAGGCACCAACTCTTCAGTACACTTCTGAACCTGTGGACTCTGACAGGAAGGAGTGCTGCTGTGCTACTGAAAGGACTAACACTCTGCTGGACTGTTGCTCTGAAGCACTGCTGCCCTGTTGTGCTTACCTGCTGTCCTTTTGCCTTGATGACAAGGACTGGACCTGTATCTCTAAATCAGGGACCCCAGAGTAACTCCAAGGGCTAGTTGGCTGCCTCCTGATCAGAAGTCTCAGGGACATAGCAGGCTTTAAAACAACTTTGAACCCATCACTTTGACTCTGCCATCCGTGAGTCTTACACTGCCAAGTGGTGCCACCCCAGTCTAAAACCTTTAGAAGTGGGCCTGAAGGTGCTCTAGCACCCCATCTGTGGGCCCAGCAGAACCAATGCATCATCTCTGCTGCGTGGCAGAACCCTGAGCAGAACTGATGGATTGCCTCTGCAGTGTGTTTTTTTTTTTGCAGACCGCAGCCTCAGTTGTGTGACCCATCCCAGATGCAGGCCCTTGCATCTCAAGGATCTCATTGAATGTCTCGAAGGTGGTGTTAACACAGATCAGTTGACTGGGGGTGAGTGTTTGATTTGCTCAAACGCTCCGTCCATCATCCCCTTTTGTATCGCTTTGTTCGCCCTAAGTTGGCAGGGTATGCTCAGACGTGAGTCCCTTGCTCACTTGGCCACTGGATTCAAGATAGCCTGGCTGATGAGGATTATGAATCCGAAACCGGTCCCAGGATGCTTGTTTCCGGTCCAGGGAAGACATGGCTTGGCAGTTCGGGCTGGACTGTTCCCATGAGGCACAGGGTCAGACTGATTTGCATATGGCCATGTCTGAACTGGGGTGGCTGAGTGAGCTAAAGAATGGTGATGGATTAAACCCAGATCAGTTGACTGGGGGTGAGTGTTTGATTTACTCAAAAGCTCAGTCCATCATCCCCTTTTGTACCGCTTCGAAGGTGATGCAGGACACTGCATTGCAAACCCAGCAGTTTTTACGGAGGCAGTCGGTGTGCACTGCATCCTCAATGCAGAAATTCGCATCGCAAGACTCCACCCAATCTATGATGCAGAACATTACATCGCAGCCTCACAGCTACTCTGTTCTGATTCTGTGTGACGCATCTTCGACAAGGACCTCGCATTGCCTCGCTGAATGACGCATCCTCGACATGTCGATATGGAACTCCATGTCTCTTCCCAACCGAGATTAAAGGTACTTTTGTTCAACCAGCCTAATTGGGTCACTGTAGCTGGCCTGCGCTCCATTGGAGTCGGTCTGAACCTGCATGTCTCTGGTTCTATTGACTGGATTTTTGTCATTTTGGCCTTGTTTTAGTTTTTTAATTCTGCTCATTTTTTTTTTTAATTGGTGGGGGATTTTTCTTGTGTTGTGTTTTCACTTTATTACTGTTTGAAGTGCTGCATAAATACACATTGCCTCTAAGTTAAGCATGGCTGGTCTGTGCCAAGCTACCGGAGGGTTGAGCATAGCTTAAGTTGAGGTTTGCTTGCGCCTTCCCCATGACAAGGATTATGGTTTCATCCCCTCAACCAGTACCCCAGTTTTTTCCAGGAATCTACTCTCCTACTGGACGCCTATGTGCCTAACACTGATTATCCGGATGTTTTGAGGGGATAATACAATTATTAACAACGTTCTCTAACTATAAAAACTATGAATGGGAGATTTTAATTGTAAATAATTCAGGTGTCTGTATAGCTCCAAAGCCACTGCTAGGCCAATGACTAGGTCCGTTCGGGCACTGCACAATAGTATAGAGACTTTGAATTTGATAGGAATTTGGAGGACACAACCTAGGGATAGGAGGGGTTGTACCTTCCACTTCCCATCACATACATCCATGATCTCTGGGACATTAGCAATGCAGACACAACAGAGATGGGGTTCCTCCCCCTTTCTCACCATTGATTATGGTGTTGACAATTAAATCCTTCGCACAATTGACAGGACTTCAGCTTGCAGACTATGGTATTATATTGAAGGGATTGCATACGATTATATCACTATATGCCAATGATATGCTCTCGACAATTTGAGATCCTGTGGACACATGGGGACACATAGAAGCCACAAAAAATGCAGGTGTTATCAAGATTCAGGCTCAATATTAACAATTCTGTTTTATATCCCATGAATGGTGGACTCTTGGATGGGGCGAACTCCTGCGTTACAAATTCAAACTTCTCCCTTTCAATATTTTGGGACAATAAGGAATAACTATTTTGATGAAGTATATACATGTACATTTGGTGCACTGTTAGATGGCCAGGAAAAAAGTAAAACTAGATGGTTACACTTCCCGATGTCCCTGATGGGTTGTATAGCTCTTAGTAAAATTATAATGTAATCCTGGGTATTGGGGTCAAAAGATACACACAATTCACTAGTGCAACCAGATTTGTTTTTGTAATGAGCTGCTCAGGTTGTTATATTGGGTGAAAGGTACAGCAAAAATTGAGCTAGACACCCTTGGGTGCCCTTGGGACAAGGGAGGGGGGAAATGCTGTCTCCAAACTTCAGATCAAATTATCAAGCAGCACAAATGCAATATGTGGGTCCCCGGTTCATCGCTCCAGATCGAGATCCTGTGTGTAGGCTGATATAGAAGACAGTGCTATCCACTCACTTGTTGGCATTTCCCCTGCTGACCCGGAGAGGGATGTATGGATTTAACTGCACATCCCAGAGCGGTTCTCAAGGTGTGGAGGGCTGCCACTTAAGCTGAGTGGTATAATCACATATTTATGGCACAGTTGATACCGCAGCATAAAGCTCTGTGGGGCATATTATCAAGCAGGGCGTTAAAATTATCGCTGTTTTAGCGGCAGAAAACTGCTGCTAAAGCGGCGATAATGGGCTTGATAATATGCCCTGGAGAATTCAAATAGAAGCCCATGTTCACACCAGAACATGAGCTTCTATTGGAATTCCCAAGGTCATATTATCAAGCCCATTATTGCCGCTTTAGCAGATAAAACGGCGATAATTTTTAACGCCCTGCTTAATAATATGCCCCTGTGTTCTTACACACCGGGATTCATGTGAAATGATGATGGGTGATGTACTCTACAGTCCAGGGGAGATCTATATGAAGATGCCGGGTTGCTGGGATACGCAGCCTTACACAATAAATGTAAGATTGAAAAGAGATATTTCTTGTTTTATGGTGGATTTGCAGCCGCCATGTGGGAAATGTGGTCAGCCTCTAACAAGGAGCCTGAAGTACATGCCGCCAATCGTATTCATAGCTATGCATTTGAGGGTAAATTAATCTCATGGCTATATGCAGGCTTCCTAGCAAATAGAAATAAGAAACTGAGCACAATCAAGCCACGTTCTGGAAGAGATTTGTGGCAAGAAATAGGGGTGCAACTCTGGGGTGAAGTTTCCAGTGATTGAAAAAAAGTCACTGGTAATGCTAGGTTGAAACTTGTAATTTACAAGTCTTTTCACAGGGTAAACATAACACCGAAGCTATTACATAAAATGAGTCCAAATCTCACTGACATATGTTATAAATGTAAAAAGGCAGTGGGTATCTTCATACATATGGGAATGGAATGTCCAGTTAGATTGAGGTGGTTGAGAAAACCTTAGTAAATGATCGGAAATGGCATTATAAACGACAGTACCTATGTGTCTCCTGGGCAGTGGTCATTTGTAAAATAATAAGTGCCAGGGCCATGACCCGGAGCCCACTGCAGCTTGCCCCACCCATTTTCCTGTCATACCTATCAATGACGTACCAAAACAACTAATAACCATCTCTTATACCTACAAGTGTGACACTTCAGATTATTCCAGGTCTCCAAAGCTAAAGAATGGCTGGGGAGGCAGGTATTATTATTTATGTTTGTAATGTATATTGTATTAATAAACAACCATTATACAGCTAATCTCTTAACTAGATTAGCAGCGCCACCCTGTCGCAGACTGTCAAAAGTGTGGTGATGAAAATTAAGTGCCGGTGCCGAGCACCAGAAACCAATTAAGTGACGGTGCGGAGCACCGGAAACCTCCGGTTCAAATTAAGCTCTGCTTCTGGGACTCGTACCTATGGCTAATCATGCTAAAACTAATGTCCAAGGTGACTGAATTGGGTCTGCTTGTGGATTTTTTTTATGGCAGTGCGCTGTATTAGCAACCAGCTGCCACGAAGTCCCAGGAACGTCACAATGGGAAAAAGGACTGCTCAGATGGGTATTGATGAACGTGGGCTAAAACAGATATTGAATTACACAGATGCAAATTTGGAGGAGGCAATGGAGTGGGATGTGCTGGAGAGAGAATGAATGCATGAAAATATTGAGGATTTGGGTGATGAGAATACTGTAGATGCACCAAGGTGAAATGAATAGAAATTCAATGGAAATGTAACTGATGGATGATAGCTGTTACACACAACTGTGGCACACCTGAGATTTCCTATATAACAACGAAGACTCACAGTTATATGAAACTGGGTCAAAGGTGTGGTTCTTCTGAGAGGACATGGATGGGTGTGGGGGATTTGTAGATTGATAATGCTAATTGGAAGACTAGTAAAGAAATATAAAATTAAAAATGTCTTCTGCAAGCAACACAGACCTGGGCTTTAAAAGGCTGCTCCCAGCCTGCTTAATCTTTGGGACTACTGTACTAACACTGAGAAGCAGACCTGGATTAATGGATCATCAAGGTTTCTAGTTAGAGGGAACAAATAAATGGTTCTGCAACCAGAAATGTGGTCATTCCAAACTAAAACCCCATTCTGCCATAGTAATCAGGTACAGAATGTGAACACATGAGCAGAAGGCTCCGGTGTAGGGATGAACTTGTTACAGGGATGCACCGTCTGCGGTCACCGGGAAGTGAATAACCAAAGAACTGAACACCTTTTAGAGCTAGCAACACCTGCTTAAGGGAGCTATGAAGCACAAGAAGGGTGATATTTAAAGCCCGATGTTGTGGTAGATCACCTCAATGCACAATAAAGTGACAAACGTAGAGTAGTTCACGTGGAGTGTCTGATATTATCTCATACAGGTCAAAGGCCACTCTAGAGCAGACTTGGTGGAGCACAACCTATGGTCTGTACAATATTTTCTTGGCAAATGCTTCAGCTTGAATCATTTCAGTGTGTATGCATGTGGCATAGTTGAAAATCATATTTATCTTATTAGAATGTAATTTCTAACATACTTTCTGATCATTAAGAACTTGCTCTAGATAACATTTTAAAACATAAGCGATCTTGAGCTGAAAGCCTCAGGTAAACTAACATCACATGTTAAAACCACCCAGAATGCAATATGTCCTGGGCAGGTTTTCTCATTGAACTGATGGTTATTCCATTTGATACTCTATTGACCTATATGGCAGACTGTCAAAAGTGTGGTGATGAAAATTAAGTGCTGGTGTCGTTCTGTGGTACGGCATGCCACCTGTACTGAAGTTTATATATATATATATATATATATATATATATATATATATATATATATATATATATATATATGTATATATATACAGGTATCTGGAACAGCTATGGGCACCTGCTTTGCCCCCAGTTACGCAAACTTGTTAGTTGGCTGGTGGGAGGAGCGGGTGCCCAAACTGTACGATGGACAGAGTAGTGGGAGAGTAGCGCAATTGCATCGATATATCGATGACCTGTTCATTGTGTGGCAAGGCACGGTGGACACGGCTCATGGATATATCGATATATTGAATAATAATGATCTCAATCTGCACTTCTCTGGTACAATAAGTCCAGTGGCAGTGGACTATTTGGACCTGAGGGCGTTTGTAGATAACGGCAAGTTACACACATCATCATTTCGAAGGCCCACTGCCCTTAACTCCACTCTGTTTGCTAGCAGTAATCATCCACCCAAGCTGATCCAAAGCATACCGTATGGCGAACTCCTTAGATTGAGGAGAAACAGCTCTAGAGAGCAAGACTTCGAGGCGGCTGCCACGGAGTGCATTGCCAGATTTAGTGTGAGAGGCTACGATCTAGGTGCCCTAGATAAGACTCTGTGTAAAGTCAGAAAGATCCCTAGGGAGAAACTTCTTATGGACAAACCAAAAGTGAATAACATCAACAATAAGGGCAAATTTCGCATGATCACTCCTTACTCTTCAGAAGCTAACCATCTGAAAAAAATGCTTAAAAATAATTGGCACATCCTTAAGACCGATAGTGTCATTAGAGATGACATACCATAACACATCCACTGGTAACATTTAAGAAGGCTAGGTCCTTACAGGACATGCTGGTGAAGAGTCATCTAGAGAAAGTTAAACCTAGAGTAAGTACTTTAAAAGAGATGAAGGGATTTTTCCCTTGCAGTAGGTGCAAGGGTAAACAGTCATAATATCGATGCAAAAATATCGACTGGACATAATATCGAGGTAAAAATATAGACTAGACAAAATATCGACCAGACATAATATAGACTACAAAAATATCGATTACTATCGATATTAATAGCCAAAATATAGAATCAAAAATATAGACTAGGCATAATATCGACTAGATAGAATATAGACAACAAAAATATCGAAAATAAGGTACGTTTTTAATAATTTGTAATAATTGTGTAATATAAATCTGTAGCGGGTTGTGGGTTTATAGGGGAATAGGGTGGAAGTAATTTAAATATAATTAATTAAATCTGTAATATAATAGTAATTGTTAAATAATTATTAATTGTTAATTGATTAAAATAAAATTGGTAATTAATATTAATTGATTAATTGATCAATAATTAATTTTTCATAAAATATATTCTGTAGCGGGTTGTGGGTTTATAGGGGAATAGGGTGGGAAGTAATTTAAATATAATTAATTAAATATGTAAAATAATTATAATTGTTAATTAATTATTAATTGGTAAATAATTAAAATTTAATTGGTAAATAATTATAATTGAATAATTGATAAATCATTATTTTCTACAAAATTATTTTTTGTAGCGGGTTGTGGGTTTATAGGGGAATGGGGTGGGAAGTAATTTAATTTTAATTAATTAATTATGTAAATTAATAATAATTGTTAATTAATTATTGATTGGTAATTAATTAAAATATAATTGGTAATTAAATATAAATATTTAATTGATAAATAATTAATATTTAGTAAATACATTTCTGTAGTGGGTTGTGAGTTTATAGGGGGATAGGGTGGGAAGTAATCTAATAATAATTAATTAATTATGTTAATTAATTAAAATTGTTAATTAAATAATAATTGTTAATTAAATAAAATTTAATTGGTAAATAAAAGTAATTGGAACTGGAAATTTTATTTAAATGGTAATACTATTTCTATTAATTATATTTATTTATGATTTTTTTCCTTTTGCTACTGTTGCACTTACTGGATTGGGAATAGTAATTTTTACCCCTATGCTATCCATCGTTTTCCTACTATTGCACGGACTGGAGTGGGAATAGTAAATTTAATCCCTACGCTATCCAGCGCTTTCCCTACTGTTGCACCCACTGGAGTGGGAATAGTAATTTTAACCCCTACGCTATCCAGCGATTTCCCTATTGTTGCACCCACTGGAGTGTGGATAGTAATTTTAACCCCTACGCTATCCAGCGCTTTCCCTACTGTTGCACCCACTGGAGTGGGAATAGTAATCTTTACCCCTACGCTATCCAGCGCTTTCCCTACTGTTGCACCCACTGGAGTGGGAATAGTAATTTTAACCCCTACGCTATCCAGCGCTTTCCCTACTGTTGCACCCACTGGAGTGGGAATAGTAATTTTAACCCCTACGCTATCCAGCGCTTTCCCTACTGTTGCACCCACTGGAGTGGGAATAGTCATTTTAACCCCTACGCTATCCAGCGCTTTCCCTACTGTTGAACCCACTGGAGTGGGAATAGTAATTTTAACCCCTACGCTATCCAGCGCTTTCCCTACTGTTGCACCCACTGGAGTGGGAATAGTAATCTTTACCCCTAAGCTATCCAGCGCTTTCCCTACTGTTGCACCTACTGGAGTGGGAATTGTAATTTTAATGCCTACGCTATCCAGCGCTTTCCCTACTGTTGCACCCACTGGAGTGGGAATAGTAATCTTTACCCCTACGCTATCCAGCGCTTTCCCTACTGTTGCACCCACTGGAGTGGGAATAGTAATTTTAACCCCTACGCTATCCAGCGCTTTCCCTACTGTTGCACCCACTGGAGTGGGAATAGTCATTTTAACCCCTACGCTATCCAATGCTTTCCCTACTGTTGCACCCACTGGAGTGGGAATAGTAATAAAAAACTCTATGCTATCCAGCGCTTTCCCTACTGTTGCACCCACTGGAGTGGGAATAGTAATTTTAACCCTACGCTATCCAGCGCTTTCCCTACTGTTGCACCCACTGGACTGGGAATAGTAATTTTAACCCCTACGCTATCCAACGCTTTCCCTACTGTTGCTCCCACTGGAGTGGGAATAGTAATTGTTACCCCTACGCTATCCAACGCTTTCCCTACTGTTGCACCCAGTGGAGTGGGAATAGTAATTGCCTACTGTTGCACCCACTGGAGTAGTAATAGTAAATTTTACCCCTACACTATCCAACGCTTTTGCTACTGTTGAACTCACTAGAGGTGTAACAATACATTTTAACCATTTTGCTATGCTACGGTAAAAATATTATATATGTTTATGTAATAGGGGGCGCTAGAGGGCGCACTGCGGAATGGCTGGCTAGTGTGTCAGCTCCGCCGGACGGTCGTACGATTAGCGGCCTTTGACCCCCGTAATCCTCACCAAATGAAGTGACCAGCGGTGCATTGGGCATCGGAGCTCACGGCCGATTTTGATCTGCCTGAAGAAGACGCCGACGAGGCAAACCAAGGCTGATCCAGCCCGGGAAACTGAGATCGCGAGGCGGCACATCAAAATGGCCGCTCATGATGATCGGCGACTCGGCGCTGGAGAGGCGACCAGGCGGCGCGAGGCGGGGTGCTGACCCGGCACACCTACAGATGCGGCAAAAGTTACTCCAAGTAAGGCAATGAGGCGGGACAACACAGCGCAGAACAGACATTAGCGGCAAATCGATGTGCGGTTCACGAGAGCGAAAATGGCGGCACTAATGGAACGCATAGGATCAGTGACGGAGATCAACTAAGCTGAGAGCCAGTCATTGTGCAGACCCCCGTGATTATCTGGCGGGATAGTGGAGCGCGGAGACTTGGTGACTGAGCGGGGCTCCCTGCCCTCGCTGCTGCGGAGCTGCACGTCTGTTTCACCACCCGCACCCCGAGGGCTGAGACGGCGGCGAGGTAGGAGTGGCGACCCGCGCATAGCCCACACAATACGGCGCGAAGGACTGGCAAACTGTCCTCGCGCAGGCCGCAATGATATGAGCTCTGTCAATTGCCTTGAACCGCCGACATTGCTTTCGGGATAGTGATTGCGGCTGACACGGCTCCCCGGGAGATACATGCCATACCTTCGCTGCAATACTCATGAGGCGTTACTAAGCTGCAGCAAGATTCCTACCCACACCTGTTATGGCTGGCTAATGCCTGCGCGCACAGCGAAATGGGGGGCGGCAGAGTCCGCATATTGCGCTACATCAACGCCGAATTTACAACGGAACACTGCTGCGACGGCGCTCCAAGAGACACATAAATTGAATTACTAGATACGTGCACAAGGCGCTATTTGGCTGCGGACGGACCCATACCCACACCTATGTAAACTGGCTGCTGACTGCGCGCACGACGAGGAGGGGGGCTGCAGCGACCGCATATCGCGAATAACCGGCGCCACATTGGCAACAGAGCGCTACGGCTGAGACACCCCAGGAGATCCATAACCTACATTACCTGCGACATTTCCAAGGCACCACTCAACGGCGGACGGATTCCTACAATCACCTACATTGACCGGCAGATGACTGCGCGCATGGCGAGGTGGGGGGCTGCAGCAACCACACATCGCGCCTACCACAAGAAAAGTGCGACGAGCGCTACTAGCCCCAACTCAAGCGGACAAACTACGCCACAACAACTCCACGACATGGGGAAGCCAGACCGGCAGCAAACAAAACTGCAGTTCGAAACGCGGAAACAGGGAAAAAGCACGATATCAGATCCTGAAGCGGAAGGGGGCCAAGACCCACCAGAAGGATCGGGCATGGAATCGGTGCTACGGGCGATCCAGCAGAGCCTACATGAGATGAACGGGAAACTGGACAATGTGGTACAGAGAGTGGACAACATGGCGGCAAAGATTGAACAACATGACGGGCGCATTCTAGAAGCCGAACAGCGCATTTCACAGGTGGAAGACGACCAAAAAACGACGTCCAAAGCCTGCGGGGGCCTAGAAAAGACAGTGGAAAGCCTGCGAGCCAAGGTGGAGGACCAAGAAGCCAGGTCCAGGCGCAACAACGTCCGGATTTCGGGTTTGCCGGAATCCACAAACACAGGGAAAATGGAGACCTATATAGAAGGACTGATGAAAGAGATCTTCGGCTCTGACAAACTGTCCTCAGTGTTTCTGGTGGAGAGAGCACATCGGTTGCTGGCTCCGGTCCCGAAGCCTGGCGCTGCCCCTCGCATGATCATCGCCCGCATGCTGAATTACAGGGACAGAGACACGATCTTGAGGCTGGCTAGAGAAATGGGCAAAATTACGCATCAAGGGAACACGCTGGAATTTTATCCAGATCACACAATGGCGGTGCAACTTGCTCGGAAGGAATTCGCTCCGGTAAAAAAGAAGTTGAGGGAACTTGGCCTGGAATATGCCATGTTATATCCGGCGAAACTCAAAATCATCACTGGTGGGAAACCGGTTATACTTCAGACGGTGCAGGCGGCACACGACTATGTTAAACACCAAGTAAAACGTCGAAAACAGCAAGAAAGGGATGAACCTACGAGCGACGTGGAATGACCGAGATTATCTCTGCACAAGCTGATTTGAACTATGATACTCACGCGCAGGACGCAGCTAGCACCAACTGCGCCTGACAGCGGACGCACTTTTGTGGTATGGAGACGTCGATTGTCGCTACTGATAGACTGGCGAGGAACTTGCGAACTAACTGTGAGTACATGCCATGGGACTGTGATGCCGTGGGGAAGACATTTGGCGAACAAGTGACGGCAGTACTGTGTGCTAAGAAGGAAGCTGGGTAGTCTAGCGGAGGGGAGAGGGTGGCTGCAAACTGACGGCAGGCACCCTGGCAGGTACTGTCGTCCTAATACTCACCGGCTAGAGTGAAAAGGGTCGGTGCCATGGCTCAACACGTCAGCTGCACCGCCGCATGTCTATGCGGGAACTGTAGGGGGCAGTTACTGCACTGTTTCACGTATGTGGATTAACTGGAGGGGATTGAGGGTTATTACACTCATGCATGATAACGAATACTATACGTACGACTGTCCACATCCACTATGTGGATGGAGATGTGTGAAACTGGCGACACCCCCATGCGGGTGTACCCCAAAACATGTTCGACACCAAAGTTACAGTTTGTTTGGGGATGGCTTTGGCGAAGTTTGGGAGCTAAAGTGGGAGGGGGGTGGGCGGGAAGTTTGAGATACACCCGAATGCAGCCTCTGTATCTAAGAAGCATGGCGACCTCCTTGGTAATAAATGAACATTTGGATGTTATTAAAGTACGAAATAACTCACTGTCACTTTCGGAAGCAGTAAGATGTCACACGACGCGCACATACTACTCAATGAGGGCTCCATGTCAACATTGCTTAATATTTATACACGAACATGCTAATGGCCAGTATTAGTACCCTCAAATTCCTCACATGGAATGTGCGAGGTCTAGGTAACCCGAAAAAAATAAGGAAACTGTTTGCTTACTTTGACAGATTGCATATTAACATTGTTTTTTTACAGGAAACACATTTGAGTCGAGAGGGCACTTCTACGCTGGGTACTAAATGGGCTGAATCAGTGACCTACTCCAATTACTCGTCCTACTCCAGAGGGGTGGGAATACTGATTAAAAAGGGGACGGGCTTTGAGATAACACAGGTACACAAAGATGCAGATGGGAGAAGCGTGGCGATAGCTGGCACGGTCAGGCGACAAAAGCTACTATTAGTGAACACGTATGGTCCTAATGTGGATGACCCGGGGTTTTTTAATACAATATGGCACCGCATAGCAGATATGCAGACGACTCATGTGATATGGGGTGGAGATTTCAATGTTACACTGCAGGACACGCTAGATAGAGCAGCGCATACGCTGGAACAACATGGGAATGCCAAAATAATGCTGCAGGACGCAATGGAGGACCTACATATGGTTGATATGTGGAGGGCACGTAACCCAGGGCTGCAAATGGCGACACGCATACATGCTGCAAACAATAGTTGGTCTAGGCTAGATTACTGGCTGGGCACGCATGAAGTACTGTCGTGGGTTGTAGATATCAAACACTTACCACGTACACTTTCTGATCACAATCCGGTACTGTTGGACATAGCCATCCCATATTACGATCCACCTCCATTCACTTGGCGCTTCAACGCAACCGCATTACGGGACCCCACATACGTTGACACAATACAGAGGGCGATTGTAGATTACTTTGAAATTAACAGCCCATCAACAGAGGACCCAGGTTTGCTGTGGGAGGCCTTTAAGGCTACAATTCGGGGTATCTGCATCAGTACGACCTCGGGCATCCTCAGAGATATACGGCAGCAACTCCACGCGCGTGAAAAGGCCATCCAGACACTGGAACACACATATACCCAGACGGGAGACACTGCAGTATTGAGGGACATTCAAACGCTGTTAACGGAACACGATCAATTCGCAAATGACGAACTTAACTATGTGTCCAAGCGAGCCACAGCTAGAAGATATGGGGAAGGCGGTAGGCCCGGTAGGGAACTGGCCGCGAAGATCTGCGAAGGTAAAACACCACAAAATGTAGCGTCCATCAGTACTGACACCGGGGAGACGGTCACGGACATGAAGGGGATTCTGAGGGAATTTATGAACACATACGGCGCACTATACAGGGCACGCCCTTCACCCCCACAGGCAGAACTCTTGAAATACATGGAAGATATAGAAATGGCATGGCTAGCGGACGGCCATAGGAAATATTTAGAACGCCCCATAACGGTGGAGGAGGTTACAGACACCATTAAGCGGTTACCCAATAACAAAGCACCGTGGCCAGATGGCTTTGTAACGGAATTCTATAAAACATACGCAGACTTGCTAGCCCCGCACCTAGTGCGATTATACGGGGCGGCACATGAGGCCCAGACACTACCGGCCTCTATGAGGGAAGCCCTACTTGTCACGTTGTTGAAACCTGGCAAGGAGGTGGATAAACGCGACTCGTACCGTCCTCTCTCCTTATTAAATGTAGACACTAAAATTATAGCTAGTCTACTAGCGGACAGGCTAAAACCTCTTATGCCATTAGTGATTAGGCCAGATCAGTCTGGATTTATCCCCGATAGGGCCACCTCACATAACACCCGCACACTATTTGCATTGGCACACTATTTGGCCCCGGAGACAAAGGCAGTGGCAGTGTTGCTTGACGCTGCCAAGGCATTTGACACTATTAGCTGGCCCTTTCTCCAGGCAGTGCTGGTGCGTATGGGATTCCCTTTAATATTCCTGGGATGGATAGCGATGCTGTACAACAACCTAACGGCACGCATCCGCGTGAACAAGTACGTATCAGAACCCATTCAAATATGCAGAGGAACTCGGCAGGGGTGTCCACTATCGCCGATGCTCTTCGCCTTGGTGTTAGAGCCACTGGCCTGCAAAATCCGGCAACACCACCACTACTCGGCGATTCAACTACCCTCCAGGCCAATCCATATCTCGCTATATGCGGATGACATGGTACTATATGTCAAACAGCCGGACCAACATCTCAACCCGCTGCTGCGAGAGTACATAAAATTTGGCCTCCAATCCGGATTGCAGATAAACTGGAATAAATCCCTTGTCATATCCCTGACAGACGGCACAAGTCCGATAAAACTGGACTATCCGCTGGAATGGCAAGAGGACCCCACTAAATACTTAGGAATATGGTTCCACAGAGACCCGGAAGTTGTGATTAGAACGAATTACGGGCGGACCATTTCATCCCTGGAGGAAAAAATTAAAAGATGGAACAAGCTACCTTTATCATTGGCAGACAGGGCGGCCATTGTCAAAATGGTGCTACTGCCAAAATTCCTGTACCTATTTAACAATATTCCGATCAAGCCTCCGGCTGCTGTATTCCGAAACATCAGAACGCTAGTACTTAATTTGCTTTGGACGGGGAAGCAAGCAAGAATGGAACTACATACCATGACGCTGCCATATGCCAGGGGGGGCTTCAAAGTGCCAGACTTATATTTATATTACCTATGCGCACAAGCGCAATACGCACACTTCTGGTACCACGAGGTGCCATTTCTGACGCATGTGGCCGTGGAAGCCGGCGACGCAGACCCGATCCCACTGGCAAGCATACTGACACATAAGCGCGACAGGCTACACGACCATGACATCAACCCGGTGAACGCCACTTCGGAGGCATGGAGGCTGATGGGTAAGGTAGCACACAACCTGCCATTGTATGCACCAGCACTTCCACTAGCACACCACCCTGCCCTTTCGGTGACGCAGGAGCGGGTAGGCATGGACCTATTTAGAGGGGCGGGAATAGACACTCTGGGGGATCTATACAAAGATGGAGCATTCCAGACATTAGATCAGTTACACTACATCAGGAACCCATCCCCTTTGTTTAGATTCAACCACTTTCGGCTGCAGAGCGCTCCGGGACCACTACCCGACACATCCGGAGGAGCCTCCTACCTTTGCACCCCTGCAACTACTCCTCACCACACCAACGGCGTCCCATCTAGTGTCCAAACTATATGCGGCAATGCAGGAGGCGGTGGGGGAACATACACACAAGGCCAGGGACAAATGGAGCGCTGTACTTGCAGAACCCCTTACAGAAGTAGAATGGGAATCCTCTTGCATGCTCACAGGTATGCTGACAGCGAACGGGAACCTAAAAATTATACATTATAAATATTTACATCAGGTGTACCACACACCTCAGAGACTGTATAAATATGGTTTGAGGGATGATTCTCAATGTTGCAGATGTAAACGGGAGGATGCAGACTTCATGCATCTAGCATGGCATTGCTGTAAAGTGGCCGGTTTTTGGGAACAAGTTGTGAAAATTTTGAATGATATGCTTGGGGTTTCCATGCTGTGTGATCCGAAAATCTGTTTACTGGGTATTGTTCCGCAACTGAGAGCCCTGAAACGCAAATTTTGTGCTATTGCACTACTGCTGGCTAAGAGAAGGGTGTCTCTCCACTGGAGCAGCAGAAGGGCGCCAGAAGTGAAGCAATGGATAAGGGATATGGTTTATTGTAGAGACACGCTTGCCACATACGAGGAGGAGTTGCCGGGCGGCTCTAGGCCTAAGGACTATTGGGGGTACCTGCGTGCCTATTTGCTAATACATGATGAGGCAGAATCGGTAACAGGCGTGGAGTGAGGTACGCACCTGGAGGTGACAATAAGATGCACAATACTCTGTACTGCTGGCTTTGAGGAGGGAGGATGCTGTGATGCAGAGTGGCTGTAACAAGGGGAAGTCTACATGTTGGGTGTTGCACTGTTATGTTTGTTTAAGTTAAACATATAAAGGTGAAAAAGTAAGATTATTGATGTATACCTAAACAACTATGGCACTGACAAACAAATGGGAGCTAAACAAATATCACGCCGCCGGTCCGCTGGATGTCGGCTGATGGGCCGTGTACAATTGTTGAAAAACTGATTTCGAAAGTGAACATACATAGCCGGCCCATAGCGGTTGTAGGCACTTACACTGTATATGATTTTTGATTTTTGTATATGCTGATCAGTGCATAGATCTTCTTACACCAATAAATAAATTAAAAAAATATATATATATGTTTATGTAATAATATGTTTTATATATATATATATATATCTATATATATATATATATATGTATTATTTTTGTGATATAATTTTCTTATTTATAATAATTATTTATTAATATTACATTATTTAATAATTTTTACTAAGTTTATATTACATATTATTATATTAGTTTTAACTTCATTTAAAGACATTTTAAAAAATCGATATTTTGACAGTCTATATTTTTGTAACTCAATATTTTGGAGTCGATATGTTAGTACTTACCTGTTTGAAGATAGGCAGTCGATATTTTGTCCCTCGATATTTTATCCTCGATATTTTTGTATCTCGATATTTTTGTGGTCGATATAATGTCAGTGATCCAGGTGCAAGGCGTGCACCGGCAGCAAGAGGGTTCTTACGTACAATTTACCAGACACAGGGAAATCCAAAGAAATCTCCACGTTTATCACATGTAGTACACCGTACGCAGTATACTGCCTAGTCTGCCCATGTGGGCTACGCTATATAGGCAGTACCAATCATCAGCTAAAAATCAGGGTTCTGGAACACCTCAGAGCAATAGATAAAGCTGACGCTGCCTACCCGGTGGCAGGCCACTTCACTGAATTCCATCAAAGCGACAGAAGTAAACTGCAATATTTTGGTTTGGGTTATATTCCAATCAATGCTAGAGGTGGTGATAGGCAGCGCAAGTTACGTCACTTAGAATCACGGTATATCATAGACATACTCATTAAATTTCCAAAGGGCTTGAACAGTGTAGAGGAGCTGATTGTACATTTGGGAAAATAGTTTTTTAGTCTCTTGTTTTAGATGAGTTCGCTGTCTTATATTAAAAGAAACAGGAATTGAATGATTCTTATTGGATAAACGTGATTGAATGTGCACATGTATTTGTAAATAATGTATACATTTGAGGCCTCTCAACTATTACATGAAGGAAGTGTTTTAAGGAAGGGACATTGGCCGATCCACGGCGAGACTTTGTCTTGTTCAACCCCTTTTCATTGCATGGAGTCTATGCCGATAAACGGCTGTATTGAGTTTTATGAAATGTAACGATTAATGAAAGGGTTGTTTTGCATTAACATAATCATGTGTTATACTAATGAATTTGATGTGTGTTCTATGAATAGGCATTGAGTAACTCCAATATGGATCCCATGCTAGCTATGGGGTGATTGTCCCTTCTTTACTTCAATGTATGTGAACAATGCTTTATTAACATGCTGCCTTCATGAACACCGAAGAAGTCTCTGTGCCAAAACGCGTTTGTTTAGAGGCTGCCTGAAATAAAAGTTTACAAGCGACCCCATGAGTGTGGTAATTCTTTCAGAAAAAACAAAGAATTTGAGCAATTATATATAAACAACACAAATATCAAGGCAGAGAATTAACGAACAGCAAATTGTACGGACCCCACCAGCGGGGAGAGAATCGAACTACAGCTACCAGCATGCTCTCACTGTACTTAATGGTAATTAATGGCTGCAGTGTATCCGCCATTTGCTACCTGCCACTCCATGAGGAAGGAGCCAGTGGGCTCCGAAACGCGTCGGAGATGCTACAACAGCCGTGAAATGCAGCTTTCATAAATAAAGGTTTGGTGAACCAATTTTCATTGCGGAGTGGCGTCCTTACATAAGAGGCAACTTTGATAAAGATATATATATATATATATATATATATATATATATATATATATATATATATATATATATATATATATATATATATATATATAACTCCACCACTGCCAGTGCGAGCAGTGCTGCTATCTCGAGCGGACCAGGTTAGGTCACTGGCCGACCTACGAATTCCCTCCAAAGTACCTCTCATATAAAGAAGTTAACCTGGACACCCAGCGTTTGCTATAATCCTTTATTCTGGCACGAGAAAAGTCACGACGCGTTTCACCATTACAGCTTGATCACGCTCGTCAGGCCGATAACACACAGCCATTTTAAAATCCCAAAACACACCCTCTGTGCAGGTCATGTGACAAACAATGCAAATAGGAGGACATCTTAGTCTAGTCAAATGTCTGCACTAAACCTTCTATTTTGACCAACATGGTATACTATATGCATAAAACAATATCGCATATGTACAAATAGCTAAATAAAGTATTCCATAATAATTCGTATAGTTTCCGACACATATCACAAAATTCTTTCAAGAAATTATTCAAAGAATTAATTGCAGACATTAGAACAAATAGAGTTCATGTTGTTACCAAATTGTACACAGTGATCTTCAACACAGGATGATTTAGCAATAACATGTCCATTATTAGGTAGTAGGACGTTATCAACTCCAGAACAAATGTTCTGATTGGCTTTGGTCCCATCAGCATACGTTCAGCCCAAGTGGGCGAATGTCCATTGAGAAGTTACTCCTACCATTGATAATGTCACTGTATGAATTCCACAAAAACATCCTTATTGCTGAAACAGTCACTGTGCTTCTATGATTTTGAGCTGACCTTTAGTCCTCCAATTTCATCTGAAAATTAAAATGTTAAAATCAAACATCAGGCTGATAAATCTAATACATGATATCAAATGATGTACAATTCTCATTCATATAAATGGACTTTTAGTTCTTCACTCATGTTAAGTCCCATCGGAAACAGGCATTGAAAGTCGATAATATACTTAGACTCAAGTTTTCTCAGGGATAGCTCATAGTTACCACCTCTCACTCCTAGATCCACACAATCTATAACCACCATACGTAGCAAGGTTTCATCCTGCATGTGTGTGTCATAGAAATGTCTTGCAATAGGGTATAGTTTGTTGTGGGAGCGAATAGCCCGCAGATGTTCTAGCACCCTTTTCTTGGTTTCATGTTTGGTACTTCCCACATACCATTTGTCACATGGACAAATTAATACATATACACTGTATGGAGTATTGCAAGTAAGACGCTTACGAATAGTGAATTCTCTATTGGTACCAGGAATGGCAAGAACTTTACAATCTCGACTATTCTTGCACGCTTTGCATTTCCCACAGCATACGAAGCCTGCACGGGTTTCTCTTCTTTTTCCCAAATTGGTGACATAATTATGGCTAAGCTCATCACGCAGGGTTCTACCCCTGCGGAACGTAATCTGTGGGTTCTCCTGGAGATATTTTGTCAAATGTTCGTCTGTATTTAGAACATGCCAATGTGTTTTGAGAATTCTACGAACTTCGTAAGATTGACCTGTGAAAGTGGTTATGAATCTCACTGTATCAGATTCTTCTTTCCTCTCTCTAGGGTGCAACAGTTCTTCCCTAGTCTTCATACTGACCCGTTCTACCGCTCTGTCAATTACCTGTTTACTATATCCTCGACTCAGAAATCGTTGACACATGACTTCCTTCTCTTCCTCAAATCCACCCAAAGTACTGCAATTTCGCCTGGCACGTAACAACTCGCCGTACGGAATGCTGTACACCAAATTTCTAGGGTGGCAACTTGAAGCTCTAAGAATGCTGTTGCCTGCTGTACTTTTTCTGAACAATTTAGTGGTCCGTGTGTTGTTTATCACTTCCACTTTCACATCCAGAAATTCCATACTATTCTGGCTAATATGTTCCGTTAGTTGTAAGTTGAGACAATTCGTATTCAACTTGTCAACAAATTGTTTAGCTGAGCTGGCATCCCCATTCCAAATAAAAAAGATATCGTCAATGTATCTCAGCCACAGGGCCACGTTGTCAAATTCTGCCATTTCCCTGACGACCTGCTCCTCCCACCAGCCCATGAAAAGATTCGCATAGCTGGGGGCGAAGCAGGTCCCCATGGCTGTGCCCTGTGAATGACGATACAAGACACCATCAAAATAAAAGAAATTGTTGGTCAAACAAAATTCTATCATTGCCACGATCATCTGTGAGTGATATAGCAGAGAAATCGATCTGCTCTTTACAAAGTGTCTTACTGCCTCCAATCCCAAACTATATTGGATGCTGGTATAGAGACTACTCACGTCTAATGTTACCAGAGTAAAATTCGTCTCCCAATGAATCTCATTGATGGTACTGAAGAAGTGAGTAGTATCTCTAATGTACGACGGTAATGCCATCACAAAAGGTCTTAAATAGTGGTCGATGTATCTAGATGTGTTCTCCAACAAAGATCCTACAGAGGATACTATGGGACGACCTGGTGGATTTAGTTGGTCCTTATGTAGTTTGGGGAGAAGATATAGAATTGGTATTTTGGGATGGCCACAGTATAAATACTGATATTCCTCCCACTCTATCAACCCTGGTCCCTCCATTTCAGCAATAATTCTCTAAACATGGTAAAAGATTCCAATAATGTGTCCTTGTTACACTTGCAATAACACTTTTCATCATTTAGTTGTCTGACTCCCTCTAGGAGGTATTTCCCTTTATCCAGAACAACAACATTACCCCCCTTGTCAGATTGTCGTATGACAATGTCAGTGTCAGATTTAAGTGATTCCAACGCAATGCGTTGACTTGTCAACAGGTTTTTTTTAGAGTTAGGTGTTTTGTTGTACCGTATCTTTAACAGGTCATTTAAAACCCCCCTTTCAAAAACGTCAATCGCATCACATTGTATTGCTGGCAAAAACACAGATTTAGGTTTGAACTTAGAACCAGGGTTGATATCACACTCCATTCCCCACGTGTCCCATTCAGGTATAGTGTCTATGTCTGTTTCTCCCATGTGCAGTTCATGTAATAGTTCCACATCATTGACATCAAGATTGCTAAAAGCATTGGTGTTACTCACAGTTTCTTTATCCTTTGGTTTAGTGCAGAACCATTTCTTCAATTTTAGTTTCCGTGAAAATAAAAAGAGGTCAATCCGTGTTTGTGCAAAGTTTAAATTTTGAGAGGGGCAAAACGATAAACCTAAAGCCAGGGTTTCTATTTCCTCCTTTGTCAAAACCCGCTGTGACAGATTTACTACTGTCATATTCATTTCTGCATTTGGCTCCTTGTTGCCATTCCCATTGGAGCTTGTGCGGCGTTTGTGCCTCCTCTTTTTTGCTTTCTTGTTGCGTTGGTTCCTCCTCTGTTTCCACGCCCTCGACCTCTCTGATTCCCCCCATCCTGGAATGTATCTGTCCTGTTTTGGCTTAGCATCTGAAACTGTAATAAAAAATTAGGCTTCTTCTTTGGATCCATTACAGTTTCTTGTGCCCTCCCAGTATTAGAAGAGACAGATCCCTCAGAGATATTCCAATCAGATACGTCGCTTTCCACAACTTCCTGATGGCCGCCCGTTTTGGCGGTGCTCATAATTGCCATCCCTGTTTTTTTATCGAAAAGATGATCATACTTTTTCTGGAAAGTTAGGGTTCGCCCTGATTGGTAGTCTTTGAAATCACAAATGAATTTTCGTTGTTTTTTTTGCCGTAATTTCCTGTTCTAACTTATCCATTTTCGTTGCCAGATTTTTCAAATGTTCGTCCAGTGCTTCTTTGGACATCATAGAGTTAATTTCTGATACCAATTTTTCAAATTCTAACAAAAGTTTAGCACGGTCTTTAATGGCATACTTCACAAGAATTTTCATCATGATATATGAGCAATTGGCAGAATTATCCGACCACTCTTCTAACATTTCTTGATCGGGGTCCTCATAGGTAGGAATCGTGAAAATTCTGAGACCTCTCGGTACCCTTTTAACGTCAATATATCTTTGAAGCGATTCTGCCTCCCACCACTTCGATAATTCCTTTCTGTACAGTTTCTCCAACATATTCAGTTTGGTTTGTAAGTTCACTTCCAGAGTAATATTTGCTGAGATTTGTACATCTTCCTTATGTGTACTCGTTTCTGTAAAGAAAAGTTTATCAGCCGTCTGTTTACGACGAGCATCCATATCTCCTGCCATGTTGTAGAATATACGCAAGCACACGCTGTGCGTGTTGAGTGGCTATCAATTGTATATCAGCCCTCACACGCTCTCTGTCTCCCAAGTGATTCCGTGCACTTCAGCGGCGACACCGGACTAGCAAGAACCCTAATCGAGATCCCCGTAAGCGTCTCCCACCTACCAGGTTCTTCTTTCAGGAACTGCCCGTCCAGCCACCACCAAAGGACGTTGAATGTATATAGCGATACAACGTTCCTTCACACCTTAAAATATACGGTGTCACTACCAAGTCGTTTCTTCGGGTGATATTTCTCCAATCCCGTGAACGGCGTCCACCCACTCAGGAGGTCAGCTGCAGCTCTTATATAAATATAAACTCCACCACTGCCAGTGCGAGCAGTGCTGCTGTCTCGAGCGGTCCAGGTTAGGTCACTGGCCGACCTACGAATTCCCTCCAAAGTACCTCTCATATAAAGAAGTTAACCTGGACACCCAGCGTTTGCTATAATCCTTTATTCTGGCACGAGAAAAGTCACGACGCGTTTCACCATTACGGCTTGATCACGCTCGTCAGGCCGATAACACACAGCCATTTTAAAATCCCAAAACACACCCTGTGTGCAGGTCATGTGACAAACAATGCAAATAGGAGGACATCTTAGTCTAGTCAAATGTCTGCACTAAACCTTCTATTTTGACCAACATGGTATACTATATGCATAAAACAATATCGCATATGTACAAATAGCTAAATAAAGTATTCCATAATAATTCGTATCGTTTCCGACACATATCACAAAATTCTTTCAGGAAATTATTCAAAGAATTAATTGCAGACATTAGAACAAATAGAGTTCATGTTGTTACCAAATTGTACACAGTGATCTTCAACACAGGATGATTTAGCAATAACATGTCCATTATTAGGTAGTAGGACGTTATCAACTCCAGAACAAATGTTCTGATTTGCTATGGTCCCATATGCCACGTATGCTGATGGGACCATAGCCAATCAGAACATTTGTTCTGGAGTTGATAACGTCCTACTACCTAATAATGGACATGTTATTGCTAAATCATCCTGTGTTGAAGATCACTGTGTACAATTTCGTAACAACATGAACTCTATTTGTTCTAATGTCTGCAATTAATTCTTTGAATAATTTCTTGAAAGAATTTTGTGATATGTGTCGGAAACGATACGAAGTATTATGGAATACTTTATTTAGCTATTTGTACATATGCAATATTGTTTTATGCATATAGTATACCATGTTGGTCAAAATAGAAGGTTTAGTGCAGACATTTGACTAGACTAAGATGTCCTCCTATTTGCATTGTTTGTCACATGACCTGCACAGAGGGTGTGTTTTGGGATTTTAAAATGGCTGTGTGTTATCGGCCTGACGAGCGTGATCAAGCCGTAATGGTGAAACGCGTCGTGACTTTTCTCGTGCCAGAATAAAGGATTATAGCAAACGCTGGGTGTCCAGGTTAACTTCTTTATATGAGAGGTACTTTGGAGGGAATTCGTAGGTCGGCCAGTGACCTAACCTGGACCGCTCGAGACAGCAGCACTGCTCGCACTGGCAGTGGTGGAGTTTATATTTATATAAGAGCTGCAGCTGACCTCCTGAGTGGGTGGACGCCGTTCACGGGATTGGAGAAATATCACCCGAAGAAACGACTTGGTAGTGACACCGTATATTTTAAGGTGTGAAGGAACGGTGTATCGCTATATACATTCAACGTCCTTTGGTGGTGGCTGGACGGGCAGTTCCTGAAAGAAGAACCTGGTAGGTGGGAGACGCTTACGGGGATCTCGATTAGGGTTCTTGCTAGTCCGGTGTCGCCGCTGAAGTGCACGGAATCACTTGGGAGACAGAGAGCGTGAGAGGGCTGATATACAATTGCTAGCATGTGCTTGCCTATATTCTACAACATGGCAGGAGATATGGATGCTCGTCGTAAACAGACGGCTGATAAACTTTTCTTTACAGAAACGAGTACACATAAGGAAGATGTACAAATCTCAGCAAATATTACTCTGGAAGTGAACTTACAAACCAAACTGAATATGTTGGAGAAACTGTACAGAAAGGAATTATCGAAGTGGTGGGAGGCAGAATCGCTTCAAAGATATATTGACGTTAAAAGGGTACCGAGAGGTCTCAGAATTTTCACGATTCCTACCTATGAGGACCCCGATCAAGAAATGTTAGAAGAGTGGTCGGATAATTCTGCCAATTGCTCATATATCATGATGAAAATTCTTGTGAAGTATGCCATTAAAGACCGTGCTAAACTTTTGCTAGAAATTGAAAAATTGCTATCAGAAATTAACTCTATGATGTCCAAAGAAGCACTGGACGAACATTTGAAAAATCTGGCAACGAAAATGGATAAGTTAGAACAGGAAATTACGGCAAAAAAACAATGAAAATTCATTTGTGATTTCAAAGACTACCAATCAGGGCGAACCCTAACTTTCCAGAAAAAGTATGATCACCTTTTCGATAAAAAAACAGGGATGGCAATTATGAGCACCGCCAAAACGGGCGGCCATCAGGAAGTTGTGGAAAGCGACGTATCTGATGGGAATATCTCTGAGGGATCTGTCTCTTCTAATACTGGGAGGGCACAAGAAACTGTAATGGATCCAAAGAAGAAGCCTAATTTTTTATTACAGTTTCAGATGCTAAGCCAAAACAGGACAGATACATTCCAGGATGGGGGGAATCAGAGAGGTCGAGGGCGTGGAAACAGAGGAGGAACCAACGCAACAAGAAAGCAAAAAAGAGGAGGCACAAACGCCGCACAAGCTCCAATGGGAATGGCAACAAGGAGCCAAATGCAGAAATGAATATGACAGTAGTAAATCTGTCACAGCGGGTTTTGACAAAGGAGGAAATAGAAACCCTGGCTTTAGGTTTATCGTTTTGCCCCTCTCAAAATTTAAACTTTGCACAAACACGGATTGACCTCTTTTTATTTTCACGGAAACTAAAATTGAAGAAATGGTTCTGCACTAAACCAAAGGATAAAGAAACTGTGAGTAACATCAATGCTTTTAGCAATCTTGATGTCAATGATGTGGAACTATTACATGAACTGCACATGGGAGAAACAGACATAGACACTATACCTGAATGGGACACGTGGGGAATGGAGTGTGATATCAACCCTGGTTCTAAGTTCAAACCTAAATCTGTGTTTTTGCCAGCAATACAATGTGATGCGATTGACGTTTTTGAGAGGGGGGTTTTAAATGACCTGTTAAAGATACGGTACAACAAAGCACCTAACTCTAAAAAGAACCTGTCGAACAGTCAACGCATTGCGTTGGAATCACTTAAATCTGACACTGACATTGTCATACGACAATCTGACAAGGGGGGTAATGTTGTTGTTCTGGATAAAGGGAAATACCTCCTAGAGGGAATCAGACAACTAAATGATGAAAAGTGTTATTGCAAGTGTAACAAGGACACATTATTGGAATCTTTTACCATGTTTAGAGAAAATATTGCTGAAATGGAGGGACCAGGGGTTGATAGAGTGGGAGGAATATCAGTATTTATACTGTGCCCATCCCAAAATACCAATTCTATATCTTCTCCCCAAACTACATAAGGACCAACTAAATCCACCAGGTCGTCCCATAGTATCCTCTATAGGATCTTTGTTGGAGAACACATCTAGATACATCGACCACTATTTAAGACCTTTTGTGATGGCATTACCGTCGGACATTAGAGATACTACTCACTTCCTCAGTACCATCAATGAGATTCATTGGGAGACGAATTTTACTCTGGTAACATTAGACGTGAGTAGTCTCTATACCAGCATCCAACATAGTTTGGGATTGGAGGCAGTAAGACACTTTGTAAAGAGCAGATCGATTTCTCTGCTATATCACTCACAGATGATCGTGGCAATGATAGAATTTTGTTTGACCAACAATTTCTTTTATTTTGATGGTGTCTTGTATCGTCAGTCACAGGGCACAGCCATGGGGACCTGCTTCGCCCCCAGCTATGCGAATCTTTTCATGGGCTGGTGGGAGGAGCAGGTCGTCAGGGAAATGGCAGAATTTGACAACGTGGCCCTGTGGCTGCGATAGATTGACGATATCTTTTTTATTTGGAATGGGGATGCCAGCTCAGCTAAACAATTTGTTGACAAGTTGAATACGAATTGTCTCAACTTACAACTAACGGAACATATTAGCCAGAATAGTGTGGGATTTCTGGATGTGAAAGTGGAAGTGATAAACAACACACTGACCACTAAATTGTTCAGAAAAAGTACAGCAGGCAACAGCATTCTTAGAGCTTCAAGTTGCCACCCTAGAAATTTGGTGTACAGCATTCCGTACGGCGAGTTGTTACGCGCCAGGCGAAATTGCAGTACTTTGGGTGGATTTGAGGAAGAGAAGGAAGTCATGTGTCAACGATTTCTGAGTCGAGGATATAGTAAACAGGTAATTGACAGAGCGGTAGAACGGGTCAGTATGAAGACTAGGGAAGAACTGTTGCACCCTAGAGAGAGGAAAGAAGAATCTGATACAGTGAGATTCATAACCACTTTCACAGGTCAATCTTACGAAGTTCGTAGAATTCTCAAAAAACATTGGCATGTTCTAAATACAGACGAACATTTGACAAAATATCTCCAGGAAAACCCACAGATTACGTTCCGCAGGGGTAGAACCCTGCGTGATGAGCTTAGCCATAATTATGTCACCAATTTGGGAAAAAGAAGAGAAACCCGTGCAGGCTTCGTATGCTGTGGGAAATGCAAAGCGTGCAAGAATAGTCGAGATTGTAAAGTTCTTGCCATTCCTGGTACCAATAGGGAATTCACTATTCGTAAGCGTCTTACTTGCAATACTCCATACAGTGTATATGTATTAATTTGTCCACGTGACAAATGGTATGTTGGAAGTACCAAACATGAAGCCAAGAAAAGGGTGCTAGAACATCTGCGGGCTATTCGCTCCCACAACAAACTATACCCTATTGCAAGACATTTCTATGACACACACATGCAGGATGAAACCTTGCTACGTATGGTGGTTATAGATTGTGTGGATCTAGGAGTGAGAGGTGGTAACTATGAGCTATCCCTGAGAAAACTTGAGTCTAAGTATATTATCGACTTTCAATGCCTGTTTCCGATGGGACTTAACATGAGTGAAGAACTAAAAGTCCATTTATATGAATGAGAATTGTACATCATTTGATATCATGTATTAGATTTATCAGCCTGATGTTTGATTTTAACATTTTAATTTTCAGATGAAATTGGAGGACTAAAGGTCAGCTCAAAATCATAGAAGCACAGTGACTGTTTCAGCAATAAGGATGTTTTTTGTGGAATTCATACAGTGACATTATCAATGGTAGGAGTAACTTCTCAATGGACATTCGACCACTTGGGCTGAACGTATGCTGATGGGACCATAGCCAATCAGAACATTTGTTCTGGAGTTGATAACGTCCTACTACCTAATAATGGACATGTTATTGCTAAATCATCCTGTGTTGAAGATCACTGTGTACAATTTGGTAACAACATGAACTATATTTGTTCTAATGTCTGCAATTAATTCTTCGAATAATTTCTTGAAAGAATTTTGTGATATGTGTCGGAAACTATACGAATTATTATGGAATACTTTATTTAGCTATTTGTACATATGCGATATTGTTTTATGCATATAGTATACCATGTTGGTCAAAATAGAAGGTTTAGTGCAGACATTTGACTAGACTAAGATGTCCTCCTATTTGCATTGTTTGTCACATGACCTGCACAGAGGGTGTGTTTTGGGATTTTAAAATGGCTGTGTGTTATCGGCCTGACGAGCGTGATCAAGCCGTAATGGTGAAACGCGTCGTGACTTTTCTTGTGCCAGAATAAAGGATTATAGCAAACGCTGGGTGTCCAGGTTAACTTCTTTATATGAGAGGTACTTTGGAGGGAATATATATATATATATATATATATATATATATATATATATATATATATATATATATATATATATATATATATATATATATATATATATATATATATATATATATATATATATATATACATTCACTGAAAAAAACATAGGTTTCAGGTATGTTATAGTTAGGTTAGGAATTATCATTTAAAAAACATTAGAAATTCACTGAAAAAACCATAGGTTTCAGGGGTGTTATAGTTAGCTGGACATTTCACTCATAGAAAACCATTGAAATTCCTCTGTTATAGTTAGTTGTACACAGTTAGTGCAACTAACTATAACAGAGGAATTTCAATGGTTTTGTATGTGTTACTTGTCGGTCCTCTTGATCGGTTTGATGCTCAGAAGGGTCCATCTCTTGATCTAACCAAGCCCAGATAGCCATAATGGCATAGGTCAGTGGAACGATCAAGCGAGGTAAAGTAAGGAAGGGAACAGCAGGGAGGGAGATCTGAAATGACAAACAAGAAATCATATAGCCTTGTTCTATTCGTTCTACTGTCACCACATATTTTGATTAATGCATGTTTACTTCTATACCTGTAAGAAAAAAAGAATGGCTCTGATATAAGAAGATTCTTTCCTTTATAACATGCCTTCTGTGTGGGAATACCATGGGTTCTATTCTAGCTGCAGCGGAAAAAAAGCACAAAGAGAAAACACTCCATAAATCTGAATCCTACTAAACATGCAAAGCAATTATACAAGTAGCGGAATAGCATAGCTGTCTGAGACCTACCCTTCTTTGAATACAATACGCCTCACAGAGATAGGTATGCACCTGATGAACCCCTGTTAGTACTGGAGTCAGAATAGCCCAAATGATGGTGAATACAGTCTTAAAACGAGAACTGATGGGATGGAGCTGAGAAACAATAAAGGGTTACATCACCCCATGAACCATCCCATGTACATAAGGAATCAAAAATTAATAGAGTACCTCTATAGAGCCTCCCCGGCCGACAATACTGGGCGAATGAACTAAGAGGCTAGCAACCGTCCTCCACTCGAGCTGTGTCCAATTAGCTTACCAATGGAAGACAAGACTAGGAATCGGCCGACAATGCCGATCGGTAATATCAACCGCGTCCTCCGTACGAGCTGCAAGCCTGCATGCTCACTAACAGAAGACAAGACTAGGAATCGGCCGACAATGGAGATCGGGAATATCTATACCGTCCTCCGCACGAGCTGCAATCCTGCAAGCTCACCAACGGAGGACTTCCAGGGAAGTAAAGGCCGAAAATGGCGCTCGAGTGCTGATTTAAACAAAACCGTCCTCCGCACGAGCTGCAAGCCAGCACGCTCCCCAATGGAGGACCTACGGGGATCTAACGGCCGAAAATGCAGTTCGGAAACAAAACAGGCGGGTTTCTCCTCCACAAGAGCTGACTGCAATAGTGCTCACCAATGGAGGAGGAAACGCCGTGGAGGACTGGTCGGGGTACAAAGGATGTGATGCAAAAGCACCCTTACCTCTCGTGGGTCTGGTCTTAGGAAACAACGAACCTCGGTAGGAAGAATTTCCGAAAGTGCTCTGGGTTCACTGACTTCCTAAATGGGCAGTCCTTGCTGTGTCGTGCGTGACGTGCAAGGCATGATGAGAAGTGTAGTCTGTCTCAGGGCGACGTCGTTGTTCAGGAGAGATTTCGCTGGCTGATTGTCATGACGTGCGCTCCAGTCCGGCATTTAACAGTATCAGCTAACTATAACACCCCTGAAACCTATGTTTTTTTCAGTGAATTTCTAAGGTTTTTTAAATGATAATTCCTAAATATAACATACCTGAAACCTATGTTTTTTTCTGTGAATTTCAAAGGTTTTTTTAAATGATAATTCCTAATTATAATGTTCATTAAGCATATCTGTTTTTTTCTATCTTTTTTAATTATCATCCCATTCTCAACCTAGTAAAAACTGAAAATATTACTACTCTTCAATTGATTCCTTCCTACAACAAAATCGCCACAAACCAGACCCACAACTAACGTTAATAATATATAAACTAGGCTTTCCCATAGAGAAAAAACAAAAAAACATCACTCCCCCATATTTTCAACAACAAGCCAAATCTGCAATGCTACCTAAAAAAACAGGTGATAGTTTCACTTACCACTAGCAAATTAACATCAACATTTAACTAGTGTAGGGACGTCGACTATGTACTGCGTGAATTACATCCAACTCACACCCACATTTAAAGACGAATATGTGATAGAGGTACTAATTATGCACTTCCGACACCCAACAAAATCACAACACCCAGCGCCACCACCACTACAACCAACCCTCCTGACCCATCCCCATCTACTACCTCAGAGGCAGTGCAAAACAGGACAACAGACCTTCCCAAAATAATCTATCCCCTCAATAGCACACTAGCTGAATGATAAGAGATGTAGCAACCAACTATGTATAAGGGAGGGAATTCGCACATCAACAATAATTTACACAATGACAAGACTATCGGTGATATGCTATACACAACTCACTATACAAACCAAAAACCTTTCCGTGTGTAGATATAGTATTGATACGTGTAGTGTACTGCATTGTGGATGCAACCATATTATCTCAAACACTGGAGAATATCTCGGTCATGTAGCTGTGTTGTCCCCCCGCTTGAAGCAGAAGCGGAGTGGGCTGATCCAACGTACCCAACTCCAGTGTAAGAGTATAAATAATTAGGCTACGCCTTGGGCGTGGTTCACTTGTGTGAAGACAAAAGAGTCTGCTACAGAGAAGGTCCTCATCCTGCACGTGGCTGCCGCCATGACCATGTGCCTCTTCGATACAGCCCCATTGCGAACTCAGTGCCACAGCACAGCAGACTTATGTCTGTATCGACTACTGCCTTTGATCTACACTGCGGACATGCGCTTGACTCGATTCTATTACGTTGCTGTATGTAACAAGTACAATAGTAATCATCATATCATACACAGATATTCCATCATAAACGGTTTATGACTTCTGCTGTACAAAGGTAGGAGCACTACTTGTGAAATAATACACAGAAGATTCTATCGTAAAGGGTTCATGAGTTGTGGAGCACTGAGGTAGGGGCGGTTTGTGTGGAGCCTGCGATGATGAGTGGTCCAGGCAGACCGCACTGCTAAGAATGTCTTTTGACTACTGAATTTTGTCTTAATAAGGCCACTACGTTAGTGGTACGTCTGGTGCTCAGCGTGCGCTCACCCTGCAATAATGCGGTGTCCGACCGAGCTGCACTGGAAGCACTGTCTGTTGCCTACGGGACTACATTATCTGTAATCATGATTCAAATAAAAGATGAAACATATATGGAATACGTTGTCGAAATATGTAGGTTTCAGGGACATTATAGTTCAAATTGTGACCTCGGCTGTCCGCAGTGTAGACTGCCATTCAGTGTTCCTTTGCACTTGCAGGGTGAAATTTGTTGTTCAACTAAACCTAGAACTGACATAAAAGAAGTTGTTTAAGGAAGGCTACTTAAGGGATATTGTGTAGGTTTGAGGGATGTTATACTTAGTTTGGTACTGCACTCTGCAAATAATGAATAAAGAGTCTATTTCATTGTGAGCTCCGATGACCGCAGTGTAGGCAGGAGGCAGCGGTTAGCAAGAGCCCACGGCCAGGTGGTGTTGAGTAGAGCTGCACAGTATTGGTAAGTTAGCGTGTCTGCAACCAGCGATGATAAGTGGTGCACTGAGTTAGTGGCACCTGAAGCATCATTGTTCTGTGGAGCCTGCGATGATGTGTGCTCCGGCCAAGCCGCACTGGTAGCAATGTCTTTTGCCTACTAAATTCTGCCTTAATAAGGCTATGTGGTGATGACTTATGGTGCACTGAGTTAGTAGTACCTTTGGCGCTTAGTGTGTACGTACCCTGTGATAATGCATGGTCGGGGGCCAAAGTAATTGGACTAATGTCTTTTGTCTATTGAATTCTACATCAATTTAATTTAAAAGGGATAGTATGCCTCAATGCTGACATAAAACTGTTCACTCTTCTTTGCGATGATTTACGGTGCACTGACTTAGTAGTATCTTTGGCACTGAGCTTGCGATAATGGGTGGTCCAGGGGGGCCGCATTCGGACCAATGTCTTTTGTCTGTTGAATTCTGCCTGAATACGGCCACGTGGCCATGACTTATGGTGCACTGAGTTAATTGTACCTTAGGCACTGAGCGTGTACCTAACCTGCAATGATGCGTGGTCCAGGGGGGGCCGCACTGGTAGCAATGTTTTTTGCCTTGTGAATTCTGCCTTAATAAGGTGACGTGAAGATGACTTGTGGTGCAATGAGTTAGTGGTACCTAAAGAACTCAGTGTGTGCACACCGTGCAATGATTTGTGGTTCGGGCGGGTTGCACTGGTACAATGGCTCTTGCTTACTGGAATGCGTCATGTGCAATCGCCATTCCACCTGAATCGTGAGCCCTCACAATGTCGATCAAAGGCTGTAGTCAGGACAGACATCGATGAATGCTTTTTGTCACATCCTTTAACAAAATCTGAAGATATATAGTACAATTGTCTCTGCATTAAATAAAGCAAGGCTTGATTCAATGTTGTCCATAGTGTAGATCCAAAGCTGAATTCAAGTTGTGAACCCTGCTCTCCGAAGTGTATATCGAAGGGAGTAGTCAGCAAAGATATCAAAGAATGCTTTTTGTCACTTTTTGTGACAAAATCTGAAGACATACAGTACAATTGTCTCTGCATTAAATAAATCAAGGCTGAATTCCCTACTGTCCATAGTATAGATGCAAAGCTGAATTCAAGTTGTAAACCCTGCTGTCCACAGTGTAGATCAAAGGCAGTAGTCAACACAGATATCGAGGAATGCTTTTTGTCACTTATTTTAACAAAATCTGAAGACATACAGTGCAATTGTCTCTGCCTTAAATAAAGCAAAGCTAAATTCAATGCTGTCCGTAGTGTAGATCTAAAGCTGAATTCAAGTTGTGAACCTTGCATTCCGCAGTGTAGATCGAAGGCAGTTGTCAGGACAGACATCGAGAAATGCTTTTCGTCACATCCGTTAACAAAATTTGAAGACATGTAGTACAATTGTCACTGCCTTAAAGAAAGCAAGGCTGAATTTGATGCTGTCCATAGGGTAGATCCAAAGCTGAATTCAGGTTGTGAACCCTGCTGTCCGCAGTGAAGATTGAAGGAAGTAGTCAGCACAGACATCCAGGAATGCTTTTTGTCACATCCTTTAACAAAATCTAAAGACATATAGGACAATTGTCTCTGCCTTAAATAAAGCAAGGCTGAATTCCCTACTGTCCGCTGTATAGATGCAAAGCTGAATTCAAGTTGTAAAGCCTGCTGTCCGCAGTGTAGATCGAAGGCAGTAGTCAGCACAGACATCCCGGAATGCTTTTTGTCACATCCTTTAACAAAATCTGAAGACATATAGGACAATTGTTTCTGCATTAAATAAAGCAATGCTTGATTCAATGTTGTCCGTAGTGTAGATCAAAAGCTAAATTCAAGTTGTGAACCCTGCTGTCCGCAGTGTACATCTAAGGCAGTAGTCAGCACAGATATCGACGAATGTTTTTTGTCACTTATTTGAACAAAATCTGAAGACATACATTGCAATTGTCTCTGCATTAAATAAATCAAGGCTGAATTCCCTACTGTCCGTAGTGTAGATGCAAAGCTGAATTAAAGTTGTGAACCCTCCTGTCCACAGTGTAGTTCGAAGGCAGTAGTCAACACAGACATCGAGGAATGCTTTTTGTCACTTATTTTTACAAAATTTGAAGACATACAGTACAATTGTCTCTTCCTTAAATAAAGCAAGGCTAAATGCAATGCTGTCCATAGTGTAGATCCAAAGCTGAATTCAAGTTGTGAACCCTACTGTCAGCCGTGTAGATCGAAGGTAGTAGTCAGCAAAGACATCGAGGCATGCTTTTTGTCACATCCTTTAACAAAATTCGAAGACATATAGTACAATTGTCTCTGCATTAAATAAAGCAAGGCTTGATTCAATGTTGTCCTTAGTGTAGATACAAAGCTGAATTCAAGTTGTGAACCCTGCTGTCCGCAGTGTAGATCGAAGGCAGTAGTTGATACAGACATAAGTCTGCGGTGCTGTTATGCTGAGTTCGCAAAGGGCCTGTATCGAGGAGGCACGTGGTTATGGCAGCAGCCACGGGGCAGGGTGAGGACAATAGCTGTGGCAGAGTCTTTTGTCTTCACACAAGTGAACCACGCCCAAGGCATAGCCTAATTATTTATACCCTTACGCTGGAGTTGCATACGTTGGACCAGCCCACTCCGCTTCTGCTTCAAGAGGGAGGGGACAACACAGCTGCATGACCGAGATATTCCCCAGTGTTTGCGATAATATGGTTGCATCCACTGTGCAGTACACTACACGTATCAATACTTTATCTCAACACGGAAACGTTTTTGGTTTGTATAGTTAGTTGTGTATAGCATATCACCGGTAGTCTTGTCATTGTGTAAATTATTGTTGATGTGCGAGTGCCCTCCCTTATACATAGTTGGTTGCAACATCTCTTACCATTCAGCTAGTGTGCTATTGAGGGGATAGATTATTTTGGGAAGGTCTGTTGTCCTGTTTTGCGCTGCCTCTGAGGTAGTAGATGGGGAGGGTATTTGAGAAAACAGGGGACCCCTACTTATAATGCGTTCACTACACGTAGGGAATAGTAACCATTTGGAAAAAAGAACTGTAGCAAACAAACTATTTATCGACTGCCATTTCCTATGGGGCAACAATCAATATCAATAAAATGCAATTTAATCATATAGCAAAACGATGATAAATAGCAAAAATAATGACAAAATTATATCAACATTTTTTTTATAAAAATGTTTCCATTTTCATTTTATTTTTATCATATTTTTTCTCATTTGATATATAGTTAGTTCAGATTTTTCTTATAATTTTCAATAAATACATTCAATAACATTCATAAAGCAAAAAAGACAAACAAAAAAACACATAAAATGACTAGTTGGTATAAGGGACTATTGAGGTTGGCAATGCGGTGGGTTGGAACACTACGCGCGTTTCGGCCACTGCCTTCTTCAGGTAGACCGTCATTTGGAATAAAACACTTTTAACAACACTGGAAAAATAAAAAATCAATTTATGTCAAAAAACTTTGATCTAATGCAATCATTCTACACATTTATGATTAAGTTTACATGAACCCCTAGGTATGGTCCTTCATCTAAAAACAACTTGGTAATCATGGATATTTAATCAAAACAAAAGCAGCTGGTTGTTCTATAGTTAATTTAGGATTGATACTGACTATTAGAACTAAACAAAACTTCATATATTTATATATTTCCTTTAAACATTTATTTACAATTTGTATATCTGCGGACTAGTAATTCACGTTCCTTTGCACAGAAAATATTTTGAACTTGTTACCATGTAGTACAGTTTTACACCTATTTCTAGCTGTGAAACTTGCAATACATATTACATTGATACCAATGTTAGGCACATAAAAGAAATATATTTCGAAAGGAAAGTTTAGATAGAGAAGGAGAAAAAAAGATTATAACGAAAAAGGATCCTAATAAAGTAACATACATTTCCCATTTATGTGTGACCGATTATTTATTCTAGGTCAAGTTTGACAATTTATCCAAAGCGACATGGGCCAGGGGTGTGGTTATAGTACATAGGGGCACGAGATTATTTTGAAGGAGTTACATGCCAGAGAGCGTCTATATTTGAAAGATAATCCAATTTATTAGTGGAGTTAGATAGTTTATTTAATATTCACTTACTTTTGATAATGAAGAGATATTGTTTAAAAATTCCACGATGAAGTGTAACATACGTAGGGCATAGAAGGTATTTGCATTAATCATCACAGATTCACTTGTTCTTGGAATTATAAAATCTGTGTATAAAAATAGGATATTGATGTAATATAATCCTATTAAAGAGATATAGAGTGATTAAGCAATCCGTGTGTAAGGTAAAAAAATGACTTACTGTGATTTTAGCCAGTGAATTTCGTAGTTTCGTTATAACCACTGAGGTACTGTATTCTTGCTTTCAATATAGTAAAAGGAATCCAAAATCGATATCTATAATTTGGATAATTACTGAATGAGAAACTGAAATTTCTAATGTTATTTGTTTTATTAAGAAAAAATAAATAAACTATAATCAAAAAAGGATTACCAATGTATCTTTTTCGCGGCGTTCAAAGTGTAGACATATCTGCGTCTCTATCCTACTGACTGGCGGTGTCCTGACGATTATCTTATTGTTTATCTTCTTATAATTGGGGAACTACATAAATAAAGAATGAAAATTGTCGATCTTGATTTTTTCAAAGGCATTGCGGGGCGATACAGATATAATTATTTACAACATCGGAGTTTGAGAGCATTTTGAGTAAATATATACCTTTGATGAAGTAGTTTCAAAGGTCTTCTACATGTTTAGTAGAGGCCAATCTGGTGCTTAGATGCCATTATCTTCAGGTTGGAGTTCTAAAACAACGAGTAAAAATTAATAAGGAGAACTATATTTACCGTGGAGTTCTAGATCACTCTATTTAGATGTGCCTATTTTGCAGATCTTACCTGGATAATATCAATGCGTGTAGCCGTGTTTTTTCTATGTTCATTGTAATGACTGAGTAGTTTTGCAGCGTGTCACTATGGGCAAGACGCAGTAAAGCACATGTGTGACCTCATGTTCTACTTCAGTAAGTACCGCCAGTGTAAACAGACTATATAACTGCCAACTGTTTGCTGAAGCCGGTGATTGCCTCAGTCCTCCCGCACATGCATCGTGAAAGCTAGTACAAAAGCATATGGTATCCCAAGATGCAGCCGACCAATCGTGTAACTACACATTAAAACGGAAATCATGCCCCTCATAAGCATTCATGTTAGTGTTACCGATTGCTCACAATTCGAAACGCGAGTCAAAGCCCAACAGTGTGTGTGTTCGTAACTCCCTGCTCTTGGCGCGTCTCATGAAGCTTAAACAAACGCTAGTGGTAAGATGTACGCATCTAGCCCCGGTGCACATTAAAACGGAAAGGATGTCACTATTAAGCAAACATGTTAGTGTTCCCAATTGCTCCCAACTAGAAACACAAGTCATGGCCCAACAGTGTGTGTGTGTCCGTAACTCCCTGATCTTGGTGTGTATCATGAAGCACAAAGTGATAGCGCTGCATGTGAACCAAGGCTACTGATAAGATGTGCACGTCTAGCCCCGGTACAGTAAAAAGACATACAAACTAAATAACTGCATAAATGCAAAACAAAATAATGCTGCCACTTAATACAACAAAAGTTGAAAGTGTGAGTGAGAGTGAAATGTGCACATGGGCGTGTATATACATGTTGAGGAAAGCGTGAGTGCACATATAAGTAAGAATATTTAAGTGTGGCGTTTGTACCTCCTCAAGAGCATTTAAGTGACATAAAAATGCAAAGAATGTACTAAGAAAAAATGTGTGAAAGGGCAGGAAATATTCTAAAGACTGCCAGTGCTTGTTCAAAGTACGCCTTGCAATGCAGCAATGGGTGTATAGCACAGCGTATTGAGAAAAAGTGACATTCTAATGCATAGTCATACACAAACATGGCCTAAGTATGTATGTTGCTGTTCCTGCCGCAGCATTAGTTACATGCCTGTAGTGCCTATGCTTAAAGACCGACTAAAGACAAATAAAATGACAGTATGAATACTGGGTATTTTATTTATGGTCACACATAGCCTGATGACAAGAAACCCAACTACATGTGAATACTGAGATTGCACAGGTAGAGCCTGATATATACAGAGAAATATATACAGGTGATATAAACAGTGAACTATATACAGGTGATAACATTCATATACAGTTACAATGCGATGGTATGATCACTAAGGGTGTGAATGCAATGCTATGTTACGGGAAATGGTGCAGATCCTCCGTGGTGTTGGGACCAGCGGGCACCTTGGTGTTAAATTGCAGAATATATCTACTCTCCAATTGCCTCAAAAGCTTCTCCTTGTATATATATTCTTCGTCAAGTGTCTGCTCAGAAAACGCCATTCGCCTGCCTTTAAGCGTTGGTGCCTGCCGGGTCAGCAGCCTGCCACAAAGTCTCCAAAATTTCAATCCACAAGTAGGGAAAGAGGCGGCACACTAATCCACAATTAAATATTTATTCATTACCAACAACACGTTTCAGCCAAAGGACGGCCTTTGGCTGAAACTCGTTGTTGGTAACGAATAAATATTCAATTGTGGATTGGTGTGCTGCCTCTTTCCCTACTTGTGGATTGAAATTTTGGATATATATATATACATATATATATATATATATTATCACAACCTCCGTCTGGTGAAGCCGCCGCTCCACCACTACCAATTTCTTAGCAGCTCCTCGTCGAGGACGAAAAAGAACAAACCCTTCTTGTTTGAATTTCAGTGGATTTATTTCATAAAGTTAACCCAGCAAGTCCGCATGACGCGTTTCGCCTCCAACACGAGGCTTGGTCACATGATAGCGTCGCGGAAGAAAAACAGGATATTTAAGCATTTACAACTGGCGGAACAGGAGGAGTCAACTGATCTCACTCCTACGTTTTAATTTAACTCTTGCTTCTCCAGTGCAATGCAAATTTTATGAGTGCAAATACGCAAGTGCAAAAAAGATAAAGGGCACAGTGCCCATCATAATAGGGTAAATACAATTCTAATTACGTGCTCCGATCACACACTATTTCATACAAAGTTGTTAAAACCCACAGTTCTGTACATGAGACAACTTAATATATATACACACTCCCATCTAATTATATATATACATTCAACTAGTTGCTATCAAAAATATATACTCTATAATACAAAGCTACAAAAATATGCATCTATGATAAATATTTACATTTTCACATAATTTCATAATATATACATTTCCCAAATATCTAATGGAAAACTTTGAAAAAAAAAAATATATACTCTCATTCTATTTGTACCTGTATATGTATGTTTATCTAATTGTTGATCAGAACACTGTTAACAAATCATATCGACCAGCAACCATAATGCACATTAGCTGGTCAATCAAGTATTCTCCCCCTTCTTATTATTCTTATTTGTTCTCATAGTCATTTGCTATACTCCTATCTTCACAGGAGAAATTTCCACTCAGTTGTATATCCTGTGTATGACCCACACCTTACAGTGACTACCAACAAAATCTGTAAAAAATCAAAAAATCACCAAAAAGAAAAAACACTCTTTCTTTTAAAATCTATTCAATTTAAATGAGTCAATAGGGGGAAGGACTTGTTCTGACACACTCCTACCACCACCCCTGTGGACCTTCATGACGCCAGTATCCCAATTCTTACTTGACCTATTTCCAAATGTATCATTATGCTTTTGTCAGAGTATTTCAAAGATTCATTTCGCATGATATGCCTAACCGAACGAAATATATATGAAACAACCAGAATTGGAGCGGATCCGAAGGCACTACAGGCAAGTGTATAAATCTTCACTCGCGTTCATGCCATTCGGAGTCTTGCTGTCCAATTCCAGTATATACCTCGTCTCCAAAGCTCTTAACTTGGCATTCCTATCCCCTCCTCGCTTTAGCGGAGGGACACAGTCAATGGCATAATATTGTAACAAGGCTGCATCACTGTTATGTTTAGCTTCAAAGTGGCGAGCCACTGGATAGCTCTGATCTTTCCCCACAATTGCCCTAATATGCTGAAGAACTCGTTTATGTACGGGCAACCGAGTACTCCCTACATAGCGGAGGGCACATGGGCATTGCAGTACATAGACTGCAAAGTCTGTTTTGCAGGACATCCTTTTCTTAATTTTTACCGGCTCTTTTCTGAAAGGTACATTGTACTGCGTTTTACTGCAGCCATGTTTACAGGCCTTGCATACAGCACATGTTTTAAAACCTCCTCCCAATGCCCCCCATGTGTCGGAGACTCGTTTTTCGAGGAAATTATGGACCAGCTTATCAGCCATGGATCCTGACCTTCTGAAAGTTATTTGTGGTTTGCCATGTATATATCTACCAATAACAGGATCCCCTGTTATTAGATTCCAGTTCTTGTAGAATATCTTGCGAATCTCCTTATGTTGCCTACAGTATTTTACAATCACCCTGGGTTCGATCACCAGGTTGTCGGTCACTTCAGTAGAGGGACCTTTCCTGGCCCTTACTGCAAGTGCTTCCTGCCGGGGAATTGCATTGGCTCGGTTTGTTGCTCTTAAGATGGTTTTTAACGAGTACCCACGTAACAGGAAGCGATCTCTACTTTCCTCTTGTGCCTTCATGCAGTCCGCATCCAGACTACAAATTCGCCTCATCCGCAGCATCTCCCCAAAGGGGATGCTGCTGATTAAGTGCTGAGGGTGATGACTTGACGCGTGTAAAACGGTGTTGCCCGCCGTAGGCTTTCTGTGCATTCTCGTGGCTATACCTGACCCTGTGACAAACACTTCTGTATCAAGGAAGGCGACAGATTTAGTATCGATATTGGAAGTAAACATCAAATTTATACCATTATTATTTAAAGTTACCACAAAATCTGACGCCTCCTGCTCCGTACCACGCCATACAAAGAACAAATCATCTATGTACCGTAAGTACAGAACCACATGCTTCTTCATTATGTCATTTAGCGTGCCCCATAGGACCTGCTCCTCCCAAAGCCCCATGTGCAAGCACGCTAGACTCGGAGAGAAGCAGGCCCCCATTGCTATGCCCCTGATCTGTTGGTATACCTGGTTATCAAATAAGAAAAAGTTTTGTTCCAAACACAGTTCAATCATAGCCAACAACATCTTGTTATGCACTGCAAAATTCAAAGGTCTCTGATTTAGAAAGAATCCCACCGCTCTTAAACCATCTGCATGTTTGATTGATGTATATAATGACGAAACATCTAACGTCATCAACAAACAATTATCCTGCCATGCCACCTGATTCAATTTCCTGATAAAGTCAGACGTATCCTGGACATATGACTTTAAACCTTTTACCCAGTCCTGTAAGAAAAAGTCGATGTAGCGCGAAATGTTCTCAGTGGCGCTATTGATTGCCGAAATAATCGGCCGACCTGGTGGAAAATTAATGTCCTTGTGCACTTTCGGTATAAGATAAAATGCCGGGATTACAGGATAGTCATTTTTCATGAACTTGTGCTCATCCATGGATATCAATTTAGCACTTCTCCATGCCATCAATTTTGAGTTGAGATGCTCCCATGCAGCCTTGACTATAGTAATGTTACTCTTTCTATAACATGTAGTGTCAAGCAGCTGTTTTTCCGCTTCCGCCACATACAACTCCCTAGGCCATAAAACGATGTATATATATATATATATATACGTATATATATATATATATATATATATATATATATATATATATATATATATATATATATATGCATAAAACTCCTCCATGCCACAATCCAGTTGGACCAACAAAGCGCTACATAGGAGTTTACAGGTATTCTTTATTCAAATACAGCTGGGAGAAGGTGCATAACGCGTTTCGGGCTGTGTAAGCCCTTGCTCACATGTATATATATGTATATGTATATATATATATATATATATATATATATATATATATATATATATATATATATATATATATATATATATATATATATAGATATAGATATATATATAGATATATGTATATATATATAGAAATATATATAGATATATATATATATACATATATACATATACATTTTATTTTATTTTTATATTAAGAGTTTTATATAGCGCTGGCTAGACCCAGAGGTATCGGAGCGCTTTACATGAGGTTCCACAAAAATTACAAGATTACATCAGTTCCATTTTACATCAGTTGCTACACAAATATTACAAGAGCATTGAAGACGAGATAAGTGAAGTGTAGAGGGGAAGGGGTAAGGGTAAAGGGGTAGGAGGGAGAAACGGCAGAGAGACGAAGGAAGGTCTGCCAAAAGTCCGGCTGGGCAGGTGACGGTTGAGGGGGAAGTCCCAAAAACCCATCTCCGCTATAGGTATCAGGTAGCTCCACCGGGCATTGGCCAAATAGTTATAATAATTAAAAAACTACTTATGGGATCCCTAGTAGGAAGTTATAGGTAGGGCTATCTTTCCATAAAAAAATAATTTTTTTACTTTGCTATATCTTTGGCACAATGTGACAAATCTTCATGAAATTTTCAACAAACAGTGTCATTGGGTCTTGTAGTGCATGGAAAGTTTCAGGGTGATCCATGAAGCGAGGGCCAAAAAAAAGGGAGAATAAAAAAAAAACATTTTACATGTTAATTTAGACACGCTTGCAGCCCGAAGCGATGGGTGGAATTACATCAAATTTGGTAAAAAAAGTAGCTTGTGGTCCAAAAAGGACGCCTTTTGTTATTTTGTGTAAATCCATTCTGTAGTTTTCAAGATATTTAAGGTCTGGGTCTGGGTCAATGTAACCGGACCCCATGGGTGGAAAAAGGGGTGTTTCTGGGACAGAGTATGGGCAGAAAACGACGAGCCCACATGTGAAATTTGCTAATTCACTACAACACTCAGAAAGTCCCCCATGTAACATTATGACAAAGTCGTGAATATCGTAAAAAAATGCACATTCACATAGACTCTCTTGCAGTCACTCACAGACCCACTGACACTCATGCATCTACTCACACACCCATAAAGACACCTACACACCCACCCACAGATCCACACAGACACCGATGCACACACTCACAGACCCACTTATGCACTCACTCACAGACCCACTGAGGTAATAATGCATATTTTGTAAAGTGCTAACATATCACCCTTTAAGGTTTTACAGCACTGGGGCCGTCGAGGAATTAAGTGAGCTCTTGCCCACTGTCAAGGAGTGTGGAGTGTGGAGGAGTGTGGCTCAATGGTTAGAGCGGCAGACCCTGATGCAGAGTTCTGGCCAGGGACCAGGGTTCGATTCCCGCCTCGGCGGGATCTCGGGCTCAATTTCCTCGGACCTGTTAATTCTCGCCTCGGTGCCTATTCTAATCACGGGCCCCATGCTGCAACTCTAGGCAATAGCTTGCTTACCCTCCACACCGGCCCCAACAGCGCTAAGGATGCCTGGCTTCACCCTGGGGGTGTCCAGGAGTGGACACTTCACAGGGAAAGCCAGGAGGGGTTCCACAGCGGTATGAGTATCAGCGCCAGGAAGCCGCATAGGCGACACCGCAAGGTGACCGTCTGGTGACAGTGCGCTCTATAAGTACCATGACATTTACATTTACATTCACATGATGCTGAGCTTAGTAGGGTTGGGTTGGACTCCGCTCCGCCGGCAGAGTTCATGGAGTTTTGCCCACTCGGCTAGGAGTGGAAAGTTCGCAAAAACTCCGCAGACCACCCTAGAGCAGTTTGTTGTCCAGTGCCCAACCCAACCCTAGGGTTGCACTGGAAGTTGTTGTAATATTAAACAACATTACCATCTGGTGGAGCATTGTCTCAATACCCAGCCACATGCAATAGTACAAACACATAATTTTAGATCCATCTCAGATCAAAAGATTGTATACTGACTACAGAGTAAACTGCAGCAGGTAGGTTGATTGCAGTAGGGACATCGCCGCTTATAGGCTTCCTGGAGCCTTCATGGTGCTACCCTGCAGCAAGACCTGTAGCTCACAGACTGCCTTCGACCTTCATTCTGTCTTCCTGCAGCAAGACCTGCCATTTGAAGCCCCATGCATGAGCTGCAGCTTCTGTACTGCATGCAGCCTTTAAGTTGCCTTTATGAAGCAAGAACTGCTGTGTCTAACCTAAGTGCTGCATGGAATGCTGCAGCCAACACTTTTAAACTGCCTCTAGAACATGTGCACTTTTTAGCGCAACTGCTACAGGACACTCATATTCAAGCACAGCTATAGCAGAACTTTAACGTCGCATTCACTGCAGGTGCAGTATTTTCTGGAGCTGAGCATATGGGCTCGATTGCTGTAGAATGTCCCTGGACACAGCACGACCTTGAGGTTCTCTGCCTTCAAGTTCTTGACTAGCTGTAGTTGTGGATGCAGACTCAGTAATATTGCAGCAGGGGATGCAAGTTATGGAGTAAAAGTAGCTGGATACTCCTGAGTGTTACTGTTAAAGGCCTTTGCAGTCAGTTGTCTCTACACTGCAGACCCTCTGAAAAGGACTACAAGCTTTGCAAAAATGCAACCACTCCTCCCCACTTATCGCCCAGGCCACGTTTCAGGAATGGCAGGGTGGTAGCCACCTTCCATCCATTTGCACGGGCATGGCGGTGAGTAATATGGGGACACTTCATTTTGTTATTAGTGAGTGGAGGATGAATTATTTCCACAAATACCTAAATCTGCTGCAACGTCTTAGGCAGGATGGTATCTGCACTATATAGAGTTCTGGACATTTTCTAAAACCTCAGAATGATGTATGTGTATTAAACCCAGAGTCAGCTACCCATCCACAAAAGTGTTTTACCCTTTCTCCCCGGTGACATAGCGCACTGTAACAGAGAAGGCAATAACGTGGGAGGGGTAGGGGATCTCCCACCGCCGGAGACTTCGTCTGTTGCAATTACCTGCTTTGTAAGTGTCAAACAGCTGTCACTTTAGAGAATATGTAGTAGAAGAATGAAGATCCAGTTCAAGGTAGAATAGGTAAGTAGGTTTATTGAGTAAGATGTTAACAAGAGCCCCACCAGGAGCAGCCTCCCTGCTGCTAAGCCCATCTTCCAACTACCTCTCTCACTCACCAACATTCTACCACCACAGTCACACAGGTTGAGCAGCAGGTATAACAGAGACCCAGGCCCGAGCTGGTTACTGATACCCCTCTATGCGCCCAAGTACTGTGAGAAGCGGGAGCCAAAGGAAGGGAGTGGGACCCATGTTCTGAAGGGTGTGATGTGCTGGGGGCATGAGGGGATTACGCATACTCTACCAAAATAATTATTGATATCCTGCTGTGCTCATGTTTAGAAGGGTGTAGGGATGGCATCACGTACACCCTGCCCTATTGAATCATCTTCATTTGTGTGCTCAAAGTACGCAGAACTCCAGGCGAGTGTCTGCCACAGAGCATGGTGCATTACGTGCAAGCCTGACTTGAATAATGATGATAATCTCCTTTACTCCGTCCGCTTGCGGAACTCCACAGAATCTTTCAGAGTTTTAGGTAACTTCTCAGAATTCCACAGAGTGAAATTCCACCCAAGCCTAGAGCTGAGCTGCCACTGGGCATCGCTCTGTGAGCCAGGAACTCTGGAGTCAGCTGCTTTGGCCACTGTGCCACACCTCTCCCATACACACCCTCACAAAGCCAATCAGACACTCCTGCAATCCCTCACAGATACACTCAGACATTCTTGCACCCACTTACAGTCACACTTAGAGACACATGCACTGACTGCACTCATTCACAGACTCACTCAGACACTGATGCACCCACTCAGAGACCCAGTCAGACACTCATGCACCCACTTACAAACCTAGTCAGATACCCATACACCCACTCACAGAGCCACTCAGCGACTCTAACACCCACTGACTGACCCACTCAGGCACTCACTCTGCCATTCACAGACCCACTCAGAGACTCATCTATCCACTCACACACCCTCTCAAACACTTACACACCCACTCACAGACCCAATCAGATACTCATGCATCCTCTCACAGACTCACTCGGACACTCATGCACCCAGTCACAGGCCCACTCAGAAACTCACGCACCCACTCACAGATCTACACAAGCACTCACACAGTTCTGTACACACCCATACAGTCACTCGCTCATCCACTCATAGACCCAGACAGCCACTCACACCCTCAAACCCACTCACACACCCGGTCACCATCACATACAGCTACTTATACACCCACTCTCTGACTTATTCAGCCACCCACACACACACTCTCAAAGGTTACAGGATACAGTTAGGAAATAACGTTTAATAATCTTAGAAATTCACTGAAAAAAACAAAGGTTGAGTGGTCATTATAGTTTAGAAATAACATTAAAAGCCATAGAAGTTCAGTGAAAAAAAAAACAAAGGTTACAGGGATGTTATAGTTAGGAAATGCAATTTAAAAAGACCTTCGAAATTCACAAAAAAAAACAAAAGTTACAGGGACATTATAGTTAGGCTCATATTTCACTCGCACAAACCAATGACATTCAGCAGTTATAGCTACCGGAGCTAACTATAACTTATGCCCCCACATGCTTATGACCTCACATATTATATCACTTATGACATGGTTATTAACATCACTGGTGACATCTCAAATGACATCACTGATAACATCATCCACAGAACCACTCATTGCCCCTCACACACACACACACACATACCCACTCACACACCCACACAACCACTCTCATACCCAGTCACACACCCATACAACCACTCACACACCTACTTACAGACCCATGCAACCACTCACACACCCAGTCACACACCCACACAACCACTCACACATCCACTTGCACACCCATACAACCACTGACACACCCATACAGCCACTCACACACCCACACTCCCATACAACCACTCGCATACCCATACAACCACTCATATACCCATACAACCACTCATGCAGCCAATCACACACACACACAGAAAACCACTCACAAACCAATTCACAGACACATTCAGCCACTGAGACACCCACTGACAGATTTATAAACCCACTCAAACACCCACTCACACACCCATTCAGCCACTCAGGCACCCAGGCACCCTCTCAGGCACTCAGGCACCCACTCACACACTAATACAGACAGTCACACAGCCACTCATATGACATATGTTAGAAAGAATAGAAATGTAACTTATGCGATCGCTTAGTATATATCTTCTAAGCCTCTGAACCATTTATGAAACACTTACCCCTTACTAGATGATGTCATCAGTGATGTCTTTTGAGATGTCATGAGTGATGACACTGACCATGTCATGAGTGATGTAATATGTGAGATCATAAGCAGTGTATTGCGAGGGCGTAAGTTATAATTAGCTCAAGTAACTATAACTGTTGAATTTCACTGGTTTTGTGCGAGTGAAATAGAAGCCTAACTATGACATCCCTGTAACCTTTATATTTTATATTGAAATATATATATATATATATATATATATATATATATATATATATATATATATATATATATATATATATATATATATATATATATATATATATATATATATATATATATATATATATATATATATATATTTATATATATTCATATACACCCTAGAATACATTATTATCTCAACACATGACTTTCTTCCTCTTGCTTAGGAAGCACATAATAATGGTAGCCTCATTTTGTTGAACTCCTAAATCCACGGTTACCCTTCTATGCTGTTTTCTAATGCTGTGAATTATACAAATAACTACAAAGAAGAAACAGAGGAATAACATTAAATTAAATGTTTAGGATTTAATGGAGTGTTTTTTCAAATTTTCCTCCTTTGTTCTGCAACCTATACTTTCAGAGTCCCGATCGCACTCCCTACAAAAACAAGTTTGCAAGGATAGATGGGAGCAATTAAGCGTTCGGTTTTTGCAGCATCTTCATCCATTTTTACATCCTTACATTAGAAAATCCCTACATCTTGTGATTAGAAGCAAATATGCTCAACTTCACATGCAGTCAATGTGTAGCTTTCATAACCACTCAGTTTCCTTGCAGTATACCCCTATGCAATCCAATTCTAAAATTTTAAATAATCTGTATTTTGGTTTTTAGTAAAATATAAACCCAAAAAAACGACCTCCATCTAGATATCATTTATAGGTCTAATATTGATTAACCACAAATTATTTTAATTACCAGTGGTACTTAAATACTTTGGGACAGATTTACAAGCCCCCTGCGCCACCAGTACCTCACTTTCCGTGACGTACTGGTGGCGCAGGGGACTCCTCCATATTTACAAGGAGAGGAAAAGCCACCTTGCGTGACTTTTCCTCTCCTTGTAAATATGGCCCCTTCACACGCAGCACTTTGCGTTGAAGGGGCGTTCCATGGGTGTTGCTGTGGGTGTTCCCATGCCACACCCATAGAACAAGACTCATCTCCAGATTTATGAGAAATCATAACTCTGGAGATGCGTCAGAATGCTACGCCACCCTAGGTGGCGTAGCGAGGCGTAACAAGAAGAAATGTTTTCATTTCCCCTTGTTTTTTCCTCTTTCAATGCGTGCTGCATTCTACAGCACGCATTGAAAGAGGAAAAAGCCTTTAGTGATTGTTTTTGTGCAGGAAGGTGCCCCTTCCTGCACAAAAACAATCTCCCCATGGCGCAGGCATCCTTGCACCGTGGTGCAAGGGTGCCTGCGCCGGCGCTTGGCAGCAGTTTGTGCGCCAGTGCAGGGGAGAGCACAGGAATGCGACATATTCTTGTAAATATGTCGCATTCCTGTGCTCTGAAAGTGCTGCAGCGTGGCGCAGCCAAAGGGCTTGCGGTGCCACGCTGCGGCACTTTCTTGTAGATCAGCCCCTTTGAGATCTTTTTACATTTCCTCTCAATGGACACACAAAGGACCAAAAACAGTTCAGAATCCAGTGAAAGTCCTGCCTGTACTGACTCAACATTGTTGCATATTATTTCATAAAAGTAAAACATGGCGGACACCAGAGGAACACTGCACTTCTGAACCGGTTGCATCAAAAGCAGCTAAAGGAAGAGTTGGGGAGGATGTTTAATGGAAGGTGAGCATGAAAAGTAATTGTGTATTAATTAGTGAGGCCCAATCTTTCACTTTGCAGGGTGTGACTATTATAGTGTAATAAACAACTTTGCATTTGTGACTGTCGATGAGTGTTGTAAAATAGACTGAAAATGTTTAATAAAGTACAGAGCGCTATATAACTGTGTTTTGTTCGTCGATTACAGTACCTGGCATTGTTTTTTATCTTAAAGAAAATATACTTTATTTAGATGTAAATTAAATTTGTATCGCAAAAAATTGAATAAATATATAGTTAACCGTTGCCAGTACTAATCCTTCAAAGTTCTGTAGATTCTATATGCTAGTCAGTTCTTTGTGTTTATTTTCTCCTTTCAAGTATTTCTCTTTGATGTGTGCTTGAATCATCTGTCACAGTCACTTGTTCCTCTCTCATTCACCATTTGCTAATTAGATTTATTTACTTCACTCAAGAACCCTTCAGAGAAACTCTGGTGGGTCTGAAGTCACATGCATCTCAGAAAGAACACTTGAAGCCCAACTCCCAAAGCTTTGTGTGCTTTGATATCTATTCTAAGAGCACAAATTATTCGATTTAGGAGAGCAAGGCAGACACAAATTGGCTCTTACACTCATAACTCCGTTTATGTTAGGAAATATTACCCCACAATTGCCTATATAAAGTGGAATAAATCCCAAGCACGGAGTGGGACGTGAGCGTTTAAAGGTGTTGCATTGACAATTTAAAGAAGCACACAAAAAAGTCAGTTTCTTCTCAATCACAAATCTGCCTCCCCCTCTCCCTCCCAACTTGTCGGAGATTTGTTCCTGCCATGGGTTCGAGTCAGGTTCGGATTAGTCTGTCAGGCAGTGAGTGCTAGGCGGGGTAGTCTGCCAGGGCAGTGTGTGGGCCATTGTATTGGCTGTTTGTGGGCCTGTGTTATGGTCTGTTGGGATGATTTTTCTATTAATTTCCCTGATAATGAAACACACATTTCCTGTTGCAAGCTCATATCTTTGCAGTCTTCCATACTTCACAAACCACTTACACAGTATGGGGCCTATTACAATGTTGACACCGTCTCAGTGCGAGAACCGACCGACCGGTGGTTCCACAACCCCATCACAATGCAACCTCAAACTCCCATTTCTCTATGGGAGCTTGTGCTGCAGTCGAAAACTGGTCATAGAACAAGCCTCCATAGAGAAATGGGGGTCACTGTAAATCCCTGCACCGTATGGCAGACACTGTGACACAGTGCAGGGTTTTACAGGGTGGCACCATTGGTGCCCCCTCACCCACAACCGTAGGCCGCAGGGAGAAGGGGTCCCAGCTAGGGGCACCCAAATTCACTTTCCAACAGCCTTTTCATGTTGGAAAACCTGACATGGAAAGCCCGTTGGAAACCGACATCATCTTCCAGATGGCAGAAACTTTGTCCGCATGGGATTATGGTGGGTTTCCGACTGGCAAAAGGGTTCCATGAGCCAGTCAGAAGCCAGCCAGAAAGACCGGCCAGTTTGAATTCCGACCGCCATAAACTTAATATGGCAGTCGCAAGTCAACCCAAGGATGTCGGTCGCTTTCTGACCGACATCCCAATGAGGTCCTTAGTGTTTACAAGTTCAAAACTGTCCCAACTTGCAAACATAGGACCCATTTTTAAAGATATCTAATTCACTCATGGGGGCCACTTTTATTTGGGTGACCGGGCCTATTTTCAGTCCCAGTCCGACTGTGACTTGGAGTAAATCTTTTTTAGGATGGGAAGGGGGACAGAATACAGAACTACTGCACAAAATGATTGCCATTTAACAGTGTGGATTACCGCCTCATCTGTTTTCCTCAAACAGCTCTAACCAAATAAGTTTTTCCTCTCACACAACTGCCTCGCTAATGTTTGATTGGCTTATACCCAATTGGCATGACTCAATTTATGTATAATTCCCTAGTATATGGTACCTGGGTACTCAGAGCCTGTAAGTTAAGCTATCCCTGATGGTAGCCGCACTTATTGTGCCACCTGAATGTGACAAAGTAAAACATGTCTCCCAACCCACCACTACATACTGATAGAGGAGCTTTTAACTGCTAACATGACTTTGCAATTTAAACTAATTACAAATTCTAGAGCTCCTTTTCTAATATATTCATGTCACCCCCTACAGCAGGCCTATTAAATCCTAAGGCACAGTGCTGTTTCTTAAAAAGTAGGACATATACTTTTTATTTGTCCTAGCTGTAAATCCCCTAAATTGGTATTTTTTTATTGTGGAAAGACTAGTAGCCATATTGGCAAGTACAGGATTACCCTGAATGGGACTTCTAAAGTTGGTACTGCAAGGTATCAAAACAATCGCCACTTACAACATGGCTTGATACTCAAGTCAAATTTAATGTAACTTTTAATTAAAAGGCAACTTTAGAAAGTTGCCACACTTTTGTTCAAGTTTTCCAGTAGTCATTCGAAGATGCTGGCCACAAGATAGCCTTTTGCCCTCCTGTGGAAAAGTGTGAGCAACTCCTAGGAAAGAAAGTAATAACGGCCTGCCATTGGAAGTGGTGCCATCTCTAGCTGGCTGGAAACCCCACAGGGTGTGAGCCCAGCAAGCCAGCTTCAAAGGAGAAGCAGTCTTTGGAGGGCAAATGGTGGACACACACGCGAAGGGCTGCTCTTTTGCTCTGGTAGACAAGTTGGCAATGGGGAAAGAGAGGGAAAAGGAGTTGCCAAATTGGCTTTCATGTCGGCATGTAGCCCTCAGATAGCCAAACCTCTAGGGAGGGCTACCAAGCAGCTCCACACATTGAAAGCAGGTCCTTACCATCTTGGGAGGGGACAGAACATTATATTGTGTGATAGCTTGATGCCATGCATCGCATGAAGTCATCATCAGGCAGAAAGGGATCTGGTAGACCATTGGCTAGTAACCACCACATCTCCGAAGGCTCTGTCTGGAAATAAATATGGCCCCCCCTGGCACCGAGACCTCAGATCCCATCTGCACTGGAGAGAGGACCAAAGAAGGACTTCACTGCTGTTCCCTGGACCTGTCATAGAGAGGTCGCAATAAAGATGGATTGCACCTGCCTCTTCTAGACTAGAAAGAGAGGACTGTGCCTGTGGTGCCAGGCTCATGGAAAAGTAATTCCCAAGCCCCAGACAGAAGAGGTGAACTCAAGAGTCAGTTGGCTGACATCCTGTTACAGCTACTGGCCAGAAAAGTTGAAGTAGCCCACCTTGGCAAGTCAGTGACCACACTCGCTTGACCAACAGTGACCACCTTTGTGCAGCCTGGGAGAGTGAGTCCTGACTCTCAAAAGTTACATTGGAGCCCTCGAGAACCGGGACAGTCATCAGAGTGCAATTTGACTGCCCGTGAAGGATACTAGCCTCTACCAAAAGAAACAGCTTGTTTTGTGGTGTCTAGGATGGTGTGTGGTAGTGGACTTAGTGAAAAGTCTCAATTATATATATATATATATATATATATATATATATATATATATATTATTTTTTTTTTTATATATATAACCCGTACCAGGCACACCAGAGTAGCAGAGCGCTTCACATTTGAACAAGAGGTACTGTACAAACACAGTATAACAGAAGCCAGACATATAGAATTCAGGGTATGAGACTAGATCTAGTGCCTATATATTTTATTTTGTTGTCTTAGTAATGGTATGTGTTTCTATTTGGCACTTTTACTATAGTAATTATTTGTTTTTTATAAAATTTCCCTTTGAGCTGAATATTGCCTGAGTTATTTTTTGTTGAGAAATGCACACAAATGTCTGGCAGGTTTTGTCCCATGATTCATGCCAGAAATGAACCTGAGATCGAGTGCCTTGTAATGCGTGGGCACTTATTTTTTTTTCTACTGGAACTTAGTGACCAGGTAATCCCATGTGTTATGAGAGGATGATAATAAGGGTTTTCTGATCAACAGAATCTAATTTCTTTATTAAAAAAAGTACTTTTTTGGCAGTGGTAGAATTGACGCTGCCGTGCACTGTTCTTTTAGTTAAGGAGGCATTGATTGTGAAGAGGAGATGATTAGCTAGGTAAGGATGTATTATTCATAGTAGATTGCTGGGGAGGATGGTTGTGAAATTTGTGAGTGAGAGTGATTTGGAGGACGTTCACCTGAAAGCAGTAAAGCTGGTTGTGTTTTTTTGGAGTGGTCAGTTTGCTCCCAGATCATGATGCTTTCTATGAAGACATTGTTGATGGCATAGAACCTGTTTTTGAACAGTATGCGGCTGGATCTGACATCAACTTGGTGCAATGCTTGGTGGCTTTGACTCAGTTGGTGGCTTCTGTTACAGTAGTTGGGTTCTAAGTTAATTTGGCTACTAGGATGACCTTTCATCTTGCTGCTGTGAGTTCTTCTTTTTCAATAGATTAACCTGATACTGTGTCTCAGCTATTTCTTGCTTGAGGCAATGGTTAGATATTGGAGAGATACTGGAGAGCACTTGGAAGCAATAGGGGGTAGATTTCACAGTACAACCTTTCAGTGGGAATCAATTATTGATTTTGGCCACAATAGTGTTTTGAAGTTATCCAGGAAAGAGTTTAAGGGCATATATTGTCATTTAGGTGCAACGTGGTGTATGTAGGTGATCACATCTTGGTTCGCTGTTTGGGTGGTTGGTGTGATGAATAATGGGGTGGTGTGGTGAACTAAATAATCCAATTAAATCACGGAGCATCAATAAATGGTGGGCATGAAGATTATGCTATGTTCTAGGGAGTTGTCTAGATTGTATATTGTTTTTTGGATGTGATGAGTAAGGGTGAGTGTGAGAAGTGTGCCTGATGTATGATGTCTCCAATTCTGGGGGCACCTTGTATCAGTCCAAACAATCCCTTATGGTGGTGGTTGTAAGTCAACCTTAAAAAACAAGCTATCCTTATGGTAGCATGGACTAAGCAGTCTTAGGCTAAACTTAAGAGGGCATGTGAAGCCAGCTGTTTTACCATATGCAATCCTGTAATATCAAATGAAAGGACACCACACAAGTTATATATTATAAAAAATATGTATTTATTACTAGAATAATCCCCTGTACTCTTTATGAGTATAGAAGCACAAGCGTTTAAACAAAAGCACAGTTTAACATATGAAAGTTGCACAATTATGGATGAGGCCGGTGGCCACTCGAACCATATATCAAAAAAGTGGTATAAGTATCACTTTACGAACAGTGGTAAGGCCGGGGGCCTTGGGAATCGCTGGGACTACACTGGACTAACAGCAGTTAGGACGGGAGTAGCCCGCGGGAATCGGGTGCAGCACTAAAAGCACACGCATGCACCAATGCAAAGTCAATGGTGCGTAAAAGTTACAAAGTTACTGTTTTAGAAGTCTTCCGACTGGACTAGAACCTAGCCACTTAAAACTTAGACACTAGAGGTGTAAACCACTACAGGAGCACCGGCGTTCATGCGTTACCTCACCCACAGGAAGCGGGTGCATAGGTGCCAAAGTGTGTCGGGTTTCGTCGTGGAGTTCTATGGAGCCTGGAAATGAAGATGCTGCAGGCGGCCAGGAGAGAAGAGTCCGGTTGGATCCAAGGGTGGATAGAAGATGTGAAGTACCTGAAAGCAGAGGGGACAGAGTCTGCGTCACTAGCCAGTGACCAGGAAGGAACCAGGAAGGAACCAGGCGATGTCGGGTGCAATCAGGTGGTTGTCGAGAAGCTTGTCACGTGGAGTCTGGGGCACCGAGGATGACCTGGAGTGAATCACGAGCTGTCTTAAAAAGGTTCTCGCTGTCGGCGGTGTCGGCTTCCGGATCGAGTTAACAAGCCTTGGCAAGTGCAACCCACGCACGATTGGAAGATCGCTTCTTGTTCGGACCAGCAAGGTCAGATAGATTGCTCCTTTTTAGGGGAGCGAGGGCCAGTCTGAAGCAACTAGACTAGCAGTGTAAATTTAAGGTTTCGTTGGTACTGGGGCCACTAGCCAACGGGCAAGTGACTGGACCAACGCGTCAAGCAGAAAAATGCGAAAGGGCCCCAGGCAGCACTCGGTGAGTGTGGAGGGGAGATCTTCGGTGCAAAAGTTGCTCGGTGCTGGTGCTTCTCAAACCCTAATGCACAACTTCAAGGGAGCCTTGGGAGCTGCACGGTCAGCACTTTGTAGTTTTTCCAAGATGGCCGGCTACACACTTCACGTTGCCTCCATGGGTCTCAGATTCGCTGAGACTGTGGATCAAGCTGTTAAAAGTCAAGGAAAGCTGGTCTTGTTGATCTCTGTTGCTCGAGTTCCTGCGGGAACTGCAACAAAGCAAACCAATGGGTGATGGATGGTGCCTGTTTGCACAGGGTGGTCACTCCTTGACCATAAGCTAGATTCTTCAGTCTTCCACGTCGAGTGGGATGTTGAAGGCTCCAGAGTTCTGTATCAAAGTTTCAGTCAGGATAAATATACTGCTCATGGGCACAGCTCCTACCTTTATTCCAAATCAAGGGGCTGGATTACCTGCTAGGTCCCTCCTATGGTTGGGACCCAGGAAGGGGGTGGTTACACCCCTTTCCCTTTGTCCAGTTTTACGCCAGAGCTGGGGCTGGAGTGCCCCAGAACCGGTTTGACTGGATTTTGCATGGGACATCTTGTATGCCCCAGGCAGTGTCTAGTTTCTTTCTACCCTCCCTGCTCCAATCCACTATCTCCTGTCTGGGGTGGTGTAGCACCTCCCTGTGACAGGAAACTCTTTGTCCAAGCCTCCCCTGCCAGGTTTCGGTCAGCAGCAGGAGGCCAGACTTGTGTCGGGGCAGCAGCATCCATTTTGTGACGCTTAGGCTCTGGTTAGAATTAACCGCGTTTAAGTAAAGTAACATGTGTTTTCCCTCTAGAAGGGTGGAATGCTACCCCCGTCGCCAGAACTGGCGAGGGGGTAGTATTCCAAAGTGTATGACACCTTACACGACATGTTTTGATAAAGCCAAACCAAAGTTAGCAATAACCGCGAGGATTATAATGCACTTAAGAGTATATGGTATGGCAATACCCTGGAACAGCAGTAAGGAAATGGTTCCGAACGCTGCAGACAGGCTCAGCTCATGCTAGAGCACCATCTCAAATAAAACCAAGCACTCTGCCTCCAGGATTGTTAAGGCCTGCCTATAGGAGTGACTTATAGGTATATATGTGTCCAGATATAGGTTTAGATATAGGTATACTATATTTAAGCAAGGGGTGATTACACGACCTTGCCCCAGCTGAGTGATCAGCCAGTTGTGTCTGTTTGAATGGCCAGCCAGGGGTGGCAAAAGATATGCTGCAGCCCCTGGTAGGCCTTGGATGCACCTATGCCCTGGGCACCTATAGTGCACTGTACAGGGGCTGATAAGGCGTCCAGTACCAAATTGGTGATGTACCTATAGTACATGGATATTAATTTAGAGAGAGAACAGCAGGCTGTGGGTCTGATTAGCAGGCCCACAGACACATTAAGTCGAAAACCAGTGAAGCAAAAAGCAAAAATTGGGGTGACCATAGGAAAGCAGACCCTACTCTCCTACAGTGAGGTTATCTATAGATGAGGTGGAATGGAGGAGCCAGAGGCTGAAATTATGTTTGGTTTATGCAAGCCATTAAAGGCTTATGGATGGTGGGGATGTTTACATGACATGTGTGTGCATTATAAATGCTGTATGCTGTAATCTGTGGGGACAATGATTTATAGTAGGTGGGTGGGGCATCTTTCTATTAAAAAGGTGTTAATAATGTGTGAGTTGATTGTATCAAAAATACTGGATGTGTGTTGGACATATACATTAGCACTGATTAGCAAAAGTTGCAAAATGTTGGTTGGTGGGGGTCTGTGTTTGGTTATAAGCGGAAGGTAGACAACATTGGTAAAGTTAGGATGTTGTGTGGTCGTGGACTTAGTAATAAGTCTCAATTATATATATCTTTTTATTTTAAATGGGGGTGGGGGTTATATAACCCTTAACAGGCTCACCGGAGTAGCAGAGTGATTCACATTTGAACAAGAGGTACTGTACAATTACAGTATAATAGAAGCCAGACATATCAAATTTAGGGTATGAGACTGGATCTAGTGCCTATATACTTTATTTTGTTGTCTTGTTAATGGTATGCGCTTCTATGTTGCAATTTTAATACAGTAATTTTTATTATTCGTTTCCCTTTGGGCTGAATACTGCCGGAGTTATTTTTTGTTGAGAAATGTACGCAAATGCCGAGCAGATTTTGTCCCATGATTCATGACAGAAATTAACCTGAGATCGGGTGACTTGTAGTGCGTGGGCACTTATTTTTCTTTTTTACTGGACCTTAGTGACCAGGTAATCACAGACGAATAGATGGAAAAGGATGTGACATACTTTTATCTTTGTATTTTAAATGTCAACATTAGGTCTAAAAGAATTACATTTAAATCCTTGACAGGAAGCGTGGAACATTTGTCATAGCTTTTAATTTGTACAATGCCCATGATGCATTCCACCATTTAGTGAAAAGGGCCTTTAATTATATGTTATTTCACCCCGCTTTTGTCATTTTTGCATTCGGTCTAGGAATGTCAATTAAGGTGAGGAACATGCTTGAGGGGTCCTAAAAACACTAGCCATTGATTTGGGCAGGGCCTTAGTTAAATATGCATTTTCACTGCAAGTTTATAGCACGTATCTTGCTGCTGACTTGTCATTTTCTATTGAAGTTAATAGAAGCGAATAAACCTCTACAGCAAAAATAATTCTCAGTGCTCTAAGTTGACTGTAAGTGTCTTAATTTAGGTAGTTGATTCACGCCTAGGCTCAAATAAAAATGTAACACGGTCCTAACACAATATTCCCTCTGTCATTTATTTATTTTGCCCAATAATACCTCATGTTTACAGCTCCTAGAAACAGCAGAAGTGCAGTATGGTGCCCTCGATAAAAGCCAAGCATGACCTTGTGTTGAGAACGGATGGTGGTCATGGGCGTCCGCAGACATTTTTCCAGGGGGGGGGGGGGGCAAAATGTTAACGTCATCACCATCCTCCGACATGATGTGTGCCAGGTGTGGCATAAGAAACACTGGGGCGCAGAACTGGGATAGACTCAATTAAATGCCAGGAATCCAGGACATGTGACTGACCCTACCACAGGCCAACAAACACCAGCTGTAGGGAAAACGCTAAACTTTCTGACAAGGTGCTTTATCTCTGTCTGCTAGGTGTGCAGACTTCCGGGTCCTCGATCCAACACCAATCAAGGCTGTTTTCAGCACAATTCGATTTTTATCAGAATACTTTAAAACAGCCTATGATTAAAGCACCAGATTAAATATACTGTATGCACAGTGTATGTTAGGGATTATTTGTAGCACACATATTTACCAATATTGGCTTCTTGGTGCTAGAATTCATGCTAACTTTTATCGAAAGTTAAAGCACAACGTCAAAGTTAGTAATAAATAATGCATCAATCACACACGCTAGTGATTCGCCAATGGGTGCTCCCTTTACTAGAATTCCCCGGGCATTGCTAAATTTTACACACATTCAATTAATTTATACAAAATAAAATGTATAGGTCCAAATGTTAGCTATATTTTTTAAAAGAAACATAGGGGTCCATTAGGATGGCGGGCGGATTGCCCCCACCAGGCTGGTGGTAGCCACCGCCAGCCTGGCGGGGGCAATCCGCTCGCCATCCTTCCCTGTATTCCCCCCCGCCATATTAGAATGACGGGGGGACAACGGCGGAGCAAAACACCGCCCGCCACTTCTCCGCCCCGGTCGCATTGCGGCCGGGGTGGAAAATTATTCATATGGTGACGGTGTCAAGCAGACACCGCCAGACATATTACGATGGGCTGAGGGTGATGCCTTTCCCCGCCACGGAAAGGCATGCGGTCTCTGTGGTACCCCCCCTTCATTTGCATTAACAAAGCGGCAGGCACCGCGCGGTGCCTGCCGCTTTGTTAATGCAAATACAGAAATGCATTTCTAGCATTGTGGCGGGCGGTGAGGAGAGCACCGCCCGCCACAATGCTAGAAATGCAGGATGTGCCCACCACTGTGGCGGGCACATCCTAATGCTGGCGTCAGGACCCCCGCCCTTAAGGTGGGCAGTCCCGTTTACCGATAGGGTGGCGGGCGGGCTTCCTAATGGACCCCTTAGAGTCCCTCTACGTGTAGTCAATGTCAAACTGATAACGTGCCACGTTTAGAGAAACAATCATGGCCAGCTCCCTTATGTGGAAGCCCAGCACCGTAAATGTGTGGCACATGCGGCGCCCGCAGCATCGGCACATCACAGGTCCAGGGATGCTGAGTCTTACACAGTGGTCGAAGTGGGGGAAAAAAGTAGGGGAACAGTGGGCGGAGAATCAAAGGGCCGGAATAACCCATGAATTGGATCTGTGGGTGGAGCCAGAGGTGTGGCCAGAATGCGCAGACATCCCAATTTTAAGTATTTGTTTGGCATTTCACTGCCCAGTTTAATCAACCAATGGATACACATGATTATTTAAGGTTATAATGAGTTATTGACATTAAAATATATTCACAAAGTGGGATATGCTTCTAATCACAGAATGTACCAAATACAATAAAATGTGGAAACACAAGCCATTTGTCTCCGAGCCATGGAGTTTCTGTCATCAGCACCACTCCCTTTTTCCACAACAGCAGTTCAAACATGAATGGCAAAATATCCTAGTTTGCAAATGTTTTCTCTAAAATTATGGCTCTGCCATATTTGCCTCATAATGCAAGATCTGCTGCATGATCTGACCATTTGAACTAATAAATTGTTTGTAGCTCAAACATATCAAAAGTTAATATAAAATGTGATTTGTGTTGCTGCGGAGTGGATGGCCTATTGTAAAGGTTGACTGGTCACCTTTCTCACTGCTGCATTTGTATGTTACACTGGTAATCTTTCCAGAGACTGTTAGCATGTCTACACAGGTCAAAATAATAAAATATCTGAAAATATACTGAATTATGCTGCAGCCTTTTTTTTTTATGCATAATGTAGTCAACAGTACGGCATAATGTTGTCATCCTTTGCTGCATAATTCATTCCAGTGGCCCCACAGCAGGCAGCACATGTTAAAAGTGCTTGTGAATGAAGCCGGGTGACTGTAAGTTTGCAAACTTAGTTGGGTGTGCGTGTAAATCGTGCATTGCCTATCCCTGGTGAGTTGCAGCTACTACTGTTGAAACAAGGCCAGTGGAGGTACCTATGGGTGAGGCAGACTGGCCTCAAGGGCAGGGCCAGCCATAGCACTGGTGGTGTCCTGTGCTTTAATGTTTGTTAGTGCCCCCCAATGACCACCTCTGCCATGGATTCCCTCACTACCACCCTTTAACTGTGCCCCCCAAGTTTCCATAACCACTCTCTCTCAGTTGCTTTTAATTTGATTTACAGCGCCACTCATATCATTGTAGGGTGTCAGAGCACTTTACATCACAAACATTACACAGAGACAATCAATATATGTGTAAATCACTGTATAGAAAATGTAACATAAGACTAAGGACTACAAGGTGTAGGAGTCACATGACAACCATACTAGTAGCCCGTATAGTTTTATAGTGATTGGTCTGGAGAAACACAATACCCAGAATTTAAAACTTAATACCATGGTTGAGGGTTCTCGTTAATAATCAGAATTGATTTCTGTCCAAAAGAACACTTTTTGGGGCATTAGGATAATCAAAGACTGGGGGTGGGGGGGGAGGGGAACATAACGCTCTAATTTATACCTTGCAGTTTGTATGCAGCTCTTAGATGACAGTTAATAGCTCACTGTTCTAAGTTAGGATTTTAACTTATAAACTGCAAGTAACAAAAGGATCTCTCTGGCAAAAGCAGTAGCCCACTGACCTATTTACATTATGTGCACTTTGTGATCTGCATGGCGCATGTTCTTTGCAGCCGGTACATTAACCCTCTGAGCTACCTTTCCATGAGTCAAATATTCCACTAGACAAAAGTCTGAACTCTCTCTAGGAAGAACATTAATCACCAGAGTCATCATGACATTTTTATTGTTGCCGAAAATTGCTGGAGGCCAGGAAGGAGGCAGCAAGCGTTTTTAAAACCATATTATACTTGCAAACATGATGCCTCCACCTAAAGTCAGCACCCGGTGCGGTCACACTGGTTGCACTGCCCTAGAGCTGGCCTTTCTCAAGGGTCCTGTGACCTCAGTGACTGTTGTTCTAGGGTGTGCTGCTTCATAGGCCTTCCCGCAAGACTGGAGGTGAACTTCAGTATGGATAGTGGTGGACAAGCTTTGAAGGTTAACCTACACTTGTCATGCTAGGGTCCACCTGCTGGTGCGAAGACACCAGGACTTCTAAGGTGTTGCGAAGCCTTCTAAGGTCTAGCATGTGATTGTGCTCTCGCAGGAGAGTGGTCTGGTGGACTGGTTATTAAGGCTGAACCTGGTTCCCAGTTCCAAATTCAGCAGCTCTGACCATAGTGCCACATCCTCTCCCCCACTTAACACCGTACTGCCCCACTGAGAAAAACTCCCACTGTCTTCAACTACAACCCAATTGTTGCCCGCTATATACACCTGGATGCGGTTCAATTTAAATTACGCACTAGACAAGAGCAGTATGCGGCCTACAAAATGAAAAGTAACAACATCTAGGAAAAAGCAAACACTTATAGGGAATGCAAAATTTAGCAAAGCATGGGAAATGTAAGCAGGAACAACATGGTTACCTTAATGCTTTTGCACTCACTGTTCAGAAATCGGTGAGTGCTTTTGCCTGAAAAGTTAAGGGCACGACTACAGGGCCCTGAATGGACCCATTTCAATGGCCATTGCTTATATCCTTACAAAACGTAAGCAGTATGGTAAAAAGACCACATCCCTGGTCGCAGAGCCTCAGCACACATTTTGTTTTCCAATCCACACAGTGCAGTACCTCCAGGACTGGTGCACTAGTTCCAAGTCCAGGAAAAACAAAGACAAGAAAACAAAAATAGTGCTTCACTGGCAAACTCTGTAAAAGTGGTGCTAATGTGTTTCAGTGTGAATAAAATCAGTTTGGCCAGTTTGCTACCACTCTGTCTTACTTTAGTTAGTTATTTATCTATTTTTCATATTGTTAGCCTTTTATTCCCAATGCTGCACTTTGGAATTAAAATTTCCGAAAAATATGACATTTCCAGCAAAAGCGTCTTTCTTTTTTGGATCCATTTCACAGGGAAGCAAATAAAAGAAAGGAGAGGAAAGAGAGTGAGAACCCCGTCTTGAAGTCACGGTTTTCATGGGCATCCACAAGGGGGGCAAGGAGGGTCGCTGCAGGGGGGGGGGGCAAGCGCCCCTCCTTGCCCCCCCCCCTGCGGACGCATGATGGTGGTTGTGTGACATTAGGACCACCCTGATCTGGCCTGGCCCTAGCTTTCAATGACCCCCGCCATGGACATTCTACATGCTTGGATTCCCTGAGCCCCTGGGAAGCTGAGACAGCTCAAGCCCCATCAATGCCAATGCATATTTACAATCCTATTGTTTACCACAGAGGCTTGGGTTCTTAGGACTCAGGTGTGTAAGGCAGGTCCATGTTTCACCCGCATGGCTGTCCGGTACAACAGGGCCATCACTGTGGTGATTGCTGACTCGTGCCCTATCACGTACCCTACATAAAGAATTGTTGTACAGGCAGAGTGGGAGTCCACCGAACCCATGCAGTAGGCAGCAGAAAAGAAGGATGAAACAGCAGCATGAGAGAGAGGTCACATTCCATGGTTAGTGGAAAAAGGCAAGAGCAAGAAGCAAGGCTCCTGCAAAACATGCTGCTTTGCTGAACTTGGCAGATGAGATAAAGGTGGTATGTGTGCATAGAAGCGTGCTCCAGTGCAGATCATATATAGGAGCCGGCCAACATGTTGGCTAATGAAACACTAGCTAATCTTAACACTTAGCAGAGCTGGAAATGCACTATGCACATTTTTATATCTTTATCAGATATTCGTATTGCTTAACTTATTTGTAACAGTCATGTTCATAAAGCAACGTTCATATATGTAAACAAATGTATAGTAGTAAATTGCAAGTGTCAGTATTTAAAATAAAACTGCAAGTACCATAGTACAACGTGCTATTGACAAAAAAGCTAAAGCTAGTTGAAGGTGTGATACTTGAAAGTGGACCATTTTCAGCAGAAGTTCTCGTGCCTCGATGTGACAAAATGTTTCTGCGAAGGCAACACACATCATAGAGAGTTCTAAATCCTTGCAAAAGAGTGAGCATTCATCCCTGACTGCCAGGTGGCCCAGAGACGATGCTACGATGAGAAAACAATCTTGTCAAACGTATTGTGAAAACATTTATGTCTGCAGATTCTCATTTTTGGCGGTCATTTCTAAATCTGACTGGTGGTATTTCCGTCAGAGCCACGGATTAATGTGCTCCATTCCTCTGATGGAATAAGCCCCTTCTGTGAAATGAGGTCCTTAGTAAAGTTGACTTAACCTATCAAGATTGTAAAGTGGGTGAACCAATCAGTGCTTAATTTGAGCCAGTACTAGCACCCATTAAAAGCTTACTATTGGAAAGCCTAACGTATTACTTTAGGAAGCCACAGCAAGAAAACACAAATTATTTGACAAAATACATTTAGAAAAGAATGATGCTGGGACGCACAAAGAGGGTCACTTGAGAACAAAGCTCTGTAGTGATGGTGTGAGCTGTTGAGGCCTATCAAAAATGTGAGTACTTGGTCGTTCTGTGAGTGACGGCAGTATGGGATTTATAGGCACTGAGGTGCATATTTGTGAGAACTTTGTGTCATGCTTGGACCACTCAACATGCTACATGCATGAGGCAAACCTGTAGGTCATATTTTTGATACCAAGCAAAGCCACTTTGCGTGGCTTCGAATGGGTTAAAAAATATGGAGTAATGCACTCGGCATAAACCACTGTGTTGCATTACTCTGCACAAGGGAGGGGTCCATGGGTTTTGTGGTGGGTGCTCTTTTTGGTTTTTGATGCATTCACACATTTACCAAACCTGGTAAACCTGGGAAAGAGCCAAAAAGATACGCCTCCCCAGGTGAGACGTAATGAGGAGAAATATCTTTATTTCTACTCGTTTTTTCCCCAGTGAAGTTCAGCTTCATCTTCATTGTTTTAATTCAAATGTAAATGGATCAGAGTGCAATATTGTTTTTAAATTTGTTCAACTCCATGTGTAACAGATATGCATGCACTTTAAGAATAGAAGGTGTATCTGTGTGGATGAGTAATTACACTAATAATGTATTCATATTTAGTTCTTTTATAGCACTACTCATCCCAGTATAAGGGTTCAGAGTGCTCTACATCATGCACAGAGACACAATAAATCCTACCAGTGTACAAATCAATGTACAGGAAATAGTACTAAAGATAATGAGTATTTTAAGGTGTAGGAGTCTTATATCAACCGTACTTCTCAAGAATTACATGTTAAGAGTGAATGGTAAGGAGAAAAACAAAGTCAGGATATAAGATGTAATGCAGTGATTGGGGTTCTCTGTACAATACTTAATTAATATCCAGGTGAGCCTTTCTTTGTAATCTTAAAATAACGACAGATCGAGAAAAATAAGCAACAAGGATCTAAACCTATGACTTCCGGGAACCAGCCTTTACCACTCAGTCATTACCATGACATGCATTTACCACAAAGTAATAACCACACATACGATATTACCACGCATGCCATTTCAAACAAATGTGACTCTACAACAAATGTAATTACCATGAATGTCATTACCACACATTTATGTGTAGGTATATAGGTAGGTATACTGATACGTATTTAGGGATAGTTTATATATTTTTTAAATAGTGGGTGATTTTTAATACTCAGAAATTCATTTAAATACCAAATTATTAATCTACACAATAATATAAATATTAATATTATTTTTATACATTGTTCTAAGAAATTTGTAACACTAAAATTTAGGAGCGGAATGCAAGGGTTATAGGGGTATTGTGTGGTTGAAGCGTATTAATACTCAGGCATGTATGTAAATACCTGATCATTAATTTATCAAATATTGTGAATACAAAAAATATTATGAAACATATAGTAAGAATCATTTACATCACTAACATTTAGGCACAGAATGCCAGGGTATGTGAGGCTATTGGGTGGGGAAGAGCATTAATACTCATGTATTAATTTAATTACTTGAGTATTAGTTTATGCAGTAATTTAAAATAAAATAAAAATAAGTCATTTCTAACACTAAGAATTTGGGCACGTGATGTAAGTGATACAGGGGTTTTGGGTGGGGAAGTCTATTCATATTCAGGTAGTTATTTTAATACTTAAGCATTCATTTATGGACCAATACTATTTTAAATAAAATCAATGTACATGTGGCTTGAAATTTCTAGCACTATAATTTAGGCATGGGGTGCCAGTTATATAGGAGTATTATGTGAGGCAGAGTATTAATACTCAGGTATTAATTTATTTACTTAAGTGTTGATTTATTCAGTGATTTAAAATAAAATCAACATTTCATAACATGTAATATGTAATTTATAATATTGAGAATTAGGCACAGGATGCAAGGGGTATGTAAATGTAAATGTAAATGTATAGGCATTTATATAGCGCACTACTTACCCGTAGGGTCCCAAGGCGCTTCGACCGCTGCGAAACCCTTCCTGGCTTCCCTGAGAGATGGTCCCTTAATGGGTATCTCCAGGGTGAGACCAGGCATCCCCGGCGGTCTGGTGGGGCCGTTAGTGAAGATGAGGCAAGCTAATGCCCAGAGTTACCGAGTGTGATCGCTGATCAGAGTGGGCACCGAGGCGAGAGAATTATCGAGTCCGCTGACCCTGGTCCAGAAACCTGCCGCGCCGGGAATCGAACCCTGGTCCCGGGCCGTCCTCTGCTCTTGGGTCTGCCGCCTCTAACCAGTGAGCCACACTACTTCACATATAGGTGTTTAAGGTATGGAAGTGAATTAATATTTATGTATTCATTTTAATACATGAGTATTAATTTGTACCACAATATTATTAGTAGTAACATTAATTCATATGTGCTTAGAAATTTTTAATGCTGAAATTCAGGGACAGAATGTGAACGATATATGGGTATAGGGTAGAGAACTGTATTAATAATCAAGTATTTATTTAAATACCTGAGTATTACTTTTTAAATCAATTAAATATTACACATGAAATTATTTACATATTTTAATGATAGAATACTATTCTAAAAAATGTAAGTTATTAAAAATAGTTTATGAACAAATAAATAATATGAATACATTTTTAATTATTGTTAATTTATTTATTAAAAATATTTAACACAATTTCTTTGAAGACCATATTTGTACAAAAAATTGTAAACATTTGATAAATATTTATTGAATTTTAAAATGTATTAAAACAACGGAACAGTTGTAACAATTTTTAAATATTGTTTATGCCACTTTTCCATGATTTCCTATTCATTTCAATGGGAGATATTCTCCTTTTTCAGTTTTTATTTTCAGCTATGACGTATACGGTTGTGTGTATGTTTCAACAGTCGTGGTGGAGATAGGAAGCAAGGAAGAGCTACAGTCAAGTACAAACATCATTTACATTTTAAAAGTATACAGGTGACTACATTTATTGCAAGGATAGATGGGGGAGGTACATAATAGAGAGGAAATACAATGTATTATTTCTATGTTTTGAACACATTTTCATTCCCAAACAGGATGCTATAGTATGCCCGCATCGGAATGGTTGTATATTTTTTCAACATAAGTGATAAAGTATATGAGTAAGTGCTTTTAAAATGTTTTTGAAAAAGAATCAGCATTTTTCTTTTCATGTGTTTTTGTATTTCAAACATACATTACATACCTAGTGGAAAAAGGCCGGAGCACATAGTCAGAGTTCATATGGATTTTTTTTTGCATTTTTTTGTTTCTTAAAAAAGAAACTGTTTAGAATTTTGTTCATGTTGGAACCTTTTTAATAACTTTCATGGATGATAGTTTTTTGGCTGGTTTTGGACACCCACATTGTGTTTCTGCACAGGAATGGAGCACACTTAATTTTTGGAACAGTCGTTGGAAATGACATTTTGGATGATCCTTTCTGGATGATCCTTTCTTCAAACACTGAATGGATTTTTGTATTGCAAAGGGACTGTGGTTCGGATGTTGGATACACGTTTGGATAGTTGGGATGCAAAATACTCTTGGTAGCAGGTGCAGTTAAACGTAGCCAAGAGTTGAAAAAAGAAGACATCTGCTGGTAGAAAGAAATTGTTTGTTACATTTTAGAAAAAAATGTCTAGAAAAAAATGGCACATTTAATTTGAGGTGTTGTTAAAACAGACAGGTAATGGGACAGGGTGTTAGGCAATGTTAGTAGTGAAAGATATAGGCAATATTTTCTAGGTAGTCTGATGCACCCATCAAAGAAAAATCTTTGATCTTTGCTGTTAGAAATGGGGGTCTCTAGTTGGCAGTGGCTTGCACTCTGTCCAAGTAGAGGTCCTTCCTTCTAGTCAGGGTAAGGAAGTTACACACCCAAGATAACCCCTGCCCACCCCCTTAGTAGCTTGGCACAAGCAGTCAGAATTATCTCAGAGGCAATGTGTACAGCATTTATACATAAACACACAGTAACACAGTGAAAACACTACAAATGGATGCCACACCGGTTTAGAAAAATAACCAATCTTTATCTAAACGAAACAAGACCAAAACTACAAAAATCTAACATACATAACTCAAAAGATCATGTTTAAAAGGTTTAAGCAATTCTGACCATAGAACTCTATGGAATGCCTTGATTTTATCACAAAGTAACTTTGATGCATCAAAATCCAAGACGAAAACAGCCACAAAGGAGAAAAGCTTCAAAACACACATTGATGCATCGGTTCTTGAGTCCCAGGGAAATGGAGGTGTCAGTTCTGCTGCACGCAGGAGAAGTGTTGCATCAATCCCTTACTGCAGGGAGAAGTGATGCATCGATTTCAGTTGGAAACTTGGCACACAGGTTTGATGCATGTAAAATCCAGTTGCACAGGGGTTGAGGTGCCAGGGTGAAACAGGCACTGCATCAATGCTTCCAGCTGTGAACAGGTGCTGCACCAATCCAGTCGGCTGCAGCGTGGCGATGCGGTGGTTTTTGAACCTCACGGCGCACTTACGGTGGGAAAAACAGGCGCTAAAGATCGCCACATGGCTTTTCTTCTTCTTTCTGCAGCAAAGTCATCTCCAAGAGCCCAGAACTGGAATTGGCACCACTTGGAAGGTCAGAACTCCCAGCAGAGAAGTTTAGAGGCTGCAGGTGAAATCTTTGATGGCCTGAGAGTTCCAACAGGAGGCAAGCACACACACACCCTTGGAGTGAAGAAATATAAACCTCCTAAGGGGTTCACTGATACACCTGGTTCTTTTAACCAACAAAGAAGAGATTGGCACAGAAGCTGTAATATAAAAATAATGCATTTATTAACCTCAGGTGAGAGAGATTGCGTCACATAGTACCCTCAGGCCACTGTCGGAAACATTCTAAGGAGTACAGAGAACAGGGGCCTTATATGCATAGGTTACATTAGTCAGCATAAATCCAAGGGGAGGTCCCATACCAGCATGCAAAATGACTAATATGGGTATACAAAATTTGCTTGCACAAGAAAGTGGGAGGAGAGACTAAACTGAGCACATCAGTAAGAATAGCCTGACAGTTCTATACTAGGAGCAGGCGCACTCTAACAGCTAGGCCTTTCTGAGCATGTGCAAGGCTCTGGAAGAGGGAGAAAGCACATGGCAAGAAAATGGCTAACTAAAATGGCTTCAAAGTACAAAATGGCTTTCAGCTCATGCTAACGGATTCCTGCAATCTTTAACAGGAGAACCTTGGAAAAGCAGGATACAAGAAAGTAAAGTCAAGTTATTTCACTGCTCACAGACAGACGTAGAACCTGCAGGCCAACCAAGCCACGCAGCACACAGCAAAGGGGCAGTACTCCTGCTGACAGCTCTTCAACCCTTTTTCTTGACAGAGTTCTCAGTCCAGAAGTGTTCTAAATATGTGAGGTTACAGGTCCATTACTTATATACCTTTTTGCATTTGAAGTAGGAATACTTCAAAGGAAAGTCTTTGTTGTCCACAAGATCCTGCCTTGCCTGGCCTTGGCTCCAGACACACTATATGGGGTGGAGACAGCATTGTGAGAGGGCACAGCCCTATTCAGGTGTCAGTGACAACCCCTCCCACCACATGATTCTTTTGATGGGCCATCAGGATATGCAGGGTACACACCAGTTCCCATTGTGTGACTGTCTACAGAAAATGCACAAACACCCCAACTGTCAGTCTAACCCGGACATAGATTCCACAGGCAGGCAGAGGCACAGGATGGTAAAGCAGGAAAATGACTGTTTTCTAAAAGTAGCATTTTGAAACATACAATTAAAAAAAAATCTTTAATACAATACGTATTTTTAAATCCTGAGTTCAGAGAACCCAATCTCCAAATCTCTATATTTTCCCAATTGAAAGTTACCCTTCACTGAACGGGGGCAAGATGGCGGCCACGCGATCAGCTGTGTGAGCTGACGTTCTCTCGCACAGATGAATCATCTTCCCTGAAAGAGCATCTCTAGGCTATTCCTCCTTCTAAAAAGAATATCGTATAGAATCGCACAGAATTGTACAGAATCTAATTTAATAGAGTGGCATGCTTAGAGTGATTACCAGCTTGACGAGTCCAGAATCCTACAGTGGATATCGGCTTTGGGGTCCCTCGGCGCGGTGTTTGGTGCCGACGTGTCACGCTCCGCCTTTAGTATACGAGGCTTCTGGAGGCACCGGAGCGGGAGTATGGCCCCCAAGGTTATCACTAAAGCTGCACTGGCGGCAAGGGCTCGTTCCGCGGCAGCTGCTGCGGCCGCGACATCCACACACAACCAAAAGGTGGTGAATGACCCTGGGAGCATCCAGCAGGCGGGGCGGAGCAGTGAGAAAGTGGCTGGAGATGGCGGCATAGCCCGAAACCGTGGTAATTCCAAAGGAAGCGGTAAGACAGTGCTGGCTCTTTTTAAGCAGTTAAATACTAAGTTAAAAACCCCTGTAGCAGCAGCTAACCAAGTATCTGTGGGCCATCTGAATGTTGCCAAGGCGGAAATAGAGGGAGTACCATCAATATTGGACTGTTTCTGTACCGGCTGTTAATGTTAATGTTAACGTGATTCCCTCACATGATAAGACTGGCGAGATTTCTTTGATGGAGCAACAGAGGGCTATCCTAACTTGCCCGGTATTAAGCCCTCAGAGAGAGGATTCCGGACCTTGCTCAAACATCCCGGTGAATGGAATTTTAGGAAATGTAATCCAGTTAGCAGACAAAGTTCTAAGCCCTTCCTGCACTCCCTCCTTAGCCAGTAAATCTGCTTTCATGGCAAGTGACGGGATTATTCATCGTGCACAGGATGGAAATGAATCTTCTAAAAAAATGAAGGTGATAAGTTCTATTCGCTCTCAGAACATACGGGTTCATCTCTGGATGGGGATGAGCATGACCCTGAGAGGACGGACGATGGTAGTGACATTGAGGATTGGCGGCAGAATGATGTATTGAGTGAGGAGTTGTCTCCCCAGCAGAGGCGCATGTACTTTCATTCATCGATAATTCTTTCACTGATCTGCATGGTGCAGGGGATGGTAAGTTAGTTGCAGCACCTACAGCGCAGTCTAATCAGCTTGATTTGCCGCCTTCTGAGATTACACTTACTCCTATTTATCAGACGATTATTGCACATTGTGAGGAATCGCGCCAGGAGAAAGTCCGTACTCAGGGGGTCTGTCGTAGAGTTCAGAATTCCATTCGTAGAGTTGCAAAAACTTGTACGGAGATTGCAACGAGAATTGGGGAGGCCGAGGAGAGGATTTTCAACCTTGAAGATGCCTTAGCCGCGCAGAAGACCGCAAATGACTTCATTGGTGCGCAGAAAAAAGATATCCTATGGAAGCTCACCGACTTGGAAAATAGGGCCAGAAGGAACAATCTTAGGATCCTAGGGGTTCCTGAAGGTCGTGAAGGAGGTGATGTGAGACAATTTGTGGTGGAGCTTTTTGGCGAGGCATTCCCGGAAATTACACAGTGGGACTGGCAGCAGGAGGTGTTGCATGCCCATCGATTTCCCTTTAAGCAGAGGCAAAAGTCTGGAACTTCAGGGGACAAACCTCGTGCTATTTTGATATGCCTCAATAATTTTATGGCAAGGGAAAGGATATACGACTTAGCTAGACCAGCGAGAAAAAATGCGGGGGAAAGAATGTGATTTCTTCGTCCGGTCGGACTTCTGTCCAGCTACAGTGGAGCGGAGGTGGCAGCTCCGCCAGCTGATCTCCCCTTTCCAGGCAAAGGGAGCACAGGCCTTTTTGCTTTTTCCTTCCAAGTTGAAAATTATTTTTCAGGGGAAGACAAGATTTTTCATGTCCGAGATTGAGGCCAAGGAATTCCTTGTCACGATATAGTTGAGTTGAGTCGGGAGTAGCCTTTTAGAGGTGCTTAGCTCATTAGTTAGGGTGGGAGACGGGGGCAAGCGCAAGTCAGATTATAGGGATTTCTTATCCCTACTGTTTTCTCTTGCTAATTTTTTTCTTGTTGCTAATGCTTTCGTCTCTAGCCCTTAATCCTTTTTCTTTTGTTTCAAGGGGTGAGTGAATCTGTGTGTGAGCGGGCAACCAGCTCTTCCCATCACAAGGACCTAGGTCCTGTTGCCACATAAGGGGCTTGTAAGGGATGGGTGGGTGAAGGGGGGGTGGTTTTTGGGTGGTTGGGCAGGGATAGGTAGGGGGTGTTGTGAAGGGGTAAGGCCAAGCAGGGATTTGAAAGTTATTGCAGTCCTAGCATGAAATTTTGATCAAAGTTGCTATATATCTGTTTCTTTGTCTATAAAAGTGGGAAAAGTACAAAGGGGGTGGCATCTCTCTGGTTACGATGGGGCAAGATAAATTAAATTCAGGCACATGGAATATCTGTGACCTTAATGATGCCAAAAAGCGAGCACTATTCTCTAAAATTGTACATGCTATGCACCTATACATTTTATGCATACAGGAGACGCATATACCTTGGGGGAGGCGGGATTGTCTGAAACTGCCGGGGTATGATTTGATAGCATGTTCTAAGCAGACCTCTATGATCAGAGGAGTGGCCATCCTTTTAAAGCGAGGAGTAGGGGTCTGTAAAAGGGCCCGAGAAGATTGAATGGGTAATTGGACCATAGCAGAGTTATTAGTTGGCAGGAGGTCATTAACTGTTTGTACAGTCTATGGCTCAAACACAGATGTTCCCAAAGTATTTAAGTACTTAAATGTAGAATTGCCGACCTGGCCAAGTCCACTTCTTGTATGCGGTGATATGAACATCAATATAGCTAGCGATTTTAATTTGGCAGGTGATGTCAATTACTCTGGTAGGAAACCTAAAGTGTTCAAGGCACTTCAAACATTGTTACAAGAGCATGGGGCTATGGATTTATGATTTAGGCATAATAAACTGGATGATGGATATACATATTACTCTGCACCTCATAATAAATTGGTTAGGCTTGACTTTTTTTTTCTCTCAGACCAGCTTGCCGAACTCTCCTCTATTTTCGCTCCTCCCCGGATTCTATCTGACCACAATCCATTGATAGCCGAATGTTCTTGGCCCCGTGCTAGAAAGTCCCCCCATGAGTGGACGTTTGAAAGAAAGCTTTTACTTGGGTACTGGCTAAGAGGCTCCATGAGAGAAGTGTACAGAGCCGTATCACCAAAATTCAAGATGAAATGGGGGCTGTACAGGACACTCAGGAGGGTGTGGATGGGGTGTTTCTAAAATATTATACCAAATCGTACACTGAAGGTACTTTGAGTGCTCAGGTAGAGTCAGAGATTGAGGATTTTTTATCAGGGTTAAATACTTCTAAGATATCGTATGAGCCGAGTGAATTGTTATCCGCTCCTATTCTATGGGATTAGGTGGAGACGGCTGTTAAGGCTCTAGCCAATGGCAAGGCCAGTGGCCCAGATGCTGTGCCCAAGGAGTTTTACAAGGCTTTTCTGGTGCTTAGGTCCGCACAGAAAGGTATTGTTCCGGACTCATGGCGATATACTACTATCATTCTGTTTGAAAAGAGGGCAAGCCGGAGCTGAGTCCATCATCCTTTCGCCCAATTTCACTTATTAATAGTGATTCCAAAATATTTTCAAAAATCTTAGCATCTAGGTTAGCTCGGGTGATTGTCCCATTGGTATCTCTGTGCCTACATGGGTTCATTCCAGGGCGGGACACTGCAGATCATGTCCGGCGTGTCATTGCCCTATTAGATTGGGCACAGGTCACGGCCTCTCCCCTCGGGGTGATCCTGTTGGACGCCGAGAAGGCGTTCGACAGGGTCTCCTGGGGGTTCTTGTGGGCCGTGCTTCGGTGGAAGGGATTCAGTATTGGATTTATTCAGGCGGTCCAGGCATTGTACTCCTTTCCAAAAGCTGCACTTTGTATCTCAGGCCAACAGACTGGTTCTTTTAACATAAGTAGGGGAACTCGGCAAGAGTGTCCGTGTTCGCCCTTGCTGTTTGCCCTCTACATTGATCCATTCCTGAGTAAAATTGAAGGACATCAGAGTATAGCACTGGTAAGGGTTGGTGACATAGAGTATCGGGCTTTAGCCTATGCAGACGATATTGTTGTTCTAACATCAGATGTTCTTTCTGCATTTAGGGTACTTAAGGCGTCCGCGGAGCAATTCGGCTTAGTGTCAGGTTATAAGTTAAATGTTGCTAAAACTCAGTTTGTTCAAACACCAAACATGCCACACTCTGAGGCTCCAGTTGTCACTGAAGCAACGTACCTAGGGGTTAGAATAACCGCTGCAGTCAAAACTATTCCGGATTTGAATATCCTTCCGGTAGTAGATGCGGTAAATATTAAGTTAGAGCGGTTAGATCATCTTCACCTTTCCCTCTATGGACGTTGCAGTGTCCTTAAAATGCTGGTACTCCCGAAGTTCCTATATTTGTTTAGGACGATTCCTTTAGAACTATCACAAAGCAGTCTGATCAAGGCTGATAGGATCTGCTACAGGTTCTTGTGGGGGTATATGCGCTCCCGTAGGGCAGCCAAGTGGATGTGCCTTCCTCGTGACCGAGGTGGCTGGTCTGTACCAAATTTGGTACTGTATTATTGGGCAGTGAGGGCCCAATCTTTGGGAGTGCCATTGCTAGGGGACAATTTTGAGGCGCCACAATGCAATCGACCTACTATTTTTGAGATTGGCTTAGGCGCAGCGGCTAAGGGTATTCTGTTGGAGGTTTTAGAGCCGAGTTACTTTAAAAGAACCCGATTCAAGGTGATTATAGCTATGTTTTTAATCTGGCAAAAACTTAGGCGGAAATTGTCTATTCCAAACATTAATATATACACTCCCTTTAAACCTGCCCGACTCTTACCCTGCATATTTCAGGACCAGACAATGTTTCGATGGCAAGTGCAGGGTTTACGAGTGATAGGGTACTTAGCTAGGGACGGGCAACTGTTAACCTATTCTTCTTTGAAGGACAAATTTCAGTTGCTTCCACACGATTTTTTAAAATATTTTCAGGTTCAAAGCTTTGTCGGGATGGGTCAGCTTCTTTGTTTGATAAATTACCCATATTTGAATTAATTAAAAAAAGAGTCAGAATAGGAATGTTGTATCCGTTCTTATTGTCTAGTTTTTTGGATGATTTAGGGGTCCAAAGTGCCAAATGGGAAGGCAAACTCGGAAAGTCGGGTATTGATTTAAAACCAGCATTGGTGTTTGCCAGTGTGGTGTTGGTGTCTGGTAGTCTTAAGACCCAAAGTTACATGGCACTGTTTGATTTATGCTACACGCCTGCAAAAATTGCGAAATGGGGCAGTAGAAAAGGGGACCATTGTTCAAGGTGTGGGTTGTTTGCAGCAGATGTCATCCACATGTTTTATTCTTGCCCACGTCTCTCTGACTTTCTATCTCATGTTGAGCATTTTATTAACAGTATTCTTAAGATTCGGTGTATCCTGACTCCAGAAATGGTGATAATGGGTTATGATTCAGGGAATATTGGAAACACGTGGTATATGTCTGCCTTCTTGGATATAGTTATGTCTCAGATCCGGTTGTGCATAACTTCGCAATGGTTGTCTCCTGAAGCACTGACATTTATGAACTGGAGAGCTAGACTGCTTGCTATTTATAAGCTTGAATTCTCAGTATTTTCAGGCAGGCGGAGGAGGAAGCTGACGTCCAAGATCTGGGCACCGATTGAGGAGTGGATAAAATGATAGGATACTTATTAGATGCTCATTGGTTTATGGTTAATTTTCTGCCCCACTTTAGGTTTTAGTCTTCCTGTAGGCTTTGTGTAATAATATTTATTTTTTGCTGGTTATTTTTTCTTTGTCCACTTTTCCTTTGTAGAAATCTTTTGTATGTTGTTTTGCTAAATGAAATCTGATTTATAATCTGATGTATTATTGCATTGAATGTCATGACTGCATTGTTTGGATCAAATAAAATGTATTTAAAAAAAAGAAAAAAAAGAAAGTTACCCTTCACTTGTAAGATGTTACAAGGCAGTTTCAATAATAACCTATGGTAGAGATAGCCCTTGCAATAGACAGAACAAATTGGCAGTATTTTCCTATTAGGACATGCAAAACACTCAAGCACATGTCCTACCTTTCACATACACTGCACCCTGCCTATGGGGTACCTTGGGCCTGCCTTAGGGGTGCATTACATGTAGAAAAAGGGGAGGTTTAGGTCAGCATGGCAACTGCCCTCACAGACACTGCAGTGGCAGGTCTGAGACATGTGGATGGCACAATCAGTGCTTCATGCCCACTAGTAGCATTTGATTTACAGACCCAGGGCACCCACAGTACACTTTACTAGGGACTTACCAGTAAATCATATATGCCAATCATGAATAACTAATCACAATAATAATTTACACAATGGAGCACTTGCACTTTAGCACTGATCAGCTATGGTAAAGTGTCCAGTGACCCTACCTGCTTAGACGGCCAATCCATGTGTCTTCAAAATAATTTAGTAAGGGTGCCAGTTTTTCTCCTCGATTTGTGTGAAACAGTTAGATTCCATAATTGAGGTATAGAACTCATCTACGCACTCAGGAGGTACGAAGCATAAGTCAGTACGTTTTCGTAATTCAAATTGCAGTTTACTGCCAGACAGATAGTCCTCGCCTCAGACTGTTTTTTGAGTTTTATGCCGGTATGCCTGAGAAAAGTAGAAAAACCATCCTTGAATTTGGGTGGTGGAATACAATTTACAAATGGTGTTAGTCATTGTTAACTTGAATTCAATTATCAGTTTTCTAGGACTTTTATCTAAGATTTTGGATTTTATCAGAAATAGTCCACCAAGTGGACTATACTGGAATATTGGACATTGTACCGGCACCACACTGTCCTCATTCGGAGCCTCATTGCTCCTACTGAAAAAATGCACTTAAAGGGTTCTATTCCTTATTTCTTTCATTGTTTTTAAAGCAGTGCCATGGTTGTCTTTTAATTTCCAATGATGTACGCAATGCTGCTGTAGCTGTTTTGTCTGCACTGCCGCTATCTATTGGAAGTGGAAAGGGATGGTAATGCTTATACTGTTCAACAATGTCTTAAGAAAATTAATAGGTCAGAGGCGAAGCAAGATGGTGGCAGCATGAGCAGCCGGAGCAACTGACGTTCCTCACCTCGCCTGATGCTAGAAGCCAATGCAGGGTGTGGATTGAGTGGATCTCGCTTTTGTGGCAGTGCGCAGCTCTTCAGGCTCCTCAATGCTGTCTCTATGACTGCATTTCTACTTTACGGCTCGGGAGTCTGGGAGTTGAGTACGTATCGGGGAAGCAAGACAGAGACTATCAGCGTGGTTCGAGCACTGTGTGTGCGAGCAGCAAGCAGTATGCACAGCGCGCTTCGGCAAGGCAGGCAAAAGCAGAGCAGTCTCTGGATCTCTACATGCCGACCACAGATCATGGCACCTAAACCAGCACATGGCGTCAAAGCCCATGTTGGAGAAACTGCTTCCCACTCTAAAACTGTAGCCAGACAAATTGAGTCTCTCAGGAAGCTACCGGATGGGAATGGAGCCTCAAGTACAGCAGAGATGGAATCAGGCAGTTAAATAAAAATGCAGTAGTTGTCTTGGATTTTTGCTTTGAAAAAACAACCACCTCTGCGGAACCGAAAACTATTAGGAATAATCCCCGCCGAGAGCACCCTGCAACAATATCCTACAGCACCACAAGACTCAACTGGCGATGAAACCCAGAGCCTAGATTTATCCCAGCTTCGACAGCTCAAGATTCTGGACCAGAGAGCTGAAATCAGACTAAACAACATTGTGAGAGTTTTGAGCTCAAAGGGGAACCCTAAAATGATTGAGAAATACATAGGTGAAGGGGCTGGGCCAGGTTTCCCTAGAGGCCTCTCTACCCTCCATATCAGGCTCCTCCGGGCCCCCTCCATTGCTGGGGGTGTGTTTGTGTGGCTCACTGGGACTACTGGGCATGCATTGGATCTGGCAGCCATTGGGAGAACTGACAAAGCACAGCCTCGCCTCACGTTTGAGGCGCGAATGTCCACCAAGCCGCAGCACGGGGAGGCTTCAGACTCTGATGTGTACGCCCAAGGAGAAGGCTCCTCCAAGCTGGAATCAACTCTACTTACCATGCAGAAGAGTCTCCAATCCATCAAAGGGTCTATGGCGGCGGTGAATCATAGACTAGACCATATGTCCTCCCAAATGGTGAAGCAGAATGTGCGGATGAGGGAAATAGAACAGCGCGTCTCCACAAACGAAGATGGCCTGAGCAAGGTGGCTGGCAAGGCGCTCCACATGGAAAAGGTTCTAGCGCTCATTCAAGCGAAGAATGAAGATTTGGAGGCATGGTCCCGCTGCAACAACATCCGTCTCATGAGCCTTCCGGAGTCCACCAACATTGGCAGAATGGAGACCTTCATTGAGTCCCTGATCAAGGACATATTCGTCTCTTACAATCTCTCTCCTATGTTCATAGTAGAGCAGGCCCATCATTCGCTGGCTGCAAGACCGGTTCCCCCCGGGCCCTATAATAGCACGCCTATTGAACTATAAGGACCGGGATGTATCTTGAGGCTCGCTAGAGAAAAATGCACAATTAACCACCAAGGGAACACCCTTCTTTCTTCCCTGAATTTACAGTGGCTGTCCAAGCTGAAAGGCGAGAGTTCGGTACAGTTAAAAAATTCTTGCAGTTGGAAAGCATTCCATACTCCATGCTGTACCCCGCCTGTTTACGGGTGGGTTAGGATGGGGATTGTAAAATGTTCACATCTCCTAAGGCGGCAATCGATCATGTCAAGAAGTTGAAGCAAAGAAGATCTGAGACTGCAGTGGTTCATGACGACGAGAAACAGTGATTGCGGACCCGGGTCTGCTCTATAGTTGTGTTACCGTTTGGCATACGTGACATGTTTAGTCTTTTCACTCTGGGATCCTCTGTTCATATTGTTGTCTGGTCATACCTTCCTCGCTATTACCTATAATTTCTCTTCTCCGTTGCAGGATCCGAGTCTGGCAGGGATGATGAACTTCACCCCGGATTCTGGTCCGTTAGTGGGTCAGGGTCCCAAATCACGAACAGTGTTGTGTTTTTCTCCCTTATAATCTGGCACTAAGAATTTTGGGGCTGGTGGATGGTTATTGCCATCTTCCTGCGCCTCTACTGTTACCCGCGCTCCAGTGTGGGCCGATAATATGACAACGCTTTATAATGCTGATTCACGTTACCAGCATTCAGGGCGGTCCTTGATCACCCACAGTAGCTGCCCTATAGGGACGGCACCTCATTTCGAAATGACTGTGTTTTGATGCAATGTCTATTGATGTCTGTTTGTAAATCCTCTCACATCTCTTCTACCTCATCAGCCACCTCCTGCTCTGTGGGAGGTTAGTAGCTCTCTGGTGTTCCCCCTGTGGGTGCCCCCCCAACTACAGTTTTGCATATTTTGTTCCCCATGTTGGGGTTTGTTATGGCCGGGACGGGATGGCTTTGGCAAGTTTGGGTCGCTGAAGTGGGTGGGGGGATGTGAGGGGTGGGTTAGGTAGGTTAGTGGACTTTTCTTTATTGTAATTTCCTAGCACCTCGTTGACCTGGTTCCAACATTGCCTCTCACGCTACTGATACATCTGAATTTGTATGTCTATGGGCAGTAACATAAAGTTCCTTACCTGGAATGTGCGCAGCTTGAATAGTCCTAAGTAGATAAGGTATGTGCTAGTGTAGTTAGATAGACACGACATCCAGGTGGCGTTCTTGCAAGAGACACAGCTTACGTAGCAGTCAGAAAAGAATATTGCCATCCGTTGGGCTGGGCTGAGGGTTGCCTTCTCTTACTCCTCTTACGCTCGGGGAGTGATGATTTTGGTGAAGAAAGGGGTCCCATTCACTGTGCTACACACAGAGATGGATACACAAGGCAGAATGGCGTTGGTCCATGGTCACCTTGGGGTGGTGGCAGTCCTTCTGGTGAATGTCTATGGCCCAAACATTGATGACCCCTCCTTTTTCATGGATGTTTGGCGCCGCATCTCTAAATTTCTTCCAGCTGAATTGTTCTGGGGCGACAATTTTAACACCTGCCTGGACGGGCAACTCAATGTACAGGGGCTCGGAGCGATGCAACAAAGTCAGGTGACAGAGGTGCTGTTAGGGGTTCTAGATGCAGCGGCTTTACAGGACATTTGGCGCATGCGGCACCCGGAAATCCGCAACCCTACATTTATTTTCATGGTGCATGGCACAAGGTCACACTTGGACTATTGGCTCCTTTCAGAGATAGCCTGCACTTGGGCTGTGGATGCTCGCCACCTGGCCAAAACGTTGTCGGATAACTCCCCCGCGCTCTTAGAGACGCGTGCTCCCACCTGCGAGCGCCCCTCATTTCAATGGCGATTGCAGCCCTTCTCACTTGCGGACCAAGTGTTCAGGTGCACTGTGGGCGCGGCCATTAGCAACTTTTTAAAAGAAAATGCTGGATCGGTAGACAGTCCTGGGATCTTATGGGAGGCATTTAAAGTAATCATCAGAGGCATCTGCATCGGTGCGCAGGCGGGGCTTTTAAAAGACCTCCGACGTCAGATACATAAACTTGCGGACAATATCTCTGCTTTAGAGCAAGATTATGCCCAAAATCCCGCCTCATCTACGCTAGCTACCATACGGGAGATGGTAACGGAATATAATGATACAGTGGATCAGGAGTTGGCACATAGGTCACGGCGCTTCAAAGCGTGTTACTATGGGGAGGGGAGCCACCCCAGTCGCTTGCTTGCTCAGGAAATGGCTGCACCTCGTACTCAGGACTACATCACAGAAATACTAGACTATGGGGGAGTAGTGCACTATACACCCCCTGAAATCAGTGAGGTGGTGCTGGACTTGTACTCCAATCTCTATGTAGATCAGTGGCATGAGTCAGCTACTGACATAAATGCTTACCTAGATGATGTTGTGCTGGGGTGGCTGTCTCTTAACCAATGCGAGTACCTCACTCAGCCCTTTAACATGGAAGATGTAAAATTGGCCATTAAGTCACTGCCCACCTGCAAGGCTGCGGGCTTGGATGAACTCCCTAGTGAGTTTTACAAGGCTTACGCTGAGGAGCTTGCCCCCAGATTCTTGGATGTCTTCGCGGAGGCATATGACAGTGTTACTCTCCCCCCCACGTTAAAAGAGGCGCTCCTGGTTGTGCCTGACAAGCCTGCTAGCCAATGTGACTCCTACTGCCCACTTTCCATCATAAATTTAGATGCCAAAATGTTGGCACAAATGATTGCCAATAGGCTTCAGCCCCTCATACCTAACCTGGTCCTCCCGGATCAGTCAGGTTTTGTCTCTGCCCAGTCCACGGCGTACAATTTGCGTACAGTCTTTGTAGTATGCTCTTTATGTTTATCCTAGGTTGATGTCATGGAACCTAGAATGCTTACATGAGGAGTATTCTAAGGAGTTCAGTTACTGCCTGGTAGCTGATGGTGAGGGTGTTAATGAATAAACCGTATTTATTCAACTATACATTTTCATGTGTATTTACAATGTTACATTGGCGACGAGGACGGGATGGAGTGAAAAGAAAGAGGAAGAACACCCTAACATCAAGCTAAGTGGATAGACTGTGTTTAAAAAAAAAAAATAATAATTACTTATGGTCTTTCTGGAATTGGGAATAAAAAGGAAAATTAATGGAAAAGCTGCTTAAGGAGTTTAAGTAATAAGAAGCAGATACTTGACGTATTTACTAAAATTAAACTTCCCCAGCGGCTGTAGATTTGAAAGAGGGAAAAAGTTTCCCCAGCAGCAGTTGGTAATTTCAGAGGAAGTGGTTGGAGAGACATACGAAGTGTATTTTAAGATTTGAGGAGAAAAGATATTTTTTTTTCTCTTTATTTCTTCTCCAGCGGCTGTATTGTGTTTAAGGGAAGTTTGTAATTTACATTTATTTCAAATTGTCAAAAGTCACTTTTAAAATGTATTATGACTTCTCCAGCGGCTGTGTGTTAATTTAATTTGAACGAGAAGGAAAGTTGAACAGGAAAACACAGTGTAAAACGTGAGGAAGTTATTTGGTGAAGTTGGAAGCCAAGGCGTCTATAATTTATTACCGTTTTCACCTCAAGCTGAAAATAATCCTGTGAGGCGAGCTCCTTCCTTCTCGGCGGTCCTGTTGGAATGATGATGTCATAGAGTGAGGAATGGGAGTTGGCGAAGGGCACGCGTAACCAACGGAAGAACTAGAGCGTCTGTGTGCTCCCAGGCGCGAGTTCAAAGGGCACATATTAGAGCAGGAGCGGCAGTTTTTTTTTCATCGCGTAGGGCAGGAAACGTCAATTCAGAGCCAGCCGCGGGCCGTGGAGGGAGTTACGGTGGGGCAGGGAGGCGGGGAGGGGGAGGGGCAGGGTGGAGAGGGCTAAAACCCGGCATATGGATAATTACAGGTAAGTAAACAATTTAATTAATAAAACGAATTTCGTAGCGCGCACTGCATCACAATTTGCGATGCAGTGCGCGCTACGAAATTCGTTTTATTATTTAAATTGTTTACTTACCTGTAATTATCCATATGCCGGTTTTTAGCCCTCTCCACCCTGCCCCTCCCCCTCCCCGCCTCCCTGCCCCACCGTAACTCCCTCCACGGCCCGCGGCTGTTCAGAGCTGAAGAAACAACATGAGAGTCTAAATGTGCCTGCGTTTAAGTTGAATGCCAATTCATCACAGGAGGATACGAAGAGAAAATGTTTTGGTGAACCTTGGGGAGAATTCTTTTGTGGTGAATAATATAGAGACTAAGACAATATTTATAAATTTGGTTTTGTATAAGAAAATGAAAGTTTACATATTTGCTTTAAGTTTTATTTGAAACTAAAGAAATAGGTATAGGTAATGTACATTGGGGCAATATTTGACAACTGTTTTGGAAAGAAACAATTTAACATTTAGTGTAAAGGCAGTTAGAAGGTACATTTATTGAAATTAGAACGTTGTGCATTTTATTTTTAAGTGTTTAGAATATAAGAATGCAGAATGTAACAACTCCAACGTTTTTCTTGAGTGATCCAGGTAAACCTAGGGTAAAATGGAGCAAATGGAAAAAGAATTTTGCGCACTATGCGAGAGTTTGTGGCGCAAACTTAAGTGCGGAAAGAAAATATTCTTTATTAATGCATTGTCTTGGAGGGGAAGGGCAGAAGGTCCTAGAAAATTTGCCTGCTTTGACACATCAAGAACAGAGGGGGTTGGATGAATATGAGGTTTGTTTGTTGCAACTTGACAAACATTATTTACCTCGTGTTAGTACTATAATGGAAAGGTATCATTTTGGAAGAAGAGAGCAAGGTAAAGAGGAGTCTGTGGAGGAATACCTAACTGCTTTGAGAAAATTGTCTTCTACTTGTAAGTTTGGTCCTGCCAACGAGGAACGTTTGAGGGATCAGCTAGTTTTGAAATGCAGAAAAGATAAAATTAGAGAGGAATTGTGGCTCAAAGATGAACCACCCCTAGAGGAAGTTGTAAGTATAGCCAAGAGGGTTGAACACATGATCAAATGTGTTGATGAATTAAAACATGACAAAGGGAAGTCTGAGGAAAAGGTGGATAAGTTAGAAGTACGGGAGGATGTAACGCAGGTAAAGGAGGTGAAAGAAAGCAAGCCTTTGGTAAATGATAAAAGTAAAGAGGAAGCATCTTCGTCAGGTGTAACTTGTTATAGATGTGAAAAAGCTGGTCATAAAGCGAATTCCAAGTTCTGTCCTGCGATGAGCTTTCTCTGTCATGGGTGTGGGAAAAAGGGGCATTTTGTGAAGTTTTGTAAATCAAAGGAAAAGAAAGGTGTAACCAAAGAAATTAAAGAAGTTATATGTCAGGTGAAGGATAAAGAAGGAAAGGATTATCCAACAGATTTGGTCAAGATTGAAGGAATTGAACTGGAAATGAAATTTGATTCTTGTGCACGCATAACAATTGTTTCTAAAGATTTTTATGAGAAATGTTTAAAGGATAGAAACAAATTAAGCAAAATGGATGTATGTGCAGGAGGATATGGTGGTGCACCTATAAGCATGATGGGATATTTCAATGCTGCCATTGAATTCAGGGAAAGAATTATTGTTGGGAAGGTTTATGTTTCCAAAGTGGGCGATTGTTTAATTGGGTGGCCACATCAACGATTGTTGGGAGTCATACTGAATCCTAATGCAAATCCTCAGATCCAAATTCAGGAGGTTGTATCAAAGGAAAACTCTTTTATGGAGGAGTTTCCTAAACTCTTTCAATCTGTTGTAGGTTGCCTAAAAGGCTATAAACATTGTATAAAGTTAAAGAAGAATGCTGTTCCAGTGGTTGCTAAGGTCAGGAGGATTCCAATAGCAGTTCAGGAAAAAGTTGAACAGGAACTGGAAAAACTACAGGAACAAGATATAATTACTACTGTGGAGGCAACTGAATGGTTGGCTCCCATTGTTGTCGCAAGCAAACCCAATGGCGATATAAGATTATGTTGTGACCTGAGGTCTCTCAATAAGGAAGTTGTAGTGGACAAATTTCCTTTGCCCAATATTGATGAGTTGCTATCATCCTTAGGTGATGCCAAGATTTTTACAACGCTTGATTTAGCGCAGGCTTATCACCAAATCGAATTGACGCAGGAATCGCAGGATCTTAAGGCATTTATCACTCCCATGGGTGCTTTTAAGTATAAGAGGATGCCGTTTGGTCTTGTGTCTGCTGCGTCGGTTTTTCAACGTGTCATGGCATCTATTTTGAAGGGTATAAGAAAGGTGAAATGCTATCAGGATGATTTGTTGATTTATGGTGTGAATCAAGAGGAGCATGATAGAATTTTAAGAACGGTTCTAAGAAGGTTAGAAAATGCAGGATTGACCTTAAAATTTGAAAAATGTAAATTTTCAGTCTCTGAAGTGAATTACTTAGGTCATACCATATCTGCTGTTGGAATTTCACCAAAGAAAGAGCTGGCTGAAACTATAAGAAACTTAGTATCACCAAAGAACAAGGAGGAGACTGTTTCTTTTCTTGGCATGGTGGAATATTATGGAAAGTTCATCAGGGATTTAGCTAGTAAATCTGGGGGATTGAGAGATCTTTTGGGGAAAAATAAGGAATTTAAGTGGACGGATGCATGTCAGAGGGAGTTTGAGAGTATCAAGGAAGATTTAGTTGCAGCACCTGATTTAAAGGCATTTGTTCCTTTTGAAGGGACTTATGTGATCACTGATGCAAGTTCAAAGGGTTTGGGAGCTATATTAAAACAAAGAAGGAATGGACAGGAGAAGCTTATTGCCTGTGCTTCAAGAAGTTTGAGAGGAGCGGAACTGAACTATTCGGTCATTGAGAAAGAAGCTTTGGCCATATTCTGGGCGTTAAATAAGTTCAGGAATTTTCTGTGGGGTCAGAAGTTTAAAATTTGTTCTGATCACAAGCCACTAAGGGAGATTTTTATGGTGAAAGGGTTGGATAATGTTTCCTCAAGGATCAGAAGATGGGTGATTGGTCTACAAGAATTCTGTTTTGATATTGACTATATACCTGGTGTAGAGAATGTATCGGCAGATTGTCTTTCACGTCTTGTTGATTGCTCCTTGGTGGTGGCTAATGAAGAATTGGATGGAGAAAGTTCGGTTAATGTTTGTGAAATTACCTCGGGGTCATTCTTGAAGAGGAATGGTTAGAGGAGTGTAACAAAGATGGTGAGATTGATGGTGTGATTGCTTCTCTAACGAGCAGTACTAACTTTAAAAAAGAACTGCCTAAGGTGTGGCATTTGGTCAAGAATGAGTTATCTGTGGAAAATGGTGTTCTTTTAAGAGGTTCTAAGTTAATTCCTCCGAGTAGTTTGAGGAAAAGGTTGATCGAGGAGGCTCATCAAGGACATATGGGAATAGTTAAAACAAAAGAAAGGATTTGTTGTTCTTTTTGGTGGCCAGGGATGGATTTGGAAATTGAAAGAGAGGTGCGGGAATGTTTGCAGTGTAAGGTAAGTGATAAAATTTTAGTATCTCGCACTGCTCCAATGATCTGTCGTGATCTTCCATGTGGACCTTGGGAGGACATTGCTATGGATATTGTGGGTCCGCTCTCAGGTGAGCATCGTACTCCCTATTTGATTGTTGTGATTGATCTCTATTCAAGGTGGGTTGAGATTTCTTCTGTTTCCGAGGTGACCTCTTCATCTGTCATTGATTTTCTAAAGGAAATATTTAAAAGGGAGGGTTTTCCAAAATCCCTATTGTCTGATAATGGTCCCCAGTTTTACTCTGGTATGATGTCTGATTTTTTGTTGAATTGTGGAATTAAGCACAAAAGATCTTCTGTCTATCACCAAGAGACTAATGGGACTGTAGAAAGATTTAATAGGGTGATAAAGGAACATTTTCAGCTTTCAAGAGTGAATGGCTTAGATTGGAAGGTAGAGTTGCAGAAGTGTATTCTGGCGCATAGGTTTTCACCACAGAGGTCAACCAAGAAAACTCCATTTGAGCTGTTTAAAGGAAGAACTCCTAATACCAGTTTGAGTCCGGCATGGATGTTCTGGGGAAAAGGGGTAAAGGATAATGGCATTGGTGAATGGAGAATGAGAGAGATAGAGCTACGTCAGAAAAATAAGAAGTGTTTTGATGAAAGAAAAAGGGTGCAGGAAGGGAGAGTTGAAGTTGGGGATGAAGTAAAGGTCAGGGCTCCTGTAGGTTCTTTGTCAGGGTCCAAATACTCTTGTCCCATGAAAGTTATCAAATGTTTTAATAATTCTGTGAAGTTAGAGAATGGGAAAATATGGAATTTGAATCGTGTTGCCATATTTAAGAAATGGAATGCTGATATTGATGCATGTGCACGTCGAACTATCTCCTTTGATGGCACAATGCTACCTCCTAATAGAGTAAGTTCACGTGTTAGAAAAGTACCGACTTACCTCCGTGATTACACCACCTAAAGAAGAAATCATTCTTCAATCTATGAGTTGATTTCTCTTTCTGCATTTTGTACTAAGTTGTAATTTTGATGTCTGAAAATTTTGTGTTTCATTTGTATTTTATCTGAAAGTTTTATCTTATTATAAGAAGGAGGATGTGTAGTATGCTCTTTATGTTTATCCTAGGTTGATGTCATGGAACCTAGAATGCTTACATGAGGAGTATTCTAAGGAGTTCAGTTACTGCCTGGTAACTGATGGTGAGGGTGTTAATGAATAAACCTTATTTATTCAACTATACATTTTCATGTGTATTTACAACTTTACAGTCTTCTCCACCCTGCATTACTTTGAGGCCGATTTTTAAGCTGTTGCTGTGTTACTGGATGCAGCAAAAACATTTGATTCCCTGCAGTAGGAGTTTATGTTCACTGTCCTACTTAGAATGGGGCTACCCCCCTTTTTTCTGAAATGGATGCACCTACTATATGAGGTGCCGGCTGCGCGTATCCGGGTCAATGGCTGGGTATCTAATGCGTTTCCTATTCGGCGTGGCATCCGGTAGGGCTGCCCCTTGTCGCCGAAGCTTTTTGCGCTAGCTGTGGAACCACTGGCTTGTAAGCTCCGTCAATGTCATGCACAGGCAGCATTACGGCTTAGACAGGGTCCATTGTAGTCTTGATGTACGCCGATGATATGCTTCTGTATGTCCGAGAACCTGCAACATTTCTCCCAGGACTGCTTCGCGAATATATAAAATTCAAACGCTTTTCAGGGCTTAGCATAAATTGGGCAAAGTCAACAGTGTTTCCTCTCACGGCTGGTACTCAGCGCGTCGAGCCAGACTTCTCACTAGTATGGTCAACTGAACCAGTAAAATATTTATGGGTATGGCTTCACAGGGATCCTGAGGTGGTTGTCTCGGAGAATTATGGCTCCGCCCTGATCCAAATCACTGAACGTGCTGCGCGGTGGGCTAAACTCCTACTCTCTTTAGCGGATCACATTGCGGTTGTCAAAATGACAATTTTGCTCAAAACTCCTTTACTTGTTCATTAATATCCCCATCCGTCTCAATCTTGCGCTGTTTAACTCACTTCAGTCAGCAATGATTTCCTTTGTGTGGGGTGGCAAGAAGCCTCGATGTAGCTGGGAGGTGCTGGTGTTGCCGTTTGAATGGGGGGGGGGCTTTGAGGCCCCGGCTTTGCGCCTATACTATATCTATGCACATGCCCAGTTTGCACATTATTGGTTCTTCCCACAGCGATTTCAGCAGCATGTAGCTATTGAAGCAGATGATCAATTGAGGGGGGGGAGAGAGAGATATCGGATCCTTTCAGTCTCCATTAGTTACTCATAATCAATAGGGGAAACGATCACTTGTCCTGCATAAACCAAGGTCTGCAGGTAGGTAAGTGGGTGTCTCCCAATAAAAGACCCTCATACACGTGTTTTTCTGGGTATCTCGTAGCGGTATATGATGTGTCCCCGCTTATTTAAACACGTGAGTGCGTAATCCTTGGGTCTGTTTTTTGTGTGTGCACCCTCCGCCAGGAGGCTTTACCTTTGGTTAAGGCAGTAGTGATCGTGGAAAGGTGGGTGAAAAAGGTGGTGATAAGTTAAAATTGTCCAAAGCTACCAGGAAATTGATTTTAATAGGTCTGGAGTTGGATAAGTATAAAATATTTTGTGCAGCTGTTGAATCGGTTATGAATTCTAGCGCACTTCATTAATGTTTTAAAAAGGTCGACATGTTTCAGCCTTAGTCGCCAAAAGGTCAGTAGGCTTTCTTCAGGACCAAAAAGGTGCAGTGAATAAAGTGAGGGAATAGGTAAATTTATAACCTGATTCTTGAGGTAGTAGAAGGTCGCATTGTACCTATAAGAAAAAGAAAACGTACACACAACAACATATAGGGAAAAGGGGTTGGGAGACATACAGTTGTGTACAATTGTACAGTTTTTTAAAACCACTGATTTGTACAAGAGGCTACAAAATGGCAATACATTGTGCAGAATCACTATCATTTCAGGCGTCAACTTATTCATTCTCATGCCATTGTGAAAAAGAGTGATTTTGCTATACTGTAGTGCGCTTAGTTGTAAAGTCTATCCGTGTCAGACTCTCTTTCAAAGTACTGATAGCAAGAGTGATGACATGCTTGTTCGCTATCTGGTGACAGTTCTCTGTTGTATTTACTGGTGGCTATATGGTGGTTTTGTTTGTGGAGTGGGATTTTTCTTCTCTGATTTACGTGGCCATACGGAGTTACCGTGAGGTCTGTTAGGTCTTATCGCTATGATTAATATTGTATACGGCTTTTTGTGCACGTGGTATCGATAAGTGATTGGATTCTGTGTGGATCGTTTGGCTATGGGAGCGGAGCTCGTGGTGGTAATTTATCGAGCCTACCTCTACGTCTTGAAGGGTTTTGCTTCTTCAGGGAGGAGGGCACACAGAGGGAGGTTGTACTATGGGGAGAGGTCAATTGTTAGTTCCAAATAGTAAAACTACTTGCGGTTTGTCTCTCCAATGTCCGTAGTTTCAGCTTGTTACCTCAATCCTTCGCCTCGGTGCGCGCAGCATGTGCTGTCTCTGCCACTCTTCACCCGGAATTCAAAGTGAGTTTAATCCGGTTTGTTCTTTAAGAGAACCAAAATAATAGAGATAGACAAAGTATTTGTAGTTTATCAAATCTTTTCGCTCGCGGTGATACCGCGTATTCTTCAATGGTTATAGTTAATTCTTCGATGAATTAATTGAATGTGGAGACAGATTTTTATCGTTGTTTGTTTGATTAATAATAACGGTGGAGTTATTAATTATGTTGTGAATTAATTATAAATAGGGGCGGTTGTAGTTGGAATTGATACGAGGTCTGTTCGAATAGTTCAATTCTAATGAGACTCTCATTAAGTTTTTGCACTCAGTTTCGGTTCTGGTTTATGGGGTAGCGAATTCTTTTCTTTCCTTTCATTGTGAGGGGATATGTTTAAGTCATTTATTCAGGGATAGCCATGGAATAGAGTAATTGAGACCGCTGGTGTCTGTCTTTAATCTATGGACCCAGCGTTGCTCCTTTTCGAATAGGATTTTCGTAGCATTCCTATCTATTGTTTCTAGAGTTTCCAGGATGACCCACTGGAGGTCATTAATAGTGTGACCTAATTCTTTGTAGTGGGTGGACATTTTGGTAGTCGTTCGTTTACAGTTCACATTGCTGCGATGTTCACATAGTCGCTGTCTTGCTTTTCGGCAGGTCATGCCAATGTACCTCATCTGGCACGGGCAGGTAATCATGTAAATTACATGACTTGTATTGCAGTTCGTGTGGCGTTTTAATTTCCAGACGAAATTGGGAAGTAGCTGCAATTCTTTTGTGGGTTTTGTGGTCTCACAGGCTGTGCAGGTTCCACAAGGATAATGTCCTGTTATTGGGACGTGTTCCATAGTCCTGGTTGGTTTTTCTTTTTCTCGGGTGGTGGCCTGGTGTGAACCAATAGGTCCTTGAGATTTTGACTTCTCTTGTTTGCAAAGCGTGGTTTGGGCCAATTTAGTTTGTTTGATGTTATAATCTTCCAGTTTTTGTTGATTATCTTTTTGACCTGATTTGTGACTGGACTGTAAGTAGTGACACACGTTGTTCTGTCGTCTTGTGTCTTGGGGTGTGTCTCCAGTAATGCTTCCCTCGATTGGTTACGGGCTCGTTTTTTGCAAGAGTGGATCACCTTCTTGGGATATTCTCGGGCCGTGACTTTTTCACATAAATCTTCAGCTTGATTTTTATAATCACCTATTGAGCTGCAGTTCCTTCTCAGGCGGAGGAACTGGCTGTACGGGAGATTCTCTCGTAATGGCCGCGGGTGGAAGCTTTTGAATGATAATAAGCTGTTCTTGGCTGTAGGTTTAAAGAAAGTCCGAGTTTGTAAGGTGTTGTTTTCTGCAAAGATAGTTATATCCAGGAAATCCAGGGTTTTTTCATTGGCAATGTATGTGAATTTTAGACAATCATCTTGGTTATTTAACCAGCAGTGAAAGTTCTTGAGAGTTTCGTGGTTTCCTTTCCAAATCAGGAGGATGTCGTCTATATATCTCTTCCAGAAAATAATCTGGTCAAAAAAGGGATTATTTCTGTTATGAACATGGGCGTCTTCAAAGGTGCTTACATAAAGACCCGCTACGCTTGGGGCAAAGGTACTGCCCATGGATGTCCCATGATGTTGGGCAAAGAGGGTGTCTTTGTACTGAAAAAAGTTTTCTGTTAGCGCTAGTCGGCAACATTCAAGGACGAAATGTCTGGGCGTTTTATAAGGCCATTCCATTCCAAAAAGTATTGTTTCCAGAATGTCTAGAGTTTTTTTCTGTGGTAGGCTCGTGTAGAGGCTCTTTACATCGAGCCCTACTAGGAGCATTGTGTCTTCTGAGTATTCGAAATTGGCCAACTTATTTAGTAGGTCTCTCGTGTCTTTCAGATACGTCGGGGTTCTTTGGACTATGGGTCTCAAGTACTGGTCCGCAAATTCCGAGAGGGGTTCCAAAATTGAGTTGATTCCAGCAACAATTGGCCTCCCAGGAGGGGGTATATTTCCTTTGTGTGTTTTAGGAAGGGAGTAGAAATATGGTGTTACAGGTGACTTCGTTTCTAGGTAATCCGCCTCTTTTTTGGATAGCCAGTTGTTAGCTTCTGCTTCTTCGACCATGAGAGATATTGTCCTTTGTAAACGCATCGTCGGGTCTGTTGTTAAGACTTCATAAAATTTAGTATCTGAAAGTAGATCTTGGCATTGTTTGTCATATCCCTCAACGGATAGTATGACCACTCCTCCACCCTTATCCGCTGGTTTTATTACGATCTCTTTGTCGTTCCTGAGTTCGGTAAGGGCCAGTTGTTCCGACTTGGTGATGTTTTGAAAAGGCTTTTGGGTTTGTAAATTCAGTTCATCCAGCTCTTTCATTATGGCCTGTTCGAAGGTACATATTTCGATCGGGACTTGTGAGTTGAGAGGGCAGAAGTTGGACTTGTTTCTCAAGTTTGTTTCTCCTTCTTGGGGTGGTGGTAATTCGTCCTTAAAGAAAGCTTTTAGTTTTAAAGTGCGTCAGAAATTGGCTAGTTCACATTTTGTTTTGAAAATGTCAGTCTTTGGAGTAGGTACATAACCCAGGCCTTTGTTTAGGACACTTATCTCGTTTTCCGTAAGATTTTTGTTTGTCAAGTTTACGATAAGGTCATTGGACTTGGTCCCGTTTTGGCCTTGGTCACGCTCCTGGTTTGGACCTGTCTTGTTTGATCGGACCAGGTTATTCCTTTTTGTCTTGGGCGGCGATTGAATCGGCCATTCCCTAAAAAAGGAATGCCTTGTTGAAAATTTTGGCCTCCTTGTGGCTGCATTTGTTGGTTCATGGGTACTTGGAAGAACGGATTCGGCCATCCTTGAAATAGTGGATTGAAGGGGTGGAAGGGCACACCTTGTCCGCTGTTTTGGTAATATGGAGGGCATCCAAAGTTGTTGTAGCCTCTTCTATTACCTCTTCTGTTTCTGAAATTCCCTCTACCTCGATTGGTTGTGTCATCTCCGCTCTGATCTGAGCTGTCGTTGGATGATACGCTGTTGGAATCGTAGTTCGAGGTATTTTCATTTGGTTTGTAATCGAACCCCGAAGCCACGATGAACAAGCTCCAGAGAATTCAAAACGTCGCCGCCCGGATTCTTACTAATACTCCTGCAGAAGCCTCGGCTAAACCAGCACTAAAACTTCTTCACTGGCTCCCAATAAGGGAGCGGGTCAAAGTTAAGGCCCTGTGCCTAGCCCACAAACTGCTACAAAATCAAGGCCCCCTTATTCTCAGAAAATTTATCAAACCCTATAAATCCTCTAGATCCCTCCGCTCGGACAAGGAGAATTTCATTATAACTCCCAGATTTAAGAAAGCACGCTCAGGTGGAAGACTTTTTTCAGTTCACACCGCACGCCTCTGGAATGCACTCCCCCGCAACCTGAGGACTGAACCACTTTATCTACGCTTTAGGAAGCGGCTGAAAACCCACCTTTTCCCCTAAAAAAAAAAAAATTTAAAAAACAAATGAAACTTGCTTCCCCGGAACCTCGAATTCTAGTCCCCCCCCCCTCCCCTTACCCCTCCTTCTTTTCTGGCCCACTGACCTTTGGAGGTAGGGTTCTTAGCACTGGGATACCTCTGGGTGACTACGCGCTCTATAAAAACATTTTAATAATAATAATTTTAATAATAATCCTTGCTGCTGTAAGGATGTATCCGTTCTAAGGAAAATTTCTTTAGTTCTTTGGCTAATTTCTGCAGCTTTCTTTGCATTAGATACTCCTGACTTTCTTTCATCTCTTTATTGATTTCTTCCAAGCGGGTTTTATAAATGGTAACATTTACGGTGTTGTTCAGTTTGGTTTCTAGGATTTCTATATTGACCGTGAGTTCATTCGTCAGTCTTGTCGCAGTTTTAATTATTAGCACAAGGTAGTCTCTGGTACATTTCCATGAAATGGAAGACCAGTCCTTCCGAAAAGCTAAGTCTGTTAGAAAGATTCGTGGGGCATTTGTTACCCACAGTCCTCTCGGTGCAGCGTTGACTCGGAGATACTCGGTCATTATGATCCCATGTACGGCCGTTCTCACTTGTTCTTTTTTAATTTCGCTTAGTTCGTCCCATTCCGCCGTTGAGGACAGAGTCTGATTAAGGTCACCTTCCATGAGTAGTGGTGGTCTGGCAAGTAATTCATCTATATCTTCAGTGGTGTAGCTGAGTCCAAAACTTCCTGCCATGGTGGAGTACCACGGTGGGGTAGCCTGTTGTGGTTGGACTCACGTTCAATGTTTTTTGTGCAGTTTTTTCTGGAAGATCTCCCACAGCTGTGCGCTGCTTGATACGTATGATCAATTGAGGGGGGGGAGAGAGAGATATCGGATCCTTTCAGTCTCCATTAGTTACTCATAATCAATAGGGGAAAGGATCACTTGTCCTGCATAAACCAAGGTCTGCAGGCAGGTAAGTGGGTGTCTCCCAATAAAAGACCCTCATACACGCGTTTTTCTGGGTATCTCGTAGCGGTATATGATGTGTCCCCGCTTCTTTAAACACGTGAGTGCGTAATCCTTGGGTCTGTTTTTTGTGTGTGCACCCTCCGCCAGGAGGCTTTACCTTTGGTTAAGGCAGTAGTGATCGTGCAAAGGTGGGTGAAAAAGGTGGTGATAAGTTAAAATTGTCCAAAGCTACCAGGAAATTGATTTTAATAGGTCTGGAGTTGGACAAGTATAAAATATTTTGTGCAGCTGTTGAATTGGTTATGAATTCTAGCGCACTTCATTAATGTTTTAAAAAGGTCGACATGTTTCAGCCTTAGTCGCCAAAAGGTCAGTAGGCTTTCTTCAGGATCAAAAAGGTGCGGTGAATAAAGTGAAAGAATAGGTAAATTTATAACCTGATTCTTGAGGTAGTAGAAGGTCGCATTGTACCTATAAGAAAAAGAAAACGTACACACAACAACATATAGGGAAAAGGGGTTGGGAGACATACAGTTGTGTACAATTGTACAGTTTTTTAAAACCACTGATTTGTACAAGAAGCTACAAAATGGCAATACTTTGTGCAGAATCACTATCATTTCAGGCGTCAACTTATTCATTCTCATGCCATTGTGAAAAAGAGTGATTTTGCTATACTGTAGTGCGCTTAGTTGTAAAGTCTATCCGTGTCAGACTCTCTTTCAAAGTACTGATAGCAAGAGTGATGACATGCTTGTTCGCTATCTGGTGACAGTTCTCTGTTGTATTTACTGGTGGCTATATGGTGGTTTTGTTTGTGGAGTGGGATTTTTCTTCTCTGATTTACGTGGCCATACAGAGTTACCATGAGGTCTGTTAGGTCTTATTGCTATGATTAATTTTGTATACGGCTTTTTGTGCACTTGGTATCGATAAGTGATTGGGTTCTGTGTGGATCGTTTGGCAATGGGAGCGAAGCTCGTGGTGGTAATTTATCGAGCCTACCTCTACGTCTTCAAGGGTTTTGCTTCTTCAGGGAGGAGGGCACACAGAGGGAGGTTGTACTATGGGGAGAGGTCAAACAAACTAAATTGGCCCAAACCACGCTTTGCAAACAAGAGAAGTCAAAATCTCAAGGACCTATTGGTTCACACCAGGCCACCACCCAAGAAAAAGAAAAAGCAACCAGGACTATGGAACACCGTCCCAATAACAGGACATTATCCTTGTGGAACCTGCACAGCCTGTGAGACCACAAAACCCACAAAAGAATTGCAGCTACTTCCCAATTTCATCTGGAAATTAAAACGCCACACGAACTGCAATACAAGTCATGTAATTTACATGATTCCCTGCCCGTGCCAGATGAGGTACATTGGCATGACCTGCCGAAAAGCAAGACAGCGACTATGTGAACACCGCAGCAATGTGAACTGTAAACAAACGACTACCAAAATGTCCACCCACTACAAAGAATTAGGTCACACTATTAATGACCTCCAGTGGGTCATCCTGGAAACTCTAGAAACAATAGATAGGAATGCTACGAAAATCCTATTCGAAAAGGAGCAACGCTGGGTCCATAGAATAAAGACAGACACCAGCGGTCTCAATGACTCTATTCCATGGCTATCCCTGAATAAATGACTTAAACATATCCCCTCACGATGAAAGGAAAGAAAAGAATTCGCTACCCCATAAACCAGAACCGAAACTGAATGCAAAAACTTAATGAGAGTCTCATTAGAATTGAACTATTCGAACAGACCTCGTATCAATTCCAACTACAACCGCCCCTATTTATAATTAATTCACAACATAATTAATAACTCCACCGTTATTATTAATCAAACAAACAACGATAAAAATCTGTCTCCACATTCAATTAATTCATCCAAGAATTAACTATAACCATTGAAGAATAGGCGGTATCACCGCGAGCGAAAAGATTTGATAAACTACAAATACTTTGTCTATCTCTATTATTTTGGTTCTCTTAAAGAACGAACCGGATTCAACTCACTTTGAATTCCGGCTGAAGAGTGGCAGAGACAGCACATGCTGCGAGAACCGAGGCAAAGGATTGAGGTAACAAGCTGAAACTACGGACATTGGAGAGACAAACCGCAAGTAGTTTTACTATTTGGAACTAACAATTGACCTCTCCCCATAGTACAACCTCCCTCTGTGTGCCCTCCTCCCTGAAGAAGCAAAACCCTTCAAGACGTAGAGGTAGGCTCGATAAATTACCACCACGAGCTCCGCTCCCATAGCCAAACGATCCACACAGAACCCAATCACTTATCGATACCACGTGCACAAAAAGCCGTATACAAAATTAATCATAGCGATAAGACCTAACAGACCTCACGGTAACTCCGTATGGCCATGTAAATCAGAGAAGAAAAATCCCACTCCACAAACAAAACCACCATATGGCCACCAGTAAATACAACAGAGAACTGTCACCAGATAGCGAACAAGCATGTCATCACTCTTGCTATCAGTACTTTGAAAGAGAGTCCGACACGGATTGACTTTACAACTAAGCGCACTACAGTATAGCAAAATCACTCTTTTTCACAATGGCATGAGAATGAATAAGTTGACGCCTGAAATGATAGTGATTCTGCACAAAGTATTGCCATTTTGTAGCTGCTTGTACAAATCAGTGGTTTTAAAAAACTGTACAATTGTACACAACTGTATGTCTCCCAACCCCTTTTCCCTATATGTTGTTGTGTGTACGATTTCTTTTCCTTATAGGTACAATGCGACCTTCTACTACCTCAAGAATCAGGTTATAAATTTACCTATTCTTTCACTTTATTCACTGCACCTTTTTGGTCCTGAAGAAAGCCTACTGACCTTTTGGCGACTAAGGCTGAAACATGTCGACCTTTTTAAAACATTAATGAAGTGCGCTAGAATTCATAACCGATTCAACAGCTGCACAAAATATTTTATACTTGTCCAACTCCAGACCTATTAAAATCAATTTCCTGGTAGCTTTGGACCATTTTAACATATCACCACCTTTTTCACCCACCTTTCCACGATCACTACTGCCTTAACCAAAGGTAAAGCCTCCTGGCGGAGGGTGCACACACAAAAAACAGACCCAAGGATTACGCACTCACGTGTTTAAATAAGCGGGGACACATCATATACCGCTACGAGATACCCAGAAATACGCGTGTATGAGGGTATTTTATTGGGAGACACCCACTTACCTACCTGCAGACCTTGGTTTATGCAGGACAAGTGATCCTTTCCCCTATTGATTATGAGTAACTAATGGAGACTGAAAGGATCCGATATCTCTCTCTCCCCCCCCTCAATTGATCATACGTATCAAGCAGCACACAGCTGTGGGAGATCTTCCAGAAAAAACTGCACAAAAAACATTGAACGTGAGTCCAACCACAACAGGCTACCCCACCGTGGTACTCCACCATGGCAGGAAGTTTTGGACTCAGCTACACCACTGAAGACAAAGATGAAATACTTGCCAGACCACCACTACTCATGGAAGGTGACCTTAATCAGACTCTGTCCTCAACGGCGGAATGGGACGAACTAAGCGAAATTAAAAAAGAACAAGTGAGAACGGCCGTACATGGGATCATAATGACCGAGTATCTCCGAGTCAACGCTGCACCGAGAGGACTGTGGGTAACAAATGCCCCACAAATCTTTCTAAAAGACTTAGCTTTTCGGAAGGACTGGTCTTCCATTTCATGGAAATGTACCAGAGACTACCTTGTGCTCATAATTAAAACTGCGACAAGACTGACGAATGAACTCACGGTCAAAATAGAAATCCTCGAAACCAAACTGAACAACACCGTAAATGTTACCATTTATAAATCCCGCTTGGACGAAATCAATAAAGAGATGAAAGAAAGTCAGGAGTATCTAATGCAAACAAAGCTGCAGAAATTAGCCAAAGAACTAAAGAAATTTTCCTTAGAACGGATACATCCTTACAGCAGCAAGGATTACAAACCAAATGAAAATACCTCGAACTACGATTTCAACGGCGTATCATCCAACGACAGCTCAGATCAGAGCGGAGATGACACAACCATTTGAGGTAGAGGGAATTTCAGAAACAGAAGAGGTAATAGAAGAGGCTACAACAACTTTGGACGTCCTCCATATTACCAAAACAGCGGACAAGGTGTGCCCTTCCACCCCTTCAATCCACTATTTCAAGGATGGCCGAATCCGTTCTTCCAAGTACCCATGAACCAACAAATGCAGCCAGAAGGAGACCAAAATTTTCAACAAGGCATTCCTTTTTAGGAAATGGCCGGTTCAATCGCCGCCCAAGACAAAAAGGAATAACCTGGTCCGATCAAACAAGACAGGTCCAAACCAGGAGCGTGACCAAGGCCAAAACGGGACCAAGTCCAACGACCTTATCGTAAACTTGACAAACAAAAATCTTACGGAAAACGAGATAAGTGTCCCAAACAAAGGCCTGGGTTATGTACCTACTCCAAAGACTGACATTTTCAAAACAAAATGTGAACTAGCCAATTTCTGCCGCACTTTAAAACTAAAAGCTTTCTTTAAGGACGAATTACCACCACCCCAAGAAGTAGACACAAACTTGAGAAACAAGTCCAACTTCTGCCCTCTCAACTCACAAGTCCCGATCGAAATATGTACCTTCGAACAGGCCATAATGAAAGAGCTGGATGAACTGAATTTACAAACCCAAAAGCCTTTTCAAAACATCACCAAGGCGGAACAACTGGCCCTTACCGAACTCAGGAACGACAAAGAGATCGTAATAAAACCAGCGGATAAAGGTGGAGGAGTAGTCATACTATCCGTTGAGGGAGAGGACAAACAATGCCAAGATCTACTTTCAGATACTAAATTTTATGAAGTCTTAACAACAGACCCGACGATGCGTTTACAAAGGACAATATCTCTCATGGTCAAAGAAGCAGAAGCTAACAACTGGCTATCCAAAAAAGAGGCTGATTACCTAGAAACGAAGTCACCTGTAACACCATATTTCTACTCCCTTCCTAAAACACACAAAGGAAAGATACCCCCTCCTGGGAGGCCAATAGTTGCTGGAATCAACTCAATTTTGGAACCCCTCTCGGAATTTGTAGACCAGTACTTGAGACCCATAGTCCAAAGAACCCCGACGTATCTGAAAGACACGAGAGACCTACTAAATAAGTTGGCTAATTTCAAATATTCAGAAGACACAATGCTCCTAGTAGGGCTCGATGTAGAGAGCCTCTACACGAGCCTACCACAGAAAAAAACTCTAGACATTCTGGAAACAATACTTTTTGGAATGGAATGGCCTTATAAAACGCCCAGACATTTCGTCCTTGAATGTTGTCGACTAGCGCTAACAGAAAACTTTTTTCAGTACAAAGACACCCTCTTTGCCCAACGTCATGGGACATCCATGGGCAGTACCTTTGCCCCAAGCGTAGCGGGTCTTTACGTAAGCACCTTTGAAGACACCCATGTTCATAACAGAAATAATCCCTTTTTTGACCAGATTATTTTCTGGAAGAGATATATAGACAACATCCTCCTGATTTGGAAAGGAAACCACGAAACTCTCAAGAACTTTCACTGCTGGTTAAATAACCAAGATGATTGTCTAAAATTCACATACGTTGCCAATAAAAAAAAACTGGATTTCCTGGATATAACTATCTTTGCAGAAAACAACACCTTACAAACTCTGACTTTCTTTAAACCCACAGCCAAGAACAGCTTATTATCATTCAAAAGCTTCCACCCGCGGCCATTACGAGAGAACCTCCCGTATAGCCAGTTCCTCCGCCTGAGAAGGAACTGCAGCTCAATAGGTGATTATAAAAATCAAGCTGAAGATTTATGGGAAAAACTCACGGCCCGAGAATATCCCAGGAAGGTGATCCACTCTTGCAAAAAACGAGCCCGTAACCAATCGAGGGGAGCATTACTGGAGACACACCCCAAGACACAAGACGACAGAACAACGTGTGTCACTACTTACAGTCCAGTCACAAATCAGGTCAAAAAGATAATCAACAAAAATTGGAAGATTATAACATCAAACAAACTAAATTGGCCTAAACCACGCTTTGCAAACAAGAGAAGTCAAAATCTCAAGGACCTATTGGTTCACACCAGGCCACCACCCAAGAAAAAGAAAAACCAACCAGGACTATCGAACACCGTCCCAATAACAGGACATTATCCTTGTGGAACCTGCACAGCCTGTGAGACCACAAAATCCACGAAAGAATTGCAGCTACTTCCCAATTTCGTCTGGAAATTAAAACGCCACACGAACTGCAATACAAGTCATGTAATTTACATGATTACCTGCCCGTGCCAGATGAGGTACATTGGCATGACCTGCCGAAAAGCAAGACAGCGACTATGTGAACATCGCAGCAATGTAAACTGTAAACGAACGACTACCAAAATGTCCACCCACTACAAAGAATTAGGTCACACTATTAATGACCTCCAGTGAGTCATCCTGGAAACTCTAGAAACAATAGATAGGAATGCTACGAAAATCCTATTCGAAAAGGAGCAACGCTGGGTCCATAGATTAAAGACAGACACCAGCGGTCTCAATGACTCTATTCCATGGCTATCCCTGAATAAATGACTTAAACATATCCCCTCACAATGAAAGGAAAGAAAAGATTTCGCTACCCCATAAACCAGAACCGAAACTGAGTGCAAAAACTTAATGAGAGTCTCATTAGAATTGAACTATTTGAACAGACCTCGTATCAATTCCAACTACAACCGCCCCTATTTATAATTAATTCACAACATAATTAATAACTCCACCGTTATTATTAATCAAACAAACAACGATAAAAATCTGTCTTCACATTCAATTAATTCATCGAAGAATTAACTATAACCATTGAAGAATACGCGGTATCACCGCGAGCGAAAAGATTTGATAAACTACAAATACTTTGTCTATCTCTATTATTTTGGTTCTCTTAAAGAACGAACCGGATTCAACTCACTTTGAATTCCGGGTGAAGAGTGGCAGAGACAGCACATGCTGCTCGAACCGAGGCGAAGGATTGAGGTAACAAGCTGAAACTACGGACATTGGAGAGACAAACCGCAAGTAGTTTTACTATTTGGAACTAACAATTGACCAATCCCCATAGTACAACCTCCCTCTGTGTGCCCTCCTCCCTGAAGAAGCAAAACCCTTCAAGACGTACAGGTAGGCTCGATAAATTACCACCACGAGCTCCTCTCCCATATCCAAACGATCCACACAGAACCCAATCACTTATCGATACCACGTGCACAAAAAGCCGTATACAAAATTAATCATAGCGATAAGACCTAACAGACCTCACGGTAACTCCGTATGGCCACGTAAATCAGAGAAGAAAAATCCCACCCCACAAACAAAACCACCATATAGCTACCAGTAAATACAACAGAGAACTGTCACCAGATAGCGAACAAGCATGTCATCACTCTTGCTATCAGTACTTTGAAAGAGAGTCTGACACGGATAGACTTTACAACTAAGCGCACTACAGTATAGCAAAATCACTCTTTTTCACAATGGCATGAGAATGAATAAGTTGACGCCTGAAATGATAGTGATTCTGCACAAAGTATTGCCATTTTGTAGCTTCTTGTACAAATCAGTGGTTTAAAAAAAGTGTACAATTGTACACAACTGTATGTCTCCCAACCCCTTTTCCCTATATGTTGTTGTGTGTACGTTTTCTTTTTCTTATAGGTACAATGCGACCTTCTACTACCTCAAGAATCAGGTTATAAATTTACCTATTCTTTCACTTTATTCACTGCACCTTTTTGGTCCTGAAGAAAGCCTACTGACCTTTTGGCGACTAAGGCTGAAACATGTCGACCTTTTTAAAACATTAATGAAGTGCGCTAGAATTCATAACCGATTCAACAGCTGCACAAAATATTTTATACTTGTCCAACTCCAGACCTATTAAAATCAATTTCCTGGTAGCTTTGGACAATTTTAACTTATCACCACCTTTTTCACCCACCTTTCCACGATCACTACTGCCTTAACCAAAGGTAAAGCCTCCTGGCGGAGGGTGCACACACAAAATACAGACCCAAGGATTACGCACTCACGTGTTTAAATAAGCGGGGACACATCATATACCGCTACGAGATACCCAGAAAAACGTGTGTATGAGGGTCTTTTATTGGGAGACACCCATTTACCTACCTGCAGACCTTGGTTTATGCAGGACAAGTGATCCTTTCCCCTATTGATTATGAGCTATTGAAGCAGATGCAGTCCTTCCGATGTCCCTTGCTGCGACCGCCTTGTCTGGGGGGGGGGGTTATGGACCCTGAACTGAAATCAACCCGGCACTTTGCATGGCATGGGTGTGGAAGATGCTTGCGGTGCGTGCCCAATTGCAGTATCTCTACGCCCTAAGGTTACCGCTCGTTGCGCACCCGGATATATCGGCTGCAAAGAAACCGGCTGCCCTTAAGGTGTTAGGCACTGTGGGAATAACTCAATTAGGGAACCTCTATAAACATGGCCAGTTCAGGTCACTCTCTTACATTCAGGTTGGTAGGGAGCAGGGGTTGATGCTTGGGTTCACTTATGTGCGCGTGCAGCAGGCAATGCAAACCATTTACTCTGCTTACCCAGCAGAGCCCAAGGCGCTGTTAGCATTTCAGCCGGTGTTAGCAGTAGTGGATCGCACAGGTCTGATCACAAAATTGTATACTGCGTCCCTTAGGGAAGGAGAACAGCTCGGCTCCCCTTCATATAACAAATGGGTGGCGCTACTGGGGACTTCATTGTCGCAGGCCATGTGGAAATTATGCTGTGTCCTAACTGGCCGACTAACTGCAAATTGTTACCTCCGCATCATCCATTTTAAATACCTGCACCAGCTATACTAAACCTCGATGCAATTGAAGAGGTTTGGTCTGCGGGAGAGCTCCTGCTGTGTTCGTTGTGAACAGGGGGATGCTTGCTTCTAGCATCTCGCATGGAACTGTAAAGGTATATACAGTTTTTAGGGTAAGGTTACTAACCTGCTTACAAATGTGGTGTCAGAGGCTGTGCTATGTACTCCTGAGGTATGCCTATTAAGCTGGGTAAAGAATCTAAAACCCTGCAACCGCAGACTGGTGGCTGCCTCGACCCTATTAGCTAAGAGAGCTGTGGCGCAGTGCTGGGGCTCTAGACTCACCCCAACACTGAAACAATGGGTCCAGGATTTACTGTATTGCAAAGAGCAACTTGAGACCTATGCTGAGGAACTGCCTGAAACTTCATGCCCTAAATATTTTTGGGCCCCGCTGTCAGTGTATCTGCTAACAAACCCTGATGTGCAATAGGTGCTGTAATCTGATTCTCTGGCTTTGCCTTTTCTTGGGACTGCCATGTGTTGTTCTACTGTCGAATGTGATGAGATGTTTTGTTGAGGTCACAGTATTTTTCTCTCAGAGCCGCGGGGGACAATGGGTTGGAGGGAGGTGGGGAGTTCTGAGGGTTGTAACTTTGCTTCTAGGAACAAAACAAATGCTTGTACTGTTATTGATCCTTGATGTTCGTTTTGGCCTCTTGCAAGAGGACCAGATGTCTACTAAACAAGCTGCTCAAGAGACAAATAAAAATAATAATAATAAAGGCCAAATCATTTCTTGATACCCTTAAATGAATGGGAGTGGATGAAGAGCAAGGTCCAGAAACTCTGGAATTAATTAGGAAAAACAAGGGACCGATTATTGGTGATTCTCTCCCTGTACAAAGTATAAGTCTGTCAGATAAGTATTTAGTTTCGGAATCATAGGGTCTTTTTTTCTCTAGGTTTGGTAGGATAGGCACGGCTTGTTTACTGTGTAGGTGTCAGGTAGGGTGGAGGGGACAGCACCACTCATTTATCGACCAGGCTGGTTCAATTGCCTTTTTTTGGTGGTTGGGTTGAAGTGGGGGAAGGTGGGATGATTTGGGCTGGGGGTGGGAAAGGGAGCCTTAATTCAGAGGCCAGCAAGCAGAACTTTGTATCACTTAATGATATATTAAGATACAAATAATGAAATGGCAGACACAGAAGATGGAGTCTCAGAGGGGGAATGTGGGGAAATTCAAAGCTGTATAACGTCCAAAGCAAAGCTATGCTGGGTAGGAATTTAGAGATACAATATGAGGGATGTAACTGATCTGCAACCACACTCAATATGTGTGGGTTGAATTATATAGACAAGAGACATTGGTGGTATCAGGATTGAGGATGTGAAAGCTTGATATTATCTGCCTTCAGAAGACCCACATCCCTTGGTGAAAGAGAAGTGTACTCTCGGACGGATCTTGGACTGGATCTCTTTAGTTGCACAAGGTTTAACTTCTAGAGTGTTAGCTATACTTGGTAGACGGTTTAGGTGCACAGTACTTCAGAAATTATCAAATAAAATGGGTAGGTGGGTCATTATGGATAGCAAGATTGGGGACGGCATTCATACTGTGTTCAATCTATGAAGCTAATATAGACGAGGCTGATACTCTGGATTTTCTGAATGTTGAGCTCTCAAAATGGTCAACTCCAGTGATAATGTGCGGGGACTTTATTATATATTTAGAAGTGGATAAAAGATCAGAATCCCTCCAGTGGTATAGGGGAAGAAAGCCTATGCTATTTAAGGCACTCAGCTGGTTGGTGAAAAATCGCAGGATTGACGATATGTGGGGGAAATGTATGGCCCATCCCAGGATATACTTTCTTCTCACACTCGCATAATAAATTAGTCAGACTGGATTACTTTTTAGATGCAAAGCACTTAGCAATCAAACAACCCTTTGATAATAAAGGTCCCGATGAAGGGGGTTTGTAAACCACAAGCTAAATGGCCCTTTGATAGGAAACTTCTGTGTAATGAGGAATATTTAGAATACATGCGATATTGGACATCTCAATTTTTGGAGATTAATAGGGGTTCACCTAAAGAAACAGTGGTTTGGGACACATTAAAAGAAGGGATTCGGAAGGAAACTTAGAGTTATACATTATATCAGTAAAGGAGAAAATGTAAAGAGATTCAATACTCCCTTAAAGAGTTGTCTTTTCTCGAAGAGTGTCAGATGTGCGCAATATCCTAGAATATTAGCAATCCTGAAATTCAGGAAAAATTGCAGCTGTTAGAGCTAATATAATGCAGTTTATTAGTCAGGATGTCGCTGCTAAATTCCACACACAAAAAATGGACTATTACGAATATGGGGAGAATGTGGGACATTTCTTGGCCCTTCAAATTAGGCAATTGCCAGATTAATTCAGTGGTTGCAGGGCAAGCAGAATATAAAGTTTTAGCATACACAGACGATATAGCGATAGTTACAACAAACGCACAACAAGCTTTGGTTTAGATCGAGGGAACAGAAAAAACATTTGGGCTCTCCTCAGGATATAAGTTAAATAAGAGGGAAACACAAGTACTCTGCACTAGCAATATTGGGCAGTTTGAGGATGGGGAAGGTGCGAAACACGTAATACCCTCTGAAATGGTGAAAGTCTTCAACGATTTTTATGAGAAATTATATATAGAGGTTTGGCAGTCCATCGTTGGGAATTATGCTAAGATATTACGTCTGGGCTTAGCTCGGCAGATCAGGCTATTCTAGAGCAACCAATCTTGGCAGAAAAAGTGGCTGAGGCAATAGGATCATTAGCCACTGGGAAGGCTATGGAGCCAGATGATATACCCCTGGAATTATAAAAGGCACTGCTAAAATAACTTATTGAGGAAACACCATTGACATGGGGGAAAAATGCATATAGTTGTATTTAAAGAAGAAAAGATAAACCCCCCTTACATTCAATATCCTACAGGGAGTTAACATTAATTAATTGTGACGTTAAGCTGTATTCTAAAATCCTGGCAAACCGTTTAGGTAATATAATTACTAAATTACTATCCCTTAGACAGCATGGGTTTATTCCCAGCCATGGGACAGTAGATCATATAAAAAAAGTGATCACAGTTTTTGATATCACCGAAACCGACCGGGGAAAATGGGCCTGATTTTATTAGATGCCAAAAATGCATTTGAGGATCCTGTTTTTTTTATGTGCTAGAAAATTATGGTTTTGGCCCAGGATACATCAGAGCCATCAAATCATTGTATTTGGACCCAAGGGCGAAACTGCCGATTATGGGGTTAGAATCCGGAGAGATTCTCATCTTTAGGGGTGCAAGGCAAGAGGGCCCATGTTAACCACTACTTTTTGCATTGTACATCAACCCCCTATTTGTAAAATTGGAAAGCAATTGCCAGATTAATTCAGTGGTTGCAGGGCAAGCAGAATATAAAGTTTTAGCATACACAGACGATATAGCGATAGTTACAACAAACGCACAACAAGCTTTGGTTGAGATCGAGGGAACAGAAAAAACATTTGGGCTCTCCTCAGGATATAAGTTAAATAAGAGGGAAACACAAGTACTCTGCACTAGCAATATTGGGCAGTTTGACCACCGGGTAGGTAGTGAGGCAACTTACCTGTCGATATGTATCCCTTCATCAGTGGAAGATATAGTAAAATTAAACTTGAACCCCTTGTTACATTCATTAGAAAAAGATCTTAGAAAAATGAATCACCTCTTCTTGGTGGGAAGGGGGAACGTAATAAAAGTGATGGTCCTTCCTAAACAAATATATTTATTTAGAGGTATCCAGCTAGAGATCAATCACAGGTGGTTAATGAAAATAGAAAGTTTATGCTATGGCTTCCTCGGGGGTTTGAAAAGCCTAGAAGAGCCTCAAAATTCATGACACTGCCCAAGAATTGAGGAACTTGGGGAACCAAATATAACCAAGTATTAATGGGCATGTATTTTACAAAATATGGGAATTTTGATCACGGGAAATACACACATGCTTAGCTCAGCAGAATCCCCCTCAATCCGTGAACTTATAATGGGGGAGGGAGCCAAAGGTTTGTTTCTGAAAAATTTGGAATCTAGCTATTACAAAAAAACAAAATATAATGTCCTGCTAGGGACATTTAGAATGTGGAGACAATGTAAAAGGAAAATAAAAACATCGAAAAATAATTACTACATACCATTATAATGGAAACCCAGTTTACCTGTGATATTCCACGATCCAATAGTAAGGAATTGGTCGCAAAAAAGAATCCTATGGCTGGGAGGTCTTTTTTCTGGAGAAAATATAAGTTCATGTGGGGATCTTCAGGAGAAATTGAGAATTACCAATCAACAGTTCCTTAAGTATCTCCAGATTTTGGATTATTATGAATAAGCTGGTGAAGACCTCCGGGCCAATGATTCAGATACCTATTATTGAGGCAATTGGTAAGAGAGCTAAGATCGGTGTTATTTATGACCTACTGATGCAAAGCCAGTGATTTAGAATCTCAGGATGCTAAATTGGAAGGCAGGCTGGGGACAGAGTGCTCGATATTGCAAGAATCCTTAGACATTGGTGACAAGGCATTATTCACAGCTGGTCTAAAGAGTCAACATTTTAAAACTTTGTTTTATCTGTATTTTACACAAGACAAATTGCTTAAATGGGGCAGGAGAGATGACGATCGCTGTCATCGTTGTGGGGATCTGGGTACTGAAATTGTTCACATGTTCTATCTCTGTCCAAAATTAGGTCCTATTTTCTATGATATGGGTAAATTTTTGGAACAAATTACTGGAGAACAGATAACAATAAATCCTACACTGGCGGTATTAGGCGTAGTAGAAGACTCAGTGGGAAACGAGTTGGCAAAAAAGATGACTATATGTTATTTGCTTCCATACATAATACAATTTTAACAGCATGGTATCTAATCTCATCATTTGCTGTGCTAATGGATATGTATGTTAATCATATTATAAGTCTATTTTTTAAACTTCCCTTTCTCTAATAAAGAAATCTTGTCTCTCTGCACTACAGGGAGGCCCCTGAATCATTAGGTATTGCACAAGCACTTTCTCTCAGATTTGTATTGTATTCATACTAAGCTGTGTTTTGTAGGGATAATTTGCACAATTCCCATTGTTTTAAATGAATGATGTCTAACTAAATATTTGTTTAGCTGCTGTGTTTGTTTTGGCTTTCATGAATTAACAATGTAATTTTCAAACTGCTGGACCTCTGATGTATGCTCATTTTATGGCTTTTTAAATGCAAATAAAAAGGTTTAGAAAATGAATAAAGAACTGTGGCAAAACAAAATTAGGCTCATAATGTACCACATTTCTGCTTATATTAAGTTTAAAGACCCATTGAGAATATTCATTTGTTTGACTGCCAGCTTTTCTACTATTTTTTTGATTCATGGATATAACATTGCAGAAGTATTCTGTTGATCAGACACCAACTTCCAATTTGGCCACTATCTGCCCATACAGGATAGCTTCCCCTTTGCATGCATATTTTGCTGGGCAGACTAGAAAGGAGCCTGCAATGCTACAAAGGATGAAGCTAATGATTTTATTGTTCAACTCAAATTATTCCTCTTTATATCTTCTTACCAATCAGATATTCTAAATTATTCGGCTTATATGGGCCTTATACACACCTTGATATGGCAAACATAGGTAGAACATATATCATTTCTAAAATACTGCACAGTGTATGTTTCATGTTTCAAGAAATTATGACTTTAAGCAAAGATCGATAGAACGTCCAGCACCTCAAATTCTTAAATAAGATAGTAGCTTGTATGGAAAACACAATCATTGCATGATCATTTTTGTGCTGATGCCAAATTTTGTATATTAAGAGGAATTTTATTGGAGATAACAAAGAAATCCATCCGGCTATAAAAACTTATATAGCTTGAATGAAAAGTACATGCCAGCATATTTAGTTTTAATTATCCAAACAGGTCAGAAGAATCCATATTTTTATGGAGGTTCCGTAATGCCCTGTCAATTTTGGCTGCGAGTGTGGATATCTTTTTGTAGAACTATATATTGGGTTAGCTACCACATTCCAAACACGCTCCAAAATATGAAAGGGACTCTATTCTCTGTGATTTCCACTCCTATCTGCGTACGATAAGTAACAACATTTCCATCAATCCCATATACACCAATGACAGAAAGTATCTGAGCTCTGATTTGCATTGTAGTGACAGGAAATCTACCATCTTTATCTGCATTGGTTGCTATAATATTAATCTATGATGTCTTTTTATATCCATATGGCAGTACCACTTATGAGACCTCTCAAGCGAACTGACATCAGCTTTTCCTAATTAACCCTCAATAGTTGGATGGCCTGATGAGGGATGTGGGTCTGTTGCTGAACAATGACATCAGTTCATGAGTTCAGTAGTTATTGGAATGCAAGTGTTTGTTTCATTTTGCAACCAAAAGACAAGATTATGTTTCAGTTTCCTATTAGAAACAGTGTAGCCCATCTCACATCAAGTTATACCTCGCTTCCTAAATCTATTCCAGTCTATAACAGCTGTAAATATTTTTTCCCTCTTTTTCCTCTGTTACGTGCCACCCTGTGGCCTTTATCGCCCCTTCCACCATTTCTACCAATCCATGGATCTCTGGGGAACCAGCTGATCATCTTGTGTTTTGCACACCTGTGAGCTTCCCTGTTCTGATGACAGGAGTAAAATTAAGAACTAAGAAAAATATTAGTGATTTGACTTCGAGCTGTTATAGGGATTCTGCACATATACAGAAGTATGCAGAGGAAAACAGGACCTTGTGATAGGGGCTGAACCTTCCTACCACCTTAGCACCCACAATACCAAAACCGACTAACTATAGTGTCTCATTCGTTCTCCTACATATTAATGAAGCTACATATGATTAGAAAACCCAGAACACAACACTCCTGACAGTCTCTGGAATAGCGATAGCAAAACACACCCTTTCGCTCACTCACTCGTACTTGTCCATGATTAGAATGGTTAGAGTCACTGTTATCGTTTAAAATGTTTATATTAACTATCGTGCTCTATAATGCTGTATACGAGCCATTACCAGCAGAAAAATGCATAAACCTAGAACAGTTATCATTGTTACAATTCCATAGATTATAAAGGGGGGGTGTCATCCTATACAGACAGTGGAAAAAAGACTATAAGGCCTAACCACTCTCCCCTTGGTAAGATGAAGTTTATTATATAAAGGAAGGTCTCTGAGCTTTGTCAGCAGACCCCATTCCTTAGTGTCTAGATGGAAGTTTTACACCATAGGAACAGCATAGCTCTTCTCCCTAGAAAGGTCCCTCTCCAAGTGTGTTTTTAGTAAATCATGCCTCCCCGTAATATCAAAGCACGAGTTGCCAGCAGCGCAGCTGTGTTAGCATGTTTTGTCTAGTTGCTAGGGAATGACCAGAGCCGAATAACAAGGGGCATTGTTTATCGACCTTGCACATCGTCCTCAGACTTAACTCCAGGAACTAAGAGAGAACGCGGAAAGCAGACAGTTCTCATTTGAAAGGCACCGAGTCTTGCAAAATAAAGTCATGTAGTAACGTGCGCAAAAGCAGCATCATGGCAGGAGAGCTCATGCTGTCTTAGCAACGTAGACAATGACCCTAATGGCCATATAACAGAGCTATTAGCAATTTCTCCTCATCCTGATTTGAAAATGTAAGTTTAGCAGGATGAAAAACAAGTAAAATATGTACCTAAAGAATTTATGGCGTTACAACGCATGCAATTCCAACTCATGCTTTTACAACACAGTCTTTACATTGCAACTACCATTACATCACATGATTTTACAATGCATGCCATTGCAACACATTTTTTAAAACTATCATTACAACGCATTCCATTACAATGCATACCATTACTACGCATACCAATACAACACTTAATACTTGTAGGGCAACAGTAGGGTAAGTGTTGGATAGTGTAGGGGTAATAATTACTATTCCCACTCCAATGAGTGCAACATAGGGTAAGTGTTGGATAGTGTAGGGGTAAAAATGATCAAGTGTTGGATAGTGTAGGGATAAAAATTACTATTCCCACTCCAGTGAGTGCAACAGTAGAGAAAGTGTTGGATAGTTTAGGGTAAAAATTACTATTCTCATGTACGCCAACACCCATACCCACCCTAATACAAAAAAGAAATCTCCATTACTTACATTATAATGCGTTGTAATGACATGCGTTGTAATGGCATGCGTTGTAGTGACATGCGTTGTGATTGCATGCATTGTAATGGCATGCGATGTAAATGCAGTTGATTTGTTAACAGTTGCACTGTAAAGGTAGGTCGTTGTAATGACTGTGCTGTAAGGGATGTTTCCCGTGCCTAAAATCTGATCAACAAACCTATCTAGATGGTATTCATATAATGGTAATAACAGGTGATAAGTAGAAAAGTGGCTCCTCTGGCTGCTCATAGTTTTAATTTACAACACAGGAAATTTCAGGTTAGGAAAGGAAGAATTCAGATTGGTTCAATGCCCCTGTTGTAATTGAGTGAAATATCTCTTTATCCGTTTGTTGAAGGCAGAGTAGGAGGTAATCATACAGAGTACAGAGGGATGGCATTATAGGTTCTAGGTGCAGCTGCTAAGGAGGATGAGTTGAGGGTTTTCTGCTTCTTGGATTTGAATATTTCTAGAGTGAGTGGTTTTATATTCCTTCACTTTCTTTTTTTCTAGAACATTTAATTTCTGAGCAATATCATATGTTTAATTATGATGGACAATTAAACAAAAGTGGTTCTGTCGGGTAGAAAATAAATTAGTAAAAATTGCTCAAAAGTGTAATGGTAACAACATAGCGCAACCTCTAGAACACGCAGATGTATGACGGTACAACGCGTACCGTTACAACGCGTACCTTTACGACGCAGGTTTACCAACGCAAGTCGTTACAACGACTTGCGTTGTGGGGCGCTGGATAGTGAATAGTTTAATTTACTATTCCAACTCCAGACCCCATGGATAGTAGGGAAGGTGTTGGATAGTAAATTAAACTATTACCTATCCTAGAGCGCGCTCCAGCGAAAGTCGTTGTAATGACTTTTGTTGTTAAACCTGCGTCGTAACGGTACTTTGTTGTAAAAGTTCCATTGTAAAGGACGTTCCCGAACACGCCAGTGGGATAGGACACAAATTACTTCCGGAATAATGACTAAGAGAAAGAACTTTTATCAGAATTACTTCATTCAATGATATACACAGTAAACAAAAACACACGCTGTCAACATAAGGTATTTAAATGGATACAGGGTGAATAAAGTGACAATGCTTTTTCAGTGCTCAACGGGTGTGCAATATATACAGTGTGGTCATGATTGGCTATGTACAGGTTCGGAGGCCAGAAAACAATTTCACTCCAGTGATTCCTATCCTTTGTTGTATGGACTCCTGGTAGTTCTGGACCTAAAGGTGTGCGTCGACGTTTCAACCCTAGTAGTGCCCCAGTTGGTGGTCACGGCGGGCCTTCTTCAGGGCAAGATGTGGGGACAGGGGACAGGAAGACAGCACGAGGGTGGCCAGACCAGTCGTGGCCCCGGGTTGCGTGGATTAAAGGAATATTCAGGTTGAGTCACAACTGGAATGGTTCTGTATGATTCACAAGTCGAATGCCAGGAGGACGGGCCGTAGTACCATCCTGCATCTGGAACTAGTCAGATCTTGTCCTGATAAAGACCCGCCGTGACCACCAACTGTATATATTGTACACCCGTTGAGCATCACCCATGTTTTTCGATTCATCAAAATTAAAATGTAATCGTTTCCGATCCAGCGCCATGTTTTATGAATCCCCAGAGGTCCAGCACAAATACTTCTGTCCAATAAGCGGAAGAGAACAAGAGTTCGAAAATACTGAAAGCGTAGAAGAAAGGCTGTTGGAGCCAACTCCGGAGCAAAAAGCAAGTGCTTTTAAAAAAAGAAGCCGAACATTACATGGCCATATTGCCCATATTATGTTTAAAAGCTCTTTTCGTCTCCTTGTCAGTTAAATGTATATCGAAGCCCGAATCAACAGCTTAAACCATCATAATCGAACACCGGGGGACGTGGCAAATAAGTAACAGCGCGTAAGCCGTAGCTTGATTACTGGCAAACAAATGGTACAAGAATGCGCTGAATTCACGATAAACTAATTGCGATATTGTCAGAAGATTAGATCTGCTTTTGTTGTCCCACACAAGTAGTTGACTTCGAACTCATGAGACGCGAGGCTAAAGTTTTCACATGTAAGCAGTCACATCATCTGACGGCAAGAAAAAAAGATAAAGCATTGAGACTATCAAGGCTTATCTATTCATAAAATCGCAGAAGCGCCAAAGTTAAGTAAGTCCATCACGGCATTACCTAATATTGGAATTTTTATAACAAAGCTTAGCGATTTAAATCTCAATTCTGTCTTGTTCACAGAAAACCAGCATATAATCTGGGTCTCAGCAAAACCAGAATGTTAACGAGGACATCACGCGAAAATTGAGTGAGTGTTGTCTGTAGGAAAATGCAATTTCGGCTTCCAAATAAAAGTATAATTCTTCTTAAAAAATATGTTCGCATTTCCTTTCCAGATTTATCACTAAAAACCCATTAGGCAAAGCAGTAAGACACACAATAAGACTGGCGCGTTTTTACACACAAGGAAGTGAGTATGCTTCTAAAAGCACAGCAGATTCCATGTTTAAATTAACAATCAAAAATGAGTTCTTCCACTTCTGCCCTTGCTTTTCAAATAAAGGTGCTGAAGAAAAACAAAGCAAGCCATTGCCCTCTCCAGTCCACCACATGAAAACTGAAGTTATAAATCCATGCGGCTATGAGCAAAACCAAGTAAGCACCGCTTATCAATCCAACTTGTAGTTGAAATTTCCACAGTTCTTCACAAAGTGATTTAACTTGTCTTTTCAAACCTATCTTTTTCCAGTTTTAAAATCATTTCAACACAAATTCAGACCCTTCTAAACTTGAACAAATTGTAAAGGAAAATAAAAATAAATTCAAAATTAGATAAAAGCTATTATAGAAAGGGGAATCAATAGAATCAATATAATTACCAATAATATTTTAATTTGTAGATTACACCATGTTAGCAGCCCTGAAGATGATCCCTTCAAAAATTACCGTAAACTGAAACGCGTCAGCATTTTTCTTTTCCTGAGGCTGGTGAACCTAGCCAGAGTAGCATTATACAGATTCCTAAGAGCGACAAATCCCATAAGGCTCAGAGCAATCACCCCATGTCCATAGGAACCCTACGAAAAGAAGACAATACGTTTAATTGAGGACTTCCAATTTCAGCTGGTTTGACGAACAGTTGGTGTAACGGAGAAAACACTTATGATTTCATGTCACTTCTGTATTTAATGTAACAATGTAAAGTATTATTGATGTTTTGTATTTTTTTACATTTTCAGTTTAAATTTCTCTCCGTTTAATCTTTCTTTCATGTTATTTGATTCATGTGTATCTTTTCATGTACAGATAAAATAAAGAATAAGATGTATATTATTGTTAATATATTGGCAAATGTAAGCCAGGACCACGCGAAAATAGGTCTGGATTGGTCCTTTTTCTGCTAAAATAAAAAGCAGACATTCAAAAAGGTGGTCAGATCCTGTTTGTTTCTTAAAACTTTTAGAAAGTTAGCATTTTCTTACTTTAATTATTCTTTACAAAAGGGAGCTGAGGTGTGTCTTGCATATCCTGAGTGTCCATCACCAGTCTGATGGGTCTTCCTGAACTAAAGTGACTCTTGAACCTGAATAGGTTTCTGTCCCCACAGAAAGAGTTACATACCCCCTCTAGTGTGCCTGGAGCCAGGGGAAGGAAAGTCAGGGTCTTGTGCACTACAAAGACCTTACTTTCAAGTCTCCCTACTTCAGAGGCTACAATGGGTAGATGTACTGGACCTCTGACACCATATACTCCGAACACTTCTGAAATTGAGGACATTCTACCAGGAAGAAGAGTGGTTGTACTGCCAGGAAGGACTCCCACTTTGCTGGTTGCATTGCTGTGTTGGCCTGATGCCTGTTGTTTCTTCGCTGGGTTTGAGATGATTGGACTTGACTTTCTACATCCTGCATCTCTAAAGATTCTCCAAGGGCTTGTTGGGCTTCTCTCCTGTTTCTGAAGTCTCAGGGATATCACCTACATCTTGCTGCCAGCACCTGGGCTATTCTGCTGTTCCAAGTGGTGCAGAATCCAGTCCTGGGCCCTTGGAAGTAAGTGTTTGGTGGTGCAGTCCAGGAAACCAACACATCGACATCAAAGTGTCGATGGGAACCAGCACATTTCTCTGCAATATCGACGCATAGCTGATAGCTGCACCAAAGCCATGGACACCACTTGCCAACTGCACAACCCTCAACTTACAACACAGCCTGACTTTGCTGATGCAGCGCCTCTGAATCACCTCTGCTGCGTGAGTCTCGGACATCGCATCGCCAGCATCTGTAATGCACCGTGCCCGACTATGATGCAGTCTCAGCCCTGCGTTGCTTCGCTCCAATGCCTCTCCTACAATCCTACGCAAACAAATGATGTACGGAATGCTTACTAAATCATACATTCGCCCCCAGTCAAGAGATCTGGGTTAAATCCATCATTCTTTTGCTCACCATGCCACCCCAGTTTAGACCCAGCCATATGCAAATCAGTCTTGACCCTGTGCCTCATGGGAACAGTCCAGACCAAACTACCAAGGCTGGTCCTCCCTGGACCAGAAACAAGCATTCTGGGACCGGTATCTGGGGAATACCCTTCATCAGCCAGGCTAGCTTAGGGTGCAAAGTGCTACGCAACAAATGATGGGCGGAATGCTGAATAAATCATTCATTCACCCCCAGTAAAGAGATCTGAGTTAAATCCATTGTTCTTTTGCTCACCATTCCATCTCAGTTTAGAACCAGCCATATGCAAATCAGTCTTGACTCTGTGCCTCATGGGAACATATGACATTGTTCTGCATTCTTTTTGCATTTGTCCCCCCGAGTGGGACGGGTGTGCCCAGACGTGGGCCCCATGCTCTCCATGCCACTGGATTCAAGCTATCCTGACTGATGAGGGCTGAAAGCCCGAAACCAGTCTTAGGATGCTAATTTCCAGTCCAGGGAGGACCTGGCCTGGCAGTTAGGGCTGGACTGTTCCCATTGGGCGCAGGGAATGGCATTGTGAGCAAAAAACAATGGATTTAGGCCCAGATCTCTGTACTGGGGTGAATATATGACTTTGTTCTGCATTTTGTCCATCAATTGTTCTTTTCGCATCTCCTACAGTTCAGCAGTTTAACACCGACACCTCGACCTGATGCATGGCGTTCTTGACTTCGACGATACTTCCAGACTTTGGAACTAACACATTGCCTTCGACAGCAATGCATCCCCTTCAGTTTTCAATGCAATGTCCCAGAGCATTGACGCATTCAATATACTATCAGCAGGTCTGCATGACTTCTGTATACAGCCCGCGCGCCATCGCTGTCAGACTGAACTTTTGGACTATGCACCGGTCAGGTGGGACCAGATAGCACCTGTTGGAGACATTTTTTTGGGGGGAGTTTTATATAGCATGAACTTGACCCAAAGGTATCAGAGCGCTTAACATGAGCACCAGTTGCTTTACACAAAGACACGTGCATTTTTGTTAGGGACGGGGAGATTAAATGATTTGCCCACAATTACAGGATGCTGAGCGTCATTGCCGAGACTCGAACCCGATTCCCCAGATTTGAGGTCCACCTCAAAAGCGGTTAGACCACATCCTCTCCCCATTGACTTCTATTGACTTCTAAGAATTGAATTTTAATTTAATCTTGCAAAATTCATAAGTCGATTTGTGCTTGTTGGATTTTTGTCATTTATTTCTTGTTTGACTCAGTCAAATAATGGCTAGGTTTCTAAACTGGTGTACAGTACTTTTTTTTTGTTTTTTTCACTGTGTTACTGTGTGTGTGACCACAAATACTTTACTCATTGCCTCTTTAGTTTAGCCTGACTACTCTGTACCATGCTACCACAGGTAAACATTTAGTATGTATTACACTTACCCTGACTAGGATTGTGGTTCCTGGTTGGACAGGGTGAATACTGTTGCCAACCAGAAACCCAATTTCTAACAGCTAAGTTTTCATAAGCATTAATAAGTTAAGTTTATTGAGAATAAATATTTCTTTAATTCCAACCGTGTGTGCTTCAGCCAGTCTGCACTTGTGCAACATACATTTCAGAGTGCCATATGATGCATCTGTGGATGGGTGTTACTTTGTGTGAGATTAGCTTGATTCTTAAATTCATATTTGATGCACTTAGCTTTTTCTCTTATCCATACTAATGTGGGCATTTGGGACTCTGTAGGATCTGATTTAATTTCAATAAAGTTACTATGGTTGATTTTCCTTTATTCTATTTCTGTCTACGATTGGGCCTATTGTTTAAGATTGTGTTACTAGGACCCTCGCTTTTATTTCGCCCTTTGTACCTGTTGATGGGCAGATTAGTAACCAAATTAACGTTGTAAGAAAGAAGGCCTTGTTAGTCGTTTTTTATTGTTGAACAATAGAGTCTCAAGCAATGAGAAGTTTACAAGAAGTGTTTGCATGGACTGAGATTTTCCAAAATCTTTCTGGGTCTTGTAGGGTCTTTCCTGAAGGCTAAAGATGATTCCTTTAGTGACCGCCTGATCTCTGCATCTAAATCAGGAGCAGAGCAAATATTTTGAACATTCAATTACAAAGGGTTCGCAGATCCTAGAACCCTACTAATTCTTATATTATTGATGTGGAAACACATCTTCAGCCACTTCACATGTTACTCCAGGACCTCCCTTTTCTTCATATATGTAATCACTTTGGACTGAATCTGAACTTTCTCTTGGATTTCACCCACTCGCTCACCTTCATCCAGAATCTATTCAAACTGTACACCACAAACCCACCCCAGCCATGTGCCTCGCCCTGAGTATCTCCGAACCTCAGATGCAGAAGAGAAAATGGAAAATGGAAAGGAACAGAATAACAGCACTTTCATGAGAGGAGTATGTGTCTCAATCATTCTATCAACCCCTCATCCACTCCCCCCTGTACTGTCTTCTTCGTGCTGCCTCTGTTGAGTCGGTCCCCAACCTTTTCCGAGGACCATTCATGGAGCTCCAAAGACTGACAGCACTTCTACCTTCCCCTCTAATTATGCATCGTTTTTTATTAATATTACAATTAACATTAGCCACATAAGTAGTTTTTGCACTAGCCCCACTGTGATCTGTCCTATCACAACTATCCTAACTGGCAATATTATTTTCATCTTTTTTTTTTTTTTTTAAGTTTGAAGTTTATTGAAATATAAAGAAACAAAGACAGAAAATGAAGAAACAATCAAGAGTTATGAAAAAATGAGACCAATCTTACATAATAGTGAATTACGTTGGGGAAACTGAAGCATAAAATATGAAAAAATAAATAATGAATATGAGGAACATAGGGGAATGAGGAGATATCTGAAAATATGAGAATGGATAAAAAATATGATAAAATACTAGCTGTAACAGATAGTATATTAAACGAATAAATTAAGGTAATGCATTCATGGAGGTTTACAAACTTCAACAGTACGAATCGGAAGTGGTGGAGGAGGTTTAGCAACTGTGGATAGATAGTCAGTGAGGGGAAGCCATAAGAGATCACGTTTGATTGCTAAGGAGATAGGAGAAACAAAATTAGTGTCAAGTCGGTGATTAAAGCAAACTGCGTTCCACCATGCAGTAAAAGAAACATCATTAGCTTGTTTCCAGTGTGATGTAATATGATGGAAAGCAATGGCTATGCATAGATCAAGTAATTTTTGGTTGGAGTGGGAATCAGCGAGTGTGGGAGAGAGGGAACCTAAGAAAATATGTGAAATGGAGAATGAAACCGTAATGTTGAAAATTTTTTGGAGCTGAAACCATACTAAGTGCCAGAAACGTAATATGGGAGGACATTCAAATAACATGTGTTTCAAATCAGCTGAGGGGAAATTGCAGGACCAACAAGTAGATGGAGTGTCTGGGGAAAAGGAGGACAGGAATAATGGAGTGAATAGAATACGATTATAAATAAAGAATAATGTTTGTGTGGTATTTGCAGCTCTGGATGTACTATGAATTTTAGACCAAATTTTGTCCCATAAAATAATGGACCATGTGTGAGATAAATCTTCCTCCCAAGCCAACTCAATCTTAGATTTTGTACGATCAGCAGAGGACTGTAAAGATTTATAAATAAATGACGCAGAAAGAGATTGATCAATAGCATTAGAAATCGAAAGATGTGTGGTAGGGATAGAGGTAGAGGTTGGGAGTGAAGAAAGATATTGAGTAAGGGATGGAAGTAACGATAAATATTGTTTACGGGATGAGGCAGGTAATGAGAATTTTGCTTGAAGGTCGTGGAAAGAAAGAGGTTGAGTATCTGAGAGAAGTTGTGAGATCCAGTTTAGACCATGGGAATGCCAGGATTTCCAGTATAAGGAACGATTACGAATTTTGAGGAATTTATTGTGCCAAATAGGTTGAGCGTGGGTGGAGGAGGCAGATGGGTATGTGGATATTAAGTATGGACGAAGAAGAGAGCAGGAGTGAGATATGATGGGGGAACAAATGGATGATACCTTAGAGGTAAAGGAGAGGACTTCTCGAAAATCATAAGGGTGAAGAAGAGAGGATTCTAATGTGAGCCATAGGGGAGGAATGCGAGGAAGATCTGAAGAAAGCCACCTCATAGATTGTTTTAAAGAAAATGCGTTATGGTAAGACTTAAAGTGGGGGAATTTGACACCACCAAGGGATTTGTCTTTTTTCAGGGAAGAAAGTGCTATCCGAGATTTTTTGCCTTTCCATAAGAATTTTAATAGAAGGGAGTCGATCGATTTGAAGTAATGATCTGGAATACGGACGGGAATCATGGAAACAGAATAGAGGACTAAGGGAGCTAGCATCATTTTGATGGAGTCTAGTCGACCCCACCAAGAAAGGAATAGAGGGTTCCACCGCGTTATTGATGTATTAATTTTGGTAGAAAGAGCTTCGAAATTAAATTTAAGAGTGTCTGGAATACGGGGGGCAAACCAGATACCTAAATATTTGATCTTTATGGGCTGCCAGGAAAAGCCAGAAGATTCAAAGAGATGTTTTTGGCATAAGGGATTTAAAGGTAAGATTTCACATTTATCTGTGTTAAGACGATAACCTGAGACGGTAGAGAAAGAAGAAACTTGACGAAGGAAGGAAGGGAGAGTTGTTTGAGGGTCCGAGCAATAAAATAAAATGTCATCAGCGTATACAGATAATTTAGCTTGCTGGTGAGGGCCATATTGGAAACCAGTGATCGTGTCATCAAGTCTAATCTTAGTTAAAAAGGGTTCTAAGGCTATAATAAACAGTAGAGGGGATAGTGGGCATCCTTGACGAACCCCTCTTTGAAGAGGAAAGTAGTCGGAAACCATACCATTGGCAAAGATTGACGCATGGGGGCTAGAGTATAGTAGTGATATTAGAGATATGAATTTAGGGGGGAAGCCAAACCATTGAAGAGCTTGGAACATAAAGTCCCAACCAATTCTGTCGAATGCTTTTTCAGCATCGAGGGAGATAGCAGCAAGGGGGGAAGAAAGGGATGGGGCTCTACTCAAAATATTAAAGAAAACACGAGAATTATCTGAAGATAGGCGACCCTTAACGAAACCGGATTGCTCAGGACCTATAAGTTCTGGTAATAAGGGATCTAGTCGGAGAGCTATAATTTTGGCGAAGATTTTATAATCAGTGTTTACTAGTGATATGGGACGGTAGTTCTTACATAGGGTATGGTCTTTATCTGGTTTAGGTATCAAACAAATCAATGCTTCTTGGAAGGTTCCTTGAGAGGATCCGGAGGCCGCAAAAGATTGGAATAGGAGATGCAATTTTGGGAGAAGAAGGGAAGAGAAGTAAGTATAGAATTCAATGGTAAAACCATCGGGCCCTGGGGCTTTACCTCGACGAAGAATAGAGATTGCATGAGAAATTTCCGATTGGCTAATGTCCAAATCTAATGATTGAAAATCAAGATGGGATGCTTCTGGAGAAGGGATATTTTGAAAGTATGAAAGGAGATCTTGAGGGTCGGGAATAGATTCGGGAGTGTAGAGATTTTGGTAAAAGGAAACAAATTGAGCCAGTATGTCTTTATCTTTAAAGAAAGACACTCCATGTGGGTTTTGCAAGGATTCAATTTTTGTACGTTCTTTACGTATCTTAAGGTAATTGGCCAGGAGCCTGCCCATCTTGTTTTGTCCGCCGTAGTAGCGGGAATTGCATTTTAGGAGAGAGTTAGAGGCAGCATTGGTGGTAAATTTATTGAAATCAAGTTTGGCTGAAATTAATTCACGTAGAGAAGCTTCAGAACTTGAGTTATAGTACGTATATTCCAATTTTTTAATTTTATCCAAGAGTTGAGTTGACTTAGAGATTGATTGTTTTTTCTTTTGGGAGACAAAATTAATAATAAAACCACGTGCAGCTGCTTTAAACGAGTCCCAAATCATAACAAAAGGAGATTCAGGAAGGTGGTTAAGTGTAAAAAATTCAGTGGAAAATTGCCTAAATTGGGTGCAAAAATCAGAATCAAGAAGTAGGGAATTATTAAATCTCCAACGGCCTGAATGAGGGGAGTAGGGAATAAGATCAATGTCCACAAAAACGGGAGCGTGGTCTGAAATGAGAATGGAGCCTATATCTGAGTGAATGGCAAGTTGGGCCAGAGGTTTGCTAAGGAAAAGGTAATCAATACGTGATTGGGAGTGATGTGTGGGGGAGTAGAAAGAGTATTCTCTGAGGTCAGGGTTACAAAGCCTCCAAATGTCAACTAATGCATTATTCTGTATAGAGGAGATAAACTGGGTATGCATTTTGGAAGGAACAAATTTAACTTTTGAATTTCTATCGATAAAGGGATCATAAATTTGGTTGCAGTCACCGCCAAGAATAACGTATTGGTCATTGAGGGTAACCAGTTTGTTCGAAATAGCAGGCCAGAACAATTTATCAACGCCAGTTGGGGCATAAACATTAAAAATAACTAGAGGTATTTTGTCTATAAGAAGATTAACAATTACCCAACGACCATCATCATCGCACTCTTGAGATACAATTGAAACATTTAACTTTTTATGACAGAGTATAACAGTACCATTTTTCTTACCTACAGCAGGTGAATAAAAAACGTGACCCACCCAACATTGTTTAAGTTTAGTAGACTCTAAATCTGTGAGGTGGGATTCTTGAAGAAGGGCTACATCTGCCTTAAGTCTGGTTAAATGTGTTAAAACTCGTTGACGTTTAATGGGGTTATTCAACCCCTTAACATTCCAGGTGACTACTCGGAATGTACAATATCATGAGAATGATATACGAGAAAAGAGAAAGTGGAATAGAAAAGTAGTTGAGAAATGTTGAAAGAAGTAGTAAGATTGCAAGAACATATGTATGAGAGAGATAGAGAGAGAAAGTGAGAGCAAGAAAGAGAAGAAGAGATAAAGAAAGGAATATAAAGGAAGATAAGAGAGAACAAGTCAAGAGAAGAAACATAACAACAAATACAAATGAGAACTAGGGGGTGACGACGCCAGAAGAGGACGACATCAACAACAGAAACTCACGTCATCGAACACCGGAGGAACCAGCTTAGGATCAATTGAAGGGAGCAGAAACTACACCGGGACGGGGAACAGAAGGAGAGGATCTGTGATGAGACAAAAAATGGAATAGATAAGTTAAAAGTACATAAGGACGCCAAGTATAGGAACTACGCGACAGTAGAATGAAGTAAACAAAATATATATGGATACAATAAGGTAAGGGGAGTCGATACTAGGTACAGTAGGGAAATAAAGGGGTAAAAAATTTTAGTCAAATCAGGAAGACACATAAATCATTAAACTGGTCTTGCAGTGTCCATGTTGATGGTTTCATGGTGACGGAGGAATTCTTCAAGGACTCGTGGGTCTTCAAAAGTCGTTGTCTTTTCTTTATACGTAACCTTGAAGAGGCAAGGATGAAGGAGACCGAATCTGGCGCCAAGATCTCGCAATCGTGGTCGTAGATCGAGAAATTGTTTCCTGCGGTCAGCTGTCACTTTGGCTACGTCTTGAGATAGATACAGACGGTGACCTTCCCACATAATCTGCTTCTTCGCTTTGGCTGCTGAAAGTACCTGAAGTAAGTCGGTATATTGTAGGAAGAGCATGATGACTCCGCGGGGCTTGGAGGAAACTTTCGGACCCAGTCTATGAGCACGTTGAATGTTGAGTGTGACAGAAGATGGAAGATCCAAAATTTTTGGTAAAAAGGTTTGGAAGAAGGAGGTTGGATTGGACCCTTCTGTGAGCTCTGGAAGATTATAAAGGCGCAGGTTATTGCGACGATTTCTATTTTCCAACTCCTCAGTCTGTCGTCTTAAGAGAGAGACATCCTTCTCCAATGAGGAAATTCTTGAGCAGGAAGATTGTAGAGCCTCCGTTGATTGTTCCACTATCAGGACTCTGGATTCGAGAGTGGACCATTTATCGTGAAGAAATTGCAGTGTTTTAGTAGTTTCAGCCATGAAGGGTTTAAGTGCTCGAAGTTCTTCAAGAATAAGATCCATGGAAGCGGATGATGACTCAGAACCTGGAGATGGTGGATCTTTCTTGTGACGCTTCGTGGAGCCAGGTTGCAGAAGTTTACTGGTGACGGTAGTCTTAGGAATAGCCCCACGAGTGACCTCCGCTTTAGAAGGAATGGTGTCCTCCATGGCCTGCGTCGTCGAGTCAGAGTCTGAGGAAAGATGTGGCTTGGTTTTGGTAGTCGTGAGCTTCTGAGTGCGCAATTTCCCCATATATGGTATGGGAGATAAATAATAATGTTCCTGTAGGTTCAGAAGATAGAAGCTCTGTGGTGAAAGTATTCCTCAGCAAGAAAAAATATCAGTGCTGTGAAAGGTAGAGCACAACACATTGATGTCAGAACCTTGTTGCGCAGAAGAAAGTAAAATGCGTCACACAAAAGACATCATTAAAATAAAGGTGTACTCAAAAAGACTGGAACAGCACTGTATAATATGAGCATGAAGAGAAAAATCGTCTGTATCATGTGTGGAAACAGATAGACGTTGTTTAGGATAAACAAAAACAAATGATATCCTTTCTTGTAGGTTCCATTGAAAATGCCTTTGAAAAGCGGCGCCCAGATGAGGAATTCAGCCTGAAAGCAGCGCTCAGCGTGAAGAAAGCGTGACGAAATAGGGGAACCACAGGCTGAAAAACGCTAACATGAGGATTCAGTTAATGAGGAACATCAGTATTATGTATATCTTCTTGCCGCATTGAGTAGCGTTGACAAGGAGAGCACCGCACCGCGGTGCAAGTCCTCCGCTGACAGAAAACGGAGACGCGGCAAAAGTTCAAAGGAAATGGCGGCCGCCTGAGAGCGCGCCGCGTCAGTCACGAAAAGTCTGCATTTAGACGGAGTAGAGGGACGCAGGTGGTGTCAATCTGCTCACCTCATACTCCGATGCAAGAAGATGAAGTCGGCGTTCGAAAGGGTGCAGTTTAAGATAGGAAAACTGCTGGCATCGGCGTCCGATGTCCGGAGCTCCGCAGTCAAGCCGCCATCTTGTGCGGCGTTCAGGCCACGCCCCCCCCATTATTTTCATCTTTGATTTTAGCAGAAGGTCTCGAGCCTTCACTTCCTCGTGGGCATGTGTTCCACCCGCTGCTTTTTTGGGCACAGTGCGGAGCTCGGCTTTGATATTCTGGTGGCCAGTTGGTTCTGCGCGTTCTCAGGGGGCATCTCTGGGATGATAAACAGGCAATCCTGTTCTTGCTGAAATGAATTCAGCAAAGGACAGAACCTTAGCCAAAGCAGATGAAACAATTTCATAACAGAGAAGTCTGCATGAGATTTCTCTCTGGCAACCGGATATTAATGTATCTAATATATTGATAAAAATCATCTGAGCGTTGTGTGTCCTACATTAATAACAACAAACATGTCTTATTAATACGAGTTCCACAGATCATCCATATATACAAAAGTCACAACTTGGAGAACAACGTTCTGAATGCGCAGGCTTGTCTTTAATGCATTAATCAGTCATTGAAGGTGGCAAGCCTTCACCAGATCATGGCTGGCATTCAAGGGGTCAACAAGATTGTTTCGACCTGTAACACCTCAGTAATAACTGAACTGTTAGTTAAGGACCACAGAGCGGTTCTGAGATACTAGAAACCCTTTTTACAATCGACAAAGATTTAAAACCCTTAATGCATCTCATATTGTCAGGCATATCCCTAGGTGACTGATTTTAGAGTATGTAAATCCCACGGTCGGAGTAAATATGTGTCTGAACCTTGCAAACTAAGGTTCCACGCGTTGCCACATTTCGGTTGTGAATATCAGAAAGTCTAACCAGGGTACATTTACTTTAGTTCCTGTCCTTAGAATTGAAAACGATGGAATACAATTAAATGACTCAATTGAAGTCCCTTGCAACAAATGGGTAGCAGGGAAGGGATACAGCAAATAACCTGTGGGCTGAAAGCTCTGCGTAGTGAGTGTTGAATGTATTTCAAAGGATCACTCTAACTCAAGAGCTTGCAACAAATCATTGTAAACTAAAATGTCGAAATGATTCTTCACAAAAGATAGGAATGATCAACAATCACAATATGAGGGTGTCAATAAAAGGGTCATTTATGGGCTAATCACTACATGTGAATTTATAATAAACAGTATTTATTATTGTAAGTATGATTATTATTAGAATTAGTAGTAGTAGTAGAATAGAAGTAGTAGTGGTAGCAGTGTTAGTATTATCAGCATTTTTTTATTCATTAATTACGAGGTGTATTTATGGGCTAATGGGTACACATTATCATGGCGAGATTTAAACATCAATAATGATAATGATAACTGTTATTATTATTACATTGGTGCTGGTAAGCAAAGGAACAATGGGTTGGAGTGCTACCCGATCTATTGCCAGTGGTTAGACTTATTGCAAGCAGCCACCCTTCACCTTTTGTTTGTTTCATGTACTGCCCTAAGTGGGACGGGTATGCTCAGACATGTGTCCTGTGTTCGCTGTGTCACTGGAACCAAGCTGTACACGGCTGATGAGCGCATAACAAGGGTGAAACAGGTCCTGGGTTGCTTGTGTTCTGTTTCAGAGAAGACTTGGCTGGCTTGGCTGTTGGTCTGGACTGTTCCCTTGAGGTGAAGGGGTAAGACTTATTTGCATCTGGCTGGGTCTGAACTGAGATGTTATGGTGACACGGGTTGGAATGCTGCCCCAAGCTATTGGTTAGAGTTATTGCAAGCAGTCTCCATCACCTTTTGTATGTTTCAGATACCACAGGTTCACCAACTCGACAGAGTAATGCCATCACCACATCAGGCCAGTGAGTGGTACTGATGGATATGCTGTGGGTGTGTTTGCATGAGATACAATTTCATCTCAGTCATTTTGCTACAGCTGGCACCTTCACAAAGGATCTCTTTCACCACAAGAATGTGGCGCTTATGTGTACTGCCACTCTAGTAATTCCCACATTTGTTACCTGCTCTGATTCCTACATACTGTTGAACAGCACCAGCAATTCAGTGTCAATGTGTCCCACTTATTGTTTCTATTGGTTCCTGTGAAATATGAATGAATTGCTAGTGTGGTCTGGCAGATGGCACAAGAATCACTTGAAGTGGCTCTCTTACTGAACATGGTGTGTCATATTAAGTGTGTTGATTGAGTCCCAGGAAATAACAGGTTTCCTATTGGTTGTCTTAGGGCTCTGGACTAGAATGAATGCTCACTTTTGCCTTTCATATTGACAGATATAGTCTAGTCCTCTGACCCTCCCTTAGAAGACTGCAGACCAGATACTATGATGCCATACCTGTCTCACCTTTATCATATGCACCACTGATGTATGTATGTTTGGCACTGGCATTATGGACTACACTAAAACAATAGCTTCACTGCTATGTCACACTAAACCTAGACACCTCAGCTACAATTCTATCTCTATGAACTTCTGAGGGCCAAACATACAAGGATGACGCACTTGAAAATTATGTTGGCCTCTGCATTTTCCTCCATATTCATTAAATACAAATATAATCCACTGAAGATGTTCTAAGACCCTTAGTCAAGGCTACCACATTTGGGCCATATTGATCCCATCCAGAACAGTTGATGTCCACTGCTCCTGGGTCCAGGAGGTGAGTATTCTCTGATGCAGTGGCAAGTCACTTTGACACCTTCACTGAATCTGCTGACAACATGACAGTGACCACATTAGGCATGTTGAGGAAAGAAGAACTCATCACTATTAAAATAGCTATTGGGGCTGTTGAGGACAAGACAACAAAAAATACAGAGAGATGCAATAACATAACATAACGTATTTGTAAAGCGCACCAACAGGGTCTCTTGACGCTGAATAACATATGTGATATATCCACCTTCCATCAGCTACTAGACTCAGTGGGGAAAAGGCTGGAGGTAGTGCAAAACGAACAGAGCTATATGCTGGACTGTAGTGAGGGGTTATGGAGTCTTCAATGGAAAATACTGATTAGAGGGAAAGAGTTGAATAGACAATAAAAGGGAAGAGATAAGTTCTACTGTAAAGAAACATGCCCTACATTCAGGCTGAGGAGGACTGCTTGCATAAAAAAGTGTAAAGAGTTCCATCCAGCAAGGACACTTTTTAAAAGAAACAGAGAAGGTGCTCAGACATAGATAAGTTGTTGATTCAAAACAAAAAAAGGCTAATCTTAATCTCCACTTAATGACAAGGACAAAGGCAGGTCTCATACTTCAGACTACACTGGAAGTTACCAGGCAAATGAGGGTATACATCTGCCTAAACAAAACTAGAGTGTACCTCATGGATATTCACCACATTTGCAAACAAAGAAATATGAGTCATTAATGCAATAAGGGTCATGGGACCATTATATCCTCCATTGTCCCGCTACACTTATTTTATACTGTGCCATCCACCCCACTAATAAAGGGATACCTGGGTGTGAATGAGACATTTTTTATTGGACTTAGCTTCTCCCGGTCACCATAATATTCAAAGAACTCCCTGGAATACGATCAAGCCCATCCTGCTTTTTAGGGGGCAGGATGACCAGATGATGAAGCATGCCACTAATAGAGTGGGTGAGGGTTATACTTAAAGAGAAAAAAGGTATTTCTTCTTTGTTCACAAAGGTGGTGTATATCTGTGAGGTGCACTCTAGTTTTGTTTAGGGAGAGGAATACCCTAATTTGTATCATAGTCATGTTCCAGGATAAAGTATTCCTGTCTTCCTTTATCAATAAAAGATCTCCCCTCCCTTATGGTAGCCAGGTCCCTGTCATAGGGCCTCCCATTACCGTTGTTTAAAAAAAAAACTGGAAGCTAACCTAAAGACATTGAAAAATTATAGAATATGTTGTGGTAGTCATCATATGTGCATACCAGCATTATGGTAGCCTCCTTTCAGGTTCCACTAAAGCGGATCATTCCTTCCACAATGCAGGTATGAAACAGCATTGTGTCTATATACCTTTCTCCTTATTTACATGCTGTCTAGTCACTCTATTTTCTATGAATAACTACTTTTTTATGTTTAATAAGCTTTATTGAAGTAACTTATAAAACTTAAGCCAAGAACATAACAAGTTGCGTAATAATCAACATATGAGATACATATAAGCAATAAACAGAGCAGAAAGCTGTTTATATTTTAAGGATTACATAGGAAAGGGAGAGGGAAAAAGGATGAAAAATGGGGGAAATACTATATGTTGTACATCTGAGGATCAAATAACAATAAGTACTCTTGAATCGTAAAAATATAAAAACATATTTACATAGGAAAATTACAATACAAAGACATTTTTGAAAGGAGAAAAAGAATCATGGAGGCGGGAAACTTGAGTGATTGATATCTTATTCAAATAAATAGTTAGCAGTAACCAAAATAGGTCTCTATTTACATGTGGATTACATAGAGAGGCAGATGTTATATCCAGTCTATGATAGTGGCAAACATTGTTCCACCAAGACGTAACTGAGAGCTTGTTTGAGCATTTCCAATTTGTTGTAATTTGTTGAAAAGCTAAAGCTAACATCAGATCAAACAATCCTTTTTCTTGAGATAATAATCCTAATGACTCCAAAAGGATGCCTGTAAATAGAATGACATTTGATATAGATATATGTAAATTAAAAATAATTGAAATATAAGACCAAATTTGTAGCCAGAAAAAAGCTACTGGGCATGAAAACAGGAGGTGGAACAGGTCAGCTAATGGGTAGTCACAGGACAAACAAGTCTTGTTATTAGTGTGAGAAAAAATAGCAATAGAAATGGAAGTCAAAAACCTATGATATAGGAAAAACATAGATTTAGTAGTGGAAGCAGATCTAGAAATTTTTAAAGATCTAGCCCAAATCTTATTCCAGAAATCAATGCTCCAATTACAACCCAAATCCGCCTCCCAAGCGAGCTCCATCTTAATCTTAGAGCTCTGCGGATCAGCGGAATGAAAGAATTTATAAATCAGGGAGGCTCTTGGAATCATCAACAAAACTTTTAGAAGTGGATCTGGCACAGGCAAGGAATCCCCAGTAGAAAAGGAGTAAAACACATCCAGAATCACTTCCGGACGTATCGAAAGTTTATGCCAAAATGAACGAGGACAATTAAAGGTGGCCTGGAATTGAGGAAAGGAGCAGGGAGACATGCCATGAAACATATCCTTAACCCAGATAATACCTTTAGTCTTCCAAGAGCTCCAAAACAAAGGTCTATTGTTAATGGTAATGAGACGATTATACCAGAGAGGAGAAAGTAGAAATGTATTTCAAGATATTATCTTTGGTTGACAGTGAGGTCTTAACAATGAGCAAGTATGTTTAAACAACAGAAGAGATGTGAGATTAGTCCTGGCAGTAAATGCAAAAATTCTGTGGTAGAGAAAGGGGCAAATAAACAGCGTTCGATAGTAACCCATAAAGGGTTAAAAGGAGAAGTGTCAGTAAGAAGCCAATAAGAAGCTTGTTTAAGACTAAAAGCTTTATGATACATCTTGAAATCTGGAAAATTCACTCCTCCATTGGATTTTAACTTTCTAAGATGTGACAAAGATTTTCTAGATTTTTTATTATTCCATAAAAATTTTGAAAGAAGGGAGTCATTTAAAAAAAAAAATGGAAGGAATGTGAAATGGGATAATTGAAAAGAAATATAACATAATTGGAGAAATCATCATTTTGATAGACTCAAGACGTCCCCACCAAGAAAGAAAAAAAAGGATTCCAAGAAGAAAGAAGTTTGGAAATACGGTCAAGACTAAGCATGGGCGTAAAATCCGCTCCGCTCGCGGATTTTTCGGATTTTCGGCAAATTCGCAATCCGCGAACGCTCGCGAATTTGTCGAAAATCCGTGAATCCGCTCGCGGCGGATTTTTTGCTTGGTTGCGGCGCGCGGCGTGGTGCACGGCGTTCACTTTCCGTCATTTAGCGTTTGCCGAGTTGTTTTTCTTTGCGAGTGACGGGCCATTTTAGATCTTGCTGCGTGTTCCCGCGGGAGTTTAGCGCCCGCGAATACGTACTCGCGGCTTGCCACCTTGCACAGCACACCTCGCGAGAGTTCGCAATTGCGAACACGTAGTTGCGGCGGAAAGGAACAATCTCGCACTTGCGAAATAGAGATTTTGCAATTTCGCACAAGAAAATCACCAGCAAACAGGATAAACCTTCAGAAAATTATGATTTTTATCAGAATCACTCCTCAGGTTGACATTTGCATGGCCTTTTTTTTTGCAAGGAGTCCATTTTGGGGGGGGGGGAGGAAGGAAGTGCCCCACAGTCTCCAACTTCCTGTTCCTGTCCAGCAGGCTCCTCCCAGTGCTTTGTCCATCTCCTGGTCACTTTCATTTGGATCTGGAGCTGGAAGAATTACTTTTTGTGGGTGCTGCTGGATATTTGGATTTGAGGCCTTTTTGACTGTCTTTGGATCACTTTTGGATTAGAAATCAACTTTCACAAGTAAGTTTGTTTGGGGCATTACAGTTGCTGCAAGTAAAATTTTGGAACTTTTTCAGAACATTAAATAAATTATATTGTGGGTAGCCACAGTATCCAGTAGGACCAGGGTTGGTTAGGGGTGCATGATACAAATGTTTTGTTGAATTTAAACACCATTGAGGCCATGGATGGGCTGGGATTGTGCTGATTTTTGTCCTTTTTTTGGGCCTGCTGGTGTGGCCCTTTGCCCAGGGGTGGTGAGTGTTGCATGGGCCTAGTCTTTCTGTGGGGTGTCTTCTTGAATTTAAACATAATTGAGGCCATGGATGGGCTGGGATTGTGCTGATTTTATTGTTTTTTGTCGTTTTTGGGGGGGTGCTGGTGAGGCCTTTTGCCCAGGGGTGGTGGTGCATGGACTGAGTGTGCCTGTGGTGTGGTCTCACTCTCTTTAATGTAAACATCATGGATGGCATTGGATTGTGGTGATTTCTGGCTGTTTTTCTGTTTTTTGGGGGTGTACTGTTGATGTGGACTGGCCATATGGGTGGTGGTGGTGGCCATCTTGAGTGCTGGCTGGTACAGGCAACATGTGCTTGGGGTGTAAGGGAGGGGCCATTTTGAGGAGAGGCAGTGTCTGAGGCCTGCACTTATTTTGCCTACTTTTCATCCATTATGCCCAGGGGTAGTGAGTGTTGCATGGGCCTAGTGTTTCTGAGGGGTGTCTTCTTGAATTTAAACACCATTGAGGCCATGGATGAGCTGGGATTGTGCTGATTTTATTGTTTTTTGTCGTTTTTTTGGGCCTGCTGGTGGGGCCCTTTGGCCAGGGGTGGTGAGTGTTGCATGGGCCTAGTCTTTCTGTGGGGTGTCTTCTTGAATTTAAACATAATTGAGGCCATGGATGGGCTGGGATTGTGCTGATTTTATTGTTTTTTGTCATTTTTGGGGGGGTGCTGGTGTGGCCTTTTGCCCAGGGGTGGTGGTGCATGGACTGAGTGTGCCTGTGGTGTGGTCTCACTCTCTTTAATGTAAACATCATGGATGGCATTGGATTGTGGTGATTTCTGGCTGTTTTTCTGTTTTTTGGGGGTGTACTGTTGATGTGGACTGGCCATGTGGGTGGTGGTGGTGGCCATCTTGAGTGCTGGCTGGTACAGGCAACATGTGCTTGGGGTGTAAGGGAGGGGCCATTTTGAGGAGAGGCAGTGTCTGAGGCCTGCACTTATTTTGCCTACTTTTCATCCATTATGCCCAGGGGTAGTGAGTGTTGCATGGGCCTAGTGTTTCTGAGGGGTGTCTTCTTGAATTTAAACACCATTGAGGCCATGGATGAGCTGGGATTGTGCTGATTTTATTGTTTTTTGTCGTTTTTTGGGGCCTGCTGGTGGGGCCCTTTGGCCAGGGGTGGTGAGTGTTGCATGGGCCTAGTCTTTCTGTGGGGTGTCTTCTTGAATTTAAACATAATTGAGGCCATGGATGGGCTGGGATTGTGCTGATTTTATTGTTTTTTGTCGTTTTTGGGGGGGTGCTGGTGTGGCCTTTTGCCCAGGGGTGGTGGTGCATGGACTGAGTGTGCCTGTGGTGTGGTCTCACTCTCTTTAATGTAAACATCATGGATGGCATTGGATTGTGGTGATTTCTGGCTGTTTTTCTGTTTTTTGGGGGTGTACTGTTGATGTGGACTGGCCATGTGGGTGGTGGTGGTGGCCATCTTGAGTGCTGGCTGGTACAGGCAACATGTGCTTGGGGTGTAAGGGAGGGGCCATTTTGAGGAGAGGCAGTGTCTGAGGCCTGCACTTATTTTGCCTACTTTTCATCCATTATGCCCAGGGGTAGTGAGTGTTGCATGGGCCTAGTGTTTCTGAGGGGTGTCTTCTTGAATTTAAACACCATTGAGGCCATGGATGGGCTGGGATTGTGCTGATTTTATTGTTTTTTGTCCTTTTTTTGGGCCTGCTGGTGTGGCCCTTTGCCCAGGGGTGGTGAGTGTTGCATGGGCCTAGTCTTTCTGTGGGGTGTCTTCTTGAATTTAAACATAATTGAGGCCATGGATGGGCTGGGATTGTGCTGATTTTATTGTTTTTTGTCGTTTTTGGGGGGCTGCTGGTGTGGCCTTTTGCCCAGGGGTGGTGGTGCATGGACTGAGTGTGCCTGTGGTGTGGTCTCACTCTCTTTAATGTAAACATCATGGATGGCATTGGATTGTGGTGATTTCTGGCTGTTTTTCTGTTTTTTGGGGGTGTACTGTTGATGTGGACTGGCCATGTGGGTGGTGGTGGTGGCCATCTTGAGTGCTGGCTGGTACAGGCAACATGTGCTTGGGGTGTAAGGGGCCATTTTGAGGAGAGGCAGTGTCTGAGGCCTGCACTTATTTTGCCTACTTTTCATCCATTATGCCCAGGGGTAGTGACTGAGTGTTGCATACTTGCATGTCCCACTCCCTAGTCTTTCTGTGGGGTGTCTTCAATGTAAACATCATGGATGGCATGGGATTGTGCTCATTTTTCTGTGCTTTGTCGATTTTTTGGGGTGTATAACTGAACTGATGTTCCTCTGTCTTCCATTGCTTTTAGGTGCACAAAAAGACTCAAGAGAACCACCAGTGCCAGGAAGAAGTCCTGCAGCGGTGTGTGTGTGCAGCATAACGTCACGCGACGTCACGTCTGGACACAGAACCCTCTGCAACTCGTGCAACTGCTGCCGTGCTGACCTGCTCTGAAGAAGATGGCCCCCAAAAAAGTAACCCGTAGCTCCTCTAGCAAGAAAGGTGCCAGTAAGGAGCAGAAGAAGCAAGTTACCAAGGACACTGGTGTGCTGCCCGCCCCTTTTTTTGGGAGTAAAAAAAAAAGTATGCCTGCAGCAGCAGCAGCGGGATCTGCTGGGGACCAAGCTGGCAGCAGCACCCCCGCTCCATTGGGCTCAGTGCCACCACCACCACAACGCCAACTTAAGTCCAAGCCCTTGAGTGCTGCAGAGGCAGCCAGTATAGTTGTTCAATCACCATCGACCAGTGATGTTGGCTCATCGCAAGAAAGCAGCAGCAATGTCCCTCAATCAACACAGGTTGTTGTAGCTCATCTGACGAGTGTTGAACAACCACAGCCGCAACAACAATCACATGTGCAAGTACAAGCCCAAGTACATGTGGAAGGAGAGGCAGCGCAAGGAGATGCGCAAGCAGAGGTGCATGGAGGGTCACAAGTGCCCACAATAGTTGTTCCTCCCGAAGTAGGGGCCCATCAGGAAATCGACAATCAAGGCGAGGTATCATTTGAGGAAGCCACTTCTCCTGATGATCCTTCATTGTCTTCCACACCCCTAGCAAGGAAGAGATCAAGGGTGGTGTCTACATCTTCTTCAAGCACACCTCCTTCTGATGATACGGATCAAACTTGGGAACCAGCACCACAGCCGTCTGAGAGTGAGGCACACCATGATCCGACAAAGGTAGTTAAGCGTAAAAGGAAGCTCGTCCAAAGTCTCAGAGTTATGGAGTGTGATGAGTCTCAACAAGAAGTGGCGGATACTGCTGCTGATGAAGACTCTGCCAACGACGACCCAGTCATCATAAAGGTCACTGCAGCCCCAGCGGGCATGCAGCAAACAGACATTTTGACCCTAGCCCGAAGAGCTGCTGAGTGTGATGATGATGATAATGTTGTCGATGAGGAGGCAGTGGAAACACCACAATCATTGGAGTTAAGTAGTACACCAACTCGTCCCGCTTCCATATTTCTTTCTGGCAAGAAGAGACCTCCGTCAACCTCGACCTTAATTAGTGGCGGTGAAAGTGCAAAACGTACAAAAGTTGGGCAATCCAGATCCTCCACTTCATCTGGCATTAGCTTCATGACCACCACCACCAGTATCGCCGCCTCCTCCATGTCCCACAGACACTTCAAGTCCCCAGTTTGGGACTTCTTTACTGTTTGTCCAAAAAATCCAAAGTTTGCCATTTGTACCATTTGTAAGCAAGCAGTTAGTCGTGGTAAGCCAGGTACCAACTATGGTACCGGAGGCCAGAGAGGTCATCTTAGGAGACAGCACACTGTCAAATGGTTTGCGCACCTAGATGCGATCAAGAAAGGCCAAATTCAAGGAAACGTTGATGTTTCATCTGATGATGACGAGCAGGAAGAAGACGTGTCAAACACTTCCCTTACACCCAGTACCCCTGTCAGCAGCACACCCAATGTGAGGCACACTAAGAGTGTTGGAGCGAGTGAGACACCAACGCACAAAAGTTCACCAGCGAGCAAAATTGGGTCAACGAAGTCATTATCAGCCCGTAAATGCTTGGTCCAGGGCAACATTAGAACAATGCTTACTTCAGACGTGCCATATGAACGCAACCACCCACTGACGCGTCTGTATAACACTAAGCTGGCTAAAATGCTAGCTGTGGACCTTCTACCTTTTTCTTTTGTAGAAGCGGTAGGTTTTCTTGAATTAGTGGCAACGCTCTGCCCTAAATGGAAGGTTCCGAGCCGGTTCTATTTTGCCAGAGTTGCGGTTCCAGCACTACATGAAGCTGTGCTGGAGGCGATTGGGGCAGCTTTGCAGAAGAGTGCTGTTCACACAATACATCTGACAACAGACATGTGGACCAGTGGCGCAGGCGCTGATTACATGTGCATCACTGCACACTGGGTCTCTTTTTCAGGTGTTAAAGCAAAGCTAAACGCAGGTGTTGACCCGGACAAAGTTTTCAAAGCTGCTCGGAAACATGCAACACTAGCCATGTTTGGCTTGGAGAAAAGTCACACAGCAGAAAACCTTTTGGAAGAGTTTGACAAAAAGGTCTTGAACATGCTATCCCCCCTAAAACGCAAGATTGGTTATGTTTCCACGGATAATGGCGCCAATGTAGTTAAGGCCATGTTGCAGGGTCACTATTTTAGAGTGCCGTGTTTGGCGCACTGTATCAACCTGGTAGTTCAAAAATTCTTGAGTGATAAAGACAGTACAGCGTTCGAGGTAATGGCCACCTGCCGCAAAATGTGCAACCATTTCAGCCATTCTTTTAAGGCCCGGAAGCATCTGAGGAGACTGCTACTTCAACGTGGAATGCCAGTGAAAGCACTCATCCAGGAGGTGGCAACACGTTGGAACTCAACCTTCTACATGCTTGAGCGTCTGTATGAGCAGTATACGGTACTCGATCACTATTTCTTCACAGAGGGTACATCTCAGAAGGAGGACCTGCGGATGAGTGCGGCGCAATGGGACATAGTTAAAAGCCTGACAGACATGCTTCGTCCTTTTGAGTTCTTCACACGTGCAGTCAGCCAGGAGGACTGTAATTTGGGAAAAGCTATCCCATTGTTGTGCATGCTGGAGCACCAACTGATGGCGGTGTCTTCTGAGTTTGAAAAAGATGAAAAAAAAAAGACCATTTTATTTTGTCTCAGAAATTATTAGAGCGCCTACGTGGTGATGAACGTCTTAAAATGATCAACTCAGAACAGCATTACATTTGTGCTACTATTCTGGATCCACGCTACAAAAAGGCGCTGGCAGACGAAGCATTCTTTCCTTTTGCTGATGCAGATGTTCAAAAGTACAAACATTGGTTAGCCTGGTCAGCCAAGAGGTTTGAAAAAGAACGGCAGGTTATTGAAGGAGAAGCCAGTACATCAGCATCAGCAGGCCATCCCCAGTCACAAGAATCCACTTCTGCACCTGTGGCTGGGGCACAAGTGACCTCTCAGCCGTTAAAGACACCGGCAACTGGATCATCTGCACCACACACAATGACAACACTAACAGTGGCTGCGGAGGAGGATTGGCTAAGTTTGATGGGGTATGGTTCTCGAAAAAATGTCACAGGCACAGCAAAAAGTAAGCAAAGTGGAGGAACAGTTGATGACCTTGAGTCGATGGTGCAGGACTATCTGAATGACTCAACAGAGGTCTTTCTTAATGAGGAGCCATTGCAGTATTGGCATGGCAAAAAACAATTGTGGCCACAGCTCTCCAACCTGGCTATAAACTATTTGTCTTGCCCACTCGCAAGTGTGTCATCTGAACGTGTTTTCAGTGCTGCTGGTGGCATTGTAACTCCCAAACGGAGCCGCCTCTCGCCCAAAAATGTGGAGCGGCTGACAATGATCAAGATGAATCAGCACCTCATACCACCAGATTACAAAGTACGAGAAAGCACGCCGCATGAAGACGAGGAGGACGGCAACGTAGATGAGGGGATTTTTTCTCTGTTCGGTGGCACTGACCTCATCCAGCCTGAATTCGCAGAGTATGATGACGAAATCTTGTTCTTATTCCCTGACACCGAGCCCTGAAAATGAGACAATCAATCAAGAACTTTCTTTTTCGTCCTTATTCACTTTTATTCCTGTGTGCTTTGTGTCTCTCTTTCTTTGTTTTGCACAGTTAATTTAATTCAAACTTTAATCACCTAATCCCAAAAACAAGACCATCATCAGAACTGTCTTCACTTGTTTGCTTATTGATTTGAAGGTGCCGCAGTCTACATTCCTCAGGTTCACAAGTTCTGAAGAACATGCTCCTCTATCCTCCTCCTCCAGACAGCAATTTCCCTCCAAGCAGAGTGCTGGATTACGCCCAATGAAGAAGGACTCAGCACTTGTGGGGGTGTTGTACTTCTTTGCGGGTGAGTTGATGGATTTGGGCCCATTGCTGTGAAGCTCTAATAATGGACAAAAGTGTTTTGGACCAAATATGAGGTGGAAATTTCTTGCCGTTTTTGCTGACTTGCTTGCCTTTGAGGTGCTCTTTGGCGGGGTTCCGGGTGTTTGTGGGTAATTTTTGTTGTCTGTCGAAGCACTGCTGCGAGCCTGCGACAGTCTAATCTTGATTGCATTTGCTTTTCAGGAAATCCGTGGTGGAAAACAGGAGTTATGATGATTGATGATGATGATGATGACCTAGCTGCACAGCGCCGCGTTTGGACCGAAGGCCGAGAGACATTGTAAGTATGAGATTTAGCTTTTTCGCTGTTTGGGGGTGTTGTCGGGTGTTTTTTTGCGGGTGGGTTGGCGGGTCTTGCCTGGGGCATTCCTGGGAAGGTCTAATACCGGATAGAAGTGTTTTGGACAAAATCCATAAGGAACAGCCTTTTTTTTGCTATTTCTTCTGACATCTTGCTCAATGTAGCGTTTTGGGGGGCTTCCTGCTGTTCGTGGGTGGGTTGCGGCCGGGGTCTCTGTCGAAGCACTGCTGCGACAGTCTAATCTTGATTGCATTTGCTTTTCAGGAAATCCGTGGTGGAAAACAGGAGTTATGATGATTGATGATGATGATGATGACCTAGCTGCACAGCGCCGCGTTTGGACCGAAGGCCGAGAGACATTGTAAGTATGAGATTTAGCTTTTTCGCTGTTTGGGGGTGTTGTCGGGTGTTTTTTTGCGGGTGGGTTGGCGGGTCTTGCCTGGGGCATTCCTGGGAAGGTCTAATACCGGATAGAAGTGTTTTGGACAAAATCCATAAGGAACAGCCTTTTTTTTGCTATTTCTTCTGACATCTTGCTCAATGTAGCGTTTTGGGGGGCTTCCTGCTGTTCGTGGGTGGGTTGCGGCCGGGGTCTCTGTCGAAGCACTGCTGCGACAGTCTAATCTTGATTGCATTTGCTTTTCAGGAAATCCGTGGTGGAAAACAGGAGTTATGATGATTGATGATGATGATGATGACCTAGCTGCACAGCGCCGCGTTTGGACCGAAGGCCGAGAGACATTGTAAGTATGAGATTTAGCTTTTTCGCTGTTTGGGGGTGTTGTCGGGTGTTTTTTTGCGGGTGGGTTGGCGGGTCTTGCCTGGGGCATTCCTGGGAAGGTCTAATACCGGCTAGACGTTTGTTGGACAAAATCCATAAGGAAACACCAGTTTTGGCACTTTTTGTAAGTTAGGGTTCGTTAGGGTTAGCCCTAGCAGCAGGATTGCATGTGTTTCGGGGGGTTCTATTGCAACGCAGTTCTGTTGTTGTAGAGCACTGTTGGAGCGATGCTGGCTATGGATACTTTTGCTTGCTTGCAAGTGGTTTGAATACAATCCACGGTATGTATTTGGGCCTACTGTTACTTTCAAAGTACGTTTTGTAACCATTTTTCTGCTAGGCATCGTTTTTGGAGATCTGATTGGGGTTCTTCTACATTTTTGCGACTGGCTTTAGTAAGGGTCTTGGTGGGAGCATTGCTGGGAAGGTCAAATTTTGTTCTAAAACACAGTAGTACACCTACCTTGAGGGGAAATATCCGCTATAATATTTTGGCCATACTTATTGATCCTTAAAAAGGTGACTCAGACAGAGCACGCAATTTCAAAAATATTGTACTGTCTATTAGGGAAATCAAAGTGTCACTTTTTGAACCACACAGCGTACATACCTTTTATTTATTTATCAGTGGTATTGTAATAGCACTTCCTGTTTTCCATTCAATAATTACAGGCCGGGTTTCAGTCAACATCCGCCAGGCAGGCAGTGGACAGGGTGTCTTCTGTCAGTGGTCACCACATTGATGGACGAAGCGTCAGCTGGAATGGAGGAGTGCCGCCAATAAGAGGAATTGTTTGCTGCATGCAACTTACTTACCAAATTCAACAGGACAACTCCAACAACATACGCAATACAGATACAGTATCCATTGTTGTCTTTTATTCTTTGAGTGTGACTGCATGTGCTTACCTTTAGTTTGTAACCAAAGATTGTCTGTATCTTCAATTATTGTTTGTCCATGCTCTGCTTTTTTTTTCTTCTCTCAACAAAACCTACCCAAAAAGAAACCCCCATTCCCATCCATTTTACAAACCCTAACCCTCTTCCCCCGGGCTGTGTTGTTTTGCTTGATGTCTGACTAAAATGACATCAATAATTCCACACACTTGCTGGGGAGGATAAGGTCATAGCAACAGGCTGGTGAAGGAATACAAGGATATCTTCTAGACTTACTCAGCTTCAGTACTATATCTTCTAGTAGTAGTAGCCAATGTCAAATAAATTCAACGCAAGTACTAGTTATACTTGCAAGCAAATACTTTACCATTTTTTAGGCTACATTATGGCACTGTTCTAGTGTACTGTCACCTGCTATTTTCTCGATCGTACCGTAACCGTTGTAATGCTACAGTAAGGAGGACAAACAAGGTTTCGTTTTCTTTTTTTCCATAGGCATGCAACTGCCACTGTGTCACACCACTAGTACCACCGCAATGAGGAAATGTCACCCGCCCAGGATTGACAACGTTAATCCCCATTTCACCTGGAGCCAGCCCTGGGCCTAGCCCTAATTTCTAACACAAATTACAGGTAAGATAAGCGTTTGGTGGGAGGTAGTATAATGGAGTATTATTTCGGAGTAGACAAGAGATTGACGGTTGTACTACTAAAGTCCTACGACTGTTCAGGAAAACAAAGTTACTGTTACACCCCCGCCCCCCACCCACCAGACTGAAAAGCAGTAAAAAACAGGTATGGTCAGATAAAGTTTAAAAATATATTTATTTAGCCCTAACAAAATAATCTCCCTCACCCACCCTAACCCCAACGATTGTCTTTGAAACGTCCCAAAACGATCCCAACTCCCCAATCCCACCCCCCAAAAGTCTATAAAAAAAGGGCAAGGGACACTCCACTACTGGAGGGTGCTGGTGCTGGTGCATGATGCAGCATGGGCATCATACTCCTTGCGGAGGGTGGCAAGCTCGGAGCGGAGGCCCTTAACCAAGTTCTTATACTTCAGGACCTCCTGCTCCAGGTTGGACATGCGGACTCGTAGGCGGCGTTGGCGGTCCTTGCAGCTCCTGTGGGGGACAGCTGGTATTTCGGTTGCTTGGCGGTGGCGGTCATCTTTCTTAGCCCGGCTCGGTCCCGCTGGCTTAGTCACGGAGGAGGATGCAGTGGTCACAGTCGAGGATGTCGTTGTTGCCCCGCTCGACTGCGTGTCCTCCTCCTCCTCCAGGGCCACCAGCCGCCGATATTCGGCGACAGTGGCCTCCAGCCTCCGTTGCCGGGCCAATCTAGCCTGCTCCCTCCTTGTTGTTGATTTGGAAGGAGCAACTATATGAAGAAAGAAAGACATAGTCTGTAACCAATGCTCCTTATTAATAACACAAAGTGATTGAGCCGAAAGTTGGGTCACAGAGTACAAGTAGCAAATTGAAAGCACAGTACATAACTATTGAGGACAGTATCTATGTAACCTCCCACTTCTGCATCCTTGCTCTAACATTAGTGGTAGTTTAATGAACAAATTCTACGACCACTATGGACTTCCATTACAGTCGACTATGACAGTACACCAGTCTTATTCTTCTTCTTCTCTCTTGTTTAGGGAAATTGGTACGTTATCTTATGCAAGCCGGCAGAATGACATGGACAGCACAGTGAACTTGCACCCGAGAAAAAAAGTTGCACACCATGAATTGGACTTGTAGAGATTTGATTTGAATTGGACTTGTAGAGCGCATGGCTGCCCTGGAGCGTCCCAGCGCTAATCCTGATCTGAACCTGGTGAACTCAAGCGAGAGCAAGGTTAGAGGGTGGTAGGGAACAAAAAGGTTTTAAGTGCTCTTCTGAATTTCAGATGATTCGGTTCCATTCGGAGTTCTCTAGGGAGAGCATTCCATTTGTTTGACACATTCAGTGAGAACCGTCGGCCTCCTGTTCGTGCTTTCCTCACTCGTGGGACAATGGCCAGATTTTCTCCATCCGAGCGAAGGGCCCTGGTCGACTTGTAAGGTCGGATCAATCCTCTCAAGGCTGGAGGGCCTTTACCTTGCAAGGTCTTATGTGCAATACAGAGAGACTTGAAAGAGACCCGCTCTTGGATGGGGAGCCAGTGCAGGGCTTTCAGCAATGGTTTGGCTGAGGCCCGTCTCGGCGCCCCCATCAACAGCCTGGCTGCGGCATTCTGAGCTCGCTGAAGAGTCTTGATGGTAGCAAGAGGGGCTGCGAGGAAAAGGGAGTTACCATAATCCAGTTTGGACAAAATCAAACCCTGGATTAACAGCTTTCTAGATTGAAACGGAAGGAGAGGAAGTACCTTCCGGACTGCCCGGAGCAGGCCGAAGCAACCTCCAACAACTTTCTGCGCATGGGTCTTGAAGGTCAGTTGGGGTTCGAACCAAATCCCTAGGCTTTTTATTTGCTGCTTAGGGGGTGGAAGATCTCCCATACAGGCAGGCCACATCTCAGGGGGCAGAGAGGTGAATTGATTGCCTAGGAGCATGATCTCCGTCTTAGATCCATTTAGTTTAAGTTTTGAACTGGACATCCAGGAGGAAATGGCTGTAAGACAGTCTGGGAGATCAACCGGGCTGCCCTCATGTTGCGACAGCGAGACGACAAGCTGCGTGTCGTCGGCATAACTTATAGCTTTAACCCCGAATGGGGCTATCACCTTCTCCAACGGGGCCATGTAGACATTAAACAGTGTGGGGCTGAGGGAGGAGCCCTGCGGCACCCCACACTGAAGAGGGAAGGGCTCTGACATGGACCCATTTTCCCAGATCCTGAAGGATCTCTCCTCCAGGTAGGACTGCAACCATTTGAGGGCTGATCCTGTAATGCCCAGCAGAGCCAGGCGTTGGGCCAGGACAGCATGATCCACAGTATCGAATGCGGCACTCAGATCCAGGAGGATCAGAGCTACTGATCCCCCTGAATCCAAGATGCATCTTACCTCTTCAGTCACCGCCAAAAGGGCGGTGTCTGTGCCCTGACCCGGGCGAAAACCAGTCTGAGAGTCACTGAGGAGATGGTTCACCTCTAGGTACTCGGAGATCTGCTTATTCACCACTTTTTCGGCCACTTTGCTCAGTCCAGGTAGAAGCGAGATCGGGCGAAAGTTGGCCAGATCGGAGATGTCTAGTCCTGGTTTCTTTAAAAGTGTTTTGACTCTGGCCTGTTTCCAGCTCGGGGGCACTATGCCCGAGGATAGCGACGAGTTGAGTAACTCCGTGGCTACCGGAGCAATGATGTTTAAAGTTTGCTTTAGAATGTGCATCGGGACTGGGTCTGAGGGAGAGCCGCTTTTAATAGTGGAAAAGATATTACAAAAATCTTCCTTGGATATGGGACTGAAAGCCTCAAGTTGGGGAGAGGTAGGGTCAGGGGAAGGGATCTCGACGAGTTCAGTGATTGAGGATTGAGGGAGGCTATCTAGAATTTTCCGAATTTTGGTGTCGAAAAATTCTGCTAACTGATTGCATCTCAGTACTGGGTCATTCTGGACCAAAGAGGGGGCTGGGACTTTAAGAAGCATGTTCATAATTTTGAATGTTTCTCTGGAAGAATTAGAAGAGAGACGAATTTTTTCTTCAAAAAAGGCAGCTTTAGATTTTTGTCGTCCTAGTTTGTAACGTTTAAGGGCTGCTTTATATGCGGTTTTGTGAATAGATGCCCAGTCTTTGCGCCAGGCGCGCTTGGCTCTTTTGCACTCTTTCCTGATTTCTCTTAGTTCGGGCGAGAACCAGGGAGATTTGAACGTATTGCTCTTTTTTGTGCAGAGCTTAAGAGGCAGAACCGAATCCAGGGAATTAGTGAGCCAGTCTCGAAAATTTATGTCTGCCTGTAGAACATCGGATTCTGTAGGGGGGGCAGATTTTTCGAGAGCAGATGACAAATTGTCTACTGACAGCCTTGGCCATGGCCTTTGAAGCGTACGGGAACAAGGGACCTTGATTCCTCCTTGGAGAAATTCCCATGAAAAAGGAACTAGGAAGTGGTCTGACCATAATAGGGGCAAGGGGGGTTTGGCTGTAATCTGGGGGATGTTGGAAAAAATCGGGTCTAACAAGTGACCTTTATTATGGGTGGCTTCCTTATTTGTCAGTTCAAGATCAAAGGAGCTAAGGTTGGTAATCAGTTCAGCCCCAGAGTTATCCTTGGGATCGTCGAAGTGTATATTCAAGTCGCCCAGGATCAAAAAATTCGGGGCCTGAGAGGCAGCTGATAGGGAGATTTCTAACAGGGAGTCAGGGAAGTGTTTTAGACTCCCCGGGGGTCTATAGATGAGAAGACCTGACAGGGAGTGGGTGGGTGAGAGCTGAATGTTAAAACTAGCACTTTCTGCATCTAAAATTCCACCCTCCTTCAATCTACAGGTCAGAGACTCCCGATGGATTATGGCAAGTCCCCCCCCCATACCTTTGTCTCGATTCAAACATTGGATATTGAAACCACTGGGGAGCGCCGATACAATATCGAAGTCTGAGTGAGGGGATAACCATGTCTCCGTCAAGAAGAGCAGGTCGAACTTGCCGTCTTCTAACAGCAGGTGGATCTCGACCGCATGCTTCGGAAGCGATCTGCAGTTCAGGAGAGCCATCTGCAGAGTTCTACCCAACTTCTTACCGACCGACTCCCCACTGTAAGGGGCCGGACAGACAGGGCATCGACAAAAGGGAGGGCTAGGACCCACCCAGTGCGGGCATCCAGAATTGCCCATGAGTCGAAATGACAATAGATCCTCCTTAGAGTACCTTATGGGTCCAGGGGGAAACACGGGCATAGTGGCTGGCCCTAGGCCCGGTCTGGCCCGGACGGGCCCAGACGGGCTTGCCTCTGGCGCGCCTCCGGCGCGCCATCGGCGCGCCCGCTGCGCCCGCCCGCTGCGCGGACGGAAGTCAGGCTTCATAAGTAACGCCCGGGCTGTGATTCGCCCGACCGCTAGAGCGCTGACCGCGTTATTTCAGTTGCAAATGGCGGCCAAAGTCGTCGCCCTTTGCAAAACAGTTATTCTACCGAGAAGACCCTAAAATCGGCCCCCGGTTTGTGCAAATAGGGTGGGAGGAAGCGCCCTGCTGTGACACAATTAAACAGGTAAATTACGGAGCTAGCACAATTTTTGATTAAAAAGCGATAGTATTTTCCATACAAGAATAAAAACAAAGTAGAGTGCCTAGCTCCCGGCTTTCCGCCTCAGGAGCGCTAGTGTTTACAGGTGCAAATTAGCAAGGAGAGTAACAGACAGCCTGCTGCTCTTATACGCCCGGGCTGTGATTCGCCCGACCGCTAGAGCGCTGACCGCGTTATTTCAGTTGCAAATGGCGGCCAAAGTCGTCGCCCTTTGCAAAACAGTTATTCTACCGAGAAGACCCTGATGAGTGAGACAGACTTGCGTTACTGTACCGGTCCAGTACATGCAGGTGGTGAAGCTATTACTTTTCTATTACGGGTGGCACTGAGAATACACTGTTACAAGGGCTACTGCTTAATTAATTTACCTTTCACCCTACAGTGCAAATGAGTACTAGAAAAGGAAAATGAAGAAGCTAACTAATTTGATTATCTATCACTTCACATGGGACGTATTTGATGACATATGAGATGACTTTAGGTGCTTTGCTTAATATTGAGTGAACAGTGATACACCCACACATGAATGACGTACTACAAGTAAACTAAAGTTATTAAGAGAGGTACGGAGTGTCCACCGTAATAACCAGATATATGCTGTGATTGCAAACGCAATACAAAGTACTGCTACTATTCATGGTAGTATTGGACACATTTACAATTTCTTTTCCTTGCCTTCCCTGCACTGGAACGGACGTGCGGGTGCGGTGGTACATGCTCTTCAAGGTAACACTTACTTCACCTGGCGACCATCTACTCTCTCTAGATACACATGTGCTATCTAAGAGTCAGAGAATACCATGCTCCGGGCATCCATTCAGTCAAAGTATACGCACACATACAGTTTCTGTTTCACCCACCCAGGCTGCTGTCCTTCCACCCATCCTTGCTTCATCATTGACCCAGCCATGCACCATACCATATTCTTTCCTTCCCAGCCACCTCGGGGGCCAAGCAAACACATATCGTTCTTCTTTGCCAGCCATCATACAAGTTCGCGTCCCACTTACTTACACCCTTCTTTCGCTTTTCGTTCATCCCATCCATCACGTTTGTCTAAGAACTTATTGGGATTCTTCTCACCAAAAACTTCACAGCTAAGTCGAAGTACATTTCGAGGAGGCTACTACCTGGTTGATTTGTAATTGTAATACACCCGTGCAGAAAGCACACTATGCAGTCTTCTATCTCAATAAGTAAGGAATATATAGCTTACCAGTTTCCGCCACCACCGTTTGAACCCCCACAGGACCGTCCGCCGGCTCTTGCACCGCCTCCTCCCCAGAGTCCTCCGAGTCCTCGCCCAACACAGCCACCTCCGCGCTGGCCCCGTCACCAGATGTTACACCTACGAAGTACATTTAAGAATGTTAGAATACACCACTCACTACTATATAATATTTGGTCTAGGAGAAATGTTAAAAAAACAGAATACAATGTAATAATTTGTGACTGTCTACTCCATAGTAAAAATGTCCCATTTTCCAGGGAAGGCTGTTGTCTTGCTGCACTTTTATGCACAACTGATGAATGCTTGCTTTTGATTTTTAACACGCACCACTTTTTCTCCTAACAGACAGAAGCTTGACTCCTAAGAACACGACCAGGATCAAGTTCAAACCAGGTGAGAGCTCGGCTCGACCACAAGAAATGTGTCCAATTTATCGTAAGCACTAACCACTTTTCCATTTTCAGTTAAATAGTTTTATGACAAAGTAGATTTTAATAAATGTGTTTACTTTTAATAAAGCTTTTAAACTTAAATAGACTCTGTGGTTTTTGTTCCTCCAGACTAGAGTGGATGAGCTAAAGGTTTTGGAATTTTTGCAAGCATGAGTGCCTCTGACACTTCTTGACTGTGCTGTGACTCCGTACTACTCTCTTGTCCTGCGTACGATAATCTAGAGATCATTGGGGATCTATAATCGGTGACTTCGGGAGCTGAATGACTCTGCCACACTATCTAGTCAGTAAGGAGACAGTGCATAGAGGTATTGCTGAATATAATGGGAGTCCAATGGAATTGCCAAATGTCCAATCTTAGTTAGCTACACAGACAGACTAATAAGAATAGTCTAGTAATACCACAGGGAGTCATATTCGAGGCAGGATAAGAATTTATATCCAGTCTACAAGAAGATCAAAGACGATTTAGAAAAAATCGAATGAGGAACGCTAGGAAAAAATAGGTACTGTTTATTAAAATGTAAACTTACTGGGGCCAGCAAAGGAGCCCTCGCCTGCCCGATCCTGGCCTGCATCCTCAGCACCCTCCTCCTGTGTCCTCTTGCCCTTGGGGGGAGCTGATGTACAACATGAAAGAAAGAAAAACCAGAAAACATGGATGAGATTTTTCAACCAAATCAAACATTTCAAAAGAACAATAACAAAATATTTTGGAAAAATAGCAAATAGATAGACAACTATTCCACGGGATCTATCTCATGTGGTATACTACGTTATTCGTATTGCCTGATTTGCGGAACGTTGACTTAGAAAGTTCCTATGTAACTCAATAAACAGACTACTAAAGAGGTTTGCCTAGGCCTGGCACTGCAGGCAGCAGTGCGCAGCACGCGAAGTGACAGACAAAGTCCATCCTGCTTGCAGATCAGTGAATACTCAAACTATCAATCCACCCGCCACCACCGCCACTATTTCTTCTTATAGCCATGTGTCTAAAGGAAGGACTGGACTTCAGTCTGTTGGGGCTGATTTAGAAGTCCCTTGCGGAAGTTGCGGCTCATTTTCCTCCATTGTTGCGTGCCTTTTGTGACGCAGCGGCAGAACAAAAGACTCGCCATGGTGTTGGTGCGGCGTATATATTAAAAAAAAACACATATGGGCATATGGGCGATGCATCACGTTGTAAAGCCCTACGCCATCAGGGGGCGTTCCGGCGCAAGGGAGGGCGTACCTGCGCAGGAACGAATCCTAAAAGTGGCTGAGGGAAATCTACAAGATGTCAATCAGTCACTTTTAGGACAATGATGCATGACTCAAACCCTGCGCGCTTGAAGCCGACGTACGGCTTGATGCAGCATTGGGGAGATAGGGTACCCCAGAGCATTGCTGGAGCTGCGCCATCGTTGGCATGCAACTCCAGCAATGCGCTGCCTTTACGGCACAGATGCGTAAGGCTTCTGTGACGTTTTGGGCCAATGGGTGGTGGTGGCATGGCACACAATTACTGCCGCATCCCTGCTACTTTGCAGGGATGCGCCGGTAATTGAAAATATGACCCTTACTGTCTAGCATTACGCAGTTCTTATCTTTACACTACACTCATACATAATTTCTCAGGCCAATGAAATGCTTCTGAACACAACATACAAAACAAAGAAGCATAGTAGCAAGCAAGGCTACTGAGAAGGAGAGCAGTGCACCTGAAATGCATAGAAGATTTTGAAATATAATTTACCTCAATGTAATCGGCAGCATTATTGCTCTTGGTAAAGAACAAAGATTTGCAAATAACAGAGCAGGATAAAACAGAGTAGTAAATGTACTACTACTACTACTCACCAAGCCCGGGGACCTCTACGCCGAGCGCGTCCAGCAAGTCCCGCTCCCGGTCCATGACATCGGTCCAGCGGTGGGTGGCCTGGTTATATGTGCGCCGGACCCCAGAGATCTTGTACATGGCCCGGCACACCTTCTCCCACCGCTTGCGACGCTCCCGGATGCCATAGCCAGTCGCGATCTTGCCGCCTCCCAGGATCGTCTTGGGGAGGCGGCGCTGGACGTGGAAGATCAGTGCCGCCACTTCCTCCGCGCTGAAGATCTCCCGCGGGACCACTTGCTCCCCCCTTAAACGCCCGCACGGGAGCCGGGCACGGGGTGCGGGACCCTTCCCCTTCTCAGGGTGCTTCCCGGCTCCCTTTACCATGGTCTGGGCAGAAATAGAATAGTGAAGAAGAAAAGAAAAGAGTTTAAAAAAGTAGTTTAAAAGTAACTAAAAGCTGCAGAAAACACAAAAATATAGAGCTAGAAAAATAGAGGGATAGATAATAAGTAAAATTAGATCAAAAAAACTTCAAACAAGCAAAGGATGGCAGAGATTGAGAGAGGATAGAGAAAGCATGCCCAGAACCATAGCAATGAATGAGAAACAAGATGGCCGCGCCCGTTCACGACCGCGTGGGTAAGTTCGCGCGAGATTTTCCTTGCGAGTACGCGCGAAATTGTACTAGCGAGCAGCACACTTTGCGAGATTACACATAGCGGCCGGAAACGGAATTACGTCACGCAAACAAGATGGCCGCGCCCGTGTACGACCGATAGGGTAACTTGGCAAACGTATAGCTAGAAGCGCCTCGCGAACACGCGCAAGATCACGCGAACATACACGTCGCAAAAAAAACAATTTTGTATTCGCACGTATTCGCGGCTTCCGAAATCGATCTCGCACGGATTCGCGCCCCAAAAAACGCGCGAAATTGCAGAAAAAAACGATTTTAGCTAAACTGAAAGCAATGAGCAGGTGCAAAAGTTCAAACTTAACATTAGTAACATTCAAGGTAGTGCTTCCTGATGGGCCCCTCCAGAGTTTGCAACTATTCTATGACCCTGCTATGACCCAAACAGCAGGCTCATAGAATAGCTACAAGTAGACCATAAAGGTCCTGTGAAAAAAAAATTTCACTGCAACAAAAAGCAAATTACAGATAAGGAAGGAAGCAGGTGCCAGCCAGACTGGAACTTTCAAAATTACTGACACATTAATGAAACACAAATTAATTGATGGCAGTTGAAGAAGGGCAGGTGTGCTTGCTTTTTTCAACCACCATAATCTACAGTGATAAATAAACCTAATGGGTGGCAGTGAGGAACTGAGGATGTACCAGAGGGTGGCATGGGTGTCCCAGAGGGTGGCAGTGGTGAAACAGAGGGTGCTGTGAACCTGTGATGATAAACCAGACGTAGAAACAACATAGTCGCGGCCGTTGCGAGCCGAAAAGTAAGTTCGCAATTGCGAACTTGTCCCAAAATCGGCGCGAACGCGCGCCAACACAAAAAACGGGAAAATCCGCAAATCCGCTAGAGTTCGCGGATCTTCGCGGATTGCGAATCCGTAAATCCGCAAGTTCGCGTACGCGAGATCCGCTAGATCCGCCCATGACCTTCTATCATGTTTATTTTAACCGAATCCAAAATGGAGTTAGTAAACCATATACCTAAATATTTGATTCTACAACCATTCCAATGGAAACCAGTTGAGTCAAAGTGTTGTTTAAGCCAAGATGTGGTGATGGGAAGGATTTCCGTCTTGTCAGAATTAATTTTATAGCCTGACACCTCTGAAAAATCAGAGAATTCTTGTAATAATGGGGCATAGAAGCCTCTGGATTTGATATGAAAAGTAAGATATCATCTACATATGCAGAAAGCTTCAAATGATGATCTCTATAAAGAAATCTAGAGATAGAAGCGTTATTGTGAATATGTGTTACAAAGAGTTCAAGAGATAAGATAAATAAAAGAGAAGAAAGAGGGCATCCCTGACGGACACCACGATGAAGTGAAAACAGTTGAGAAATAAGACAATTGACTATAATAGAAGCAGTAGGAGTTTTGTAAAGTAATGAGATGAAGGAAATGAATTTAGGACCAAAACCATGCCAACGAAGTGCTTTAAATAGAAAAGATCTATCAACCCTATCAAAAGCCTTCTCTGCATCAATAGAGATGGCAGCCAGAGAATAGGATAAAGTAGAAGCTTCATTCAAAACATAACAAAATTGTTGAGAATTGTCGGAAGTTAATCTGCCTTTGACAAAACCACGCTGTTCTGGACCAGTTAAACGTGGTAAAAGAGATTCAAGACGTAACGCCAGAAGTTTAGCAAAGATAAAATAATCAACATTTACCAAGGATATAGGACGATAAACAAAATTTAGGATCTTTGCCTTCTTTATGAATAAGATATATTGAGGCTTTCAGGAAGGTACCACTTGTCTTACCAAAGTTGCAAAATATTGAAATAGACTTAAAAAAAAGTAGGAGTAATACATTTGAAAAATTTAAATAGAATTCTACTGAAAATCCATCAGGACCAGGGGATTTATTTTTCTTTAGGGAACTCAGAGAACCAGAGATCTCCTGAATTTATAGGTTCAAATCTAGGAAGGAACAGTCCAGATCTGTAGAAGAAGGGAGGGGATGCTATTAAGATAAGTATCTATAAGAGGATCAGATGTGGGGGTTGCTGGAGTATATCAATTATTAAAGAAGTTTGTAAATTCCTCTAAAATGTCCTGATCTTTGAAAAGATGTTCTCCATCCATTGATTGAATGGCATCTATCAGCACTCTTTCTTTCTTAGACTTAAGATAGTTAGCTAGGAGTGATCCAACTTTGTTTCGTCCACCAAAATAACTGGTGATGCTACAAAGTAGAATAGAGGTGGCATTGTCAGTAGAAATTTTGTTAAAATCTAGTTTTGCACGAACAAGTTTCTGCAGAGTGGAATCCGATGAAGAAGTATAAAATTGATGCTCTAAGTGTTTTACATTAGCTATCAGAGCATTATGTTGATTAAGGGTTTGTTTCTTTTTCTGGATACAAAATCAATAACAAAGCCTCGAGCAGTGGCCTTAAGATGTGTCCCACACCAAGACATGATAAGGATTTTCCTTTAAAGAAAAAAATTCTTCAGCAAAGGAAGTAAAGGAGGAAGAAAAAATTGGATACTGTAGAAGAAAATTATTAAGTCTCCACCTAGAAGACCTGGGTTGCGAGCGGAGCAAGTCAAAATTGGCAACCACCGGAGCATGATCAAAATGGTTTTAATCGAGGAGGAAACAAGACTTGGAGCCAAAGACTTGAAGAGGAAGATGTAATCTAATCGGGACAGGCAACCATGTAGACGGGGAAAAAAAGAAAATTCTGTTTGATCTGGGATACATAGTCTCCAGGCATCTACAAGATGTGTCTGTGTGATTGTATTGTGGAATTGCTTGTGAGTTTTGTGAGGAATAAAACACACTTGGGATTTTCGGTCAACGAAGGGGTCCATAATCTGGTTACAATCGCCTACAAGGATTAAAAAAATCATCTTTGTGTTGGATACACTTGTGTGTAATAGTAGGCCAGAAAGTAAAAATCCGGCTGAGTAGGCCATATATATTAAACAACAGTTAAAGAAATTTTGTTAATAATTAGTTGAACCAAAATCCATCTACCTTCTATGTCTATGTCTTGAGAAATAACAGAACATTGCAACTTTTTATGACATAAAATAACAACACAATTTTTCTTGTGTTTGTGGGAGAAACAAGAACTAAACCAACCCAATTACATTTAAGCTTGAGCGCCTCCGTTTCTGTCAAATGAGTTTCTTGTAATAAAACTAAGTCCGGATTGTGAGATAACTCTCTGCCTCTTTATCAGATTAATAAAACCTTTTACATTCCATGAAACAACTCTGAATGGAAAAAAGTAACATTAGATATGAAACACCATAGTTAACAATAGTAGAGGAGTACAAGGAAAATATTAGATAAAGCACAAATAGAGAAAAAAGATGGAATAAGAAGCATAAGATACAGAATAGAAAGAGGACATAAGAAAAGGAAAGAGGGAGAAAAAGATACGAAAAGAGATGAAAGTACATGTCAAATAAGGATTGATGAATTTAATACATAACTTTTGAAGAGTTCAAAAACGAACAAGGACTGGCGACAGACACTAAAGACAGCACGACCAATGGAGGGGAACGCACCAAATCAGGAAGCCAAACAAACAGAGGAAGGGAATGTGGAGTAAAACGGATGAGCGGTAATAATAATAGACGAAAAATATGTGACTTAATAGGATAAAAACATCAAATACCAACCTGTAGAGGAAGTAAAAAGTAGTGGTTAGAAATAAGTTAGCAACAGTTACGAGATAAAAAGTCAAGCTTTAAAAGAGGGACCAGTAGTCTCCATGGATGTTGCAGAGTGAGAATGAATGAATATGCAAAGGTCCGCCAGGTCTTCCAAAGTAGATGTATGTTTTTGAAAAGTCACCTCGAACAAACAGGGATGAAATAGGCCATAATAAATGCCTAAGGTGCGCAAAGCTGGTCGAAGTTCAAGGAAATTTTAACGTCTCTTGACTGTAGCTGTAGAAACATCCTGGGATAAAAACAATCTAGAACCTGATCAAGAAAGTTGCTTCTTATTCCTGGCTGCATTAAGAACTTGTAGTAGGTCTGTAAATTGCAGGAATTGGAGTATCACACCACGAGGTTTCGAAGGTGTAGAAGAAGAAGATAGGTTGGGGCCCAATCTGTGTGCTCTTTGGATATTCAGAGATGTTGATGTAGGCAAATCCAAAAGTTTGGGAGAAAAGAAGTGAAGAAGGTCACCTGGTCTCCTCCCTCAATGCCCTCTGGAAGACCATATAATTGAAGGTTATTGCATCTGTTCCTGTTTTCAAGGTCTTAAGCAGATTTTCCCAAGAACAGGATGTCTTTCTCTAAAGACAAAATTCCTTTAGAGGTAGCCTTTACTTCACCAACTTGTTGCTCCACTATGGAAATTCTAGAATCAAGTGATGACCATTTAGAATCCATATCTTGCAAACAAGTGTTGGTTTCCTCTACAAATGGTCTCAGCGCTTTTATCTCCTCCAAGATAATGTCCAATGAAACAGGAAGAGTTGTCTTCGATGGAGAAGGAGGGTCCTGCTTGAGGCATTTTTTTGAAGAGGAGGTTAACAGGAAGTTAGGTGGAGGAATGGGCGAAGAAACTGCCGTAGAAGAGATTTATTGTGCCATAATGACAGGGGCATGCAAGAAACCCACCGAAGAATCAGTGATAGAGATTCCAATGTAGTCAAGCCAGGAGAAAGTTTTTTTCTTCAATATTTATTTTATTTATTTATGTCATTTGTATAGTGCCTGAATAACCCCACATGGGGTATCTCCGCACTGAAGACGCAAGCAGGTGTAGCAGTAGGAGTATTTTAGAAGAGCGAGGTTTTCAATTTTTTCCGAAAGCTTAGATAGTTGATGCAACGGCGTATGTCCAAAGGAAGCTGATTCCAGTATTGGGGTGCTGGATGGGAGAATGATTTGCCTCCCAGTCTGGTTTGCTTGATGCGCGGGATGATGAGAAGACCTTTCCCCTTGGAGCGAAGGGTACGCGAGGGTGAGTACCTGGTCAGTTTGTTGGTCAGATATATGGGACCCAACTGGTTGAGGCCCTTGAACACCAGGCAGCAGATTTTAAATTTGATTCTTTTGCGAATGGGTAACCAGTGGAGTTTGAGAAGCAAGGGCAGTGATGGAGTGCGATATGGTGAGCTGGTTAGCAGGTGAGCGGCTGTGTTCTGCACCACCTGAAGGCAGTTCAGGGCAGATTCTTTGGCAGAGATCAGCAGGGCATTACTGAAGTCTAGACGGCTGAGAACTAAGGCATGAACCAGAGTTTTATGGGTGGACATGGGAAGGAAGTGAAAGACTTTGCGAAGAATACTAAGTGCCTGAAAGCAGGCTCGTTTTGTGGTGGCTATATGTTCATCGAGGTTGAGTTTGCTATCAATTAGGACTCCTAGGTTTTTGACTACTGGCTTAGGGGATGGTGCCTGGCCCATTTCTTCCGGCCACCAGCTGGAGGACCAGATGGTCACTGCTTCTCTGAAGAGCATTATTTCAGTTTTACCTGCATTTAACTGCAGGAAGTTTCTACTCATCCATGATGTTATTGTCCTCATGCCTTCTAGGAAAGTGTTCTTGATATTCAGAGTATCGAAGGTGAGGAGGAGCTGAGTGCCATCCGCGTAGGAGATTGGGATGAACCCGCTCTTCCTGAGGAGTGCTCCAAGAGGGGCTACATAAATATTGAATAGTGAAGGGCTAAGGCAAGAGCCCTGCGGTACTCCTTTGGTCACCAGGGTGGTTTCTGAACTGACGGGTCCAAGTTGAACTGTTTGTGTTCTTCCTTTGAGGAAGTCCCTTATCCAGTCTAATGCAGTGTCCTGGATCCCGAAGGTTTCTAATCTTTCTAGCAGGATCTGATGTGAGATGGTGTCAAATGCGGCAGAGAGCATCCGCCTGCATACGGATGTCGTCAATCACGTTGAACAGAGCGGATTTGGTACTGTAATTGGGACGAAATCCCGACTGTGAGGGGTCAAGATAGTTGGAGGATTCAATAAAAGTGGAAAGGTGAGTGGTTTTTTTATATATATTTTTATTAATTATAACACAAGAGTAAAAATATACATATCGGGCATCATTCGGAGGAACATATCGTAATGGTGGACGGGCAAATCAATTAGGAAAATACACAGCAATTATAGGCATCTGAAAGACGTCAATAGCAGCGTAGGGCAGAGGTGAAACAATACGTTACAGTTAACCTAAGCAAACATCAGCGAGTCCCGCCCACTCAGAATACAGGATATGAAGACCAGACACTCGATACCCAAATATGATGAATAAAAATCAGGAGAATACGCCACATCTCTTGTGAAGAAGGGAAAAGGGAAAAAGAAAGGTCATAGAACAAAAGAAAGGAAAAATAACAAACCCCGCCTCAACCCCCCACCCTGCACCCCTGCGGATGGCTACGACCTAACCCACTAGCAGCGTGCCTGTCGCCCACTAAACTAACCCCAAGGAAGGGAAAAGATGGAGGAGGGAATGTCGTAAAAGCAAACACACCCCCGGTCTCCCGTACCCCCCGCCACCAGTGACCACCCCGAGACATAATCGAACCAACATTTAGCAAAATATACAAACCAATCGGGGGAGTATAACAAAGCACCACCCAACTCCCAGCACATTACATGTGACAATCCCGGCATTGAGCCAAGCCATATTATCAAGTCCAAGCCCTCAAGTTCAACCCTGGCCAGTACGGTATTTCGGGAGAGTCTCTTTCACTCGAACCACCATCCCAAAGGAAAAGGCGGAACGTTCGTTAAAGTCCACATCAGTGTTGCAGGACCGACAAAAGGACAGAAAGTCACGATAGCCACAAAAGGAGTGAGGGAATGTGTCCAGAAATAGCAAATCTCCCCAACAGTCACTTTGGAATTTGTCACAGCACAGAAGACTGTCCATATCTGCACAAGGCGACAGCAGGATCGAGCAGGGAACGATAGCGACAATCACGGGCTCACTGAGTGTGAATTGGGGGCCGACAAAGCACATTGAATCCAGGTTCTGCCCGGGGACCTCGATCTCTGGCGTACATTGCACCGCTGGTACCACAGATGTATTAGGACTAAACGGAGAGTCGTGTGCCGGTCCCAAGATACTGTCCACTTGCACGATCAGTGTCCGGAATAAAGCGGTGGAATGTGAATGGAGCGCCTCAATGGCGGCCATGACGGCCTGAAGCGATGGCGTACTTTCCGTCCGCCCCATCTCCTCTCACGAAGAGGCAGAGCAGGATTCGAACCCCGGAGGCCGGCTACTCCGGGGTAACAGGCCACACAAATCCGATGACAATAATGGGCGCTCTCCGTCATGCCAGATCGACACCTTCGCCGAAAGCGAGGGCCCAGGCCCGTCAACCCCGGGAAGGGGCAGGGTCTCCGGGTGTCGGACCCCCGAACACGGCAACCGGTGCGGTACGCTGTTGTCTCCACGGTGTAGACCGCTCACAAAGTCAGCATCAAACAAGCAGTTTACGATGCACTCCGGGGGACCGGGCTCAGTCCAGTCCAGCGGCCGTTGTTGATCAACTCCAACCCGGATAGGCCAGAAATCGAGGCCCCGGCTTCCACACGATGTTAGGCCGAGAATGGGAACACTGCGTATCTTCGGCATCCAACAAGATAAAAAGCTCGGGATTACACCTTTAGAAGCAGGAACACTTCACGAACCCGGGAGACTGGTGCGAATTCAGGATTGAGAACAGGATATACGAGCTGCTGGCGGAGGTCGACGGAGCCGGGAGCTTACGTGGCCATCTTGGTTGCTGGCGTAGCTCCTCCCTCCGGAAAGGTGAGTGTTGATGTGTTTTTCCAATAATTTGCTATAAAGGGGGAGAAGTGAAATTGGCCGATAGTTTGTTATGATATCGGGAGACAGTTTGTTGTTTTTCCTAATAGGAATTATCTGGGCCGCATTCCATTCATCTGGAAGCTTACCTTCGTTGATTGAACTATTCAGAACTGCACACAGAGGTGCGGCCAGTTCGGCTGCGAGTATTTTGGCCATTTTGGCTGGAAGAAAGTCTTTGGGAGTACCCGATTTGGCTGAGATTAGTAGGGATTCGGTTTCAGAGATGGTGAGGAGGGGGAATTTACCCAGGGTGTTGAGACTTGGCGATCTATGGGTAGGATCAATAACCGGGTTGTGGCTAGAATTCGCATAGGAGACAGAGATTTTATTGTAGCTGTCATCAATTTTTTGGGCAAAGTGACTGGCTATTTCATCTCATAGAGATTGAGTTGGTTCTTCTGCAGGACTGCAGGCAATGGGGTTAATGAGGTTATTAAGAACCTGGAAAATGGTTTTGGGGCCATTATCCGCTTGCTCCAGTTGGGTGGCTATGTGCTTTTTTAGAGACGTTTTTAGGTTCTTATGGTAGGCGCAAAAGGCTGTCTTGTATTGCTCTTTGTCAGATGCGTCCTTAGTGTGGCGCAAGAGGCGCTCAAGCTTTTTACATATGATTTTTTCTTCTCTGAGCACGGATGAATACCAGGGAGTCTGGGTGCGCTTGGGTATGTGAGAGGATTGTTTAAGGGGAATAAGAGTGTCAATGGTTGATTTGATTGCGTCCTGAAGGGCCATTAGACGGTTGTCCATGGTGTCTAGGGTTGGCTCATTAGGGGGAGTCAATTGTTCATGAAAAAGGGCAGGTGATAGTTTGTGCCATTGTCTGTGAGTCTGTCTGGCGGGGATTTTTCTTAACTGCGCGTTCATAGGGACCTCTTAGGTTAAAATTGATTATTGAGTGGTCTGACCATGGAAGAGGTCTGATGGAGTTATAAGTTGTCTCTGGGGAGTTGGAGAAGATCAGATCTAGTGTGTGACCTGCAGTGTGTGTGGGTGCATCGTTAATTTTGGTCAAACCTAATGCTGTCATCTCTGACAGGAGGGTAGCTGCTTCTGGGTCTTTTGGGTTCTCACTATGGACATTGAAGTCCCCCAAGAGAAGGAATTTGTTAGAGGATATCACATGGGGGCGATCATATTTAGTAGATGTGACAAGGAGGTAAGGAGTGGTCCAGGAGGGCGATAGACCAAGGTTCCTTTCCAACTCAACTGTGAGTGGATATCTATTCTAAATATGAGGATTTCGATAGTGTCTCTGCAGAATAGATCTAACATGGTGGCCTTTATAGGATCCTTATATATGATAGCAATGCCTTCACCTTTTTTGCATGGTTCATCTGCTTTTAGAATGCGGAAGCTATCTGGAAGTGCAATAGCGATGGCTGGAGTAGTGGCCGGTTTGATCCATGTTTCCGTTAAAAAGCCGATGTCTGGGCGGGAAGATTAGTTAAGATCCCAGATATTAATAGCATGCTTGGGGAGGGAGCGCACGTTGGCCATAAAGCAATTCCAGCTAGCTCTGGTAGCGTCCAAGGTAGCAGGCAGAGTTATGGTGGCGGGGCTGCTCGGAGACAGGGGGGGAATGGTCTGAAATTTGCAATGTGTGCATGCTAGGGGGCCTTCCACAAAAGAGGGGAATTTGTGCGTGCATTGAAGAGTTCCTGTGTGTGCGGTGGGCGGGGAAGTGAAGTTCCTGAGGACAATTAGCTCCAGTCTGGTATAATTATAGTTTCCCTTGGGTTGATTAAGCCCATTTGTTATAGATTTGGCAGAGTTCCTGGCTCCTGTCCAGGAACTTCTGCCCATGTACTGAGGGAGGCGCACCAGGCTGACTGAGCGTGAAAAGCAATCAAAGAATCCCAAATGATGCTAGTTCTTCTGTGAGAAAGAACAATTGGCGTAGATGGGATACGTATTAAACTGCATATGAAGAAGACCAACAATCTCAGTCAGCTCTAAAAAGTAAATATTATACAGTCAAGGAATGAATACCTGAAGAAATAGCCAATGCTGTAAGAAGAAATTTCCAGTCAGGATAATCAAAAACGACGTCATTAAGAGCTGCAAGCTTCTAAGAAGATTTAAAGGACATCCTGTAGTTCACCAGATGTTCAGCCAAGGAAGCATCCTGTTTTTATGAGGAAATGCGGGTTAAAACCACCGGAAAACAAAACAACGTCTCTCATGCGATACGGAGCTGTGTATCAGGTGGTCATCTTGGATCGCGCTGCACGCCGAGACCCTATGAATAACTACTAATCTTTCAAATGATTGCTGTTATCTGCTCCACACCCATAATCCTTCAGTTTGTCCCTGAGATGACTGCATGCTGCTTTGTAGCTGAGAGTAGGATTAACCACTAGAAGAACAACTCACAGACCACATGACCTGCACTATATGCAGAACTTACAGGTATACTATTGCAAATAAACAAATTCCCTCCACCTAGCCTATGCACAACCTCTTTTCTGCCAACCCTATAGGTAGTACTCAATAATCAAATTAAAATCTAGTACACTATCACCATTAGACAAAATGTAGAATTTTACCTGTAAGAATTTTAATACATACAAAACATTATTTTCTGAGAATAATTTATTTTTAATATTCTATACTTTCAACGACCCAAGCCTTTTTTTAATAAATATGATTCATCACTCAAAGCTATCTATTTAAATTATTCCCAATTGATTAATTTTGAAACACATTTTTCACCTAAACTCTCATCCAACTCTTCGACATCCATACTAATGTATTCTTAAATTAAGAAGGTTTCTGGTGACAAACAAAGACCTGACATCAGTGAAAAGTTACATTTCTTTACAATTTGTCCATCCTTATCCTGTGAATCAAAATAAAATATGTCATCCTGTAGTTAGGTCCTCAACCTTTAATCCCCAGTTACAAGGTGTCCTTGCCCCTTATTTTCAGCCATCAAATACCAGCTCTGGATCCCCTTAAGCTGGACCGCTAACATCTCCAGCAGAAACAGATGTGATCATGACTGCATCATGACCTCTTTCAATTCCTTTGTTAAACATTATTAGACTGACTCACTACATTGAGAGGAAGACCTGGAAGTACCAGGCCTCGAATCCCCAGGCCATTGCCCTTCTTCAGAATACTCACCTGTTCCTCGCTGAGTTGGAATAAATCAAAAGTAATATTGGGATGGTAAGTTGATCAGTAGTTCCCATCGATGTTCAACAAGCATCCTCACAGGATTCCAGAAGATGTGGTGTTACCATCATATTATACAAGTTACCTAGATAGATGTCAGTGGCTGCTATGCATTTGGTAATATTGAAATGCAAGGATTTAAACTAGTGGTAAGCTCTATGTATGCCACTATTCCTGAAAAATCTGACTTATTTGCTACTCAGTCCAAATTACTTACAGAATTTGCTAGAACCTGGGCCATCATTGTAAATGACTGGATTTAGATGTTTGACACAATAGTTGATAGATTCTTAAATCTGAACTTGATGTACAAGCTCCATAGGGGAATTGTTAGAAACTTAATAATGAACTACTCTGTGTTTAATCCTTGGCACAGAGAATTTTTTTTTCCTTGTTCATGCGTTCTGCTCAAGAAATTGCTACTTTCTCTCCTCCCAGTTCCTGTTTCCAAATGTTTAGGAAAAGTCCTATTGGATCACACTACAGCCTTGCTCCAAAGACACTTGGCAAGAAGGGAATTAAAGAACCCTGGGCAGTCCCAAGTTTTAGGTGGAGAGCAACTCCTTTACATGGCGCACTATACAACACCACTGACACTCTAAATGTGCTCACTTCGAATCGTCCTGTCTATCCCATCACTAATGCCACTGTATTTAGGCTCTCATCAATATCCAATAGCTCTTCTTCTACAATGTCCTTAGAAATCTTAGCATTTGGAAAATGTAATTGTGAATGAAGTTCAGGAATTAAAACAAAGTTTGAATTTTTCCTGTATAACCTCACCAAATACGAACGCATGGTATTAAATACCCTTGAACAGTTAATGAGCAAACCTGCTGACAATGGTCTAAGAAATGTGTTCATGGATAGTATACACTATCTAGACTAAATTCTATGATTGCCTTTTCACACAGACTACTATATCCTTCTGACATTTACCCTTTGAGCCAGATTCAAATGGGCATTTTGAAAATATTACCAAAGACCTGAAAGACTTGAAAGGCTGGACCTGCTCCCACTTGTTCCCCGGACAAAGAAGTTGACTTTTAGGGTCTGTTGGCTGACCTCCTGTTAACAACAGGATGCTAGAAGCCCTTTTTCTTAAGAACCCAGTTGGCCAGTTCCAGTTGGACCTGCCCTAGACCTTGCTGTGGGCACCTTTTTAGCATCTTGGATTGAGATAGTGTGTGAATCTCGTCCTGATCCACTGGGGACTTGAATATCGTCTTGTGAAGCCTCTGGGGCTGAGGGGGTATGGCATTTTTTTTAAAGTAACAAATACTTCATGCATTTCTTTATGTGACAAACACATGGTGGCATCTGGATGGCAGAGGTATATTCCCGTGACCTGTTTGGGACTCTATATTGACCAAGTATGCTAGAAGGCTGCCCGATTGGTCCCCCTCTGAAAGTGCCCAGGTCACAAATGCTGCATAGTCAAAGTACCACAGCCAGACAATTGTCACTCAATATCAATGCACTCTTTTCCCATCCTATTAAATTCTTATAATAAGTTGCTCCATTTTCCCAGGGTAGTGTGAATGCAAGTGCCTCTAATAAGGACCTTAAAAACCTTCCATTCCATAGCCAAGGAAGAGGTAGTCTCAACATTGTGTTCAAAGTATTCTTTAATTTGATTACATTACAAGTGGCAACCTGGTGAAAAATAAGGCGCACTCCACATATAGTTTCAGCAATTATTCAAATCCATAACGTCCTGGTGCTCCAAGATGAATGGCATCATTGCCTGTCATTCCATAGTAGGAAGAAAGCTCCCAAAATTAGCAGAATCCACCCTCAAACACTGTCAATATCCAGTTGTCTAAAGAAAACACAGTACTAGAAGTGTTCTGAATTCTTCTTTTATTTTCCATTCCAACCAACACATGTTTCATCATAAATTGAATTCTTCAGAGCTAGAAAATTATATAACACAAATCATTGTTCAAAAATATTAAAACGAACCAATTAATTACAATATAAAATGGTGAAAAAAAATCACTTGATGTGCCCCAGTAGCCAGGTGTATAACAAACCTTTTTCAACCGATTATTGAACCAATATCAATCCTTTATCAAATCAAATTGATATTAAATGTAAAAAATCAATGTCACCCCCATTATATAGGGTTGTTTTAATTGGCGCCATCTTGAATGATACCTCAAATCCAATGTTACTATCTAAACAAACACACAGAACTGCAATCACCAATTTATGGCCATTTCTTTATATAACTCCATGAAATCACTATCAATCTTTAACCAACTCAAATAAAAGTAAAATTCAAAAACACTATCATCCCTCATTATATAGGGTTATATTTTATTAGATGTATATATTATATTGTGGCACATTGACTGTATCAATCATCTCCGAGGAAAGATTGCAACTAATGATCTGTATTAAGACCTTTCTCAACAGCCTTTAATTTCATTATCCAGAGTAGTTCAGTCCTGCTGGACTGCAGTTCACGATTTCTACCACCCAAGGGTTAGCACCCACCATATCAATCCCATGTAATTGAACGTTGGAATGTGGGATTTTAGTCCTAGAAATGTATACCATCATTTGCGTATCTCAACTCACCGATCTTTACAGCTCTTATATGTTCACAAAATCTTTCCAGTAATTTTATGATTGTACTACTAATATATATCTTACCACATTTACATACCAAAACATAAACCACATATTTAGTATAGAATGTAATATTACTCACAATTGTGTATCCTTTACTTCCATTGTAACTAAACATTCTTTCTTATTCCTGGCCAATTTGCAAACTGTACATCCAACACATTTGAAAAACCTTTCGTCATAACATTCAAACAAGTAGTGTTCATTTTTATGTTCTTAGGATAACTGGTACTCAATGTATTCCTAAGCATTGTACCTCTTCGAAAATGAATACTCGGGTATGGAATAATGCACTCACTAATCAATTCATCATGTTTTGCCCACCTGGTTATTGTGACACATGAAGTGATGGTTTATTTCACCATTTTATATTGCAATTCATAGGTTTGTTTAACATCTATAATAGACCAACAAGGCAAACATTAAATTCTGAGATTATCAACACACTAAGTAAGTCCATGGATCTCGTAGACCCTAGTAACACTGTGATTGTATGTGGGGATTTTAATTGTACCTACGAGCCATTGCTTGGATTAGAAAGTGCCACCAAAGAAGAAGATATGGCCCTAGAACTGCCCCAACTAGTGGCTGGACCTTCTAAACCGTGCACTAACGCAGCGCTACAGACAGTACAGTTAACGGTAGAATACCATCTAAGGGCATGTAATGGAAGGGTACTCAATAATGGAAACAAAACTGCCTCTCACAATACTTTCAAGCGCGGAAGCACACAGTCGAGGATCAACTATATAATGCATAGCATCCATAGCTGGAGCAGAATAGTGAGCTTTAAAATAGAAATGAGCAATGACAGTGATCACTGGTCATTATGCTTGGAAGTAAGAGGCCATTTAACAAGGGATGACCAATTAAATACCAGTATACATGATGTGCAGCCCTTAGTTTGGAACAGCCGAAGATCTATCGGGTGGCCAAAGATCACAGGTAGCACAGAAATTATGACTAACATCTATAATACTTTTGCAGAAATAGTGGGTGCACCCTTAGAGTCAAGCGATCTGCCGTTAACATCTATGCATGCTGCCCTGGTCTCAAAGTTAGAGTCCCTTCTCATCAAACACAATGGGAGGAATTTGAAACCCAAACCTAGGGCAGGACTAAAGGCAAACCCCTTGGTACACAACTGAATGTAGACAATCTTTGTCAGCTTTACTTGAATCCATAAAGCAGGAAAGTGTAGATTCAGTGAGGAGTGCCAGGGATGCACACCAGAAAGAATTGGCCACAGCCAAGCCGAACTGGGAGGAAAATAGCTGGCTGGATCTTCTGGAGGCAGCAAAAACAAATAACCAGACAGAGTTTAGGAAAATTATAGCATGGACGGGGGGACCTAGTACGAAGAACAGAGCACTATCTGCCCATTGTAGCCCTGAGCGGAGATAGACAACCTATTCATGTGGAGGGAGACAGTGGGGTGATCGCCTTCTCAATGCAAGAAACGGGTATGCTGTAGACTCCATTAAGCCGGGAAAAGCACCAGGACAAGATAGACTCCCTGGTGACTTATTTAAACATGACAAAAAAGTATGGGTCCCATATGTCTATGCTCTTAGCAACACAATATCAGCCGGTGCCCCAATACCGGGAACATGGAAAGGGCCTGAAATCGTCTCTATCCACAAAAAGGGCAGTAAACATAAACCAGAGAATTACAGGCCAATTAGCCTGATAGACGTACTCCAAAAAATGTATGCCAGGCTGTTACTGAACAGGCTTATGACTGGATAGAGACTAATAGCATACTGTACCCATATCAGGCAGGATTTATATCCCATACTAGCACAGCAGATCCAAGTCTTCAGACTCCTGTGTATTATCTGGAAATATGTTAAAATCAGGAAGGGGCACATTTATGTGGCACTTTGTTGATCTGAGGGCAGCTTTTGACCACGTACCCAGAAGCCTATTATGGGAGTAACTTGGAAAACAAGGTCCCCCCCCTAATTTGGTCACGCAGCTACAAAGGTTACATAATGGGAACTACGCTGGGGTATGAATGGGGAACTCACAAAGCCCAGACCAATAGAGAGAGGAGTGGGACAGGGTTGCGTACTTGCTCCCACCCTGTTCTCGCCCTATATCAACGACGTGGTGGATTACCTTCAAGATCAAGTAAATGATCTACCAAAGCTAAATGGGAGTTTAGTGCCAGCGCTGCTCTTCGCAGACGACACCATTCTGATGTCACAGACCATACAGGGGCTACAAAACATGTTGAACGGTTTTAATAGATATTGCTCGAGATTACGCACCTGCGCGCCACTAAAAGGTATCTGGACCTATGAATATTTTCGGCAGCCCATGCAGCAACCCCGTGCACATGCCTAATCCCTACTGACGAGCGGTAATAACCGCGAAACACGTGTCCAGGGATGGCAAGCACACCAAGTGAATACCCTCAAGACTCAAGACTTGGGTAGAAGCGCACCCGCTGATACCTACTACATCGACCATCATGCTCCGGGGTCACACGCTGATGGGACGAGCAGTGTGCGACCTCATTCGGAATTACTATTTATACAGGCTCCCTTGAGCCGGTGGGGGTGACGACCTCGAGATTATGCACCTGCGCGCCACTAAAAGGTATCTGGACCTATGAATATTTTCGGCAGCCCACGCCGCAACCCCGTGCACATGCCTAATCCCTGCTGATGAGCGGTAATAACCACGAAACACGTGTCCAGGTATGGCAAGCACACCAAGTGAATACCCTCAAGACTCAAGACTCGGGTAGAAGCGCACCCGCTGATACCTACTACATCGACCATCATGCTCCGGGGTCACACGCTGATGGGACGAGCAGTGTGCGACCTCATTCGGAATTACTATTTATACAGGCTCCCTTGAGCCGGTGGGGGTGACGACCTCGAGATTACGCACCTGCGCGCCACTAAAAGGTATCTGGACCTATGAATATTTTCGGCAGCCCACGCAGCAACCCCGTGCACACGCCTAATCCCTGCTGACGAGCGGTAATAACCGTGAAACACATGTCCAGGGATGGCAAGCACACCAAGTGAATACCCTCAAGACTCAAGACTCGGGTAGAAGCGCACCCGCTGATACCTACTACATCGACCATCATGCTCCGGGGTCACACGCTGATGGGACGAGCAGTGTGCGACCTCATTCGGAATTACTATTTATACAGGCTCCCTTGAGCCGGTGGGGGTGACGACCTCGAGATTACGCACCTGCGCGCCACTAAAAGGTATCTGGACCTATGAATATTTTCGGCAGCCCACGCAGCAACCCCGTGCACACGCCTAATCCCTGCTGACGAGCGGTAATAACCGCGAAACACGTGTCCAGGGATGGCAAGCACACCAAGTGAATACCCTCAAGACTCAAGACTCGGGTAGAAGCGCACCCGCTGATACCTACTACATCGACCATCATGCTCCGGGGTCACACGCTGATGGGACGAGCAGTGTGCGACCTCATTCGGAATTACTATTTATACAGGCTCCCTTGAGCCGCTGGGGGTGACGACCTCGAGATTACGCACCTGCGCGCCACTAAAAGGTTTCTGGACCTATGAATATTTTCGGCAGCCCACGCAGCAACCCCGTGCACACGCCTAATCCCTGCTGACGAGCGGTAATAACTGCGAAACACGTGTCCAGGGATGGCAAGCACACCAAGTGAATACCCTCAAGACTCAAGACTCGGGTAGAAGCGCACCCGCTGATACCTACTACATCGACCATCATGCTCCGGGGTCACACGCTGATGGGACGAGCAGTGTGCGACCTCATTCGGAAATAGATATTGCACAGAAAAGGGTCTAGAAATAAATGCAAATAAAACTAAGTACATGGCCATAAACCCACAGAAGGGCCTCAAAAAGAACCTCGTGCTGAGAAATCAGAAAATAGAAAACACCACCAATTTTACTTACCGGGGCATATTATTAGACACAAAACTAGCCAGGAATCAGCAAAATAGCCGCTCAGGTTAGCTCAAGGGTCAGGGGCACTCTTTAAGAAGTAATAGCTCAACTACAAGTAAATCTGGGTTACCAGCACTCGAAATATACAAATGTAAGGTCCAAGCAGCAGCATTGTATGGATGAAAGTTATGGGCCGCCAAGTAGGAGCTCAGTCTAGGAGCTCCCGGGTTTGAGGATCACCAACTCGCTGTAAATCCTCTGCTAAACCCGCCATCCACCCCACATCATCAGATATCCAACTAGAAGAACTACTATGACGTCAGATTTGCAGTTTTTGAAAACGCTTACCTGCACTGGGGTCCGCCGCTGGACGACCTGCGATATTGAAATCCCCCTCTGCTCCTTCGGTCGTCCACGGAAGCTATACCTTGAGGTGGATCGCCAAATCTTTTTCATCACTCTCATCGTAAACCTACCGGGGGATCGAGGGTCGCGCTTGCCTGAACCTGCTCCCTCGCCGCTCCCTCGCTGCCCGACCTCCATCTACGATGGATTGCTCTCCAGACCCTGGACCCATGATGCGTTCCTTCTTGCCGCGATGCTGTCACACATCCGTTCTTGCCGTGCATGCCTGCACCACGGGGTGAGTGCACCGGGCGCGGTGGTATATCCCCGCCTGGGCCGATGAGCATTTCCCTTGCCGCTCTCTCACTGCCCGACCTCCGACTATGCTGATTGCTCTCCAGAAGCTGGAGCAGCGCGATGCCTGTCCTTGATGCGGTCCTTCTCGCGGGATGCTGTCGCACCTCCGTTTTCGCCATGCCTGCCTGCCCCAGGGGGTGAGTGCACCGGACGTGGTGGTATACCCCCACCTGTGCTAGTGATTGTTTGGAGGATCTCTCCCCCCACACTAAGTCCTGGCTGTATTGAGAGGCCGCTATTGCCCCGCGGTCCGGCCCACCCCCATTGCTGACTGTACTGAATGAGTACAGTCTTCCAGTGAGTTTTTGAGCCCCCGACCCCACCCCTTGTCTTAGACTTTATCCTCCGTGGAGTGGTGAGTACACTGTTGATCCTCCAGGAGTGATCATGCCTCCGGAGTATGCTGCTGCTGGAGTCGTGAAGAACCCCTGACCGGCCTGGTCGCTATCTCTTTCCTTAGCTGCAACGGAGGCTCATGGGTGAATGTCTGTGGACCTTCCTGCACATTACTTACAATAACACTAAATTTCGATTTTGTCAAAAATTCACCAGCCATTTTGTCCCTCTCCTCTGCCCTCCCGATGCCCTAGTTGATTCCTGGAAAGAAAAATAGAACTCGCTCCTACGCTCTACACAGGTGGCCATCTTGGAAGAGAATTCAGACTCAAATTTGGATTGACTCAGCCCCCCCCCCTTTCTAATATGGTGTGCAACTTATTCCACGAACTTCCACTTAAGGTCTGACCTTACCCAGGCCACCGTTACCTTATCAGTTACATACTGTGATCTATGACCCAGACTCCCACCCCCTTTGTTAATATAGTGTGATACTCATTCCTCGAACTTGCACTTAAGATCTGACCTTAACCAGGCCACCGTTTATCTTGTCAGTTACATATTGTGATCGATGTTAATTTATCACTCTCTAATACTAATTACTCCTAAGCTTCTCTCTGTCTCTTTTAACTTATCTCTTTGAATGTATTAACTCTGCCACTTTATTTTATTTTATTTTAATGTAGAACTCTTTGTCCGGTTGGAATATCTCTAATGCTCTGTGTACAATCCTAGGAACCTTACGCACTTTGAACTACGTCACTTTACCTTTACCTTGTACTACCTCACTTTCCCTTCCTGTTTATATGTGTACCCTAATTAGTTATTCTATTTATATAATCTCTGAATCTTACCTTTAAACAAACGTATATTAGCACCACAAGTCAGCCCTCCTCCCCTATTGCCCCTGAAATTCCACTATTGCAAATTACTTCTAAGCTTCTCTCTGTCGCCTCTAATCTATCTCTTTGATTCCAATCACTCCGCCACTTTATTTTATTTATTTTGAATTGTGTGACTACTATATCATGTTTGAATCTTACTGTGAACGGCTCTAAATATTATTCACTAATTACCCTGTGTGCTTTCTTAGAAATCTACCTCAGTTAGCCTTTATGCGGTCTTAAACGGCGGTCTAACAGCTCTAATTATTTACTCAGTAATGCTCTGTGTGCTCACCTAGGATTCTTCATCATTTAACCTTAATGAGGTCTCAATCATACTTTTAATCTTCAAATTACACTTGCAGTTATATTGTTTTACGCGACGGTATATGCTTACTGAAATGTACATTTCTGACTTTTCTATGCTATATTTTTTGACTTTTGATTTCTTCCACTCCTCCTTTCCACTGACTTCTATCCTTCTTATCCCCTTCACTCCTACTCTCCCCCTTCCTCTTCCCTACACCCTTTTTCAATCTCTTTATCCCCAGCCTTTCTCTCCCCCATCCCCCACACGTAATCCCTGTCTACTGCCCTCCCACCTCTCCCATCTTCCCTCCTCTCTTACAGCCTCTCAATCCTACCAACATTTTGCTTGACCCTCATCCTCACGTTCTCTAGTCCCTATCTCTCTGATTTCCTCCCGCCCCTCTTCGCCTTTCTCTCCTTTTTCCCACTACACTCATCCACCTCATCCCACTCCGACCTCCTGCTCTTCTCCTCCATCCCTCTGATCCATACTGTAATCTCATCATGCCTCCCTTCAACAATTCTCTCCTGACACCGGACTCTCGCATTTCCAGACACAGCCCTAATTCTTGGTCCATCCTTTACCCCTCAACCCTCTCAGAATGGTAAAAAAAATTTCAAGCACAAACTATTCATCTGCCACCACGAAACCTTATTCGTTGACAACTACCATAGCCTTAATGACATCATAAAAACAAACTACATCTTCTTCACCAAACGCCCTTACAAATGGAAAAGCATCTTTCTCCAATTTCTTCCTGTCACTAAGTCTTGCAAAATTCCATACGGTATCAAACTTTCCACCACTCCTTCCCCCACTTTCCCTAGAGAAATCGACATCTCTATTTTCAAATCTGGAAATATCCTCATTCAAGGCCCTGAACACCACCTTTCTATTTTTGAACTCCACGTTAGCTCCCTATCACAAAACCGACTTCCCACACTTACTGTCGACTGCCCTACCTCCCAATCCCAAGATGCCTCTCCAACCTCAATGGAATCCCCCATTTCTCTGTTGCTCTCCACCACAACCTCTAGTGAAATCCCACCCCCTGCTTTTCTTACGACCCCCTCTATCTCCCGCACTCTGCCCCCCTTGATACCCTCATGCCCTGAACCTCCAAGCGCCCCTGGTATTACCCCCAAATCATCCCCACTTGGTAATCTTTCTACTTTATCTTCAGCCACTCAAACCCTTACCCATCCTCTTGTAACACCTTCCCTTGATCCCACAATGGCCCCTCGAACTCTTGAACTCCTTTCTCTCTTCGATAACTTCTCCCAACTCCCTTCCCAGACCCCTCTCTCCCCTCTTGACACCATGCTTACTCCTGAGAATGCTTTCTCCCACACTTCACTTCCCCCTGCTACTCGTAAATGTAACTCCACTCTACTCCCTCCGCCAGGTTTCCCTCCCCTTTCTCACCCTAGTCCTTCTACCCTTAATACCCTGGATCTCTCACAACTACCTTCTGATCCCCTAGCCCCCTTTCCTATAACACTCCTTACCCAAACACTCCTCAATATTGAACTTCGCTTCGCAACCTTAGTTTTAGACCTCTCTCCACTTAAGAATGATGTCACCTCGCTCGCCACTAGGAACCATTCCTATTGCTCTTATCCCTCTGATCCCTTACAAATATCCCCTGGGCACTCTATCCAATGGAATAAGTCCCCCATTGGCAACTCTCCTCCTAGTCCCCCAAACATTGTTAGTTCATTGTTGTCCGCCTCTCCCCTCTTCTCCTCCTCCTCCCAACGCCCTACCTGACCTCAATTTTGACTACCCGCCCACCACCCCGCAATCTACAAAGTCCCCTCCATCTCACACATCTATCCCAGTGATCCTGTGGACCAGTCGAAGCCCATCCTTCCCAGGTTCACCTAGACCCCCTCAGCAACTCACTTGTATCCAAGCATGCCCCTCCACTATCCCAGCAGATCATAGATCCCTCAAATGCATGCTGGTAAATTGTCGATCAGCCTCTTGCCATGCTACTGAAATCGCTGAAACCATTCTCAGTGAATGCATTGATATCGCCTTTCTGACTGAAACCTGGCTCAATATCCTCTCCACACCTAACCTTGACTTGCTCTTGCCCCCTGGTTATTCCATCCTCAGGAAAGACAGGCCTATCAAAATAGGAGGTGGCCTTGCCATTATTTACAAATCTGAACTTCAACTTTCTCCTTGTAACCTCCACGACCCGACCACCTATGAATACCTTAGCGCAGCACTCACTGTCCCGGGCTCACCTTCGATCTTTCTACATAATATCTATCACCCTCCTGGCGATCCTCACCCCTTTGTTAAATAGCAGTACGATCTTCTTATACAGTCTTCTATCTCTAAATCGAGAAACCTTTTCCTCTGTGATTTCAACCTCCACTTTAACAAAAACAATGACCCCTCGGTTACTCTCATCAATAACTTACTCGATATCAATGACTTTAAACAACTCTGTGATGCCCCAACTCACTCCAAAGGAGCCATTTTTGACGCTATTATGACTAGCAGGGATCTGGCGTCTCTCTCCCATATTTACCCCATTGATTGGTCTGATCACCACCTCATCCTCTTCACGATCGATAATTTTGTGCCCACCCCTCCCTCCAACTTAACAAAACAACAGAAGTTATTCAGAAACCTTCACACTATACCTCCTGGAGTGCTCGAGACGAAAACAAAATACTTTTTACAGCTCTCTCCTCCGTCTCAAAGTCCCTCCGATCTTACCGAAAACTACAGTAATTCAATTAGTAAAGCACTTGATCTAATAGCCCCAGCTAAATTAAAACTACAAAAAAAAACCCTCCAGATCCTGGTTCAACCCTGACCTAAATAAAGAAAGACGTGCGTTCAGACAGACTGAACGTACTTGGAAACAACAGCCCTCCCCCTCTAATCTTATCCTCCTTAGAACTGCAAGGGATAACTACAAAAAACATATCTTTAATGAGAAAGCTTCCTTCTTCTGTGCACAACTTGACCAGGCCAGAAACCGCCCCAGAGAACTATTTAACATCGTCAAATCCCAGACATCCTCAGCCCCCCAATACACTGGCTACGGTCGAAAGATGCAAGGAAATTGCTAGCTTCTTTTCGGATAAAATCACCAAAATTGAACAAACCTTCGCCCTAACACCCCCTATAGTCTACTAACCTCTACTCTCGAACCTCCCCTCCTTCCCACCTTCCTCTCTCACCAATCTCACTGATCCTGCTCAACCCCCCCCTGTTGTCACCCCAATTGAACCCTACCATTCTGGTGCCCAACTTAAAAACAAGGCTTCATGGAATTACTTTAGCCCAGTGTCTGAACCTGAGGTCCTCAACATCATCACCAAGCTCAAACCTTCCTCACATTCCAATGATCCCCTCCCGGCCCATTTGGTCAAAGAACTAAAAAACATCATCGCCCCTTATTGGACATCTATAATTAACTCCTCACTTGCTAATGGTTGTGTCCCTGCTTCCCTTCAATCAGGCCAAATTACCCCCATCATAAAAAACGTCATGGCCGATCCTAATGAATTAAACAATCTACGTCCGATCTCCAACCTTCCTTTCCTATCTAAGGCCCTGGAAAAATGTGTCCTGCTTCAATTGAACAAACATATTGACTCTTTCAATCTCTTGGACGCTTTACAATCTGGCTTTAGAAAAGGCTGCAGCACGGAAACTGCAATGCTCAACATCATTGATAACATCCATAGTTCCCTTGATAAGGGTCAATCTTCCCTTCTCATTCTTCTTGATCTATCTGCTGCCTTTGATACTGTTAACCATGTAACTTTACTTAATACTCTCAAAGAACGTTTTGGTTTGGGTGATGACGTACTTAAGTGGTTCACCTCATACTTCCAACCCAGAACCCAACAAATCAAAGTCTGTAATTGCCTATCGGAACCACAGCCAATCACCTTGGGTGTCCCCCAGGGCTCTATTCTCTCTCCTACTCTATTCAACCTCTTCATGGAACCTCTTACTCTTATTCTTAAACAAATGGGACTCAGCTATCACCTCTATGCTGATGATACACAACTTTATTACAGAGTCAAATCTCATGATGACATCTTACATCTAAATGACACTCTAACTAAGATACACTTGTGGTTTCATTACAACCACCTTAAAATAAACCCCAAAAAACTGAGATCATTTTTTTCTCTCCAAAAAGCAACTCGCTCCCTATCCAAAACGGGGTCTCTGACATTAATGCACTCAACTGCTCTCTCACCATTGCAAACTCTGTTAAATCCTTCGGCATCAGCATCGACCAGAACCTCAGTCTTACTCCCCACATAAAAAACTCAGCCAAAGGTGCTCTCAACACACTGCACCATCTTAAAAAAATCAAACCCTTTATTCCTGCTGATGACTGTAAGTCAGTTGTTCAAGCTTTGGTCCTGTCCAAAATTGATTACGGTAACGCCATGCTCGTTGGCACTCCTAAAATCCACCTAGCCCCTCTCAAATCGATCCTTAACCATGCTGCCAGGCTAATCTCTGACTGCAAACACTTTGATCACATCTCCCCCGTTCTCAAAAAACTGAAATAGCTTCCGATCGAGGGCAGATCTACCTACAAGACTGTTTGCATCACTCACAAAGCCCTCCACCAAAATACCCCTTCCTATCTCTCTTACAAACTCCACAAAGCAGGCTGCTCTAGAACTTTGAGGAGCACTAATGCACTTGTACTGGTCCCTCCTTTATGCAAAAAGAAATCAACAAAATCTCGCTCTTTCTCAGGTAATGCGCCGTCCATCAGGAATGCCCTTCCCAAAGATTTACGTTGCAATCCCTCCTTTGAGTGCTTCAAAAAAGACTTCAAGTTGCTCCTTCTAAACAAATACTGGGGCACTTAATCTATTATTTCATTGTTCTTTTAATGTGTCTCTCTCCCTCACGGTCATTATCTACTCCCTTGCTCTTCTCTTGTTTCTCTCTTCCCAGCTTGTCTCTTTATTTTATCTCTCTCCCGCTCCCCTCTTTCCGCTCTTACTCTAAAATTGCTTCTCCCATCCATTTCCCTTACCTTAATCTGCTATTTCTTTTCTACCTTTATTGTACCCTCCCCCAATTTTTCCAAAGTTCCCTGCTTCTTTACCAAATCGTATCATTATTCTGTTTTAAACTCTTCTGTGTCCAATATGATGTAAAGCGCTCTGATACTCTTGGGTCCAGCCAGCGCTATATAAAACCCTTTAAATAAAATAAAATAAAAATATCAAACACCGGACATTCGGGGAAAACAAATTTGTGAGGAGAATATTGGGATTACCCCAATTAGCACCACTCATCCCAATGTTCCACGACTTAAATCTGAAGCGAATAGGACACCTCGCAACCCTATGTCCACTGCTCTACTGGATACGGCTATCAACAATGCCGGAATTACTAGTATATAGAGAGGGTGCCCGTGAATTATTAGATATTGATACATGTCTTACCTCGCCTTGGTTAAGATTTGTTGGAAATGGCTGATAGAGTTAGGCATTGAATTGTATTGGACTAACCCGTACAATTTAACGTCAAGCTGTAAAGGCAACCTGAAGGGTATTTACTGGCAATACACATTGAATGCACTTCATTGCGACCCAAGATTAGGAAGGTTAACAACTGAATTCCTTTCTATTAAGCCAAACCTGAATCGCTAGGATTTCCTTGACCAGGTACAACCATTTCTAGCAGGAATTCTGTACCTAAAGCTAAGATATAACATACTACAGATCAAGAGTCAAACTGCAAAGTGGTGAGGGGGGGGGGGAGCTCGCTCCTGTACTCTATGCACTAGACGCACTTTAGGGCCTATAAATAACACTGAACACTATTGCACATATTCTGTTTTTCTGCCCGGCGAATGACAGGGTAAGGAGTAAATGGATCCGACCACTATGTAACTCGCTGGGATTTAAAAAACACCAAGAGGCACTGAGGGTATTGAGAACAAGAACCCTACGGATGTACGTTGTTACAACGCATGCGTTTACTACGCACACCTTTACAACGCAGGTTTTTCAACGCAAGTCGTTACAACGACTTGCGTTGGGGGGTGCTGGATAGTGAATAGTTTAATTTACTATTCCAACTCCAGTCCCCGTGGATAGTATGGAAGGTGTTGGATAGTAAATTAAACTATTACCTATCCTAGAGCGCCCCCCAGCGCAATTCGTTGTAATGACTTGCGTTGAAAAACCTGCGTTGTAAAGGCACTGCGTGGTAAAAGTTGCATTGTAAAGGATGTTTCCCGTACCCTACCACATGTTATATTTGTGTTATCAAGATATTTGGCTATAGTGGGTCTAATAAGGAAGAGAATGGAGTTAAAAATTGTGATGTACCAAAAATTAAGATATCTGTGAGTGTGAAACTTACCTTTATTTATTTATTTATTGGTTTATAACGCGCTCGAATCAACTCCCGAAGGAGTATCTCTGCGCCTGTGACCTAGAGAGCACTATCAGCAAGTCCAGAGAAAAATGATCTATGACTGAAACAAAAAGGTCTTAAGTTGTTTCCTGAAACTCAAATGTTCTGTACATTTCCTAAGTGGCAGGGGTAATACATTCCACAGAGTGGGACCGACTACAGACAAAGCCCTGCCACCCTGTCTTACTTTCTTGGCAACTGACACTGTTAAGAGCAACTGGTTGCTAGACCCGAGAGATCGCAGCGGAGTGTAAGAGACACATTTGTCCGTCCAGTGTGTTGGCCTTAATCCATTCAGATTCTTATGAATGAGGCAGCAGGTCTTAAATATCACCCTTTTCTGCACAGGAAGCCAATGTAACTTATCCAGAAGTGGTTTGGATGGCGTCCTTGGAGGGGCATTTAAAACCAGCCTTGCTGCTGTGTTCTGCACAACTTAGAGCTTGGCTTTAACCCCGTTGTTGGCTGACAACAAGAGCCCATTGCAATAGTTTAAGCGACTAAGAATCAGAGCCTGTACCAAGGTTTTCCTGGTGACATCTGGTAGCAAGGGGAAGACTTTTCAAAGAAGACCGATCACATGAAAGCAGGTGCCTACCACTACATTGGCATGCTGCTTCAGAGAAAGATCTTGATCCAGGCGTACCCCAAGTTTTTCACCACCAGTTTAGGTTCAGGTACTGGCCCGAGATCATGCGGCCACCAATCTGGGGTCCACAGAATCTTTGCTTCTCCAAAAAGCAGAACCTCTGTCTTCCCTACATTGCATTGAAGGCAGTTTGATGACATCCATTTGGCTACTGCCTTCATGCCATTGGAAAAGGAAACCTTCACTTTGTACGTGAGATGTCTAAAAGGATACAGTAGCTGGGTATCATCCACGTAAGACACGGGGATGAAACCAAACTCTCTCAGGATATTTGCCAGGGGGGCCACATAGATGTTAAAAAGAGTCGGGCTCAAACAAGAGCCCTGTGGTACCCCCTTGGCGATCTCCATTTCAGCAGAGCGAAATTCGCCGATATTAACCGTTTGTGTCGGGTTCGATAGAAAGCCGTGTTCTTTAGCCCAATGTCAGCAGATCGTTCGAGTAAAATACTGTGAGAAACAGTATCGAACGCTGCTTACAGATCTAGCAGCACCAGAACAACGGAAAAGCCTCTATCTTGATATCTGTGGAGATCATCTGTTATTGATAGTAGCGCAGTCTCCGTTCCATGTTTTGGCCTAAAGCCAAACTGGGAGTGATCCAAGCAGTTGGTCTGCTCCAGAAAATTGGATAAGTGCCTATTCACATATTTTTCCGCTAGTTTTCTCATAAAAGGGAGTAAAGATATCGGTCTTAGATTAGACAGATCAGTCCATGGAATAATAGAATTTTTCCTGATCGGTCTGACCGATGCTCTTTTCCATTCTCTAGGCACCTGCCCACTTGCCAATGAAAGATTCACTATTCTTTGAATGCCTGGGGACAATATATTCCCAACAATTGACATTATTCTTGCTGGAATAACATCCAATGGGCTTCCACTCCTAATTTGTTTGACATATGCCTCTACCTCATCTAGAGAGATAGAAGGGAATGTGCTAAGAGAGCATGAAGGGAGAATTGTTGGTACCTGTGGCAATACCACACCTCCTGTGGCCGATAGATTAGCCCTAATGATGTTATCATAAATCTTATCAATCTTACTGGTGAAGAACTGTGCTACTTCGTCACATAATTGCTGTGACGTCAGCTCTGGACTTTCACAAGCTGCTGGCTTGACAAAAGACTGCACAATTTGGTACAGTACCCTAGGGGCATTTCCTGCGGATGACAGGAGGGACGCAATATGGGTCCTGCGTGCCAATCGAATGGCTTTATGGTAAATAGAAAGGGCCGACCAATAGAGATTCCTGTCATCCTCTCTATGGGATGTTCTCCATACTTTTTCCAATTTCCTGGCTGCCTGTTTTAAGTAGCGTAAATGCTCCGAAAACCACACTTCCTGCTTCTGAGCGGGGCGTGATTTAAAGGTTTTAATGGGAGCAATTACATCCACTGCTCTCTGCATGGCTTGATCAAATTTAGCTAGGGCACTATCCACTCCATCCGTAGAGCAGACAGGGGGCTCAACAAACCTTTCCCGAAAGACGTCCGGAGTGACCTTATGCCATTGTCTCCGTCTGCTAGGTAGTGTCATTATTTGTTTTAAGAATTTCTCTGGCCAGGGTGTGTGGAATTCCATAATATAGTGATCTGTCCAGCTCACTTGTATGGGAGAAGAGCAGCTAATGTCATTCGGTGTAGTCGAAAAAATAAGGTCCAGAGTATGTCCTGCCAGATGTGTTGGTCCACTATTGATCAGAGTAAGATCCAATAGTGCCAAATCAGTCAGTAAGGACTGCGCCTCGCCACAATCTGTTATTTCGCTATGGACATTAAAATCTCCAAGGAGTAAAAAGTCACTTCCCGGATTAACATGGCTGGCCAGCGCTTCCAGCAATATAGTGGAGAAGTTGGACTGTATAAATAATTAGACATCTGTTCCTTGCATATTTAAAAAAAAGTTTTTATTGAATGAGCAAGGTGTGAGACAGGTCAGGAAGGAAATTCAAGCAAAATCCCTGGAGGTCAGAGCTGGCTCTTGTATATGTGTGGAAGAAGCTCTGCGAGGGGACTCAATGTCTTGTAGGAGACACAAAGTATTGGAGTCGTCAGAAGAGGTGATGGTTGGATCCTGGGAGAGGGGTCTGGAAAGGTCACTGCTGCATCAAGAACCAATTGCTTTGGACCTGTTATTCAGTTGGGGTAGTTGAGTAGGTGGAAGTCTTTCCAAATTGTTGGAATGAGCAGCAATGGCAGCGTCAGAGCATAAGGTGTGACCACCCCCAGGCAGCCCCTGCCACAAGAATGTGCCTTGGCTCACCACCCAATCCAAAGCTGCTGATTGGGTGACTTTTTGATCCACAATAATTTTAAGTTTTGCGGGGAAAAGAAGAGTGTGTTTAATTTTTTGCTTGACTCTCAGAAAGGAGGCAGTGAATGCTGGACTGCCAGCATGTAGTCCAGGAAGACTAGCATGTGATGCCTAGCTTTAAGGATAGGGTGTGATTGAATAGCCATTTTAGGATTTCATCCCGGTCCCTGTAAAGGAAGATCTTGGCCACAACTGAGTGTAGGAGGTGAGAGGTGGGCATCCTGTGGACCCTTTCTATACAGAAGTAGGGTGTAAAGTCATAGGGAGGTACCAGATCTTTGACCCACTGCTCCATGTAGTACACAATATACTTCATATCAATATGTAGATTATGATAAGCTCTTCAATTATGTCCCATTGCAACCTTGAAAAAGTCTGAGAGGATGAAACACATGTCAGGTGCCTACGTACTTGGCTGTTCATCTTTACCAACAATAGAATTGTGACCACCCTTGAAGAATAATAAGTTGAGATTATTGGACTTAATTTGAAGCATAGGAGACACATCTTTTCTTCTATGATTACTTTGAAACTTGTTTGATGTGTGCTCCAAACTTTTTGTGTCAGATTGCAAATCAGCCGGGACACTGCTCCAATCACAACAGTCCAGTCTGAACTTCCAGGCCAGGTCCTCCTTGAACAGGAATACAAGCGACCCAAGATTGTTTTTTCCCCCAGGTCAGTCGGAGGGAGCAGCATTTGGCCTGGGGCACAAAGTTGATGGTGGCAAAATTACCCAAAGTAGGATGAGCAGGAGCCCCCTTAGGCCGAGTGTCTGAGCAATTGATGTGGTTGTACCCCTCCTTGTTCTGCCCTGGGTCCCCCTGGCCTTTGCCACCGATCAAGAGGAGGGATGATGGAATCCTCAACAACAACATTTATCAACAGGTGGCAGTCTTAAGTCTGATCCTGCCCCCAAGGTTTTCTTAACAGAAGGTCCAGGGCTGCTGCCCACCAGTGACACGGTCTATCCCCAAGTCCCCCGGGGGAGAAAATCTTTGCCAAGTAGGCTTCTTTTTCTGGTTCCCAAGCGAGACACGCAGGCGCAACCCAGGCCTCCCCAGATTAAGCCCCCCCATAAACCCCACCAAAAAAGTGCAGCACTTTTTGGTTCATTGAAAGTGGGATGCCCCGGATCTTCATTTCACTTTTGCTTCGCCACTGAGGAAGAGAGGATCAGAACCCATCTTAAGGGAAGTGGTGTCAGGCCTATCAGGAATCTGCACATGCCTGCACACAGTCTGAATCGAGGTTGAGGTAGGTGGGTGGTCTTGGTGTAGGAAGGTCAGCATAAGAGCTATTTGGTGGCAGACTATTGGCAAATGGTGTGCCTGATCAGTACCCATTGACACTTGTCACAGCTGCCTAGACAAGAGTACCCATGAACAATATATAGTTTCCTCCTATAGTTTTAGCTGGCGGCAGCGTATGTTGCAAATGGTTTCCACCCATTCAGACCCTGGGATTTTTCCTGATTTTGAGACCTTTGCTGTGGGTGAGCTTCACTACTTGAGTCTCATTCATGGTAATTTCACTGTCATTGGGATGAGCGTGTTTGCAACAATAGTCCACCTTTTAAGATAAGGCCACTGCAGCTCGCTTGGTTGAGGGTTATTGGACTACTTACACAGAACATGTGTGCACATGCACCTGCATACGTGTGCAGGCTTCAAGTGTGAGACTAACATCATGTGTGAACAACAGAAGGGGACGGAAAAAGGACAATATTTAAAGGGGTCCAGTGTACCTGTCCTAAGAACATGTAACCAAAGAGTTGTACAAAGTTCCCCTGGGAATGATCTTGTAATAGAGTCTCTCTCTCTGAACTGACTGGTGAAGTCAACAGTCTGGGAACTAGGCAGGTCCCTTGTCGGAACTAAGAAACCTCACACAACTAATAGGCTGGATGACATGTTTCGTTCAGCCTTTGTGGTGTTGTTTCATCATCGGCTTCCTGCTCCAACGTCAAGCCGGCGCTGCAATGCCTGACAGGTAACAACAAGTGTTACATTTTTATGGAGATCTTTTGTTCCTTGCCGTGGTTTGATAGCGTGTGAGGGACCTAGAGAAGTGGAGTAGTGAGCAAAGTGTAATTTTAAAAAAGGTAGGTTAGTCCACTAAGTATCCTTTATTCGTGTGGCTAGCCACCTTAATAAAAAGTGCAATGAGGGGTATCGAGGACCAAGATTACATTAGTATGGCCTCATTTCAACCCTCATATGAGCGCCGGCTTGACGTTGGAGCAGGAAGCCGATGATGAAACAACACCACAAAGGCTGAACGAAACATGTCATCCAGCCTATTAGTTGTGTGAGGTTTCTTAGTTCCGACAAGGGACCTGCCTAGTTCCCAGACTGTCAACTTCACCAGTCAGTTCAGAGAGAGAGACTCTATTACAAGACTAACATCATGCACAGCCTGGTAACTGTGCATAGTTAGCCGAGTGCTGAAAGAGCTCTGTAAAGATAGATGCTAACCTGGGATAGACCTTATAATGTTAGTGAGCATTTATAGATATGTCAATAGGGTTTACCTGAAAATGTGTAGTGTTTTCACTATATTATACATATAGGTGAAATCTGTTGTAAAGTGTAGTTTTTCTCTGCTTAGGCCCACACAATCCAGCTGGGGTAAAACATGCACACCGAGTTTGATTTTGCAGGTTCCAATAACATACATATACATCTTATGGTACGTCAAGAATTGCTATAGTTCACTAGCTCAGCTCATAATCAGATGCCATTCTTTCTCCCATCTGCTGGACTAAGTTATTTACTCTGCTGTCCATCAGAGGGAACAAAGGTTTCCCAACACAAAGGGAGCAACTATCAGTGATTGGCCCAACTCCTGCAAGAGAAAAGGGATTTGAGGGAAATATGCTTCCTGGATAATTAGCTGTCACATTGCAGCTGGGATAGGCCACCCGAATGCCGCTGGACAAAGCAGGAAGCCCAGATATCTGGAGCAAACCAGGAGAGGTTCCCCTTTGAAGTTTTGATGGGAAGAGATCTGGCAATTAAGTCAGCTACGGTTGGAGCAGAGACCCTCAGAGGAATCTTTCACATGCAAAACCAGATGGTGCGATATTGGATTGTCCAAGAATGCTGTGCAGGAGTTCCGGATGAGGTAGAGGGGTGATGTGTCACCTTAGGATTGCCAGGGGTGCTTTGCATATATAACTTTCCACCCACACATAAACCCCCTGCACAAAGGAGAAACAAAGAACAATATCCTCAACCCAAAAGCCGGAGGAAAGGAATATTGGACCCACTGCATGCACTAGCAGAAGTGCAGGTGGGCAGGGGACTCAGAATTGCTCCTATTGCTATCTAGTGCCAAAATGCTCACTGTTTCATGTACTCTGGATTGCGCATTGTGACGTACACAAGACTGCATTTTCCGAATGCTACCCCTACAGTACAAAAGACTTTATTATGAGACATATATTCATACATTAAGGACCTGCATTACTAACATTTTGAGCTGGGGTTGTGCCATTTTTGTGGCGCAGCCCCAATGCAAAATCTATGTTGGGATTTACCAAGCCACACAACTGAAGAAATAAGTGGCTTTGCATGGGATTGTATCCCATGAGTAATGCCAGGCAGCAAATAGGGTTGCCTTGCATTACCTTGCACAGGGCAGGCGTTACATTGGTGGAGCCTGCGCATTCCATGCATCACTCATGTATTTTGACATAAACCCATATTTACTAGAGTCAGTATACTGGAGTTTACGCCAAAATGCAAAGGGAAATACGCCCCTAATAGGTATTGTTGTTTATGTATTCCTTTCTGCACAAAAACTCTTCTGAGCAAAACGCAGGCACCCTTGTGTCGTGGCACAAGTGTGCCAGCATTGGCACTAGTAAGTTAAATAAATTGCCAGCAAGGGAATTTATTTAAACTAATAATTTGACAGAAATCGGATTTAGTTCTTGCTTATATTAATAAATCCGGACCAACTTAATTGGTATCTGATGATGATTCGTTTCGCCTCTATATGAGAGAGAGCAATCATATGAATGAAGAAAGAAAAGCAACACGGGAAATCTTTTTATCAAAAAAGTATTATTTCTTTTTATATATCTCATTGTGAAAAGAATTTTTATATGGGTACATATCAATCATTACAATCGATCAAAATGCATTCAGATGAACAAAGGAATCAAACAATTTCTCCTACAGTACATCAGGCATTGGCACTAGGCAGCCAGACGAGCGCAAGCACTACAAGAGGTCAGTAGTGTGTCAAATCTTAGTTGATATGGTGATATTCTGCTCTCTCTGTGGCGCAACGCAGTGTAGCAACTTCCTTTGCTGCGTTGCATTGTGTGAAATCTTAGTACATGAGGGCCTAAGTCTTTCTCTGGGCAGACATAAAATGGGTGAAAGCATCAAAGGTGCACACAGCAATTGCTTCTGGACTACTTCCAAGCAGGGAAAATAATTGAATGGTATATCAACTTCTACAGGTTGCATATCTTTTGATAACATCTCAAGTGAAATCTTTATGCCTTATAATAGGTGGATCATTGATGGAGGGCTACAATGGCCTGGAATGGGTTGACATGTATGCAATGTCTTTACAAGACAAAGCAGTTCCTCTACATCCTATGAAGCCAATGTTAGATTCAATGTTGAACGTGTGCAGTGGATACATATATGACGCTCATAGCTGAAGCACTTCCTGCTACGCTGCATCCATTACCACACCAGAAGAGATGGCAAATATATTTCTTAAGACATGGGAAATTCTACTGGTTTTATGTAGTTTTCCAGCAAATGTGAGACAACTTAGACGCCATGTTGTTAATATTATGCGACAGTGTGCATCCAGTAGGTGAGGACTGGCTTATGTACTTCAAGCTGCTCATAAAATGTGATTTTCTGAGTGTCAGCATTCCAACGATTATGTGAGGTGCCCAGGAGAGCAAAGGTTAAAGCTTTAGCCAGTTTATAGCCCTTCACATTTACTGTTAATGAAAAAATGGTACTCTTTCCAAATAACAGTGCATAAGCATGAATGGGCATCAACATTAACACATATCTGTACCATATAATGGCCCATCAAAACGTGTATGCCAAAAAAGGGAAAATAATTTTGTCAGGTTGAATCTAACAATATTAAGCTGTTTCTCCCAGTTGCGAGGACGTCTCGGGATGCAGATAAGGTTAAGGTTTGTGCCACTTAAAGGTTCATAATAACCTGTGTGCTAGAGGATAAATGACCATTTAGTTCTAATTAATTGCTCAGAAATATTCGTGTGCCTAAAAATTAAACAGAGTATGTGCCTGTTTATAGTGCAATATATTTTGTGTACCTCAAATTAAAATGTCACCAGCATTTTTAATGACATTTTCCAAGTAGTAGCCCACACCACATTTCAGTTATTGCCATCATATGCCACTGTATTTCGGCTGCATATTTACTTAAGTTGATATATTTGTAAATTCCTACCACAAAATGAAATTTGTTCTTGATAATGCATTCAAATTTTTGATCGAAAAAATATAATTGATAAAAGCACAAGAAATAATTTCTACTATAGACTTTTTATTATTGACATTAAATACAGTGCCGGTCGCTTTCACAATAAAAGCTGAAACCAATAATGTCCCTCAAAAGACAAAGAAATTGTTAATTTTCAGCTCAATGTCCAGTTCTCACTAAAACTATGGTTAATCGCCACCTCATCAATTTCAAATCATACCTTCAAATGCTTTACTGATAATACGTGTTTGCATTTTTCTCTTGCCTTAATAATGCAATCTTCTTTTACTCCAAAATCCCTTTAACATGAAACATTACCAGCTACCTATTTATCTGTAAATATTTGAAATATCATGCATGGAGGCTATGTATTTGTCTTTCAAATTATTTATAATTTCTTCTAAAAATGATTGGATTACCTGAGTATTGGCACATTTACTATATATCACAGTGGTTGGATTCTTAAAATCTAGGGAAATTCTGTTCTTTCCTGTAAATGTCAAAAAGAAATCAATTGCTAAAATTTTAACATCTCTAATATTCCCAACCATACTTACCCTAAACCAAATATCAACTTACAACTAATATTCCTAATAACTGAATTGCTTAAAATAAAGTGATACTTCAACTACTCTAAATATCACACCTAAACATTAATTAGTAGAAGTTTTTGTGGCCTCAGGTTTGATCAATCAACCTAAGTGTTCCAAAACAGCATTATTGTTCACTATAAGGACAAATCCAACCATTGCCTTTTGATATTTTACAATATTCATTTTGCTTTTTTATTTCAGAAAAATTGCTATTGACCAATTAAGCAATGGCAACATTGTCTCTTAAGTTTGTAGTAAGTCTGGCCTTACTTCTATTTATTACATTCTTTTGGCAATATAAAATGGTAATGTCTGCCCATGTTATGATTTCTTTAATATCATGCTTTAAATTGTTTATAACTGTTTGCTCACAAAGTTTCATAATAATATTCTCTGCATTTTAAGGTGAACACTCTACAGGTAGTAATGATTCATTTATGATGATTCAATTATCTATGTTGTATTGCATCTTATATATTGTATACCTCTATGTTCATCAATACATAGGATGCAATATGCAGAAAATGCACAATTATGTCTTCGTATAGCTTTTTTTTGTCTGGGCAGCCCTGCTAGTTCATGGCATAACTCTTGACATTAAAACCCTCAGTACAACCATATGATGAAGATTGCTGTTTCATAAAAATGGCTGCCTCAACAGATAACCTGAGAAGGATATCTTATCTTTCAGGGAGTTCCCTAAATGAGCTCCTAGTTCACCAAGGCAACACATTTTTTCCACGTTTGACAAGGCTACAACAGCCTGCTTCCTATTGATCAGTGCACTACTTTTACCAATGTGAAAATATGTTGCAGTCATGTGAGAAATTGGGTTGTTTGTTGAAATGGGAGTTAACCCTGTTCAAGTAACATCCACAATCCCTGTAAGGGTGAATCGCAAAACGCGGGGCCGGCTTTAGAGCTTGTGGCGCCCGTTGCGACAATCACTTTTGGCTCTCCCACTTCCCATGACCGCCTCCTCAGATTCTCTTCCTAACACCAGCAAAAGTGCCCTTCATCTCTCCTATCATAAGATATTGCTAACCACAGGGCCCCCTGAGGTCACAGCGCCCCCTCCACAGGACAGCGCCCAAGTGGGCCGCACCAGTCGCACTGCCCTAAAGCCGGCCCTGCGCAAAAGCCACTAAATTAACATTTGCTTAACCCTCTGGTAGCTTGGCACAAAAGCAGTTGGGCTTATATTAGAGGCAATGTGTGAAGTATGTATGTTAATGTTACTACAATTTGTATAGCGCAACAGCTTCCCCAGCAAAGGGGCGTCCCGGACAGCAGAGCAACTAACACACTTAGGTCGAGTAGGGGCACAGGCTACACGACGGGAAACAGATGTCTTCTAATGACCTTCCTGAATTCTAGGTAGTTGGTGAGGCTCCGGATGCGGGTAAGCAGCGAGTTCCAGAGGTAGGCCGCTCTGCTGCGGAAGGAGCGGAATCCCGCCCGTACTCTCCGAGACCTAGGGACCCTCACCAGGTGTTGACCTAGTGAGTGGAGGTGCCATGCCGGGACATAGGGAGACACTAGGTTGGCCAGGATGCTAGAGGTGGAAAATTTCAGGACTTTGAAACTGATGCAAAGTGCCTTGAATTCAATTCTCCATGCCACCAGCAGCCAACGCAGCCGGCGAATGGTGTCTGACACCGGACAGGACCTGTGCAGGCCAAGCAGGGTTCTTGCTGCTGCATTCTGGTCCCTTTGCAGCCTCACAATTTCTACCTTATTTGAACCTAGGTACAAAGAGCGGGCATAGTCCAATTTGGACATTATTGAAGCCTGAATGATGATCAGATATTGTGGGTGGGTCAAAGAAGCCCAATAGGGATCTAAGCCCCCGCAAAAGCCCGAAGCAGCCCACAAAAGGTAACAAAATGAAACCATAACATAAGAAAAATCCCACACCAACTTAGAAAAATAGAGTACATTTTAATAAATAAGTTGACGTCAAAACAACAGAAATCCAATTATTAGAACCATAGTTATGCATTTTGAAATTTGAAGGTAAAAACTAGCGCCTAAAAGCACCAGCCACCAGCATCTAGTCACAAGAGACTGGATCAAAGTAAAAAAATATAGCCGACCACAATAAAACGTGAGTCGGTTTCACAAAGTGGATTGGGCCCGGTTGTGGATTACCTTTGTATTTAGAAGATATATTGACAAAAATTCTCTGAGAATGTAGATGTTCAGCAGGGCATGGCTGCATGCAATGTCCGAGGAGGAAATGTCATAGTCAGGGAGCCACTAGATGAAGTTGAGGTCAAGATTTCTTCGTTCAGACTTAGCCTTTTTTCAGGAGTCAAAAATCTCCACTCTGAAAAGGCTGGAGGCTGTAGTTGACAACAGTTTCACTAGGTTGGATACCCCTTTTGCAAAGAACCATTGAACAGGATTTGCTGCAACAGAAAACATAAAAGACACACAATTGATGGAGGGAATGCAGAACAAATCAAAACATTCACCCCCAGTCAAGAGATCTGGGTTAAATCCATCATTCTTGTGCTCACTATACGACCCCAGTTAAAACCTGGCCATATGCAAATCGGTCTTGACCCTGTGCCTCATGGCAACAGTCCAGCCCGAACTGCCAAGCCAGGTCTTCCCTGGACCAGAAACAAGCATCCTAGGACCGGTTTCAGGGTTTCACCCGTACGACATTGTACGACATTGTTCTGCTTTCTGTCCATCAATTGTTCTTTTTGCATTTGTCACTCCGAGTGGGACTTGTATGCCCAGACGTGGGTCCCGTGCTCTCCATGCCACTGGAGTCAAGCTATCCTGGCTGATGAGGGCTGAAAGCCCAAAACCGGTCCTAGGATGCTTGGTTCCAGTTCAGGGAAGACCTGGTTTGGCAGTTCGGGCTGGACGGTTCCTATGCACGGGATTAGATTTGGAAGTGCATTACAAGAAGGTTGTGAATAGCCAAAGTTAGAAGTTGCATGTAAAACCGTGCATAACGGAGGCATTAGTTGACACCCACGAGGATCTGGCTTGTACACATTCATCACTCGTCTTATGTTTTATAAATCACATGAAATACGCACTTACCTAAATAAAATCGTGTTCGAGGTTGAAATCTGATTTACTCACGCAAAAGCGTTGTGGATCTGCACCTCAGCGTGAAGTTTGACAAACGAATTTTGACTTTTTCCTTGAAAAATAGACCAAACTTTAACAAGCTCCATGCTGGCACGAAGAGCTAAGAGTCAGGGCTGGGCCTCGCCCTCTCAAGAACATTTGAGTCCCAGGGAGAAGACATATAAAAAGTGCTGAAACCATTCTAGCAGTCGCTCCGGCTATTAAATTAAGAGTCTATGAAGCTTTGAACTTTCTCAATGTGCAGCTTTGCTCCCCCTGGAGAGCGATTACTATATTTCCAAATTATCCCTGTCCAGCCTTCTTCCCCTGCAAAGAAGGTCTGTGAGGTTCAACCACCCCCCATCTCTGTTTGAATCTGTTTCAAATTACCCCACAGAATGCATGCTAAAGGCATTCCCAACATTCCAAACACTCTATACCTGCAACCCAAGTTTGGTACTGGGGAGGACTCCCCGAGACCCATTTCTGAGTGAAGTCACGTTTTGCTATCATGCAGCTCAGGTTTGCCAAGAGTTTCTGATACCAGGTGTGGTCAGTCTGTCCCCAGACTCCCAATAGTGCAATCCTGAGTTAGCGATCTAAAGGTATACGTGTTTGTTCCTCAATTGTTCCTGGCACTTTGTTTCCAGAAATTCCTTATATTGGGACAACTCAAGAACATCTGATAAAATGTACCCTCCTGCCTACATCATCTGAGACAATGTGCATCTGTAGCTCTGCCAAGTTTAAGAAGTAGTGTACCTGTATAATATACTCTGTGAATAACCTGGAAATACCAGTGCTTCTTGCCAGTCCTCCTTGACCAAGTTACCGCAGTCCCATGACCAGCTGTCCTGCAGTCCAGTTGTGGGGGGGGGGGTCTGCAGGTTTTTCATTACAGTCACGTATGTTAGGGAGATCAGTTTTACATTGATCGGTTCCTCCAACAGTCTAATTTCTAATGTCCTCTTGTGTTTCCTCATCAGGCAACACACCCTTTTTAAGGGCATTCCTTAATGGGTGGTATTTCAGCCATTGTGTCCACGGCGTCTGATACTTGGTCTGTAGATAGTGAATGGGACTATCCTGTTTGCATCCCATACAACTGCAAAAGTTGAGATGCCAATACTATCCCACCTCCGAAATCCTGTTAGAGTTACCATTTGATACAGCCTGGCTTCCTCCCACAGTAGTGTTCTTGGGACCAACCTCTTCCCCCACCTCATCTTTTTAGTCAACTTCCTCTAAACATCTACTACCTTCACCGTGGCCGGGCATGCATCTGGTCTCAGCTTGCCCCCATAGAGTGCTTGCATGTAACTCTAGTTACCCATTCTCTGCCTATCTTGGAGGAACTTCAACAAAAAAAGAGAGGTCTGGTCAGTCACAGGACTGCCACAAATTTGGAGCGAATGAAGGAAGGGTAGCACACACACTCAATTTGAGTAGGAAGGCCCTCACACACCGACCTGGTCAGTGTCATGCTTCATCATCGGGCCCCACCAAAGAGGCCGAGTGCCTCTTCGGTGTGCTGCGACGCCAGAAATACTGCGGAGCTGGTCGTGTGGGGAGGGCGTGATGTGAGTGAAATATAATTAAAAGTGCCTAGGAGGGTATCAAAAAAGAGTTTTTAATGAGTGATCCCTAAGACACAGGTAAGTGGTATATGTGTCTGAATTTACGTGCCAAGGTTGTTAGGATTTGGTTAAATTCAGCTGAATACCACACAGTTAATTAATCAGTCAACATGTTTCTGCCATACTAGTGGTATAAATTCACCAAGGCATTCTTCAGGACTATACCCCGGCGGTATGGACACTCTAATAGTCCACCCTAACCTGGGGACGTGAAAGTGAAAAAAAGAAAAGGTGAAAAAAGTGCTTAAAATTAGAAGAGCGTGATGCTCATTCTAAAGAAAAAAGCCCCAAATTTAGGGGTATTTCAGCACTTTAAAAGAGGGCGCTACTAGCACCATGGGTCTCGGGAGGAGGATTGGAGCGCGCCTGGCACATCGCCCTCAGCGCTCGCAACCCGCTTTGAACCTTCAAAATTCCTCGGAACCGGACCCATTCACTCCACAGAGTCAAAGACTTTGTCGGCGTCCAGTGAAACTATCGCCCGTCCCGCAGGTAAAGCTGCTGATGCCTCCAGGTTTTTTTTAAGCTGTCCCAAGTTCAGCGAGGTCGAACGACCCTGAATAAACCCATTTTGGTCTGGGTGTACCAATCATTGTCACTACCATTCCCAGTCTATTGGCCAGGCTTTTGTTGTCAGTGTTGAGTAAGATATCAGCCTATAGGAATCACAGGGGCTTGCCTGCTTTGGGAATAAGAATTATGGTCGCTGTTCACATATCTGCCCGGAAGTCTCCCAACAGAAATGCCACCCCATAGGCCACGCGTAGGGGAGATGCAGTCCATTTATTTAATTTACAGAAGAGCTCCACCGGAAACCTGTTAGGGAATGGGGCCTCTCCCCTGACACCAAGAATGGCATGGCTTCCAGGGAGACAATGTCTTTTTGGGAAGACACAATGCCAGCCACATACACAACACATGCATATTAGTACTCACATGCAGACAGAAACAGTTAAACAAATTCACATAAATACATACACACACCCTTCCCACCATCTGAAATGGCCCAATTTTCACACATAACTTGTGACCGATAAAGTGGAGCTTGGGATGTGACCTACCTCCTTGTGACTCTGCTAACTTGAGAATGGAGACAGGTAATCATGTTTCAGACCCCTCTCTCAGATCCAGAATCCAGAATGGAAGGACCTGACCCCCTAGAGGAGCAAACCAGAACAGTTATGATACAGGGAGACTCAGTGATGCATACTCCAGCATGGCACTACACTCAAGTGACTACTGCTTTTCAAATAGAGCTTCTATGACAATTGCCTGACAACCCCCTGACTCGGCATCTTGTTGATCATCATGTACAGCACAAAGAATACCACATTTTGGGTATTTCTTTATGCAGGGCTCATAGGGCTTTGTTGATTAAACCAGCATTTTTTAGAAACAGCATCACTCTGCATGCCTTTGCTGCTCTGTTCCATTGTGACACAGTTATGTTAGAACATAATTAATCATTTATCCAATGTATCTACTGTCGACGGTTTGTGGAAGGGTAGGTTTATTTCTGAATAGAGGGATTTATGCTTTAGCTTTGTATTTTTATGTACACATGATTTATTTTGTTTTTCAGCAGTTTTATATAGCACAAACTCTGCCCGAAGGCATCAGAGTGCTTTACATGAACCCCAGTAGCATTATAGACGGACACATTAATTTCTGGGCATGGGGCGATTTAAGGCCTGATTACGATGTCGGGCGGACAGACACCGATGTGTTCTCAAGACTCACCGACTTCCAGTCGGTGGCCCCGCACCACTATTACAATTAAGCCTGGGCGGAGTTCGCGTAGCTGCGCTATGCAGAGTTCCGCGAGCGGGTGGAGTTGCTTGTTCCACCCGTTCGCATGACGTTTCTGCCATATGGCAATTTAGATTGTGTGTTTGTGGGAAGAATCCTGTGAACTGCCCCACGCAGTTGCATATGGGTGGTCAATCTTGTTTTGTTCTCTCTGTTATAGTGCTGGGGCCTACTTTTCAATCCTGCCTTAATCTTTTTCATGCTTCTTTCTCAAAACCTTTTTCTGATCTTTTTTATATATTGTCTTTCCCTGTGTCTTCTTAAGTGTATATTTTGCGTTGTTTTCTACTTTTTGTGTTTTTTAGTGTGTGTTGTACTGTTTTTCTTTATTACTTGCTTTCTCATTTGTTTTACTTCCTTTCTTCTTCTCCCTTAAATCTTTACTTTCTATATTTTCTTTTCTATCCGCATCCCCAGTATCGTGGCAGAGTGTGAATCAGGCAAAGAGAAGCCTCCTTTCTTGCGGAAGGCGTAGCCCAGACGGGGTGCAGTCTGGGCCTTGTTTTCCATGATGGAGGTGGAGGTGGCAGCTCTTGTTTTTTGTGTGCAGCGCCACCTCCCCTCCAATCTGGCAGCAGGTCGGCAGAGGGCAGGCCTGGGCCCGGGTACAGGATCCAGGAGCGCCAGCAGCTTTGGGCGAGGGTGTGTCAGGCAGTGTATTGCTGCTCTGGGGTCCGGTGCACCCATAACCAGCTGATGCACCAGTGGTCCAATATCCTGGACCGAGAGCAGGACCTACTGGACCTGCTAGGGGTTGAGATCGCCGGGCTTGGTGAGTAGCTAATTATAATTACTATTGTGTGTACTAGGTTATTGCGAATATAATTTTTTCCCAAATAGCAAGCATGCTGCTGCTCACATGCAGGTTAGGGCCGATCTTTATGTATTTTTCCCGTACGAATCGTACTACACGGGTTGGAAGGGACTTTTACAATTTGTATGGAAAAAAATACAAATCCTATTTGTATGGAAAATAAAAATCCAGGATCATAATCGGCCCCTATTTGTCATTATTCTAGACAGGTGTTCAGCGCTACCTAATCATATTTGTTTGCAACTTTGCGTGCTTGGGCTGATTATGTAAGAGAACTTAAGTGAGGTAATGCAGACTAGAGAGACTCTGTTCCTTTTTCCTGCCACTAAGATAGTGGTAGTTAGTTAGGTACTTAGTATTAGTAATCAAGCGGCCCGCGTCCTCTCACTTTTCAGTCTTTTACTCTTTAGTAGAATGTAGTTCGTATAGTGAGTGATAGCAACCAACCAATTTGATGAATGCAAGATGCATTCTTCCATCTACACATTTAGGACTAAATGCAGACTTGCTGGCACATGCATCAACAATCCCATTTGTGATTCCTTATTAGCAAAAAATGAACATGTAGAAATTGCTTAAAAAATAGCAATTTGTAAACATTCCTTAATTGCAACTCGCAAATTGTGAGTTGCAATTAAGGAATACCTCCCCATTCATTCCTATGAATGGGAAGACATTCTCAATTTACGATTCTCAATTAAAGAATCACAAATTGAGATTGCAATTTCAAGGGTGCTAGGGTGTCAAAAGGACACCCTGTTGCACCCCTGAAATCTGCATAAGAGTACATCTTGCACACACACATGCCCCAAGGGCATGTGTGTGTGTGTAAAATGAAACTTTGAAAAATGCACCTTAGTGCATTTTTCAAAGTTTTTGAAATTACCATGAAGTTCAACTTCATGGTAATTAGCGACCCCTATTAGCGAAATCACTCGTTTTTTTACTTTAATGTATTGCATTTAAGAAATCTAAATTTGCCATTCCTTAAATGCAATAGCAATTTAAGTAATCGCAATTTAGAGATTACTTAAATTGCGATTTTTGCATTTGGGATGATGCATCCCAAATGCAAAAATACCCGTCTCAAAGGGGCAGATTCTGAGAATCTGCCCGTTTGCGACCGGTTTTTGCTTTGATGCATGTGGGCCTTAGTGGATTGGTCATTAAAGGGGGTTGAGATGATTGCAAATGAGATAGGAACTTAGAAACAGATATAATTGTTTTGCAATTTATTCCAGAGTCTTTGGGATAGGCAGGCTAGGTAGGTTTGGATTCCAGAATTGGAATGGAACTGTGGAATAATAAAGATACTGTGACTGCAATACTAGTCTGCTACTAGCCGATCTGATTTAGGAAAGGTCAATGTTATTGCAATTGCTGTTCCCTAACAAAAAGTATTTTTGGAGCAATTATTTAATATTTATTTGACACCAATATTTTTTTGTCTCTTTAAATATGTCTTTCCTGATCCTCAGCATACAGGGGCAAGACAAGGTCATCCAAGGTGGATGCGGGTGCTGGAGGTGCCTCCCAGGAATGCTCCTCATCTGATTGCTCTACCGGCCCCAGTAAGTCCTCCTGCTGTTAATATTAGTTTATATTTCCCTACCTTTTACTGCTCCTTATTTTGAACTATTTTTTGTTTCCTAATTTTATTTTTTCCCAAATCCTCTTTGATCTATTTGTTTCTAAAGTCTTGTTACCCCTGCATTATCCTATTTACTAACTTAGTGATTTATATTTCTAGTGTCTTGTTTTTTTTTCTTTACCTCAAACTGCCTCTGACTCCGCACTAGTCTGTAGCTTGCTTTCTTCCGGTTTTTCAGTCAGCTTTACCTCTCCCCTTATATATTTTGTGGACTGCCTAGTAGTGGTACTCAAAGACTCCGAGAACCAATTGGTCCTTACTACTACTAGTACTACTACTCTGCCGTGCAGATTGCATGCCCAAATAAGGTATTCTACGCATGTTTGTTGAGTTAAGAAGGCTTTCTTTTACTTTCTTATGCTCAATCAGTAAATGATGGTCACGTTGAATACCCCAAAGTTGTGCCTTCTTCTCGTCTAGACCTAGTATTATTATTAGCAGCAGTTGATGGTGAACTGATTGCCATGCCCCATGGCTGGAAGAAAGTTTGAGTAGGAGGTTGGCACCTTTACCTTTATCAATCAAGAAGACCTTGTGTCCGATTGTCCGCACAGTTGGCCACTCTTTTCCTTTTCAAAAACTCAGATTCACCAATAGTCCGGGCCTTGTTTTCCATGATGGAGGTGGAGGTGGCAGCGCTTGTTTTTTGTATGCAGCGCCACCTCCCCTCCACTCTGGCAGCAGGTTGGCAGGGGGCAGGCCTGGGCCCAGGTACAGGATCCAGGAGCGCCAGCAGCTTTGGGCGAGGGTGTGTCAGGCAGTGTATTGCTGCTCTAGGGTCCGGTGCACCCATAACCAGCTGATGCACCAGTGGTCCAATATCCTGGACCGAGAGCAGGACCTGCTGGACCTGCTAGGGGTTGAAATCGCCGGGCTTGGTGAGTGGCTAATTATAATTACTATTGTGTGTACTAGGTTATTGCAAATATAATTTTTCCCAAATAGCAAGCATGCCGCTGCTCACATGCAGGTTAGTTACGATGAAAAATCTTATACTATGTGTCATTATTATAGACAGGTGCTCAGCGCTACCTAATCATACTTGTTTGCAACTTTGTGTGTTTGGGCTGATTATGTAGGAGAAAGAACTTAAGTAAGGTAATGCAGACTAGAGAGACTCTGTTCCTTTTTACTGTCACTAAGATAGTGGTAGCTAGTTAGGTACTTAGTATTAGTAATTAAGCGGCCCGCGTCCTCGCACTTTTCAGTCTTTAACTCTTTAGTAGAATGTAGTTCTTAATAGTGAGTGAATAGCAACCAACCAATTTGATGAATGCAAGATGCATTCTTCCATCTATGCATTTAAGACTAAATGCAGACTTGCTGGCACATGCATCAACAGTCCCATTTGTGATTCCTTATTAGCGAAAAATAAGGATTTGCTAATAAGGAATAGCAAAAGGCTAAGCATGCAGAAATTGCTTAAAAAATAGCGATTTCTAAACATTCCTTAATTGCAACTCGCAAATTGTGAGTCACAATTAAGGAATACCTCCCCATTCATTCCGATGAATGGGAAGACATTCTCAATTTGCGATTCTCGTTTATAGAATCACAAATTGAGATTGCAATTTCAAGGGTGCCAGGGTGTCAAAAGGACACCCTGTTGCACCCCTGAAATCTGCATAGGAGTACATCTTGCACACATACATGCCCCAAGGGCATGTGTGTGTGTAAAGTGAAACTTTGAAAAATGCACTTTAGTGCATTTTTCAAAGTTTTTGAAATTACCATGAAGTTCAACTTCATGGTAATTAGCGACCCCTATTAGCGAAATTGCTCATTTCTTTACTTTAATGTATTGCATTGAAGGAATCTCAATTTGCGATTCCATAAATGCAATAGCAATTTAAGTAATCGCAATTTAGAGATTACTTAAATTGCGATTTTTGCATTTGGGATGATGCATCCCAGATGCAGAAATTTCCCGTCTCATAGGGGCAGATTCTGAGTATCTGCCCGTTTGCGACCGGTTTTTGCTTTGATGCATGTGGGCCTTAGAGGATTGGTCATCAAAGGGGGTTGAGATGATTGCGAATGAGATCGGAACTTAGAAACAGATATCATTTTTTTGCAATTTATTCCAGGGTCTTTGGAATAAGCAGGCTAGGTAGGTTTGGATTCCAGAATTGGAATGGAACTGTGGAATAATAAAGATACTGTGACTGCAATACTAGTCTACTACTAGCCGATCTGATTTAGGAAAGGTCAATGTTATTGCAATTGCTGTTCCCTAAAAAAAAGTATTTTTGGAGCGATTATTTAATATTTATTTGACACCAATAATTTTCTGTCTCTTTAAATATGTCTTACATGATCCTCAGCATCCAAGGGCAAGACGAGGTCATCCAAGTTGGATGCGGGTGCTGGAGGTGCCTCCAAGGAATGTTCCTCATCTGATGGCTCTACCGGCCCCAGTAAGTCCTCCTGCTGTTAATATTAGTTTATATTTCCCTAACTTTTACTGTTCCTTATTTTGAACTATTTTTTGTTTCCTAATTTTATTTTTTTCCCAAATCCTCTTTGATCTATTTGTTTCTAAAGTCTTGTTACCCCTGCATTATCCTATTTACTAACTTAGTGATTTATATTTCTAGTGTCTTGTTTTTGTTTTCTTTACCCCAAACTGCCTCTGACTCCACACTAGTCTGTAGCTTGCTTTCTTCCGTTTTTTCAGTCAGCTTTCCCTCTCCCCTTATATATTTTGTGGACTGCCTAGTAGTGGTACTCAAAGACTCCGAGAACCAATTGGTCCTTACTACTACTAGTACTACTACTCTGCCGTGCAGATTGCATGCCCAAATAAGGTATTCTACGCATGTTTGTTGAGATAAGAAGGCTATCTTTTACTTTCTTATGCTCAATCAGTAAATGATGGTCACGTTGAATACCCCAAAGTTGTGCCTTCTTCTCGTCTAGACCTAGTATTATTATTAGCAGCAGTTGATGGTGAACTGATTACCATGCCCCATGGCTGAAAGAAATTTTGAGGAGGAGGTTGGCACCATTACCTTTGCCAATCAAGAAGACCATGTGTCCGATTGTCCGCACAGTTGGCCACTCTTTTTCTTTTCAAAAACTCAGATTCACCAATAGCTTTAGCCACTGAGTCTAGACCTTTGGGAATGTCCTCTTCTTGAGAGGCTTTTTAAAAATTGCCACTAACAAAATGCCCAACCGAATATTTTATTATTTCTGATAGGACATGCTGTCAATCTTGAGAGTGAAAAAATGAATAGGGGGAGGCGTATATGGCATCTAAAAAATGTGTAATGTTTTTTCTAGTCGTACTGACAACCAGTGCCGGGGCCAGTGGGGATGGCGATGCCAACCAGCAGGGAGCAGATGCAGCCACTGCAGGGGTGGGCCAGCAGCAGTGGCGGGCCGTGGTAAGTCATATTGCTTGCCTATTGACGATTGGATTTTTACACTCGCTGCAATGATGTATACTGTACACTGTACTGTTGAGACTAAGTTGCGACCAGTTGAAGAAGACAGCCTTTACTTAGCATTAGCGGGTGTTGTGTAACTAATGGCCTCTTCTATCTTTAACTCATCAGAGAAAGTTTTATGCAGAAGACTATGAGTCAGACCTTGATGGGTTAATGGAAAAGGGAAAGAAGAATGGAAGGAGGAAGGACGGGTGACATGTAATCTATGACTGGCAGAGAAGGATGCGTAGGAGAAGGGGGCCCGGGATGCACATAGCTGGCTGATAGGATGCATGGGTGGTTGAAGGATGGGTGAAAGAAAGGATGCCTGCCTGCCTGGGTGAAACTGTATGGGTGAAAGGAATCCTATGGGGGGGTTTGATGGGTCAAACTCAAAGGCAAGCCAGGACGCATGGGTGGTTAAATGACATATGTATGTTGGTGAAAGGTTTGTTGAGAATGATAGCTATATTTGGATGGATGGATGCCTGGATGATGAAGACTGGATGAAGAGAATGTAAAAGAAAATTAAACCTGCCTGAGTAGCTGTAACGGGGTGGACAGGCGTACCCCTCCGGACCAGGATTTGGGGACCCTTCAGGGACTCTCAAACCATACCCCCCTTCTTTCTTGCCCTTCACAGAATGACTTACCAGATATCGATTGCGGAATAGGCTCACTGGATGAGGAGATGGAAAGGCACTGGCTCTTTAATTTTCAGTCAGCTGAAGAGTGGGCGGGTCTACGCGAGGACGCTCGAACGTCAAATGTGGAAGTCGGAGGGAAGCCGGTGTGCTTGTTCACCCGGAGTGGAGACGTGAGAGAGGAGAAGGAAGAAGAGCGGAGAGACCAGAGGAGTGTAGAGGAGACCAGGAGAGGAATGGAGGAAGCGGAGAGCAGTGGAGAAGCGGCGCCTGAGACGGAGGTTAAGCCAGGAGGCCAACGTCCCCACAAGCCGCCCAGCCACACACCCGGGGAAGGTGTGTGGGATGTATGACATTACAACGCATGCTTTTACATCGCATGCCTTTACAACGCGGTTTTTACATCGCAAACCTTTACAACGCATAGCGCTTTGGGGTGCTGGATAGTGAAAAGTTTAATTTACTATTCCAACTCCAGTCCCTGTGGACACTAGGGAAGGTGTTGGATAGTAAATTAAACGTATTCCCTATCCTAGAGCGCCCCCCAGCGCAATGCGTTGTAATGGTTTGCGTTGTAAAAGTTGCGTCGTAAAGGCACTGCGTGGTAAAAGTTGCGTTGTAAAGGATGTTTCCCGGTGTGTGGCTAGCCCAGGTACGGAGCAAGATCAAGGGCTGGGTTGTAAGGAAGGGCACTTCTACCCAGTAGTCCTGGGTATTCCCTTATCCCGGTATCCCTTTTCCTGAGCACCGACCCCCCCCTTTTCACCGGCCGGACGTCTAGAGAGTGTGACACGGGTTTGTGCTTCCTCACTCCTTTTTCCCTGAGCACTTGTACATATCGAGCACCTACCTCACGACTTGCTGTGTTTGTTTCTATCGAGAGGCAAGACAGATATCGACGGAGCCTCGACCCGACGGAGTCCAGAAAAGTATCGGAGAAGCGAGAAGGACAAACCCCGAAGTAGACGAGCCTGTCGAAGCCGCTCACCCCGTCGACCTGTCCCTACCAGAAAGACTTGTACAGATTACCTGTTTTACACATTAAAGCCCTCTGTAACAAAGACACGCCTCCTGCCCATCACTCCCGCGCCCGTTACAGTAGCAAAGCCAAGGGTGAAGAATGAAAATAAGGCTAGAAGAACAATGCAATGATAAATGGAAAAATCACTGGGAAGAGGAATAAACAGGGAATGTTTTTTTTTCAAGGTTTTTGATTCAAAAGTTTGAGGTTGTATTTCAGACTACTCCCTTGACTCACAGTAGTTGACAAGCATTACATATATATGTATCTACTCACCCATTATCAATTGCCTCCCTCCGACTCCGATGCCCACTCCCTCTCTACCCATATAATTTTGATTTAAATGCAAAAGGTGGCACAATCAAGCATAAGTTGCTTTGGGAACAAGTAGTTCAGTTACGACAAGGACTACAAAAAGCTCACGTGATACATACACTGAGTCATCAACGTGATGGCGTTCACATTGCAGGGAATTCATTGGCTAATGAAGCCGCAAACGCAGCTGTGCAAACGGCTTCCGTAGCTGCAATCACTCATTCAAAAACGAAAATAGACGGTAAAAATAATGCTAGCTGTCAATGCCACAAGCAAAGGCAGCGGTGCAGCGTTACCTCAAAACTATCCACTCAAATACTCATATATAATTGATGCAAACTCCGTTCCTTTTGCTCGAATTCCTGGAGCGGGGGATAGAATGATTCCAAATAGGAAATGTAGAGGAGCTTTGATACACAAAGCACATTTGGGAGAGGGTCTGACACATGAAGGGATCTCTATATCTATACTAGAATTAAAAGAGACGTACTGGTGGCCAGGGATGAATGGTCACATTCACACATTTGCAATTAACTGCCATGACTGCAACAGAGATCGCAGCAAAGAACACAGCCAGATACCTGAACACAGTGTATACAGCCCAGTACAGACACCATTGTTATACAGCATTAGACTTTTTACACGTAGACGTCCCTGTGGACAGATGCGGTCCCATAAATATTAGGACAAGATTCATTTGGATGTGGCCTCAGCGCTCGGCTGATGCTCAAAGTGTTATAAAAGATTTGCGAGTCTTTATCGGCACATACGCAGTCGCCACTCTACATTCTGACCAGGGTCCTCCTTTTAGCTCTCGAGCTTACAAGGAGGCCATGGTCAAATTGGGCGTTGCATTGCGGTACTCTAGTCCATTCCATCCTGAGGGAAATTCAGTAGTGGAAAGAAAAAACTGGGACATAAAGCAATCTATAACAGCTAGGGTATTAGGCTTGGGTGACGGGTGGGTCAAACATCTAATAAGTGTCCAAAGTAGTCTTAACAATCTGCCAAGAACTTCTCTAGGGGGTATCACTCCATATGAAGCCCTTTTTGGAACCAGAATGATAATTTCGGATCTCGATTGTCAGAATTCAGTGTTAGAACAAAAACCCTTTGATATCAAAGACCGTTTGGCTGTTTTGAAAGACTTAAATGAAATAAGAAGGAAACAAAGTAACGTGTTCCTGAAGCCAAAAACCACTGAAGAGAAACCGACCGTCCAGGTAAGGCCTCTCTGGATTCCAAATATTGGGGATCTAGTCAGAGAAAATATCATGGACAAGAAGGAATTTGGGCCTTCTTACAGACAACCAGTACCTGTCCTAGCAATCCACGGATCAAGAACAGTATTACTGCCGCCCCTTGCTGGTAAAAAGGAAAACAAGATTGTGTCAATCGACCTGGTCAAACCACATCATGTGGCCGATCATAAGCAGTACGCCAAGTGGACTCCACCAATGTAGCAGACGTCCTAATCTGGCTCTTATCCAAGAGGTTCAAACTGAGAGACTCTTCACCTTTGAAGAATCTGCAGTGCGAAAAGAAGGACTATGAAACAAAGCTATGGAACTTGTACCTCTTGAAACCCAAATAACAGTTTGTCAAGAAACACCTGTCTAAAATGCAGTATCATCTGAATACACAAATGTAACAAGTGATCAAGTGGTTCCAGCGATTTCAACCAATCCTGATGCAATCCCTACAATTGACAGAACTGCCTCTGGCTATTTCATTAACTTTGATACGTTTTCTGAGGATCCCAGCGAGCCTGAAACAGCGCCAGTAAAAAGAACTTTGAAAGAACAAGCAACATAACTTTTTCATCACCTGGAAAAGACTTATCTGGTTTCACCATGGATTGAACTTTGGATTGTGTTGGGTGTGCTTTTTCTTCTAATTTGGTTGACTCTGGTAATAACTTTGGGAATTGCTGATCAATGGAAGATATGTTAAAAAGGACACAGCAAGTAAGAACATCAACTTACTACTCAAGTCACACAAATCATCCCATCGTGAACAAAGAGACTTGTCATCAGTGAACATCACAGCCGTTCCTGTACCTGGTGGTATAGCTTGGGACAGAACTGAATATTACATTTTTGGTCCAGTAGAGCTGTTGAAGATTCCACACCAGTACACGATATCCTTGAATGACTTTGTTTCATCTAGTACCTTTTCTGATGATTGGGACTTTGAGACTGTTAATAATATGATGTCAGACTTAGAAATGTCTGCTGTATTTACAAATCATGAATACTTAGAAGGTTCATCAGATTATGAACAAATGTATTGTTACAATCACTATGGTCATCATTTTTTGCACAAATCTGCAAATCCTAGAAATGTAGTGATATATAACCAATGGTAACATTGTCCTACACCACCAAAGGGTAGCTCAAAAACATTTTATGGCAAATTTCCATACTTTTCAGGTGTTAATGTTTCAAATCCAGAATCATTTTACTTTAAAAATGTTAATAGGACAGGAATGAAAAGTATGTTGACAAATACCAAGCAAATTTATTCGGCGGCCTTTTATGCTCAGCTGTCTTCGTTAGGTTTCGACTTTTGGAAAGACAACATTGAGACAAAAACTGTCTGGGACACAAAAGACTGGCAAGTGCAGGAAATAGAAGCTTTATTTAGAGCCTGCACCATCCCAGAGCAGATAATGTTTTTGAATGACACTGTCCAACAGACATCTTGTCTTGGGTTAGCCAAGATAAAAGAGATGAACAAACCGTCTATACCAACACCTACACCTGATAGTAGTAACACTTCAGAGGGGGAGGTCAACGTACATACTATTTTGCATCATAACAGAACAGATCCAGATTGGAAAAAATGGATAATCTGGCCCACAGACACAAACAACTGTCAAAATAGATGCCTCAATAAAACACAAGGGTTCACATTTACTAGGCCAGATTCAAGATATGTTCAGAAACAGCATCCAGAAATAGTAACATCATACAGTGTAGGGAAACTGTGCCTTGAGTGGCTACAAAAATCTACACTAAAGGATGTAAAACAACACTTATCTTTACTTAAAGATGGCGCTGATCTGAGGGACTTTTTACAAGGACCTACTGAATCGCGTCATAAACGTTTTATATATGCCGGTATCTATGCATTGTATAATGAACCATGGAAGATTACGCAAGCAGAGACTGCAGAACGAATACGAGAAATTGATCTATTAATTTAGAGAAAACTCTCTCTGTGGTTGACAATGGGTTAACAACTCTGTCGTCCAGAATATATTCTTTGGACAGCATAGTATCCTCTGCCATAGACATAATGGAACAGGACTTGGTCATGTTGCAACATGGTCAGTCGCAATTACGTTCTATCATGCTATTAGGTTGGATGTTGCAAAACCTTCGTTCAGGGTATGTGCCTTGGCGTTTAAACAATACCACTTCACTGTTTTCAGAATTTAATCTCACTGATATACAGATCAAATTGGCACAAAGGGAGCAGACTATACAGTGCTGAGCATTGAAAAACTGGAAAGATTGCCATTTACAGTCGCTGAAAAGCCAGCTATTGAATGCATAATACATGGAACAATCACTCTGCCTGTTACAGTTTTACATTTTCAATATTGATTAAAACATATACCAGCAGGCACATATGAAAGGTTGGGTAAAGAATACATCAATACATCCTGGGAATTACCATACACACACAGATGCTGGATTGGGGGAAGAGAAGTTTTTCTTAGTGGTAAAAATTGCGAAAACGCACTAAGTGGTTCTCTTCTTTGTCAGGGTATTAATTTACACGGGGCCTGCGATGGTTCCTCTAACAACTTATCCTGCCACCTGCAAGGTTCACCAGCTGCAGTGATTGATCCAATTTTTAGGCAACTTTCTAAAGGAAGTTGCATTATGTTGAATGATCACAGCTGCTGTGGCATGTTGCCAGGTTTACCCTATCTCATAACTGTGTCAGCCAGGGTCACTTTCTGTATGTTTCCTAAAACCAAGACAGACCGGGAGTTGCCGTTATGGTCTTCACTGAACATCTCTTCTATACCAATTGATACTTTAAGCCGAATGAAAGGCATTCTTTTGCAAAAAAACTGTACCACTGACCTCGGCCAAAGTAACGTATGATCTGCAAGTCGCAAGGACTTCTGCGGAGATACACACCCTATTAACTACAAATTGCCCTGTACATTTCTCAGAAATGTTAGGTCGTATCTTAAACTTGTCAGATACCAGTGGTATTGTACATGTATTAATTACTTTTTGTGACTGTTAGCACCTTTTGAAGCAGTCCTAGGAATATTTCCAAACTTCGTGCACTCTGTGTTTGGCGGATTGCCTCTCATTTTGAGATTCGCAGCAGGGATACTATTTTAGCTCGTACTGCTTCGAAATGGCAAGCCAAATCACCAGTGATACCCAGTTCACCGTGGAGAACACTCTACTGGCGATGAAGTGTCATGAGCGCATTGTCCATATTTTGGGACTACCTCATCTAAGAGAATTCAATACTACATGGTTTCTATCATTCAGACCAATTTGGCAAGATTGCATCTTACCTGTTCTACGATGCCTGCTATGAGGAGAAGAATGCTTGTTGGACACCTGTCTGATACTCCCATCAGTCATGCCAATGGATGTTGATATTTTGCTGGACCCGGTAAAGGCCCATGCGCAGTGTTGTCCCCAGCAGCTACCAATTCTGATGACGGCATTCATTGAGATCTCACAGACGCAAAATGCTACTTCTGAGGTACGAGAGGAAACTGGCACACAGGTACCTTCCAATTCGAACATTGTTAATGCAACCAATGCTGACGGCGATGCTTCACATCTATATGTGGTTGATCTTCTTAACGAGGTAATCCAACTTTCACCTACAATGGTAGACACATTCTTTACAGACTTAGAAGATTTTATGTTTTCTCCAAACAATAACACTGACATTTGATTTGGCACACAGTGTTCTGAGAGACTCTTAATTCGACCTTCATATTTTCAAAACAAAATTCTAACTTTGGAACTCTATTTTTTCTATGATTCATTTTTGTTTTTCCAAAATTTTATTTTTTCGTTTTTTGGCACAAAGTAATCTGCTTAAAGTAGAACTATTCATAGAGAACTAGAATTATTTGAAAACTTCCAGAGACAATATTTGACCTTGTCCTGAGAACAAACAGTTATTATATAATCTGTCATGAAATGGTTTCGGCACCTTTTCTTTTCTGTGATTACGAGCCATTTCATAAATGTATTTTCATAATTCATTCAGATAGTGAAAATGTCACCTATATGCTTGGAATGAAACATTGCTTTAAATGCGTACAGCACAAATGCTCTTTTCGTGTACAACCAGTACCAATGCATTTTTTATGTATTTTCAGGTGGGTTTTTAACACATCATGTTTAGATATGTTTAAAGTGTTTAGAACTTAGTAATGTCGTACATAAGAAAGTGGAGTGGGAGTTGTGTGGCGTTTTAGGCTCCGATTGCATTTTCCCGATTCATGCTCTTATATAGGCACAATTCTTGTTGCCCTTATATAGGCATAGAAATCCAGCAATGAACAACTATTCCCCAGGGGTTCATTCATGACGTTCACATGCCCGACTTTGCCTCAAACTATGGCATACCTAAACACCTTCAAGGTATAAATATACCTTCACTTGCTATAGCAAGATACGGTGGTTTGGAGCAGTTCGAAGATCTATTTGCCCGACGCAGCTTGCTACAGCAAGTGCCGAAGGAAGCCGACTCTCCAGCTGACGCACTGATCAGGAAGCTGCCCTTCCCTGCCGAGAATCCAGCTCTAGTGTTTCTGGGTCCCCTTGTGGGGTGTTGGGAAATCGAGTCCCGAGACAGAGATACCAGACCTCCTTCATTCTAAACAAGGTATGGAGCTGACTAGAACCTAGAGAAACCTTTGGTACATTCTTGGCAAAACTAAACCTATGCTAAACGACAAACACTTACTTCTTCCCTCGTACTAGACTTAGGTTAGGTACCTTGGGGTAGACGTATTTTAGAAGCACCAGTTGAGTATTTTAGTCTATGTTAATTATGTATGTATTTTTATATGGCTTAGAAACCATACAATGCTCTTACAGTATTATTTCATATTACTGTTTACGCTGTATGTATTATACTTTGCATTCTGCCTAATGATTGTAGCAGTTCACCTCTCTTGCATGAGAAAGAAGACTGTTAATTAAACCCTTTTATTGAAAACGCCCATCTCACTATTTCTCTGCAACTCTGTAGCAACGAAGCATGCACGATTGACTGAGTAAAATAGATATCTATTGTTTCCACGTCTCTGAGAGATATATACTTATTCTTGGGAAACAAAGTTGTCATGTTTATGCGGTTGTCAGAAACTAATCCCTACTTGTGTAGTCGAGAAATTTTCAAGTGACCTCTGAGTTAGCTGGCACACACACAATTAAGTTTAGTATATTCAATAGAGACCTATTGACTTAAGGCAAAAAATGGTCAGGAGAGCACAATCCTATAATGTAAATATGTACAAGACTAATGTAGTTTAAAGTCAAGACAACAGCAAATCCAAGTAAAGTCAGCAACTTCTCATAAGGTACAGGACAAATAGATGAATAATAGATGAATAAAGCTCATATTTTGTGTCCTCTTTTTCTTTATTGATTCTAAAAAGTGATTTTCCAATTGATAAAACGACAGCTGTCGTTTTATCAATTGGAAAATGACTTTAAACTACATTAGTCTTGTACATATTTACATCATAGGATTGTGCTCTCCTGACCATTTTTTTCCTATATTCATATTTGTCAATCCTTTGGCTTGACGAGTTGTGTTCCTTCCTGGTAGTGGGGGATATTGGTCCATGTAGCACTCCACCTTTGATATTGAGAAAGATTCTATTGACTGTCCAGTACTGCTTTTTATTTCACTAATATTAGTGTATGTGCGGTTCTTTTCCAAATCTTTGGAAAACACCACTACCGATCTTTGTATATATTACCTATTGACTTAAGTCCTTCGTCAAATCTATAGGATATATTATTCCAATGCGCGGAGATTATTTGGAATATAGGAACTATACTACAATAGGAGTATGTCTGTCTAGGGCGCAAGCTGAGCTGGCATGCTTACAAGATTAATTTAGCTAAACAAGAGAGAGAAGAAGAATACTTGTCAATTCCATAGTGCCTAATGCCTGAAACTCTAATCACATCCAAATCTTAGGGGCCGAGAAATCGAGGATACCATGAATGTTATGTACTGCTAGTGCTTCTGTGCCACTATAATTTCATGTGTATAGTTTTATGTGTTACTGTTTTGTTGAGAGTATTGGTTACATTTGTCTTTTTTCTATCTTGCTATAGCTACTCCTTCCCAACCCACCAGACAGGAGATAGCAGCCAAGACCCGTTAACGGAAGCTGGAGGCCGTCAGGGCAGAATATCGGCAGCTGGTGGCCCTGGAGGAGGAGGAATAGGATGCAGCAGCTGCAGCCTCCAATGCCCTGGTCCCAGCCAGGCCCCCCCCCCCCAGTACCTCCGGGTGGCACGGCACCGTGGTCCGGCAGCCACCCTGTACACTTCGAACCTTTCAGCGCTGTGTGCTTAGGTTGGCTCTCCTGGTGGCCAGGATCTAGGAGCGTTTCGACCCGCTGGAGAGGAAGATCCAAGCCCTAGTCCTCAGCTAGATAGACCTCTCTTACCCCTTATTTAATCTTTTGTTTGGTGGGCAGGACTTGTTGGGGAGATGCTGGGAATGTGGGAGTTGGGGAAAACTTGGGTGTACTTTTTTTAATGGTCTTTTGATTTTGATGGACAATTATTTTTGACTTGCTTCACTGGACATTGGTTGGGGTTAGGGAGAGGTGTGGCTCAGGTTTTCTGGGTTTCTTTCCTTCTAGTTTATATTTATTAGGGGAATAAATGTATAGTTTTGTATATGATATAAATCTTTTTTTGGGAGGGTGTCTCTTTTACTTCGTTCTATTTCCTTTGTTGCATTGCCACAGCCAGTTTTTTTAAATTTGCCGATAGTGTAACACACCAACGGATAGATGTGGTACCCTCACTTGTCCTACTACTGTCAGTCTCACCTCCTAGTCTATGCAGTCTGCAAGTATATTAACCCCTATGGACATTGAAGGGGTGTGGGTGTGCGAATTAATTTTCATAGTATATAGATTATAGCATCTTGAATGAATCCCCCATAGTTCTTACCTGTGATTAGGGAAAGTTATGGCTGAATGCTGATGGTTTCCCAAGGTGCCATGGTGGTAGTAGTGGACAGTAGGAGCATGCTAGCGGACTAGTAAAATACCAGTGAAAGCACCAGATTCTGCAGCGAGGTTCCATTCCCTCCTAGCCAAACTCAAACTGTAGGATGAAGAATATTCATCTCAGGGAACTAAATAATTAAATTAACAAACTGAGTTAATGCCGTTTGATATGCAAGCTTTACAAAAGAAAATGAGACAGTCACATGTGTCTTGTGGCTCAGTGGACTAATGCATCTACTGCAGGGGCCTGTGTTTCACCTCATGGTCGCAGGTTTGAATCCCAACGGGCCCCTCCACCTTTCATCCATCTGAGGTCGATAAAATGATCACCATTGAGTTGGGTAACAACAAATATCTGTTATTCAGCGCCAAGATACCCGTAGTGGTGAACGTGCGTTTTACAAATACATATGTTATGTTATGAGCAAGACTAGACTGAGTAGAGTACGACTAGTAGTACACAAAAAGAAGACTGCCAAATGGGAAAAAATGATAAGCAATGCTAAAGTAAAATAAAAAAATAATCAAAATAGTGGGCTAGTGCAAGTTACAAACTGAAGTCGACTCGAGTTTCAAGTGATGTGGACAAGCGTAACCTTTAGTGCTGGAAGGATGATGATGCTAGCAATTATGATGGATCATGTTTCTCCGCAAAATAATTTAATATTGAATGCTGTCTGTGCATGGGTGGGCAATCTTGTGTATATACTGCCAATGTGGGCTATACTTAGAGCAGAAGAAGATCCTCGCCCTGCCTGCCCTTGAGTTGGTGTTGCTTATACCACATCCACCCCACCAAGTGTGTGATCAATTAATGATGTAAATTTAATTTAGGCATACCTCAATAAATCACACAGCTCAGAGAAGAGGGTTAGGGGTTCGATGAATGGATAGAAAGGGGGATTTGAGGGAAAGGTTTGACAAAGACAAACACTGCAACACAAGGACAAAACATTCATCTTGGCAGCCGACCATTGTAAATCTGTTACGGGAGGAAAAGGATATGCATGCCCCCAGAGAGACCCAAGTTACATTATGTTCTTGTAGTGGGCTTTGAAAGATAGAAAATACAATTAAACTATTTGTAAGAGTCAAGTAAACAAACATAAAGAACATGCACAGTTGTAATGACAAAGAGAAAAAATATTACTGTATGTGTGTATGTAGGTCTGGTGTTGTTGTTTACCTTTAGGCCACTTCAAAGTCATCATCATCCAAATCAGTTGGTTTCAGTGAATTTAAAATATTCCATCTTCTTCTGGTGGCAGTTCTTGAAGTAGTCCCGCTCATGCTCACGCCGACGCCGTGAGTCATTCCATCATCTCTGATCCTCCTGAGTCTGACTCCGACTCTGAGTATGGTGTCCAACTCAGTCCCAACAGTGTCCCAAGTGAGTCCCAACTCAATGCAATGGATTGGTTTGTAGTACCACAATTATGTTATTAAACAACAAGAAGGGAAACATTGACTTGACTGAGTAACATTTTATGTGTAGAGTAGACTAGAGTAGACTAGATTTGTGTTTGCAAGCTTTCCATTAACTAAGTGACTGGTCGGGTCTGGGTCTTTGAGGAGTATAAGTAAGCATAAAACAATTTTAAAAAAAGCAGTTTGGACAATGTGGAGTGGACCCGGTAAAGGAATCTCGCTATCCAATCTTTCAAAGGGGAAGGAAAAAAATAACCTTCTGGGAAAAATGATTGATCAGCCGTCAGTAGGCCACCACAAAATTGTGAATCTCATCTCAATTATTAATAATGTCAAATGTGGGGCAGCACCTCTAGCCTAGGAGGAAAGTATAGATAGATAGTCATGGCGCAGGGTTGGACGCAGAGGTAGGCACACATTTGTTTGTTTGTATTCTCCATTCAATATCTGGCTTGAGGGAAATGAATTTAGGGCCAGTCAGGACTTCTTCACTACACACAGTTGCAACTCATTTCATTTCATTGCAGAATACTTTATTCGGCATAAAACACAATACCGTAAAAGTACAGATAAAAAAAAATCACAGTATTAAAAAACCGAGCAATAGTACATGTGCGATCGTTCACAAGTGGAGCCACGTCTCCTATATCATTCATCTTTAGGGTCATAAATAAATAGTCCTGAGTTTGGATAGATAGAAGTACTTTTTTAGAGGGGTAACACATAAAATCAGCCACATAAAATGCACGAATAATTAATCCCATTATGCTTGAAATTGCCCTCCCCATCCAATGCATTGCAAGGACTTTTAGCAAGCAGATACTGCAACCATGTGTATTCACCCCTCACCTCTTGTGTTTCTGAGTCTCACGGCAGCCCTTAAAAAGTTTATAGTACAAAAAAGTGTTAAAACCTCTGTGGACAATTTCAGAAACAATAGGGCCACCTTTGCCTGTTTAAAACTAGCATTCTTTAAAATGCTTTTTAAAAATAGATTTCTTGGGTGCGCATAGTAGGGACATAATAAGACAAAGTGAAGGGTGTCCTGCGGAGACGGATGGTCGCAGCCGCACGGACCCTACAACTCTATAGATGTAGTGTAACCTGCCGGTTGCAACTCCAATCTGGCAAAAAAAATGTGTCTAAGAGTAAGACGGTGGGGATGGTTTGGTCAACCTGACACACACAAATATAATAAAGTAAGTATTGTTCCTTAGCTATATCTTTTTGGGATTTTTTGGGGGGCATCAAAGAAAGAAATAAACTAAAAAAGCCTAGTAGTCAGGAAGTCGAGCTCTTCCTCAAAGTCTGGTGGTTCGCCTAGAAGTAGGTCATCTAATACACTACTTCCATGACCTGAGTCTCCATCATCTTCCTCCTATAGGGTGTAATCCAGTGATATAAAGTGCAGATATAAGCTCCGAGATACCCTCTTGGGTGATTCAGCGCTATTCAAATCAATAAACTTCAAACTTAAAACTTCAGATTCATTTTGATCATAGTTAATCTCTCCAAGTTTTGCAGCTGCGAGAGACTGGTCCGTCTCATTGTCGTAACGGCTCTAGCAGCACTGAAAACACACTCAGCGAATACAGTGGCTACGGGGCAAGCCAGGTAGTTTATCGCCAGTCAGCTGAGCACTGGCTATTGGTGCCTCCTCTGATACCAATACAGCAATGGGTTTTGATGAAAGTAGATCTTTGTTGGGTCATTCAGATAGGCCTAGAACATCTGCTCAATGGTCATGGGTGCTCTGCCTCTTTTGCCTTTGCCTCAGCACTGGACTTAAGCCCTGCCAGTAAAAATCATTCCTTTGTTGATTTTCGGGCTAATGCTCCTGTTCTTGTTGTTGTTGTTGTTCTTGCTGTTGGTGGTTTTGGCTGCTGTGAGCCACCTGCACTGTCCTCAGACTCTAAACTTGAAGCCTGCCTTCTCTACTTGTGCCCTGGAGGAGTGGGCCTCTTATTCCCTGCCATTCTTTTTCTAGCTGACTGGCTTGCACAGCTATCCAGGTTTTGTGGTTGGCAACATCCCCATCTGAAAATGGAATGAAAGTGGCCATTAATGGTTTGTACTGAGGATCAAGAATAGTGTTGTAAATGTAATGGTTGGTGTCAGGTACCTCGCTCCTTGTAAACTGGAACTTCCACAGTAGCAGATGACAATACCTCAAATCGCAAACTCCACTGGAGGGGACGACAAAGCCCCTGCCAGTGAAGAGGGGGAAAGGGGAATTGGATTAAGAGAAACTCCACTGCCGTGCCACTTCCTCTTGGGATTCCTAGCAATGCCTCCTGGCACCTGGAAACACAAGGACAACATTAAAACATTCCAAAACCTCTCCAGTGCCTACAATTTACTCTCTACGTGTTTGCCCAAACGAATCTCCTACCTTCACTTCCGCAATGTTTAGCTTCTCTATGTGTATTGCAGTTGAAGAGATTAAATAGTTTAAAAATATTAATTATTTTTTGTGCTTCCTTCTTTGCAATTGGCAGTTGAGAAATATAGTTGGTAAGTATAAAACATATTTCTACATACTATTAACAAGTTTGAAGAATGAAGGATTCTGCCACTTTCTATCTGCTTCCTTTACTTTTGAATACCAATAGAAATGTCTTAAAAAAATGGAAATGTAGTTGTTTAATGTAATTAGAAGTTAGCAAGGTTAGTACTCAGGGGATCCAGTATTTGAAGTTGTCTACACTGTTATCCTCACAGAAGGTAGACTAAATTATCCTTGCTATCAGAAACTCATTGCGCCCACAAGACTGTTGGTCTGAAGAAAGTAGTACCTTTCATGAGAATGACTGCGTGCTGATAAGGATATCCAAACTGCTGCCAAAACGGTAACTGAACACTAGCTGCGCGCTAGTCAAAAACAGCTCAAGAGTCCTGAATTACACTGTTGAACCAATGCTGGAAAAGCGGGTGCTTAAACTCTGGTTTAGACTTACTTCTGTGAGTGTGGCTACTCCCACACCCTCAAACTCACTAGACTTGACTGAAGAAGACGACAAGGTAAACTGCACACCAGACAGTGAGCTCTGGACTCTCCCACCCCGCTTCGCTGCTATGCCAGAAAGATGAAGGAAGGAGATACGCTGGGAAAGCTATCCCCAAAAGGAAATACAAGAAGAGGGAATGAGTGGGCAAGACACTCTCCGTTCACTTCAGTTTAAGTGCACCGTGCAATTAGTGCACGAGCGTGAATACCTGACCCATGATCTATTGGCCCAAAACACTAGTCTGCCACCTACCAGGGAGGGAACACTCAGTACCAGCGCCATAGTGGGGACAGAGCGGAAACCAGGAAACCTCTAAAAGGTGAATCGGCAAAGCCAATTCCACAGATAATTAAATATCCTCTTGCGCCTTGGACGAAACTGGGGGTGAAATGGGCATTTAAATCAGCCAATCCTGATAGGTTGGATGATACAATGTCTCTTTGTACCCTCGCTTTCACTGGCATTCTATTATCACATTGATTGATCCTCAGCATTATCACATTGATTAATCCTCAGCTACTTCTGGGCTTTAAAGGAATGGCTGAAATGTGTACAGCTTCTTCTGCAGGTGGTCACTAAGTTGCTGACTCTGTTATTTTTAGAAAGTCTTGAACAATGATGTTAATGCATTGTGACAAACACAGGACCCTGAAATAGCCACCATCAGCCATGGCCTTAACTGTATTACTGCCATTGTCTGTGGCAGCAAAACCAATGTTAAGCCCTCTTGATCATAGCGAAATCAAAGACATTAGTGTAAAAGTCTTCCAAAATGTTTTCAGCAGTATCGGATTTCTCTATGGCGAACATCGCTACTGTCGCAAGCTTCTTTCTCTAACCCCCACAAAAGAGATCCAGTGTGCAGTGATGCACATGTAATCAGTGGCTTGGCAACTGGTCCACGTGTTTGTCGTCAGGTAGATAGTGTGAACAGCACTCTGCTGCAAACCTTGTCCAAGCAATTCCAGCATGTCATGATGTAGCGCTGGAACAGCATCTCTTGTGAAATAGGATTGGCTGGGACCCTTCCATTTCGGGCAGGGAACTGCCACAATTTCAAGAAAACTCACCCCTTCCACAAAAGAAAAAGGGAGGAGGTACACCGCTAACATTTTGGCCAGGTTTGCATTATACAAACGTACCTTTGGGTGGTTGTGTTCGTACTGCCCCCTCCGGCCTAACCATGCCGAGAATAGTCGTCTGGATTTTTTTCTTTTTTGGTGCCACCACTGATGCAGGTAACTTCTTGAGAGCAGACATTGGTATGCTCAATTTTAGTTTCAGCCGGGCAGTCACTATACACTCTTGCCTTGGACCCGTTGGTGTATCAACCTCACTTTTGTGCCATTGTTATTTTGCTGATGATGATGTGGGCAATACCACTGCACTGCTGCGGACAGCTCTACTTTGTATACCAGAGAAAATGTATTCCTCTTCTTCACCTTTCACCGTGACTGAATCCTCGCCCCTTCCACCAACAACGCTTGCAGTTGTTGGCCTCAAAGGTGCACCTCCCAATGGATTGAGTGGTATTTTCTCAGATGGGTTGTTTGGCCGCCGGTACCATAGTTTGTACCAAGCTCACCCAACTAACACTTGCTCCTCAAGTGGAGCATATAGTTATGTTCACCTCTTTCCTGATAACTGAAAAGAAGTCCCAAACTAGGGAGGTCAACTTCTGATGCTGCTGGAGCCACTTGCAATGTCGGATGAACTGGTAGGTGGGTGTGATGTTTGGCTCTTTGCAGTACCTACTTCTACTGAGGTGGTTGTGGTGGATGTAGGTCACTGACGGGACTTTGTAAATATGGCAGCTGGAGGTGGTGTTGATGGTTTCTGTGGTGCCACATCCCTCACAGCAATTTGGGATAGGGTAATATTGGTCTCCACTGGGGCAGGGCTAACATCCATGATGACTAGCTCATCACCATCATCCTCCTCTACATCTACCTCCATAACTCTAAGGCTTCTAGGAACCTTCCTTTTCCCTAGCTTTGTCTCGTGGCATGTCTCACTCTCAGACTGAGGTGGGATCTAAGTGGTGTCTAGATCATCACAAGGGGGGCTTGGAGAAGAAGTTGATGGACTAACCTTCCTTTTTCGTGCTGGGGATCTGGAAGACAATGGATCTTCTGAAAGAGTGGCTTGTTCTTCTTCTTCAGCAGGAAGCTCAATCTCCTGAACTGCCCATACTTCTGGAGGAACTACTACTATTGGTTAAGCATAGGCGAATTTTGCAGATCTGCGGTCTGCAAATTCGCGCGAAACGTCAAAAAAATCCGCGAATTTGCGGATTTTCCCGCGAAGTCGCGGAATTTTTTGAGATATGCACTCTACTCAACTGGAGTCCTTTCTACTGGCTAATTAGTAAGTGCTACGTTGCTGGGTAAATGTATAGTGCTTTTCCTACACTGCAGCTGCGTAAAGGGCCAGATGATTTGTCTCCACTGACCATGTGTGCCTGTAACTTTGCCACCGCGCCAAAAGGCACCGAGGTCCCTTGAGTGAGCTGTCCATCATAGTTGGGAAAGGGCGGGAAGACGTTTGATACCGCTAGTGTGTGGTGCGGGGCCAAACGGGCGGGGCTTCTATGCGTGTCAACATGCCTCTTGTGTATAAAGGGTCAGAGAGCGAGCAGGGCAGCAGATGAGGAGAAAGCAGCCTCCTGTTCACAGGAACTACACTGGGGTTGCACTCGAGAAACTCATGGATGCAAGGACCCGGGGCTTCTACGCGTGTTCACATGCCTCTTTTGTAAAGGGTCAGAGAGCGAGCAGGGCAGCAGATGAGGAGAAAGCAGCCTCCTGGTCACAGGAACTACAAGGGGGTTGCGCTCGAGAAACTCATGGATGCAAAGACCCGGGGCTACTATGCGTGTTCACATGCCTCTTGTGTAAAGGGTCAGAGAGCGAGCAGGGCGGAAGATGAGGAGAAAGCAGCCTCGTGGTCACAGGAACTACACGGGGATTGCGCTCAAGAAACTCATGGATTCAAAGACCTCCCTCGAGTATTTCAGCTAATTTTCGAGGGCAGATATGGGGTTAAAGCACATTTGCCCAGCCTCGACCGTGCTCACTAATGTTTTGGGCTGATTAAAACGTTACTGAATTTGAGCTTCACCTGCTTTATTTATATCTGTAAGTGCTTCCTGTTGAGGTTTAATTTTTGGCCCACAGGAAGCACTTACAGAGTTAAGGCAGGTGCCCGAGTTGAAGCTAACTTTGTAACCATTTTAGAATGGCGCCGACAAGCTGCCAGAGTTGCTTACTTGCAAGTTGCAACTCTGGCAGCTTGCCGGCGCCATTCTAAAATGGTTACAAAGTTAGCTTTCTTCAACTCGAGCACCTGCCTTATCTGAAATCCGGCCACTAGCGGATTTGCAGATTTTTCTGCAATTTTGCGAGATTCGCGGATCGCGAAATTGCCAAAAATCCGCAAATTCCACGAGCGGAACGGATTTTCCGCCCATAGTTACTATTGGTGGTTGTGGCTGTTGTTGTCCACTTATCTGAGTTTCCTGCATTGATTGGTTACTACTTTGCGATAACGATAAGTCAATTTCAATGTCACTGCTCATCGGCGTTGCCATGATTTGACTGGCTGGCTCTGAGACTGGCATGGGATTGGGCCTAGGTTGGTTGGGTTTTGTCTGCTGATGTGGAGTGCTGCTCCCAGCTTGCTCCCCAGACATCTCTGCTGCAGACGCAATTTTTGGTTTCCAAAAAAAGGTCTAGGGTGACATACCGGTGGTGGTAACTGGCAGTGCTTTCTTCTTCTCACTGGCAACTTTGACTTTCTTGGTACTGGTACCTTTCTTTGGGGCCATCTTGAAGCTGTCAGTTAGCACTCAGCAGCACTTTTCTTAGATTCACAAGTTGAAGAGATGTCTGTGGTCCCACATCACGTTGTGCTTAGGCCTTCTGTCTGGCAGTACAATGGGTGATGATGTCTCCTCCTCTTGTGCACCTAAAATCAAAAAAGCAAGAACATCAGTGAAATGTGGCATTGTTGTAGTTTAATTACTAGTACAAACAAATATAATATAATTAAGTTAGTTTGTGGTCACACTTGTGAGTTTTACCTCAGTTATTACAAAAATAACAATACAGTGTAACCATTTGTGAGACTTTTACAACAACAAAGGCTTTGATGGTCAACTGTACAGTATACTCAGGAAAGATAGGAAAGAAGAAGAACAACAACAAAATACAAATGAAACAGTTTGTTTTATGTGCATTGTGCATCACATGGGAGGAGTCACTCAGGGAGCTGCAGCTGACAAATGGCAATAGAACAATCCCTAGACAATGAATACTGTTGTGCATGTCATATAGCAGACATGGGGATTCATGGATGCCAAATCATGTTACTTATGAAACTGAAAAAATAAATAAAAAAAATAAACAACAAGCAGGAGGCCAGGAAAACAATGAACACAAGCAGGCCTGATTACACAGACTTTAATAAATGGTCCCCGCCACATGCGGAACTCAACTACAGCAAATGCATTGCTGGCCTATTATTGCAATGCAAACACACTCACACACTGGCCAAACAAAGGAGGCATGCTAAACAACACATCTTTAAAGAAACAATGCCAAAAACGAAAATCCACAGGGCTAAAAAATGTTGCAAGTTACAGCCACACACATCCAACAAAGGCATTACCACACATAAAAAAAAGTGAAATTCCACCCAAAAAAACATTCTTTATTTGAATCCAATGATATCCATTGTCTACATGATGCCTAAATTCAACCGACAACCTAGAAAACGTTGCTTCATGCACCCATGAGCAGCTCTGGGCTTATTAGCTGAAAAATCCATTGGCAGACTAGGCCACATACATAGTGAGTGAATCAATTCAAATCAATATTGCTAATTTATTAAAACACATGGAGGAAATGTAGTGAACTCTGCTACATTTATTTTTGCTGAATAAAAGAAGAAAAACTTGCATGCAAAACTACAACCAGCAAGAAGAAGACATGGCCACAACAAAGAAGGCCTATGGCAAAAGCACACTGGCAGCCTTCACAAAATGGCCACCAGCCACATGGTCAGGCCACAACAAGAAGCAATAAGCCAAGAGGAACAAAGGTAAGACATGCATGCATATGGCAAAACCATACTGACTGCCTCCACAAAATGACCACCAGCCACATGGTCACAACAACAAGCAGGAGCCCTGAAAAATAATGAACAAAAGCAGGCCTATGGACACAGACTTTCTAAAATGGCCCCTGGCAACATTGGGAACCACAGCAAATGCTGGCCTACTATTACAAACACACTCACACTGGCCAGACAAAGGAGGCATGCTGAACAACACATTTTTAATGCAACAATGCCAAAAATGTCAATCCATGGGGGTAAAAAGGTTTGCAAGTTACAACCACACACATCCAACAAAGACATTAACACACATAAAAAAAACAAGTGAAATACCACAAAAAAACTGTATTTCAAACCAATTCCATCCATGGCCTAAATGATATTTAAAAACTTTACATTCAACAGATACCACAGAAACAGTTGTTTCATGCACCCATGTGTAGCTCTGGACCTACTGGATGAAAGGCCTATTGCTATTGGCAGACTACTGGGCTACATAGTGAATTAAATGAACAACATTGCAAATTAATTTCAAAACATGGCGAAAATGTAGTGAACTGTTTAACATATTTCTAACTATTGGCGCAATATCCGTTCCGCTCGCGAAATTTGCGAATTTTTGGCAATTTCGCGAAAAATTTGCACATTCGCTCGTGGGTGGATTTTTTGTACATGCTCGAGTTGAAGCTCATTTAATCAGCCCAAACAACTAGTGAGCTAGGCTAGGCAGGTGTGCTTCCTCCCCATATCTACCGCCTACAATTGGATGTAATCCTTGATGGAGGTCTTTGCATCTACGAGTTTCTCGAGCGCAATCCCCGTGTACTTCCTGTGACCAGGAGACTGCTTTCTTCTCATCTGCTGCTCTAATCGGTCTCTAACCCTTTATAAACAAGAGGCATGTGAACTCCCATAGAAGCCCCGCCCTGTTGGCCCCGCCACACACACACTAGGGTATGCAACGTCATCCTGCCCTTTCCTCACTATGATGGGAGCACACTCGAGGGACCTCGGCGCCTTTCGGTGTGGTGGCAAAGTTACAGACATACGTGTCACAAATGGCAAAAAAATCTGCGAATCCGCAAAATTCGCCCATACTTAGATATTTCCTTTATAAAAGAAGACAAATTACTTACAAAGAACCAGCTAAGCCCCTACTGAAACTACAGGCCACCCACCACAAGACATTTAAAAAATCAATGAAAAGTACAAATAAAATAAATCTAAATACATGGCCCCAATCAAACAAACAACATCAGTTTTCCAACTTACTTGTGAAATCTCAAATTTAAAGTCCTCAAATCCAATGGTATGTTATGCAGCAGGCACAAAGAGTGATCCATCCAGCTCCAAAATCCAATGAAAATGTGACTAGGAGATGCACAAAACACCTGGAAGAGCCTGCTGGACAGGAACAAGAAGTTGGAGACTCTAGGGTACTGCCTTGCTCTTGAAAAAAAGTAAAAAAAGAAAAAGGACTCCTTGCTAAAAAAAAATAGCCAAATGTCAATTTGAGGAGTTTTTTTGCTCCAAATTGTTATTTCGAGAAGGTTTCGAAGCTGCTCGGGGAGAGAACCTGCTCCAGATTGCAGTTGCTGTAGATCTTGCATGTTCAGGATTGCGTTTGTCACAAAGCCCTCACCGGAACTCCGCTGGCACACGCGAATGACATGTTGGTGACCGCAAACTCTCGTGGGACCCTGCGAACATCTATCAAATCTTGTGCCACTCATGAACGGCTTGGAAATTTCATTGGCGATCACTGGCACCCAGTAAGTCGCTCTCCTGTGTGCAAAAATGCATTTCAGGTGCACCAACACAAAAAAAACCTCAGTTATGGAGGCATCAGCAACTCTGCATTCTATGCGGAAAGCGGAGTTGCCCAAACTCTGCAAACTCCATGAGCGGAGCAGAGTTTTACACCCAGGCTTATTTACAATGCGTCTGCACATGGTGCAGTCACATACTCCCATTTCTCCATGGGAGCTTGTGCTGCAGCCATAAATCCGCTGGAGCACAAGCTCCTATAGAGAAATGGGAGTTTTGCTTCATCCCTGCATGGTGTGGCAGGCACCATGAGGGATTGACAGGGAGGCAACCGGAGGCCGCAAGGGAGCCCCGCTAGGGGCCCCCAAAGTCGGTTTTCTGATAGCCTTTCCATGTCAGAAAGCTGGACAAGTCAAGCCTGTCGGAAATCATCATCCTAATCCCAACAGTGGAAACGCCGTCCTTCGGGATTACAGTGAGGGCTCCGACTGGCTGAGGGGCTCATTGAGCCCATTCCAAATACAGCCGGAATGACCGGCTGGTTTCACTTTCAACTGCCTGCATTGTAATTAGGGGTGGGCGGAATTTGCGTACCGCCTGTTCGTGATGCTTTTTTCCTGTTCGCAAATGCTGTTTGCGTGCTCGGGGAGAAATATCTTGCAAACACGAACTTTGAAAGCGCGAACAAGCAAAGAATTCCGCAAAGCCAAGGATCGCGGAATTTTTGGCAATTCTGAGTACTCCGCAGAACACAAAATTACCCACATTATGCAATTTCCGCGAGCGGAACGGAATTTGCCACCCAGACTTAATTGTAATGCGGTGGTTGGAAGTTAAACCTACGATGAGACTAAGAAAGGCTCTCTGCGTCTCATCGTAATGAGACCCTAAGTGATTTGCCAGGAATCACAATTCTCCCTTAGTAGAAACAGTATTTGCACCTCTGCCTGTGCATTCATGTATTCATCTTGTCATTTAACTTGTGTTACTGATAGCAGCATCATGTCTGATTCAGGGAAGTATTTTAATAAGCAGTGAAGTGTAGGTGGGCATTATATATTCTTATTATAAATTCTCAGTCTATATTTTGTGGCTTGTGTATCCCCATGGTTTTCCTGGTCATTTGGTTGGTCGTAGCTTCTTGATAGTGAGGTACATTCGTCAATTATGCAAATAGCAAGGGTTAAGGACAATATTTAGGCCCTAATTACCAGTGGCACCGGCTGGAGATGTAATAATTATTGCACCTTTAAATTACTGGGGATAGAAATTTAAAATATGCCATAATTATCACCTATGAAGTGGAGTTTGGCGTTTTGTGTACAAAAATATGCATGCACCAGTGCTTACCTGATAAATACTGCTGAACTCCCAATCCTGATTGGGATCAGAAACAAATGGCCCACTCATAATGAGGGCAATAGTAGGAGACACTTTTACGTTGGTATGTTGTGGTGTGTAAGTGAAAACGAGAGAACATGTTACATGGTCTATAAGTAAGCGTCGAACTTGCCAGACTGCTGTGCAGATCATTTGTGCTGAATGTGTCTTTAGTGACTTTTTGGAAGAAACATGATGCATACATTCTGGATCCACAAATAATTCAATCTGAGTAGACATAGTCCATGTGTCCTTTTTTAGGTTTACACCTGTTATTTACTTTTCTACAATATATTCACTATGAGATCTTTTCTTGGGCTTTTGATACATTCTCTGTCATTGCCCACTTATATTTATAAGGACCAGAGACATATGTGTTCCATACTAACGTTCATGGGACTAATAATATATTTTTTATTTCAACAGGCATAAAAGTTGGCACTCTGCAGTACAGAAACTAAAATAGAACACATGAATCACAGCTTGTATGCCTCAAAACTATATTAAAGCATATACAATATTGAAAAAGCATAAAATAAAAGACATAATACCCATATTTAAGAGATCAGTCCCTAGTTTTCAATTAATTGGTTTGAGCTGACCCTGTCCAAATACAGAATACCAAGACAAATTAGGCACTGCTGTCAGTCGATGAAATACATATTAAACATGCCATATTAACTCAGTAAGATATTTGACAGGGCCCTTGTTATCTTATTTTAGGTTGCCCATGTGCTGCTGAGCTGGTGAATGTCATCACTTTATGTTGTTGTTACACTGTTAGCTGCTGCTGTGCTTATCCTTGTGCCCTCCATGCTAAATATCAAGCACAATAACCTGATTCTTTACTCATGTAGCTTTGGTCATACGCACAGGATGTGCGCATGGGATAAGCTACATAGAGCACCTGTAGTGTTTCCATTTGTAAAGGTCCTCTCAGTCACAGGGGTATCTTTACAAGAAAAGTGACGGTGCACTTAACGCCATGCTCCACCACTTTGGAAATGCAGGGCTGCACTGTATTTACAACAATATGGTGCCGCTCTGCGTTTTCCCCTGCCTTGGCACTAATTACAGCTGCCTAGCACCAATGCAGGCACCCTTGCATCATAGTGCAAGGGTGCCTGCCTTGTGGAAATGGTTGTTCATGTTAAGGCACACAAAAGCGAGCAGTGGTCTCGGCGTACTGGAAGGGCACTTCCGGTACGCCGAGACCACTTAGACAGCACACGCTTAACAGATGCAGGAGACTTATCATGGCTCTCTTTGCTTGGAGTAACGGGAGTGACCAACATCATAGACAACATATCTTACATTTCAGGATAAAACTTTGTGGCCAGTAACAGAACAGGAGGCCACTGACTTAAAATAGAAAGAAGACCGTTTTGGACAATGTGCCTTATTCAGAACACTTAGAATGAGGAACTCAGTGCATTTTAATGACTCCTCAGTCTTCACTCATAAATGATTTCTCATAACTTATGACCACTCAACCGTGAATCTAGCCTTGAAGAAATCACTGTGTGACGAAACACATGTTGACTGTTTTTCCTAGTTTTTTGTTTTTTTTAATCTTTTTATTAACAGATTGACAAAGAAAAGAAAAACATCAGGTGGGTTAACAGTTCCTCATTGGTCAAGAAAATAAAGTGTCGCTCATACAGGATCATAAAGACAATACATACGTTATGGATCTGCTGCGCCGGGGTCGCACAAATATCTCCGCGATGGCTATTCCAGGCCCCCCATATCTTCCCCCACTTCTTGGGACAACCCCTGGCAACATATACTGACTTCTCCCGGAACATACACCAGTCCATGTCCTCCGCCCATTTGGTGACCCGGAGTGGCTGACTGGCTCCCCACAGCTGAGCAATATTTTGCTGCGCTACCATACAAGCCAGTGTTACCCACTGTTTCCCGTACAAATTCAAGTCTGTGGATTCCCACACATTCAATATACACCTACGCGCCTCCGGTAGTATCTCAACCTCCAGGGCGCCGCGCATCTCATCATGGACCTTTGTCCAATATTCCTGTACTACCATGCAATGCCACAAAGTATGCATAAATGTACCAAGCTCTCCACACCCCCTTCGGCACTCTCCACTCTCACTGCAACCCATTCGTACCAGGCGAGGCCCTGTGATGTACGACCTATGCAAAATCTTTAGTTGCACCAGTCTAAGTCTCATCTGGATTGCAACCACCCTCGGGGAGGAGACCGCCTCTGTCCAGTCCTCATCATCTAACTCCATCCCGTCAGCAGTCCACTGTGTCCGGATATGGCCTAGTGGGTCTTCCATATTGTTAATAAGCTTTTTATATTTTAAAGAGATAGTCTTTTCAGGGATATACCCTTCGGGTACTTGATCTTCGAGAGGAGAGGATTCTGGAAGCGTGGTGCCTCTGGGGATGTGTGTGAGGAGTGCATGTCTAACCTGGAGGTAACGATAATACTCACCATCTTGTAGGTTATATTGCTGTTTGAGAGAGTTGAATGTGTGTATTGTGTCCCCACACAAAACGTCTTTGATCTGAGTGATCCCAATAAGGTCCCACTTGTCAAATCCTTTAGACTTCCACAAGCTCCCAAGTCTCTCTGAATTCCATAGGGGAGTGGCCAAGGTTAATTTCCCTTCCCAGGTAAGATATATATTGGCCGCGTGCCACACGTGGACTGCATGCGCCGTTGGGCCTACCAGTGAAAACCGCCTAGGCCTGGCGTAATGCACCCTGGTGAAATCCCCACCCGGTGCATGTCCGCAATCCATGGCATACCCTGGATCCCCTGGGGGTCTGTACACAACATGGTTTACCACCGCAAGGTGCGAGGCTCAATAGTATTTCCGCAGATCCGGCAGTCCAATCCCCCCACTGTACCAAGGGAGGGTAAGTTTAGTGAATGCTATACGGGGACTTCCGTCCGAGAGAAGCCTCCTCTGGAGGGTCTCTATTTCTTTAAACTAGGATGCTGGTACCTAGTCCATTGCATTCTGAAGTACATACAAGAATGGGGAAAGAGCCATCATCTTAAATAGTACCGCCCTACCCAACAGGGAGAGCGGAAGAGCCCTCCAGCGCTCCACGTCCCTTTTAAACCGGTCCAAGGGGGGATCCAGGTTGTTGGTATATCGCACCTTCGAATCAAGTGTCACATAAATACCTAGGTATTTAAACCCTACTAGCTCAACTTGTATCGGGCATGACTGAGGGATTATCGGTGGCCCGCCCGTGAGGACGAAAAAGCACCGATTTCGAGCAATTAATTGCGAATCCGGAATACCTTCCGAATATGGCAAGCATATCTAGAAATGTTTTCCTAGTTTTAATACACGTTACGGTTTACAACCATCTGGCTTGTGTTTTTAATTTTAGAATCAATAATTATGTGAATATGAAGTAATGTGAAAATTTGAAACTGTTCCTTTTGACTGTTTTTGGGAGTGCTTTGGTACTACGGTCCTTCATGTTCACACAGAATTACTTGTACTAATGTGTCTCATGCATCCATGGTAGTAGGTTGCATTTGTATCAATATATCACCAACTGGATAAATCTAGATATTTTCTTACAATTATTGCACTGTACATAAGATGTGTGTGTTATGTTTTACCTTTTCTCTCTGTTGTACGCTGTCTTCCTCTGTCCTGCCGGCCTTTGCTGGTAGAGTGGAGTGTTCTGGACTACAATTCCCATGAGTCAGTGTACTGCTTCCAGTTTGATTCAAAGAATGCTGGGAGGATGTCCAGACGGAATCCTCAAGAGTCAGCAACGAGGAAGTCTGGAGGCAGATTATTCCTATCTGCCAGTTGTTTGATTCCGGAGCCATGAGCAGTTTCCAGTTACCCGCAAGTGTCCAGTGTTCGGATGGGTAATGTATTGTCAGGTGCACGTGTGGCTACACGCGTGCTTCTGGTTTAAGACTGCCTATCAGGAGAAAGTCATGTCCCTGTTTCACTATTTCATTTGCTTCTTGCCTCTCCAGTTTGTGTTTAGTCCTGGGGCTTTGTTCTATGTGCAACATGGTTATTGACTTCCCTATATCCACGGAGAAGTTGCAGTCTCTCGTTTTTGTTCTTAGGAGGCTGGATATTATTCTGGAGTTCTAGTTCATGTGGATATTATTCTGGAGGTCTGGTTCATGTGGAATACCTGCAGTAGTTACATTTATGCTTTCTTTGGGCATCCCTGCAAAAAAATACTTTTGTGTATCCTTGGATTATTTTGGCTTAGTACTTTATATTGTGATTTTTCATACATCTTATGTATGGGTGGAAACAACCCTACAGATGTAATTTCAATTGGCCTGATTTACTTATTTTGGTGCTAACAGTTCTATATTTTCTATTGCCAATTAACATGGGAGGAACATTGTGAAGTTGCTTTACCTTCCCCTGTGACGCTGGGCAATAGCTACTTGTGGCAGATACTGGAAGAACTTCAGTGTGCTCTCTCTTGATTGCTAGTGAGAATTATGGAGGGTTCTGTGTTGTTTTGCCTTTCGTGTATTACAGGAATTATACTCGTACCTTTCTTATCTTGGTCAACCAGGACGTAATACCATTTAGCCTGCATTTATTTTTATTTATAGGTATTAGATGCTTCTTACTTCAGTTTGCATATCCGTGGTGCTGATTAAGGATCTAATGCATGTCTTTCTTTTTTAGGTCCCATCCCTTCCTTCTCTCACTTGATCCGATCAAAATTCTATATTGTGTATTGGCAGAAATGAGACGATCAAGAGGTGGATCCATACTTAAGCATCAATTTGACTCTAAGGTATCTGCAGATGACAGTGCGGTCAACAAAACCACTACTACCTGTTATAATTGTTGAAATTATGAAACATATGCAGCAATATTTTGTTGTTCAATGGCAGAGTACATGGAGAAATGCTGGGCATTTTCTATTATCATTGTGGAAGCAGAGGAGTCTGTTTTCTCAAGGACTAAAGCACGATGCGAGGTCACGCAAGTCTTTCCACTATGTTTTTCTGTTAGTGGAAGAATTGTTTTTTAGGTGATAGGGCACCATCACTGTTTGTAAATTTGGCTTTGGGGAAGACCGGCCCGGTCAAAACACATCAATCAATATAAGTGAACGTCTTGAGACGATCAAGAGGTGGACCTATACTTGAGCATCAATTCGACTCTGAGGTATCTTCAGTTGACAGTGCAGTCAACAAAACCACTACTACCTGTTATAATTGTTTACCTTTGAATACATTTGCAATTGTATATTACACACATCAGGATGAAATGCTAACCATGATTGTTCTGTAAAGTATTGTATATTGAGCACTGCATTGACTCAAACAGCTGATAATGTTAAGACCTGCGACGAAATTGTACCCTTTGTCCTAGGATTCATTTGTTACAAATTAAAAGAAATGTATATATTTTTTCCCTGCTATGAAACATATGCAGCAATATTTTGTTGTTCAATGGCAGAATACATGGAGAAATGCTGGGCATTTTCTATTATCATTGTGGAAGCAGAGGAGTCTGTTTTCTCAAGGACTAAAGCACGATGCGAGGTCTCACAAGTTTTTCCACTCATGTTTTTCTGTTGGTGGAAGTATTGTTTTTTAGGTGAAATGGCACCATCACTGTTTGTAAATTTGGCTTTGGGGAAGACCGTCCCGGTCAAAACACATCAATCAAAATAAGTGAACGTCTTGAGACGATCAAGAGGTGGACCTATACTTGAGCATCAATTCGACTCTGAGGTATCTTCAGTTGACAGTGCAGTCAACAAAACCACTACTACCTGTTATAAATGTTTACCTTTGAATACATTTGCAATTGTATATTACGCACATCAGGATGAAATGCTAACCTTGATTGTTCTGTAAAGTATTGTATATTGAGCACTGCATTGACTCAAGCAGCTGATAATGTTAAGACCTGCGACGAAATTGTACCCTTTGTCCTAGGATTCATTTGTTACAAATTAAAAGAAATGTATATATTTTTTCCCTGCTATGAAACATATGCAGCAATATTTTGTTGTTCAATGGCAGAATACATGGAGAAATGCTGGGCATTTTCTATTATCATTGTGGAAGCAGAGGAGTCTGTTTTCTCAAGGACTAAAGCACGATGCGAGGTCTCACAAGTTTTTCCACTCATGTTTTTCTGTTGGTGGAAGTATTGTTTTTTAGGTGAAATGGCACCATCACTGTTTGTAAATTTGGCTTTGGGGAAGACCGTCCCGGTCAAAACACATCAATCAAAATAAGTGAACGTCTTGAGACGATCAAGAGGTGGACCTATACTTGAGCATCAATTCGACTCTGAGGTATCTTCAGTTGACAGTGCAGTCAACAAAACCACTACTACCTGTTATAATTGTTTACCTTTGAATACATTTGCAATTGTATATTACACACATCAGGATGAAATGCTAACCATGATTGTTCTGTAAAGTATTGTATATTGAGTACTGCATTGACTCAAACAGCTGATAATGTTAAGACCTGCTACGAAATTGTACCCTTTGTCCTGTGATTCATTTGTTACAAATTAAAAGAAATGTATATATTTTTCCCTGCTATGAAACATATGCAGCAATATTTTGTTGTTCAATGGCAGAATACATGGAGAAATACTGGGCATTTTCTATTATCATTGTGGAAGCAGAGGAGTCTATTTTCCCAAGGACTAAAGCAGGAAGTGAAGTCTCACAAGTCTTTCCAATATGTTTTTCTGTTGGTGGAAGAATTGTTTTTTAGGTGATAGGGCACCATCACAGTTTGTAAATTTGGCTTTGAGGAAGACCGTCCCGGTCAAAACAATCAATCAATCAATCAATCAATGCATTCATATAGCGCACTACTCACCCAGAGGGTCTCAAGGCGCTAGAGGGGGGGTGGGGGGGGGGGGGGGTCCGCTACTGCTCAAACAGCCAGGTCTTGAGTTGCTTCCTGAAGGCGAGGTGGTCCTGGGTCAGGCGGAGGTGGTTCGGGAGGGAGTTCCATGTCTTGGCGGCGAGGTAGGAGAAGGACCGTCCCCCTGTGGTGGCTCTTCGGATGCGGGGGGCGGCGGCGAGGGCGTGGCTGGTCGATCGAAGCTGGCGTTTGGGAGCGTAGAAGTTGAGGCGGCTGTTGAGGTATCCTGGGCCCTGGTTGTGTAGGGCTTTGTGTGCGTGGGTGAGGAGTCGGAAGGTGATTCTCTTGTTGACCGGGAGCCAGTGCAGGTCTCTCAGGTGTCCGGAGATATGGCTGCGACGGGGGATGTCCAGGATGAGTCGTGCTGAGGCGTTCTGGATCCGCTGGAGTCTCTTCTGGAGTTTGGCGGTGGTTCCGGCGTAGAGGGAGTTGCCGTAGTCCAGACGGCTGGTGACGAGGGCCTGGGTGACCGTCTTCCTGGTCTCGGTGGGGATCCACCGGAAGATCTTCCGTAGCATGCGCAGGATGTTGAAGCACGACGAGGCGACGGCGTTGACTTGTCTGGTCATGGAGAGGGAGGAGTCCAGGATGAAGCCCAGGTTGCGTGCATGGTCTGTTGGTTTGGGTGTGCTGCCTAGGGTGGGGGGCCACCAGGAGTCGTCCCAGGCGGAGGGTGAGGATCCCAGGATGAGGACTTCCGTCTTGTCCGAGTTCAGCTTCAGGCGGCTGTTCTTCATCCATTCGGCTACCTCTTTCATCCCTTCGTGAAGGTTGGCTCTGGCAGTGGCGGGGTCGTTGGTGAACACGTCAATCAAAATAAGTTAACGTCTTGAAACTTTCTCTGGAGTGTGAGTTCTACTGGCGTCTCACTGAAGCTGAGTTGAGTGTGCTGTTTTGAGTTACTACAATGTCCTGTGCGCCGCAACTCGGCACAGACCTCATAAGGTGGATGCGGCCGGGTTAAAATACAGAGGGAAACTGGTATGAGGATATACATATATCTATATATAAATATATATACCTATATATATATATATATATATATATATATATATATATATATATATATATATATATATATATATATATATATATATATATATATATATATTCACTGAAAAAAACACAGGTTACAGGAACATTATAGTTAGGCTGACATTTCACTTGTACAAAACAAGAGAAATACAGTCGTTATAGTTAGCTGAGCTAACTATCTCGCGCCCCCGCACTGCACTGCTGATGATGTCGCATATTACATTACTAATGACATGGTCAGTGACATCACTGATGACATCTCAAATGACATCACTGATGAAATCATCCACATAATCTCTGATGCACCTACTCACACCCCAATATAACCTGCCATACAATCACTCCAAATGTCAGACTACCATTCTTGAAAGCAATGACACATCAATACCAGTTCGTACACACCCACTCACTGATTCATAGGTCTACATACACATCCACTCACTCACCCATACATGCACTCACACAGCCAGTCACTCACCAATACTGCTGCTGAAATATCTACTCATATACCATACAGCCACTCATATATTGTCAGTCACCCATAGAGATACTCACACACCTACTCACTCACTCAAACACTCAATAACACAACTACTTACTCACCCATACAGAACACACACACTCACTACTCATATAGATACTAACAAATACTTACTTTCCTATATAGTTGCTGACACAAGCACTCACTCACCCATACAGCCACTCTCAATCCCTCACTTACACATATCGTCACTTATATGCTCCCACACTCACATATACTGCCTTTCACATACGCAGTTACTCACCCATATACCACTGAGACATCTATTCATTCACTGACACAGTCAAACGCGTACTCACTCACCCATACAGTCCCTCACAAATAAACTCATGAACCCGTACACCCAGGGATTTACCCACTCATATATCCATGCAGGGAGTCACAAGCCTTCTCACTCACCCACACAGATACTCAGGCACCCATACAGGTACTCAGACAACTAATCAATAACCAATATAGACATTCATGTACCTACTCACCAACCCATGCAGCCACATACACACCAACTGACAGACTGATACACACATTCACACTGATTAGTCACTCACCCATACATTCACTAAGGCACGTTTAATTACTAACTCATACACTCAGTCATGCACCCACCAAATCATCCATACAGACACTCAAACACCCACTCATTTCTTCAATACACCTATCAGGAACCAATCTGGGAAGATGAACATTGGAACACGTTCTTCTCTCTGCTTGACATGCAGAGGCAGCTGGACCCCAACAATCATCTGACAAACACTGAACCAGAGACACCAGTGCTCATCCAATAATCTCTTTTTTTTTATTTATTGAAATCAGACATGATACAGTGAGATATTTTGTGAAAACCTGCACAGTAGATAGACTTATATAAATAAAAGAAAACATAAAATTGTAACACTGTCACTTCATTGACATTCATTATGGGCATAATATAATCTTTTCTTTTATCCAACCCCTCGTCTATTTTGTTCCTCCATCCAAACCCTGAGTGGTTTCCAGATTGTTGAACCTTTCTTCATAGCTTTTAACCCTTTACACTTGTATAGAGCAATGTCCTGCCTCCCAATAAATATTAACCGGTTTAACCACTGAAAGTATGTTGGTGGTTCAGAATCCTTCCATACAGTGGCAATCAGGAGACGTGCTATTGATAAACTCAAGAACACAAAGTCCCTATGCAGTACATCACATTGCAACCTTGCATCGTACCCCAACACCGTTAGCGTAGAAGAGATTTTGACATTTCTCCCCAATGTTTGTGCAAAAAATGACTCAATCCCTGTTTTTAAGTTATCTAGTCTTGCACAAGAATAAAACATATGTATCATGTCGGCTGGTCCGTCTTGACATCTAGGGCAGCTATCCGATTCTCCTTTTCCCCATTTGAAAAGTTTTGACGGGGTATAGTATAAGCTATACACCGTTTTATATTGTTGGGCCTTTAAGTTAGATGACATAAAAAATTTTTACCCATCTCTAGCACCTTATCTATATCAACCTCATCATCACTTAATTTGCTTGACAAATTTGTTTCTGTTCTTTCTAGATCATTAGGTATATAGTTGACGAGCTCCTGATAAAAGTCTTTTATTCTATTCTTAGGATTAGTCATAAGCTGGAGTATTGGTATCGACCCAGAGCTAATGCTGTCTTTTGAGATACTTCTTATGCAGTTCCTGATTTGTAGATATTTAAAGCATGAGTCACTTTGAAGGGCAAATTTCTGTGCAATTTCTATAAACGCCATCATTCCTTGATTGGAATAAAATCTCTCAACGTTACTATTCCCTTTTCCTCCCACTTTCTGGCCATGTCATCATATATAATTGGACGCAAGAGATATTAGATATAACATTTTGGCAAAAATGTTCATTTTAATTACATTTATCCTGCCGATTATTGTGAGGTGTAGATGGTCTAGGGCCAGATGTAGGTCGGTCGGTAACGGCCGAAAATCTGTATTTTCGGCCGTTACCGACCGGTATTTCAGATTTGGCATGTAGGGGCACAATTTTACAGAATCTGTAAATTTACCGATTCGGTAAATTTACCGATTCTGTAAAATACTATATCTGTATTTTTACCAATTCGGTAAATCTCAGATGTAGGTGGGACTCTTCTGAGTCCCAAAGGCCCTACAAATTCCGTATTTTAACACCCAATCCAATTGGGTGTTAAAATACCGAAATCAGGTGTGCATGCACATGTGTGCATGCACACCTAGCCATGTGACAGACAGACATGCCCTTAGGGCATGTCTGTGTGCCACATGGCACACATGCCTATTTTTGGGGTGCCAGAGGGTGTCAAAGTGACACCCCCTGCACCCTTGCTAAAATTGGTATTTACCGATTCTGTAATTACAGAATCGGTATTGCCCATTGATTCCTATGGGCTTCGCAGCCCATAGGAATCAATAGGAAATACCGATTCGGTATTTCCAGATTCGGTAAATACCGAATCTTAACGATTCGGTATTTCCACATCTGGAAATACCTACATCTCCCCCCTTCATATTTACCGACTCTTAAATACCGAATCGGTAAAATTCGGTATTTAAGAGTCGGTAAATATGAATTACCTACATCTGGCCCCCAATCGTTTCAATTCTCTGTTAATCGAGCTCATCACTGGATCTATATTTATTGTCCAAATATCACCCACTTTCGCTGTTAATCTGACTCCTAGATATATTGCTGACTCCTTCACCCAAGAGTCTTGTAATATACAGTTAGGGGAATAGATAATTTGAGTCTTTGAACCGTTTAGCAAGTATCCTGATCTCTTCCCAAATTTTTCCGCAAGCCTTTCTACCTCTGCAATTGCCTCTTGCGGGGCTGATGTTATCAAGGCAATGTCATCGGCATATGCCAATATTTTTGTCCCATATCCATGGGAAGCTACTGGTTTGATCATAGGATTATTCAATATTAAGGAGATAAAAGGATCCAAATAAAATGCAAAAAGAATTGGGGAACAGGGGCAGCCCTGGTGAGTACCTCTTTCTATCTTCAGTCTCCTAGATGTATATCCCATGATCTGAATCTTAGCATGTGTCTTAAAGTACATAGTCTGTATTGCCCGGATAAATCCTGGACCAAAGCCTCTCTCAGCGAGGTTATCCCACAGGTAGCCTCAGGCCACCCGATCGAAGGCCTTCTCAGCATCTAGGAGGACCACAGCCACCACTCTTTTCTCTATCTCAGCCATATCTAATATTGATATTACTCGTCGCGTGTGGTCTGTGGTCCCCCGGTCAGGTACAAAACCGTGCTGCCATGGTGAAATAACCGCAGTGATGTATTTCTGTAAGCGGGTGGCCATAACTTTCGAATATACTTTTGCATCCGAATTCATAAGTGATATCGGACGGTATGACAAAGGGAGTTCTGGGGGTTTATCCTTTTTTTTAAAAACTGCCACATCTGTGTCCTGCCATGTCATTGGGGGTATTCCATGGTGTTGAACATCTAGAAATAAATCTTGCATAAGAGGTGCTATTTGTGGTGCCAAAATTGTATATAGCTCAATTGGGATTTTATCTGGCCCAGCTGCTTTACCAGATGAAAGAGACAATAGTGCCAGTTGTACTTCATCTAATGTAATTTCCTGCTCTAGTTCTTGAGTTGTTTCATTGCTTATCTTGGGAAGTGATATACCACGATCAATATATTCTAAATCATCAAGGTCCCCTTGATCCCCTGCCACAGATTCTGCCCGATAGAGTTTACAATAGAATTCCTCGAAGATTTTGATAATCTTCTCAAAGTCTGATACCAATCTTCCGTTTGTATCTTGCATTTTTGATATTATATTCCTAACATTTTTTTGTCTCGTTCTTAGAACTAATAATCTCCCCGTTGTCTCTCCGTATTCATATAACTCCTTACGATATGTCTGGAATTTTTGGGCTACACTCTCCTGGAAGTACTGGTTAATTTCAGCTTTAGCAAGTGCTATCTTACATAGATGTTGCAAGTACTGGTTAATTTCCGCTTTAGCATAGATGTTGTGCTATTATATTTTCTGCCGCACCTTCATGGATCATTTGTATATGTTCTACTTCCAGCTTACCAAGTTTGTTAATTAATTGGTCCGTCTGTTCTTTACGTTCCCTCCGAGTATGAGCCACAAAGCCTATTATTTCTCCTCTCAATGCTGCCTTATATGCGTCCCACACTACTGCTCGGGATGCACTAAATCTATTACAATCAAAGAATGTTTAGGTCCAGTGTTTAATATATGCACTGAACTTGTCGTCCAATAATAGCTTTCTGTCAAAGGTCCATGAAGTTTGTCTATTCAGACCCTGGACTTCTCTAATTTCCAAAATTAACGGATTATGATCTGAGTATAGCTGTGGTAATTTTATCATATCCAAATTATCTAACCATTGTACGGGGGACAAAAAGTAATCTAGGCGAACACATTTTTGATGTAATATGTAAAGCCCAGGTCGTTCTTCCGCTTCTCTAACCAGACATCAGCTATCTCATGGGTATTTTTGAGCGAAGAGAGTGCTTTAAATACCTTGGGTTTCCTCCCTGCATATATATTAGTATTACCGCTTCCACCCAGGTGTATGTTAAAATCGCCACAGATAATCAGACATCTTGACCTCTGTGCTAATTCCACCTCTAGCTCCTCCCAGGTATTTGGGTCCTCCAGGTTTGATCCATATATATTAACAATGGTAAAGCCCAATGATACCTTCATTATGGCCCAACGGCCCCATTTGTCTGCTTTTGTTCGATGGACCGTACCACTTCGATGTTTAATATAAGTGGCCACACCTCTCGTTGTTGTTGTTTGGGTGGAGCACACAGCTCGGTGGTACCCTCTAATTTCTAGGCATGCTTTGTTGGCCCATGGAATGTGTGTCTCTTGTATACACAGGACATCTGGGCTCAGCATAGTGATTATTTCAAAAACCTTTGCCCGTTTTGCCTTATCATTCAGCCCACCAGCGTTCGATGAATAGATCCTGAATTTACCCATATTTACCCATATTCTCCTGTCTGGCATATCTTATATTCCCATTGCCATTGACTACACCAACTTTGTCTACATCTGTATCTGTCTGATTGCTCATTCGATAATCTCAAGGGAAGGGGGTGTGGGAACAAACAATAAACTATAATAAATAATTAAAATAAAAAGCTAAAATAAGGAAAGAAACGACTGGTGTGCATTCATGCCGGTGGAGAAGCAAACTCTGGGTCACAGAACAATCTGGGACATCTGTTCTAAAGCTAGGAATGAGTATGGAGACCAGCTCCTGCAACAGTAGTAAAAGACATCAAAAAGAACACAAATAAATAATGACATACATCATGCATAAACTTCTGCATTGGGCCACGATAAAAGGGGTCTTTCAGAATTATTAGAATAAATCAGAACTGCTCTCACACCACACAGCGCCAAAAATTAATACACACTCACACAATACTGTGCCAAAGATAAATACGCACTAACACAATATTGTGTCAACAATTCGTTAGTGCGATTTGTATTTATTTACACCAAGCTGTCCCTCAAGTGATGAGATTGCTAGTTTTTGCATACCAGTGGTACATGATCTCAACAAAAACTTTATTGGTTTTTGCCTCCCATTTGTCTTACTTTATAAAATTTCACCCGTACAATTAAGACATTTGATCCAATGTGTACTTTACCAACTCTTTCTCTGCGGAGACATCTCAACTGCATTGAGCAGTAATTTCCGATTTCAATATATTTATTTTTATTTTATGACGACTTGTGGCTTTTAAAACATCGGAACTCCGATTCAGTGTTTATATTGTGACCCCCCCCCTCTCCCCCCAGTCGGCCCTTCTATTTTGTAAAATAACTGGGACCGTTTGGAAGTTTGGAATGCACCTGTTTAGGACGTCACGCACTATTAATAAATAGTGTGTGATGTCCTAAACAGGGGCGTACCTCATGGAAAGAAGATCGATATTTTCCAAGAAGCTGTGGTTCAGGATATTTATAAAATCAAAGGAACTAAATATCAGGAGAATCTGAAAAAAGTAGAGAGAATGGCTCTAAAAAACCTTATGGAGGACAAAACTATAACTATAAAAATGGCGGATAAGGGTGGTAACATCGTCATCTTAGATACCACAGATTATGAACTTGAAGCCCACTCTCAACTAAAGTACAAAGAATATTATAGAAGATTGGAGAAGAATCCAACACAAATATTCAAAGACAATTTGGATAGGAAAATCTCGGAGGGGCAACCACAGAATCTGATTGACAACGATTAAAGGACATTTTTTTAACTACAGAACACCCTATAACAGCAATGGGATATTTTTTACCCAAGGTACATAAGAACCAACTAAAACCACCAGGGCGACCAATAGTGTCCGCAAAGGGATCACTAATGGAACCGGTAGCCAACCACATTGACTTTTCCTTAATGCCTCTCATGTTAAATCTGAGCTCATATCTTAAGGATACCACTGATCTCCTCAGACACCTCCAAGAACTACCATGGCAAGCATCCTATATGCTGATAACGATGGATGGTATATCGCTTTACACGAATATTGAAAACAACATTGGTTTAATGGCATGTGGATTTCTCTTAATGGAACGAGATATTCAATTCAAACAACACAACTAAATGTTAATGGACATGATCGAGTTGTGCCTCGCACAAAATGTGTTTTTCTTTGGCGAAGAAATCTACCAGCAGACAAAGGGATGCACAATGGGGTTCTCTTTAATTCCAGGATACGCATGTCTCACTATGGGATGGCGGGAACAACAGATAGCGTGGCATCCTGACAATGATAAATTTGTTAATAAAATCACGAAGTGGTTAAGATATATTGATGATCTCCTAATAATGTGGGATGGTACAGCACAGGAATTTGAGGAATACTTTAAAATCTTAAAATCAACAGATGCCAAAATAAGATTTACATACAGCATCAGTAGTGAAAGAGCAATATTCCTGGACACAGAGATCTATATTGTAAACAACAAACTGGAAACCACACTTCACAGAAAGGAGACATCTACAAATGCCACCTTGCACGCAGATAGTTTCCACAAAGCATCAGTGAAAGACAACATCCCATATGGAGAATTTTTGAGACTCCGTCGCATCTGCTCAGAACAAACAGAATGGGAAGAACATAGCAAAAGAACTGCTACGAGATTCAAACACCGCGGAAATAAAGAATGCGTCATCAAAAAATGCCGGAAACGAGCCAATGAGAAGAAACGACAAGACACACTAGATGTGAAACACAAGGTACCAGAAAACTTAAATGACAATCAACCAGCTGGGAATCTAATGAGATTGATTCTGGATCATACCAGGGAATCAAAACAAATAGTGGAAGTTCTCAGGAAAAATTGGAAGCTTCTACAATTAGATCCTAAGGTAGGAAAAATAATGGGCAACCATCCAAACTGCTTTAGAAGTACTCTGATACTTAGCCAAGCTTTGCACGAAAGTCAGAACGATTTTAGAACTGTTTAATACTGTGATTTAGACTTCGCTGCCTGAGTAAATCACAATTCAGAGTAGCATGCTTTTTTAAAAACTCTCACTTGTTCGTTTTTAATTGCGCAAATTACTTATTTGTTGGCAACACTTACTGCATAGGCGCCGCTTCTCTCCCCGGTCCACCACAGCTGGTGCTGTTTTGTGGAGGGAGACAGATAGCGCGGCACACAGGGAGTGATTGTACTCACTTCTGGGGGCACATTACAGGAGGCCATATTGGCTGAGGTTGACGGTCTAGTCTTGCACTAGGACCGAGCCAAGCCTCCTACTTAAAGCCCTAATGGCGCCAATGCGCAGCAGACGCGTGCAGCGGGCGCGCTGCTGGCGTGCCGAAGGCGTGCCAAAGGCAAGCCCGTCTGCGCTCGTCTGCGCTGGGGACACGATCAGCGCCAGTCACCCTGTTTGTTTGGAATCAGGTAGGAAGTATTCAACTAGACACCTGCTCGAATTAAATTCCAAACATGGGTGCGACCACTCTCTGGAGGTGGACAGAATCACGGGTCCATTAACATGCCTGAATTGTAAGACTCAGCTTCCTATTTGGGCTGAGGAGAAGAGAGTAGAGATAGTCAAAGGAGAGGGCCCTCAGGACCTCATTAAGGGTGGTCTGATAAATGCACGTTCATTAGGCCTTCATGCCCTTGAGGTCAAGGAGCTGATTATGGAAAATGATTTGGACTTTTTGGGTATAACCGAATCTTGGCTTAAAGAAGACTCAAACCCGGACATTGCAGTCGCCCTCCTGCCTGACTTTACAATAAGTAGGGTGGACAGGAAAAGTGGGAGAGGGGGAGGGGTAGCGATGCTGCACAAGAAGACATTGCCTTGGAAAGTCTTTTCGCTCCCAGGTATTAGTGGAGCTGAACACATGGGCTTCTGCTGTAGTATTACTCACACCTTTTCCTTCTCAGGAGTACTGGTGTACCGGCCCCCAGGTAACAGTAAGGTTTTTCTGGATTCCCTTGGAGATGCGCTTAGCGAGGCGATGCTTAGGTACGCTAACTTTACTCTCCTCGGTGGCGTCAACTTTCACTTAGAATCTGCTAATAGTCCGGGGGTTCAATCCTTTGTGGAGACAATACAATTGTTGGGTATGGAACAAACGGTCCAGGGGACAACCCACAGGGCAGGGCACACACTAGATGTAGTCTGCACCAACCTCAGCACTCTCCAGATTGGAAAGCCATCCCTACAGATCTGGTCCGACCACAGCTTTATTCCACTATCCATCCCAATTCCGCGGAAGTGGTATAGAGAAGGGAAGTTAGCAGCAGGGCCTCCAAGGAAAGAGTGGCAGCGCTTGCTCACAAACAACTTGCTACAAACAGTGGCTCAAGACAAGGTTCCCACTCTTACAGGAGTTCCTGGGGAGGATACCAGTAGGTTCCATGCCTGGATGTCGGCGATAGGGGAAGAATTGATCCCAGCCGGTCGCTCAGCGGGATTAAGTAAACGGAACCATCATAAAGACCCCTGGTTCTCTAAAGAACTAGAAGAACTCCACCTGCAATCCAAACAGCTGGAACGTAAATGGAGAAAGGGTTATGAGGAATCCAATCGCCTAATCTTTAAAAAGTTTAGGAAAACACACCATAGAGCCATCAAGTCAGCAAAAAAGTCTTACTTTCACGATCAAATTACTAGGACAAAACAAAATCAAAAGGACATTTTCGCCATTGACCCCAATGGGCTACATGTTGAAATTCCCCCCTCCCAAAAGTTATGCCAAGATATTGCGATTTACTTCGATCAAAAAGTTAAAGTTATTCAAAAGAATTTTGAGAACCACGACCACTCGGAACCTTTGGAGGTATAGTGGACCTCTAATAGTGATGGTACTGTAGGTCTCCAAGCCTTTGAACTGGCCACTCTTTCTCAGACTAAGGAAGCTATCCTGGCCTGTAAATCAGGCTCTCCTATGGATGCTTGCCCACCGCTGCTTCTACACCATATAATTGACATCGTTAGCCCGGTGGTCAATGAGATTGGGAACTCCTCCTTAGCCACAGGGACAGTTCCAGGCGAATGGAAATTTGCCATAGTAAAACCTTTAAAGAAGAAACCAAATGTTGACTCCCTAGCACTTACTAATTATAGACCTATATCTCTGTTACCTGCTTTGGGCAAAATCACAGAGAAAACTGTGTATAAGGAGCTCTCAAATCATTTAGAAACAACAAAGGCTCTGCAATCCCGTCAATCTGGCTTCCGACCGAAATACTCTACTCAGTCGGCGCTACTTGAGATATCAGATACCATCAAATTTATCTTGGACGAGGGCAAGAAGGAAGTCCTGATTCTTTTAGCCCTGTCAACAGCGGTTGATTCGATCTCACATAAACTCTTGCTCACGAGATTAAGAGCATGTGATATATCAGACCTGGCCCTGGCATGGATTACATCTTTTTTGACCAATAGGACACAATCAATCGCGCTGGGATCATTCAGGTCATCTGTACAAATAATCACTACAGGGGTACCGCAGGGGGCTTCTTTTAGTCCTCTGTTGTTCAATGTTTATATGGCTCCGCTCGTCTCTCTGATCTCCAAATACGGGATCGAGATTACATCGTACGCCGACGATACCCAATTAATACTCTCCTTGGATAAGACCACCACCAATGCAGAGGAAAATTTTAAAATCTGTCTGACGGCTGTGTTGCAATGGATGAGGGAAAATCACTTCTGTTGCAATAGCAGCAAGACAGAAATCTTACCAATTGGGAAAGAGAATCCCTTTCACCCAAAGGATTGGTGGCCAGATGACACTAAAGCACCGCCATCAACTGTGGAAGTGGCCAGAAACTTAGGCGTGTGGTTTGACTCCGCCCTTTCTTTTTAGCCTCATTTTTTTAAACTGACCGGGACCTGCTTTGGGTTTATAAAAACCCTGAGAAAGTTTTTAATCTGATTCCCCTGGTGGCTAAAAAGATTGTAGCAGTGGCCCTCATATCATCGAGACTGGACTACTGCAATATTCTCCTCGCAGGAACTAATAAAACCATCCTGATGAGACTTCAGGTAGTCCAGAACGCCGCAGCCAGACTGGTGTTGGGATTACTGTGGTATTGGTTGTATGTGTAATGTCGTGCGCGTGTCTTGTCTCGTGTGTGTTAGCGCGTGTATGTGTGTGCGTGCGTGGAATGTATGGAATGTGAGGAGTAGGGAATGTAGCGAGAAGAGAAGCGGGCTGGAGGAGAAGGGTGGAGGTTGCTGTTGTGTTTGGTGTCGCTGTTTATCCTGTACTTGTGAAATAAAGAAGAAGTGCGGAACTTGAACCTGCCTACGAGTTTCACTCTCAACATATGGCGACGAGCGGGATTTGAGACTTCACAGCGGCACTGAGCACGATTCCGGAAATTATTAAAAAAAAAAAAAAAAAGAAGTAAACGAAATATCTACGTATTGCTGAGGATTACCGGACCACCCTTCCTGGCATTAATTTTGGGCATCTAGTCAACGGAAACCTTGTGCGGTAAACAATTTATAATTTTAATTTCCAGCAGCGCCCACCTGTTACATGATGCCGTTGATGAGCATTTTTCAAGTAACTCGCACGAGTGGATGCGCGAGTAATCATCCGTGAGTGTTCCATCGATGCGGCTAGCTGTATGACGTGTTCCACATTCCCTTGAGCTTCCGTAGCTGTGTATCCACGTCGCTACATCGTCATCACGTCCGACGACACAACGTGGCAGCCATTTTAAACTTGACGCTCGTATCCTAGTAACGTGTTCAGTACAACACCGAGTGCTGAGTCCGACGCTGTTGGTGTTCTTCGTGTGTTGATTCAACAAGGAACTTTAAGTAAGCACTCTGTCGTGACTCGGTGTTCGTGGCTACTTCTACATTTGAATTTTAAGAGCCAGCCAACTAAGTTCTTGACAGTGAACTTTGGTGAACTTTTTGCCCAAACTAAACCAATAACATCCACAATACTGAGTGAACATTGGTGAACTTTTTGCGCAAGCATCATATATGTTTGAATTGTTGTTTCCTGTTTTCCTTTTTTGCTTATTAGTCTTCTTTACTGACCCAAATGTCTTCAATTCTCCCACCCCCATTCTTCTTAGCGGAATCTGGTGAACCTCCCATAGCATGGGATTTATGGCTTGATATGTTTGAAGCCTATGTTGAGGTTTTAGCTGAAGAAGAATCTTCTCAGGAAAGGATGGTGTCTTTACTTAAACACAGACTTGGCGCAGTGGGGTTAAGGGAGTTTAAAAATTTACCTAAAATTGATGATGCTGGTGACATGGGTGTTTATCAATGTGCTGTTAAACAGATGCAGGAAAGGTTTGGGAGGAAGATTAATGTGGTAATGGAGAGGTTTAAGTTTTATTCGAGGGCTCAGAAAGCGGATGAGTCAATTGATCAGTATGTTTCAGCGCTAAGGGGTTTAGCTGTTACGTGTGAATTTGAGAGTATGACTTATGACCAAGTTCTACGTGACCAAATTCTTATGAAAACAAAATCAAAAAAGATCCAAGAAAAGTTATGGTCATCAAGTAGTACTTCATTAAAAAACGCTATTGAGGTAGCTAGGGGTGTGGAGATTTCGGACCAGTGTATCCGTGAAGTTAGAAATGAGAAAAGTGATCCTGCATCTGGTTCATTTAATGAGATAAATAAGGGTGATAAATCTAAATCCAAAAATGAGAATAAGTCATTTATGAACTATACTAATAAGAAAAGCAATGAGAAAAGTTATGAGAAAAGCAATGAGCAAAAGAAGTTTCTGTGTTATAGGTGTGGATCGTCCAACCATTTAGCAAACTACAAGTGGTGTCCTGCACTTGACAAAATTTGCACGAATTGTAAAAAGAAAGGTCATTTCACTAGAGTGTGCCACAATTTTAAGGCTAAAGTTAATTGCATTCAAGAAGATGATCAAGATGATATAAATTATATCCAAGATGATGATGCCTTTCATGTTGTAGGTGAAATTTGCAGTGTACATGATGAATCAGTAAAGGTGAGGGGTAGAGTCAAGGAGCTACCATCTACTATTGTTAACATCGATGGTTTAGAAGTTAAGATAATGGTAGACTCTTGTGCGTGGTACACCATTATGGGCATGGATCAATTTAAGTCACTTTGGCCGAACAGATCATTATTAGTTCAGGATGTACACCCTGGGGGTTATACTGGACATAAGATACCCTTAGAAGGATTTATATTAGCCCAAATTAGTTTTGGACACAATTCATGTCATGGCAAAATATATATATCTAACAAAGGTGCAACCATTTTAGGATGGCCACACATGTTTGATTTGGGCATGAAAATTGATCCTTGTTTAGAGTGCCCTGTTTATTCTATTCAGGATGATTGTCGTGAAATGAATGATTATTCATTTTTAAAGGAAAAATTCCCTGATGATTTTTCCAATAGCATCGGCAAGATGATTGGATTTAAACATAACATTATTTTAAGGGAGGGCACATATCCTGTGAAGCAGAAACTGAGAAATGTACCTATCAGTTATAGAGAAAAATTGGGTGAAATACTTAAAAAATTGTGCAAGGATGAAATTATTGAACCGGTTGAGAGCTCAGATTGGGTTTCGCCAGTCGTAATTTCTCTTAAATCCAATAGCGATTTGCGTTTATGTGTTGACCTAAGGTGTTTAAATGAAGCTATTTGGGTTGACACATTTCCCCTTCCAAATTTGCAAGAACTTACATCTTCTGTTGGTGGGTCTTCTTGGTTTTCCAAGATAGTTTTAACAAGTGCGTATCATCAAATTGTTCTAGATGATGACTCGACACATTGTACTGCTTTCATTACCACTGAAGGGATGTTTAGATATAAACGCATGCCATTTGGCCTTGCAAGTGCGTCTGCAGTATTTCAAAGAGAGATGTGCAAGATCTTACAAGGTATTAAAAATGCTAAAGTGTTTCAGGACGATATTTTAATATATGGAGGTGACAAAGAATGTCATGATGAAAGTTTATATGCTGTTCTAGATGCTCTGAGGAATAGTGGACTGACCATCAAAAATGAGAAATGTGTGTTTGGGAAATCTGAAGTGGAGTATTTAGGACACATTATATCCAAAGATGGTATTCGACCTACAATTAGTCATGTTGATGCTATTCTAGCTGTTCCTGAACCTGCAAATAAGGAACAATTGATGTCGTTCTTGGGGTTAACAGAATTTTATTCACGCTTTATTGAAAACTATGCCTCGAAAGTTGAACCATTGAGATTCTTGTTAAAGAGGGGTGTAATGTTTACATGGGGCGAGCATCAAAAAATGTGTTTTGAAAAATTGAAGAAAGAGATAGTTACAACACCATGTTTAAAACCATTTTTGCCAAATGCTAAATGTATATTATCTGTGGATGCGTCTGGTCATGGCATTGGTGCTGTATTTTCTCAACGTGTTAAATCAGAAAAGTGGGTAGTAGCGTATGCCTCTCGCACGTTAACAAAATCAGAACGCAATTATTCCGTAATAGAGAAGGAATTATTGGCTGCTTCATGGGCTGCTGAGAGATTCAGGATGTATGTGTGGGGGAAGAAATTCAGAATTCTTACCGATCACAAACCATTGGTTAACATTTTGAGACCTGAAGGTGGAAAGAATTTGACTCCTAGATTAGCTCGTTTGGCTTCAAAACTACAAATGTTTAGTTTTGATATTGAGTACATTCCTGGTAAAGACAACGTAGTTGCTGATGGTCTTTCAAGATTGCCAAATATGGATTCGACGGGAAGTGAAACTAATAGTGATGGTGAAATAGCCTTCACCATCAAGGATGTATTTTTGATAAATGAAAAGGTTGTTGATAGTATTGTTTCTGAGGCATCTTGGATGTGCGAGATGGACAAGGACGTGGTTTTGAAGGAGAATAAACGGTTCATAGTTGATGGGTGGCCAAGAGAATCCAGCTTACGTGGTGAGAGTGCTGCATTTTCAAAGATTAGAGAGGAGTTGTGTATTGTTAATGATATTGTTCTAAGAGGTGATAGAATTGTGCCTCCAGTTGGTTTAAGAGAAAGCATCGTTGGAAAGAGTCACATGGGGCACGGCGGTATGTCCAGCACTAAGAGAAGGGTTAAGGAGTGGTTTTGGTGGCCAGGGGTTGATTCTATGGTGGATAGATTAGTAAGGAATTGCAAGGTTTGTGGGGCTAGTGATAAGGTAGCAAAACCATTGAATGTGCCTTTAACTATGGTGGAATTACCCGAGTATCCATGGCAAAAAGTGGCGATTGATTTCATGGGTCCATTCTCAGCTATATCTGCAAAGGATTGCTACGCTATTGTGTTGGTCGATTATTATTCGAAATGGCCTGAGGTGAGAATGGTAAGTGGAATGACTACGGAGGTGGTCATTGAGTTTTTAGAAGATGTATTTTCAAGAGAAGGTGTTCCAGAAATTTTGGTTTCGGATAATGGACCTCAATTTGTATCGCAGAAGATGGAAGAGTTCTTGGTAATAATGGGTATCAAGCATATCAAGTCATCACTATATCATCCCGAAAGTAACGGTCAAGTTGAGCGCTTCAACAGGGTGGTTAAGGAAGTGATTGAATTGGCATTGAGCGCAGGCTTACCCTGGAGGAAAGCTCTACTAGAAAGGTTAACTGCATATCGTGTGACTCCGCATTCTGCCACAGGGAAGACGCCTTTTGAGGTTTTGAGAGGTAGGAAACCATTTACTGGGTTGGTTCCTTGGTGGTTGAGAAAAAGAAATGAGAGAATGCGGTGCAGTAACAATGACATTGATAAAGAAATTAGATCTGAAGTCAAGAATTATCAGGATCGTAGCCAGAGGTATCATGGAGGTAAATGTAATTGGCCTTCAGTGAAGATAGGTCAAATGGTTCGGGTGAAGAATCCTAGGATTGTGTTGAAGGGTGAAAACGTATGGTCCAAACCTTTGAGAGTAATGAAGGTGTTTAGTGGTGCGGTGGAATTGGAAGATGGTAAGAGGTGGAATTTTCGACAATTGAGTTTTTGTAATGAGAGGGATGGTGCGGTAGGTTCATATTCTGGCTCTCGTTCTGGTGGAGTTGATGAGGGGACGTGCAGTGGGTATATGTTAGGTGATGATTTTGGACTAAAGAAGGATGTGACGTCAACTGGTAACATGGTTGGTTGTGATGCTAGGCGTGATACAGGAAGTGATATTAGAGACATTGTTAATGATGTTTCATCTCGTTCTGATATTAGTGTTGAAGGTGGTAACTTACGCCGTGGCAATAGAACGAGGAAGTTGCCTGCCCGGTTTTCTGATTTTAAATTAGGGTAGTTTTCGTGGTGGTGTCTTAAGTTGTTGAGGAGGAGGGTGTGTGGTATTGGTTGTATGTGTAATGTCGTGCGCTTGTCTTGTCTCGTGTGTGTGTTAGCGCGTGTATGTGTGTGCGTGCGTGGAATGTATGGAATGTGAGGAGTAGGGAATGTAGCGAGAAGAGAAGCGGGCTGGAGGAGAAGGGTGGAGGTTGCTGTTGTGTTTGGTGTCGCTGTTTATCCTGTACTTGTGAAATAAAGAAGAAGTGCGGAACTTGAACCTGCCTACGAGTTTCACTCTCAACAATTACCACGCAGGGCGTCGGCTTCAGCCGCTCTGAAGACCCTCCATTGGCTACCGGTCTGTAAGAGTATTCTGTTCAAACTCCTATTGATAACATTCAGAGCCTATCATCATCTAGGTCCTGGATATCTTTCAGCAAGATTTAAGCCTTATTCTACAACAAGAATACCAAGGTCAACCATGGCCAACCTGCTCAGTGTTCCAGCATTTAGGCTGGTCACCAGAGGTGGAAGGTCAGCGACTGTCTTGGGAGCCAAAGCTTGGAATAGCATGCCCAACGAGCTTAGGGCTACTAAACAGGAGGGGCAGTTCGGAAAACAGTTAAAAGCATGGATCTTTGGTCTATCAGTGGACTGTTGCCAAAAGCTTATTTAGGTTGATGTCACTTTCTTGAGCTGTTCTTGGTAGCGCCAGGAGACTCCGCTAGGAGTGACAGTTTGCGCTTTATAAATTTTCATTTCATTTCATTTCAAACATCACTTTCTGCCGTGCCAAAAACTTAAGAGATAAACTGGTACACAGTCATCATCAATGTCAAGAAAAAAAGAAAGGGACACAATAGCTAAAGTCAAAGGTTTTTTTAAATGCCACTCATATAAAGTTTGCCAGATTGTTAAAAACACAACTGAAGTCAAACTGACTAACAACCAAACGTGGCAATTCGTCGTGTACATAATTGAGTGTCCATGCTCATTAAAATATATAGGGAGCACCAAGTGTGAACTGAAAAAGAGAATACTCGAACACATGCGAGCAACGAACAGCAAAGATAGGAGCAACACCGTTGCAAAACACATGGAAACCAGCCATAAAGGGGACTGGAAATCATTGCATTTTTACGAGCTTTAAACAATACCTTCACATGTGAGAGGTGGAGATCGGGAAAAAAAACTGAGGCAGATGGAATCGCAGCAGATTTTGAATTTCAGAACTTTTGCAACGTGGGGCATTAATCAAATTGAAGAACTGTATGTTCATCTCTAATGGAACTGAGCAATAATAAAATAATGGATTTGTAATGCTGTCCCTGAGTAATGACATGTTATCCATATATAGGCAAAACATAGAAAATAGGTTAAGGAAATATGTTTTTTTTAAAGATAGTGGGTGTTCACTAATTAGTGTCCAAGGAAATTCGTGCGTTTTGTGGGTATAATTGGTTTTTTGTCTCGTACATCCAACATATCAAAACACAATTACTACCACTGACAGTTCTGGGAAAGGGCCTTAATGTTACTTGTATGCAGAGAGGCTAGTTAGAAATTTGATACAAAAATACAACCTCAAATTGCCCACTGGAGGGCTCAACTTGATAAATATATAGTTGAAGATATTATAAAAATATACTGTCTTTCTCAAGAAGATCAAGACACATGGATGACTAAATGTGGCGACCCATCGTATGACGGATATTGTGATTTGCCCCACATAGGGACTAATGTGGCCCATGGGCTGTTAAAAAATAAATGGAAATACTTTATATCCCCAATGGAGGGCTTAGACAAATAAATGAATAAATAGTGCATGACGTCCTAAACAGGTGTGTTCCAAACTTCCAAACAGTCCCAGTTATTTTACAAAATAGAAGGGCCGACCTAGGGGGTTTCACAATATAAACACTGAATCGGAGTTCCGATGTTTTAAAAGTCACATGTCGTCATAAAATAAAAATAAAAATAAAAACATTGAAATCAGAAATTACTGCTCAATGCGGTTGCGATGTCTCCACGGAGAAAGGGTAGGTAAAGTACACATTGGATCCAATGTCTTAATTGTACAGGCAAAATTTGATAACGTAAGACAAATGGGAGGCAAAAACCAATAAAGTTTTTGTTGAGATCATGTACCACAGGCACGGTATTTCTTTATAAATTTGGGTGCTTATCTTTAATTAAAAAAGATTTGGGGAAACGCTGCATCCTGTGAGTGCGTACTCATTTTTCCTGACGAAGGAAGCTGTGGTGTATAATTATCGGCGTGGCTCTGCCAAAGAGTTTCGCACCGAGAGGAGAAGCGCCAGGGGTCCGTGATTTGGAGCCTTTGTGGAGAGAATATATATATATCCATATATATATATATTCATATATATATATATATATATATATACATATATATCTATATATATAGAGAGAGAGATAGATAGATAGATAGATAGATAGATAGATAGATAGATAGATAGATAGATAGATAGATAGATAGATAGATAGATAGATAGATAGATAGATAGATAGATAGATAGATAGATAGATAGATATTAAATTCTTAATCTTTTTAGAAACACTGAGTCACTGGACGATGTCTTCAGTGATGTCATTAGTTATGTCATTTAATATGTCATCAGTGATGCCATCAGTGAATCAATGATGTCACTGACCATGTCATGAGTGATAATATGTGACATCATCAGCAGTTCATTGTGGGGATGCAAGTTATAGTTAGCTCAGCTAACTATAATGGCTGAATTTTTCTGGTTTTGTACGAGTGAAATGTCAGCCTAACTATAACATTCCTGTAATCTATGTTTTTTTCAGTGAATATCTAAGGTTTTTTAAATGCTAATTCCTACTTATAACATCCCTAAAACCTTTGTCTTTTTTAGTGTATTTTTAAGTTTTTTAAATGTTAATTGCTAACTTCCCTGAAGCCAGTTTTTTAAACATATATATATATGACCATCATACATGACCATGTCATGTATGATGTAATATGTGACATGATCAGCAGTGGATTGCGGGTGCGCGATATATAGTTAGTGCAACTAACTATATATGCGAATTTCAATGGTTTTGTGTGAGTAAAATAGGGTTTTGTAAATGCTAATTCCTAACTATATATGGTGTATAACCTATGGAACCAATATTCTCCCAGTGGAGCGAGGAGAGCACTGGAACCTGTCAGGAAGCGCACTTGTAGCAGTGAAAACGTGTCCAAGGCAGCACCACCTGTGTTGGCGCTGCGCCTGCCTTCGTTCCATAACTGTTCTGATTGAATAATTTTCGGCTGTTGCCCAGTCGAGGAGCAAGTCCTACCTTGAATGAGGGTCCATGCAGGCTTTTGGTAAGAGCTTGCAGTTATGGAAAGAAGGCAGGCGCAGCGCCAACAGAGGTGGTGCTGCCTTGGACACGTTTTCGCTGCTACAAGTGCGCTTCCTGACAGGTTCCAGTGCTCTCCTCGCTCCACTGGTAGAATATTGGTTCCAATTGCAAGGTTAAAGAAGCAGCCCCACTGTGGGTTAAAGGACAGTGCACTACAAAGCCCAGGATGCAGTGCGCCTGAGACACGCCCATAGAGGCAGGTGAGAGCTATTTGAGTGTACACTACCAGAAACTGTTTGATTGACCTTCACGAACATTGCCTCTGAGGAAAGGGTCATCCCTGAAACGCGTCAGGCTTTTATGTTCGATGGAGACTCTGAAATCTGCTGGGGATCGAGCAAGTGAAATGGATTCAAATAAACGTGATTATTGAAAAACATTGTGTGGCAGTGCTTCGCATAAGGCTACCTGTTCTGATTGAATATACATATATATATATATATATATATATATATATATATATATATATATATATATATATATATATATATATATATATATATATATTGGTTCAATAAAGTGCCCGAAGCATTGAAGAGGCACACAACAGTTTTCCGCCCTCCGGGCTTCCAATATTAACATGCCTTTCTGCTCCTCTTCATTCACTCGCCCAACGCGTTTCAGGGAAAACACCCCCTTCCTCATGGGCTGCTGTGTGAAACGCTCGAAATGCACCATTGACATTACTTGACCTTTTATTTCAACAAGCATTCAAAGGGGTGTGTGCTAAGTGCACTGCTCGCAATGATTAATGGAACTTGTGGTCCTAAATGATGCAGATTCAATTTCTTTACCTTTTAGTAAGGTCGAGTGTTCTTACACATTTTATGCATCTTTATCACTTGCCTTCAGTAGGCTGAGTTACAGTCCAGCACATTGCTTTTTCAATTTAGAGAAATGTGCAGCTAACTGCACGGCTGCCCGGCCGTGGGGATAGGCACCACGTCAGTTCCTGAATACAGAAATCAACAGCTGAGAGGGGCCGCCGTCAGGACTGTGCTTGACATCGCTGCGTCGCTCTCCACATGCGGAGTTAGCCCCCCTCTTTCCATCCGTGGCTCACTTAGAGCAAGTACTGTAAAGAAAATCAAGGGAAACACAAATGGACTTACTAAAAGGAGATTTTTCCCGCATGCAAAACTCCATCCCCCATAATGCAGCAGTGGGAAATGGATGCAGACACGCCCCTCAGTAGGGGGATGGCTTCTTAAATAAAAGTTGATAATGATGCATGCAGGCTTCATTTGTGGTTTGCCAGCCCAGGAACAAGGGGCCGCGAGCCCTGAAACGCGTCGGCAACATTTATAAACAACGGAGGTAATTGGAGGGCTACATATTGAAAGACGGAGGGCTGAGAGCGACAGTGTGCTATCCTAATGCTTCAGGGCACCTTTGATGGGGATATATATATATATATATATATATATATATATATATATATATATATATATATATATATATATATATATATATATCCAACAAGTGCAATCACCCAGGCTCCGACCACAGCGACCCAGGAAATTACGCAGATCCAATAAGTATAAAGCACAGATTTTTTTATTTAAAAGCTGAACCAAGCAATATATATGTGTGTATATATATATATATGTATATATATATATATAATATATATATATATGTATATATATATATATATATATATATATATATATATATATAAAACATTTTTTAAAATATATTTTAATGTTTTTATATACCTTTTTCATATAATGTATATATATATATGCAGGAAATAAGTTTTTTAAATATAAAAATGCGATGCAAGACCTACCTTGCCATGATACAGGGAAATGATTAGATGAGTGCATGGTTAGTGCATGAGTGATTGGTTGTTTGCCTGGGAAGTGCCTGGGTGACTGGATAAGCCCATGGGGTAGTACCTGAGAGAATGCAGGAGTATATGCATAGTGCCTGAGTGAATGGTTGAGTGCAAGCATAATGCGTGATTGATTGGATGAGTGCATGGGTAGTATCTAAGAGAATGACTGAGTGTAAGAGTGGTGCCTGAGTGATTGGATCAGTGTAATAGAGCCTTTTCTTCTGTAGCTTCACTATTCACCAACTGCTAAAAATGTTGGGCCTAGAAAAATATAAAAAATCAACCCATCCCATGTCACTGTTGTAAGTCTAACCATGTTTCCGAAGGTTTCAATGCGTGTGTCTGTGCCTTTACTAGTGACATGATACATAAAAAGAAACCTAGAAATAGTCGAATATATGTGTTTCAGACTGCATGCTCTCTACGTTTCTGTAGAAGAAGGTGTCTGCATTCCTTTCTGCTCATAATACAGGACGCTTCGGTATTCAACAGTTTATTTCAGAGTTTCTGTGACACCTACATGCCTCCCTCTGAGACCAAATGATGGAGCAGAACTGAGAAGATTTGTGCACCTGTTTGAGAAGCTACAAGTTTTTTCAGCTAGGATCTTCAGAAGCACAGCACATGTCAGAAAACATGTACAAGTAGACACATACCTGACTCACGAGAGCATGTAGACCTTTAAACCTGACAGAGTGTACTTCCCATTGCAAGCAGACACCTAAATTCATACTACCTGCTTCAAGTGTACCTTTCTGTAGACTCATATGAAGTAGCCTAATCTCTAATCCCTCTGCCAACATGTCTTAACCTCACTTTTTTCTGGCAGCGTCTCTATTCACTGACTGCTAAGAATGTTGGGCATAGCCAAATAGAAAACAGTAAGCCTTCCCATGTCACTGTTGTAAGTCTCACCAAGTTTCCAAAGACGCACCCACTCCCAGCACTGCAGATTCTATTATACACTCACTGCCGCTTCCACACAACCATTCACAAAGCCATACCAGTACTTACACACTCACTGATTCATTGATCTATACACACATCTACTCGCTCACTCATACTGCCACTCATAGACCCACTTAATCACTAATACAGCCATTGACAGATCCACTCATACAGGTATACAGGGGCTGACACACAGTCAGTCACCCATAAAACTACTCACACACCTAGACACTCACCCATACAGTCAATCATACAGCCACTTACTCACCCAAACAGTTTCACACCCACCCAACTACTTACTTTAAAGAAATGGGAACGCACACTCACTCAGCTATATAGTCACTGACAGAAGCATGTACTCATCTATATAGTACTAGCTTAGCAGTCATGCTTTGCTGAGATCTGAGAAGAAAGGAAACTGAAGGAAACCTGTTATGATAACATGCAATTTACATTGTGTCATTTTTATTGAACCGTATCATTTTAATATGGCAAACATTTTAAAATGTTGTTCTAATTCTGTTTCTTTATTCGAGTGCTTGTGGATACACAGTATTTTTTGTTTTTCCGTCTGGTGCGTACACGAATAAATCAGAAGGTTTTCCGACACGTGAGCTGGCCACATACAGTTGTCCATGTGAGATGCACGGATTCTCCAAATCTAGTCCACACACTTGCAGCGATTGTCCTTGTGCTTTGTTGATGGTCATTGCAAAAGCGAGTCGCACCAGAAATTGTAAACGTTCAGTATTGGAAAGATTATGAGGGCCCCAGGGGGCCGATATTTAACAATTTTTTTTAAATTTATATTTTTTTTTTATTTATCTTTTTTTGCCAGAAACCTTCGCGGGAGTGTACTCAACAACTTCCCAAAGTTTCATGCCGATCGGATGAATGGTGTAGTAATGCATAAAGGACAAACAGACATACTTTCGATTTTATATATATATAGATATAGCCACTCTCACAATCACTCACTCATGCATACAGTCGCTCTCATACCCCGTCCCTCATGTATACCGCCTTTCACATATGTGCAGTTACTCACAGATACTGACACTGACTCACCCACTCACTGATCCATACAGGAAGTCACACACTTGCTCACCCACACAAACACCCAGACAACCATAGACATAGTCAAACAACCAATCAGTCACCCATATAGCCATTCATGTACCCACTAGCACGCTCATACACCCACGTAGACATTAACTGACAGACAGATACATACATTCATATAGCCAGTCACTCACTTATCCAAATAGGAACTGGCAACTCACCCGAGGCACTGCTGCTTTGGGGGATGAAGTCCACTATAGTCCTGAGTTCTTTAGGACACAAGGGGACCTCATTTCCCCCACTAGAGTGGTGTAAAAAGGGCCATGACCTCCGACCACCTCTCAGCAATCCCACTGTGTGGGGCTTACTGGAGGTACCTGGTAGGCTTGTTGGTCCCTAAGGACTCACAGCAGCAATGGGGACTTCATTCCCAACCAGGAGCGTGCCAGGAGGCGCGTCTGCAGACTAGTGCAGAAAGGGGGCGGGACCTCCAGTGAGTTGACAATTCCTATTGTTTAAGTTAGGAAAGGGGGCCGTGTGGTCCCCTTGCCTTGGCTCTTTTGGGCCCGAGAGTTCCCATCCCCCGGGGCCTGGACAACTTTTTTTATTAAATAAAAAACGACTGAGGCTAATATATGTCCCGGGGACCCCATCCCCAGAGCTAGGCCTTTCTATTCTTTTTTTAATATTATTATAACAAAAGGGGAGGGGGGCCTCCCCAGGCCAATTTCAGCCCCGGGGAGCCCATCCCCCAAGGCCTGGCCAATTATTATTTTCTTAAATATTTTTTAAGGGAGGGAGTCCGAGCAGCCCCCCTATCTCAGGCGATTTTCGGCCCGTGAACCCCACCCTCCTGGGCTTGGCCATTTCTTCCTTTTTTTAAAAGGAGGGGGGCCATGCAGCACCCCTCTCCAGGTCCTTTTCAGCCCCCGGGACCAAATCCCCCGGGGCCCAGCAATTTTCTTTTTTAATTAAAAAAATGGAGGGGCGCTGAGTGGCCCCCAACCCAGTCTATTTTCAGCCCTGGTGACCCCAACCCCCGGGGCTGGGCCACACCATTGAGGACTGTGGGGGAGCCCCAATGCCCCAGCAGTCCCTGCCAGCTCTGCGCCTCCTGTGGCAGCCGGCATTGCTTTTGGGCAGATGGAGCTGCTAACATGCCTGCTAAATCATTAGGTAAAACATTTTTCGTTAAAATAACCTCTTGTAATTATCGGCATTGTCAATGGTTATTAAGACATAATCAATTTGTAATCATTCTTATTCGATAACTCATAGGCAAGTGTACAGATCGTCCGACATATTGAGCCCCTTTGGTTGCTTTGTGTCCAACTCAATGATGTATCTAGTTTCTAATTTTCGCAGAGCACTCTCTCTATTCCCCCCTTCTCCTGGGTAGTAATGTGTCAATTACAAAGTATGTTAACCCTTTGTTGTTTGAAAGGTGATTATCTCTGAGATGTCAGGCTACCGGGTAGGTATTATCTTGATTGCATATGGCCCTTAGATGTTGGAGCACCCTGTTATGTACAGGTAATTTGGTACTGCCAACGTATAACATGTTACAAGGACCGGAAAGGATATATACTGCATGGTCAGTTTTGCAGGTTAACAATTTGTTTATATAATGAACCCTGGAGCTGAACTGTGTTTTATAGGTGGTTCTGTTTTTACCATGCCGACATGCCTTGCATGTCTTGCATCTGTAGTATCCCTTTGTTTCTGGAGCCAACTAGATCCCTCAATGGACTCAGGGCTTGTTGCTACCAGCTGATCTTTCATGGAAGGGCCTCGGCTAGAAGTAAAGGATACTCTTTGTGGCAGATCTGGTTCAATGACTGGGTCGCTCAATACCAGTGGCCAATTCCTCTTAATGATGGCCTGTAACTGTTTGTGCTGGTTGCTGTATTGCATATAACCAGTCACTCACCTATACAAATAGGAACTGGCAACTCGCCGGAGGCTCTGCCCCCTTTCTGCACCACTCTGCAAATGCACCTCCTGGTGTACTGCTGCTTGGGGGATGAAGTCCACTATAGTCCTGAGTTCCTTAGGACACAAGGGGTTCTCATTTCTCCACTAGAGTGGTGTAAAAAGGGCCATGGCCTCCGACCACCTCTCAGCAATCCCACTGTGTGGGGCTTACTGGAGGTACCTGGTAGGCTTGTTGGTGCCTAAGGACTCACAGCAGCGATGGGGACTTCATTCCCAACCAAGAGCGTGCCAGGAGGTGCATCTGCAGACTAGTGCAGAAAGGGGGCGGGACCTCCAGCGAGTTGCCAATTCTTATTTTTTTAAGTTAGGAAAGGGGGCAGTGTGCTCCCCTTGCCTTGGCCCTTTTGGGCCCCAGAGTTCCCATCCCCCGGGGCCTGGACAACTTTTTTTTATTAAATAAAAAAGGACCGTAGACCCCCACCCGAGGCTAATATATGCCCCGGGGACTCCATCCCCCAGAAGCTGGGCCTTTCTATAATATTATTATAACCAAAGAGGAGGGGGGCCCTTCCCAGGCCGATTTCGGCCCCGGGGAGCCCATCCCCCAAGGCCTGGCCAATTATTATTTTTTTAAATATTGTTTAAGGGAGGGAATCCAAGCAGACCCCCTCCCTGAGCCTGGAGTCCTTACTGTTGCCCCTGTTCTTTTCTTTGTCCAGTTGTATGTACTATCAGCCTTGTCTTGCAGTAACTCTTCTCTTGATCAGGCCATAGATTTAGTGATAGCTGCCTCGATGATTTTGTGTGAGCAGTCCCTTTCCCGGAACCTACTACTACATTCTGCTTGTGCTGCCAGGAGATCCTCCTTTTTACTGTGTATCTGCCTCAGCCGCAGCATCTGCCCGTAAGGAATACTATTGACGAGATGCCGGGGATGGGCGCTGCTGGCATGCAGTGTAGAGTTTCCTGATGTCGGTTTTCTGTACAATTTTGTCTCAATTCTATTCTCTGCACTATATATCTGTGTTTTTAAGAATGTTACTGTGCTGCTACTTATGGGTGCTGCTCAGGAAATACCCATAGAAAGAGGACAAAACTATTCAGTACTAAAGTACAAATATTGCAGCAAATGTCAACGCCATCGTGGAACATGCACTCATGTCTTGATTTACAAGTAAATCATTTCATAGTAATTAACCATCATTCAGTAGACCTTCATGAAAAACATTTTCAATTGGATAGTTCTTTAAATGTTATACATTTTAATTATTTAAACAGCCTTATAGATGTTTTCAAACATAAACGGACAGTTCCTACAGATGAACTATGTATTTTACCTTGAGATTTGTAAAGTGCATAAGTGTTCCCATCCCAAAGCTACCTTTGTTCCTTCATACTTTTTGGACCTTACAATATTGTATATCTATATGTGCAAAGCTTCTTTTGTGTCTTCCTTCCAAAGTCCGAGTGCCTACCAAGTGCTATCATTATTACTAGAGTGCAAGACAGTCCTAACCATTTCACTACTGTAACCTTATTTAAATTCCAAAAATGTCCCTCACCTTTATTGTCCAGGACATTCATAAGTAGCAACTTACTACAATGTAATAAGATGAATTTCGTTCTCCTACTCCCGCAGTGGTATCATTCTTAATTTGGGTAAAATCCCTTTTCTACGGAAGTGATAAAAAAGGTTTTTATAAATAGTTTAAAACTGTCCTCTCCATGATTTCTATCTTGTCCTCTAAAAAAAGATTGTTCTTTTTACCTTTTCTCTCTAAGCGCTACTGATGAATGTGCAAATATAGGTACAGAATTTAATAAAGGTAAGTAAACAATTCTTCGTCCATATTAAAACCATTAGGTCCTTTACTGTCCAGTTCCAGGATGAAGTATGTTTCTAACTTCTTCAAATCCCTTTCTCTATCTCCATCCCTTCTTTGGCACTTATGCTATACAACTGTATTTCATTAATGATGGATCACTCTGACGTTCCTTCACAAAGTGCCTCGCCACGGGCTAGCTACGGTCTCTATTGATGATGGCTCTCCTAAGCTGCAGTATCCTCTTATGTACTGGTAGTATAATATTACCAACATATATTTTCTTACAGGGACACTTTAAAATGCACACCCAAAAACTTATTTTACATGCTAAAAATCCTCGTATTTTTACAGTCTTATCAAACACTGTCTGGAGAGAGGAAATATTCTCCCCATGTTTGCAAACTTTACACTTTAAGCATTTTTGGAAGCCTTCTTTCTGTGGGAGCCAAGTTTGTTGGGCTATATTCCCTAAACAGTAATTCCTAACCAGGTAATCCTTCAATGATTTGGATTTCCTGTTTTTTATTTCTGGATTTTCTTTTAATTCTTGTCCTATTACAATATCTTCTTTAATAAAGTTCCAGTGTTTTTTTAAATCTGTCTCAATCTCTTATGTTCAATGTTATATATTGTTATAAATCTGTGTGTACTATTTTGTCTCCTGTTCTTTTTAACTGCTGTCTTCGATGGTTCAAACAATACATTCTCTTGATTTAATTTTCCTGCGTTTTCTGATGCTGTTTTTAAAACTGATATTGGATAACCCCTTTGAATAACACAACATTTCATTTCGTCCTCAATTTTGTCATATTCGTCTAGGGTACTACTCGTTCTCTTCGCGCTGTAGAACTCCCCAAAAGGGATGCTTTTTATGAGTGGTTTCAGATGTGAACTATTGGTGTGTAAGATTGTGTTTCCCACCGTTGGTTTTCTAAATACTGTAGTTTCGAACTTGCCCCACTTTACCCAAACCTTAATTTTCAAGAATACTATTGATGTCTTAATCTTGTGCCCTACAAAATTCAAAATCAGTTCATTCATATTCAAATCACAAATAAATTGGTATACTTCCGTCTCCATGCCCTGCCACAGCCCAAAGACGTCATCAATGATTCTCGGGGGGCGTGGCCGACCAGCCACGATGGCGGACGGCTCTGACTAGTGCTCCGTGCCCGGCCGGGCTTACTCTGTCGATACACGGACACACAGGAGGTCCCGAGCACCGCAATCACCTGCAACTGCTGCGGGACACTGCCCGGAGTCGAGGACCCTGAGCGGCGGCGAGGAAAACCGCCGTTGAGAGCGACCTCCGGACCGCGCCGAGACTCGGGGAGCAGGCCTGTGAGACCGGGAGGTAAAGTGCGCTGCCGGCCCGCCGGCGGCCCTGGGAGCATTGGGATCGGACGAGGGACGGCGCAGGAGCACTCTGCGGGCGACGGAGACGCCCGGCGGGCCACCCGGGGATACAATCGCCTTGCAGAGGAGTAGCCATAGAGGAGCGAGGAAGACCTGAGCGGGAGCACCGAGACCCGAGGGTCTGCAGAGGACCGCTGGACGGAGCGGAGCCGCCATTTTGTGCCGCCCGACGGGGGCTGGGAACGAGGTGAGCCCTAAACACTACTGGGGGCCCTGGGACACCCTGTGTACATTACCCCGGCCCTGAAGGCACTGGGGGCGGCGAGTTGCCTGCGCCCGGGGACTGTGAGGGGCCGAGACTGACCACGGCACTCCGAGTGGGACCGGGGCCGCCTTTGACGACGACCCAGACCCTGCGGGGGCCCGGCCTCGAGAGGAGACCACACCAGAGGGACCCTCTCTGCAGGGGCCCCAGACGCGGGCCCGGGCCCCCCCGAGGGGGACTGCGTCTGCTTGATCCTGCACCACACAGCGCACCGGCCCATCCCCCCACCTGAGGACTGAAGCGGGAGCGCCTGAGGCACCGTCGTAGGGGACGGGGACGCGCCCCGTGGCCGGAGGGGCCCGGAGGGCTGATACTTTCAACGAGGCTGCTGCGTGCATTCCACATGAACAGGGGGCCATAGCCCGTGCAGAGCGGGACCCACGCAGAGACCGACCGCTTTAAAACTACGACCTCTGGACGGCAGAGCCACTGCTGGAACGCGAACGGCTGCCTCCCGGACCACCCTGATTGACCACCTGGTACTGGGAGGGCCACTGTGTGCGAACTACCCACCGAGAGACACTCGACGGACGCGGCGAAGACCGCCTGATTTGGGACACCATGGGTCGGAAGGGGTTGAGGACAGTGGAGGGTCCGGGCGAGCTGACGGGATCCGACCCGCTGAATGGAGCTGGGGGGGACGGAATGAGGCGCGGAGCGGCTGGCCAGACAGAGCAGAGTGGAGTACAGCCGGACAAGCTAGACCTCATTCTCCAAGAGATCCGAGACTCCCGACATGCACTGGAGCATCAACTGGGGACCCTCACCAGTGACCTGTCCCTACTAAAAGCAGATCATGGCAAGTTGGCAGACAGGGTCAAGGACCAGGGAATGATGCTCAAGGACATCACACCCAAGGTGGCGGACCACGGTAAATCAATCCAGGCTATACAGGGGCAGATGGCCGCACTGATGGACCGGGTCGAGGATGCGGAAGGCCGCAACCGAAGGAACAACATACGGGTGATTGGCCTTCCGGAACGCTGTGAGGAACCGCGGGCTGCGGAGTTCATGGAACAGTGGTTCAGGGACCATGTGGCGACGGATGGACTCTCTCCGTATTTCTGTGTGGAACGAGCACACAGGATCCCGACGGGACAGCCCCAGCCGGGGCGGTCGCCTCGCCCTCTCATTGTCCGCATTCTTAATTACCGGGACAGGGACACCCTCCTGAGGAAAGCTCGAGAGAAATCCACCATCCACTTCGAAAACCGGAGGATATCGCTCTACCCTGACTATACGAATATGGTGCAGAAGCAAAGGGCCTCCTATCTGGAGGTGAAGAAGAAACTGAGAAGCGCGCACCTGAAATATGCTTTACTCTTCCCCGCCCGCCTGAAAATCATCCACGGGAAGAAGTCTCACTTCTTTGAAAGCCCAACGGACGTTGAGGAATGGCTAGAGGTGACGGGCATAGACGGCAGTCAAGAGGCATCCCGGGACGCGGAGGCGAGAACACCGGAGGAGGGACCGGGAGGTAGCCGCAGATCCCCAACTGGACCCAGAAAAGGAAACACCGAACGCGGCCCGTAAAGGAACCACCAGAGGGACGGACAACTGGAGGCCATCTCGCTGGCCGGCACCTTTAGAGACGACCCAGCGAAAATAACCTCGGATTCCGAGGACACCACCGGTCACTCGGACTCAGACAACAGCGTGCTGCTCTTTCCCACCATCACGCCTAGAGCTGCAGATGATCTCATAGACAGCTGATCTGCCGGAAGATTTCCGTGTAGAATCCTCTACGACGGCTGCAGCGAGTTTCCTACAATGTACTAGAGTATCCTTTTTTTGATATGCCTAGCCCCCGGGGGGCTGAATACTGAGGGAGCGGTGGAGGAGGCGGGAGGGAAGGTAGGGGTGGAATGGACACATTGGAACTCGTGGTTTCAACCCCCCCCCGCCAAAACGGCTCGAACAGGTACTGCATGGTGGGGCCCCGGGGTGCGGCTTCTGACCGATACTGGTCTATTATGAAACCCTGTCCGTGAACACAAGCTGTTTCCATTGAGCGCCGGGCCGGGCCACAGTTGAGCCGGTGGAGACCGAACTTGCTAGCGAAATGACTGCATGTGTGCTGGACCCACCCCCCCAGGGCGAATGCACATACATTTGGTTCTATAAGTTGTTACTGTTAACGTTGGGCTCAGCTAGGTTGTATGGCTGCGCCAGGTTTGGTTTAGAATTGTTAACATTTTTTACAGGTGTACACTTCTGTTTTCAGCTCCCCGAAGTTCCCGAAATAGACTCAACCCCGAGACTGACTTCCCCACATATCGACCATGGCTGACCGGACAGGCACATACAAGATAGTCACCTGGAACGTGCGTGGGTTGGGGGCAGTGCCAAAACGACACCGGGTCCATGCCTATCTCCTTAGACAGCACACACAAATCGCCTTCTTACAGGAGACACACCTTACGGTATCCGAGGCTCAGAAGCTACGGAAAAAGTGGAGAGGGACTATATACACAACATCCTACTCCGCATTTTCCAGAGGGGCCACCATCTGGGTGCGACATGGAACACCGTTCAATGCCATTGAACAGAAAGTAGACGATCAGGGCAGATACATCCTGGTGAAAGTGGCCTTAGATGGCAAGTTGATAGTCCTAGGCAGTATATATGCTCCGAACTACGATCAGGATTCATTCCTACAGAGGGTCGGGAGGGCCCTCTCCCCATGGGCGGACATTCCCTGGGTGCTCGGCGGGGACTGGAATGCTGTACTGGACCTGGCCCTAGATAGGTCGCACCCGCCCCTACAGGCGGCAGGCGCGACTAGGCTCACTGACGCATTCAAAACATGGGTGGACGGCTGGAGACTCAGGGATGTATGGAGGGAGGCACACCCCACACATAAGGAATACTCCTTTTATTCCCCTGTACACGACCTGCATACACGCATAGACCGCTTCCTATGTTCCCAAGCACTGATCTCACAGATGAACGTCCCGGAATATCTGGCAAAGACCTTCTCGGACCACAGACCCCACAAATGCACCCTCTCCTGGGGCAGGATCCCGACTCCCGTCCCTACGTGGCGACTCAACCCCCGACACTTCGAAGACGGCCCGTTTAAAGCTGCTCTTTCGGAGACCCTGTCACGATACTGGGAGATCAACTGGGACACAGCCTCCTCTAACCTCATAGTCTGGGATGCGATGAAGGTGGTAGTGAGGGGAGAGGCGATCGGGAAATTAGTGGGCGCCAGACAAGAGATCCACCAAACGCTGTGTGCGGTGGAGGACCGCTTGGTGGAACTGGAGCGGGGAGCAGTGGAAGATCCGGGGAGGAAGCTGGCATTGCAGACACAACATATCCTACACGCTGAAACATTAGAGACGCTGCGTAATATAGACTACAAGGCCTACTTGCAACGGCAACATACAGAGGCTGACCGCTCAGGGGCGTTGCTTGCCCGCATCATACGAGACAAGCCGGACACCCCGGTTATCACTCGGATACGTGACCCAAGGGGCGCCTTGGTGGACACACAATGCGGCATAAACCGAGTGTTTTATGACCACTTACGGGCCCTGTATGCCCGACCCGGACCGGACGACCCTGCCTCTCTGACTGAATTCATGCAGGACCTCCCCTTCCCACAACTGACGGTAGGGGTACGGGAATCCATGGCGGGCCCCATCACTCAACACGAAATTTGTGCCGCAATCAAACACCTGAATAGAAACAAAACCCCGGGCATGGATGGACTCCCAGTGGAGTTTTACTCCACTTATGCCGACACACTAGTGCCGGTCCTCGAACGAATTTACAAGGAGGCCTTTGAGAAAGGTCACTTGCCACACTCGACCATGCAGGCTATGGTGATATCAATCCCTAAGCCGGATAGGGACACTCTAGAGCTCGCGAACTACAGACCATTGTCCATGTTGGCTACAGAATACAAAATCCTGAGTAAGGCCATTGCCCTCCGAATTCAGCCCCACCTGACCACACTTATCCACTGCGACCAATGCGGGTTTCTCCCGGGACGCAGTACTTCCCTCAACACGAGGCGCCTGCACACTGTCCTGGCGGCGACGCCGGCCATGCTGGTGCGCGCGGGTTGTATCGCATTGGACCTAAAGCAGGCATTCGACTCGCTCTCTTGGCCCTTTATGTTCGTGGCCCTGCGTCGATTCGGGTTCCCGGACCCACTGATACGATGGATCACGCTGCTGTACACCGGTCCCACTGCTCGGGCGAGCACGGGACGCCATGTGTCGGACGAATACCTGGTTCACCGGGGCACCAGGCAGGGCTGTCCCCTGTCCCCACTGTTATTCGTGCTGGCACTGGAACCGTTAGCAATTGCCCTACGCCAACACGCGGAGGTGAGAGGGATACTGGTGGCGGGTTCGCACCATCTTCTCTCAATATACGCAGACGATATGCTGCTGTACCTGCGGGACCTGGAAGCTGACCATACAATATTATACGACACCTTCCGCCGATTCGAGACGGCCTCGGGGCTGGCTATTAACCCGGACAAATCAACGGGGTTTTACTTCCATGAGGGACCCCGCCCACCGTCTCTGCCATTTGGCGATTATACAATCCAGGTGGCCCAAATGACCTTTAAATACCTAGGAATACATGTATACTGAGAGCCGGAGGACCAACTAGAGGGCAACATTTCTAGGGCTATAACCGGCCTCCGGGGTAGCATCGGCTTCTGGACCTCGCTCCCCCTGTCGGTCATAGGCCGTGTCGCGATAGCAAAGATGGTCATGCTACCACGCCTGCTATATTACTTTGTGAATCTACCCATATGCGTACCGCGCCGTACCTTTGAGTCCCTGAAATCCCTATTGATTATACTGATATGGGGGCCGGGTAGACGACGGGTTGGCCTGCGGAAACTACAACTCAGTACCTCACAGGGAGGGCTGGGGGCTCCTGATTTCCAAGGCTACTTTTATGCAAGCCAACTTCAATGGTTGTCTTACTGGCTGGCGGGGAGGAATCTCCAGGAGATAGGTTGGACACCGGGCCGTATAGACCGAGGGGAATTACATGCCTTACTGCTACCCAAAAGCAGGATTCCGCGTGAGTGCCACCCGCTGCTCCGCCGTCGCCCTCCTATGCTGGAGGAAGGCTCTGGCTTATACGTCCGCTGCACTGCCGTACGCGGACAACACACCACTGCTCGGCATCCCGACACCACAGGGACGACTCACTAGACATGCCCTTAGGGACTGGACGGCGAGTGGAATTGTAGGGGTGGGCAGCTTCTTTGGGGACGACCTCCTACTAGACCACCGTACTTTCGTGCAGGTGACTGGGGTGTCGGACAGACATTACTTACTACACGCCTCGATCTCTCACTACATTAGGACGACATGGGCGCCCCTACGCACCCGCCCACAGCAGCACGAACTAGTACACCTAATGCACCTCATGGGGACTGGGGGACACCTGGTCCGATGGCTGTATACCGGGATCAGGGCCCAGGCTGCGATCTCCCTGGACACCCTAAGAGAGCTCTGGTCCGGGGATACTGGGGAGGAATTCACGGACACGACCTGGCAGGTGGCTCTGGAACACCCGAGGAGGGTCTCCAGAAATGCTAGATTTAAATACATCCAAGCCATGATCCTTCATAGGGCGTACCTTACTCCGAAGAGGTTACATAAAATGTTCCCCAATGCCTCCCATCAATGCCCGAGATGTAACACAGACGAGGCAGACCTCCTCCATATGCTCTGGTCATGCCCGAGACTTTGGGGATACTGGAATGAGGTGTGCCAGACGCTACGGGCGGTGACCCAGATTCAGGTACATGATTATGCATTGTATTGCCTGCTAGGAGCCAGGCCTCGCCCTAGGAAGCTGAAGCCCAAACTGCGATTTATAGACTTGGCCCTGCTCATAGCAGTTCGAAAAATTACAATGCAGTGGAAATCCCTGGGAGCGCCTAGGGTGGAGCAATGGCGGACGGAAGTGGTGAAATGGGGTAGAGCAGAGGGAGCTGCCCTTAGAAAGGAGGAAGAAGGGGGGAGGAGGAAAATCCCCGTGGCACTGGACTGGGAAACTGTGCTCCTAGACTTGGAAGACACTGATCAACCTCAGTCCCAGGCCACATAAGCGTACTGGACCCCAGTGGAACTCTGATAACATGAGAATGGCGTTGGGATATGTGGGGGTTGGGTGATGACTGCATCATTGCAAAATCCTGTGAAGACGGAAACAGCAATGGGGAGAGTGGAACGCAGGGACAGAATGTTTAAGCACCAAAGTTATATGGGTAGGGGGAGGGTTAGTTGGGGAGGGTAAGGGGTGGAGGGGGGCATCATGAGGAGGGCACGGAATTTATAACTGTTGGAAATGACGATAACCTTGGGAACAAATGATTAAAGCTCTGAGTTTGTTGGTAGGTTGGGGATGAAAATGAAAACCGTGATGTATGTCATGCTACTGCCGATTGTATAACATGCTGAACAAGTACAATCACGAATAAAGTTCTTAAAAAAAAAATCAATGATTCTCAACCACACTAATATCCTTTCTGTCAATTGTTCCAATTTTGGACCCCCGTGCACCTGCTCCTCCCACCAGACGAGATGTAAATAACAGTGTGTTTGTGACATATATAGTTTAGAAAGGTGGTTCATTTTTTTTCTTTTTGGATTTGCGCTGCTGTTGTTCCCCATTTTAGGGAAAATATAAATAGAAAGGATTTTATTGATGTTTGTGTTTAAGTTCTAAATTTGACCCATGCTGTTCTTTAATGAAATTGGTTTTCTTTTAGGTTGTTGAATTTTTCTTTTTCCGTGTGCAGAATCTAGCAGAGTGTCTCTTTTTTTGTAGTCTATATTTGTGTTTTTCTTGTTTACAAACAGGAAGATTATATTTTTGAGATCTATATTTTTGGTGATATTTTGTAAATCAGTATTGTTTTGGCTGATAGTATGTCATTCAACCATGACTGTGCCATTCAAGGGCCTGCAAACTTCCATCTCTGGGTTAGCAATGCCAAATGACAAACATTTTTTCCAAAAGAACTCGCTGCCAATTAACTGGTGCTGCTTTACAAAAAAGTAAAAGAAATAAACAATGATCCAGTGGGTACAATTTTGTCAAACATCTACCCCAACACTGGTGGGGTAGATATTCTGATCGACTAAAGGCATGATAGTATATTAATAAATAAAATAACATGGTCACAATAGAATGTCAATATGATATGATATTTTTACAGCATCATAACATCATGAAAAAGAAACATCAGTGTAGACAGTGCACGGAGTAACATGTGCTCATTGCAAAACAACATATATATATGATATTTATCTATCTATCTATCTATCTATATATTCACACACAATCCTTCACAGACGGAAGAAAAATGGGTCGCACTCCGGTAGACTTTTGCAATTTTTTTCTTTTTATTTCCTCATTCTCATAGGTGAAGAAAAGGCGACAGACCAACACGTTTCAGTAGACCACAATACCTTCACTTGATGATCGTGATCAAGGTATTGTGGAATACCGAAACGTGTAAAATGACAATAGCCATTTACCACTGCATGTACAGTATTACAGGTTTAGATTGGTAAAATATCATCCAAGCCAACCTGAAATGAATAAAAGCAACCCCTGACATATATGTCCTTTATTTTATTATAGTTGGGAAACATGTATTTATTTATTGATATGCAAACCAAACATTAGAAATCCTAAGGTTATAGCTCTATCTTAAATTTATAATCTACGCACCACTCTTAAATAATTCTAACTTTATTTATAGCCCAGGTTAAAGTATTGTTGTGGGACTAGAGTCTTGTAAGAGTTCAACGTCATCCAGGCATGCGCTCTGGCTGAAATATCCGCTTTGTCCTCCACCAGTGACTGTTTCTTCAGCGAATTCCAGACTAATTTCTTCAGAGTTGAATGATAGCACTGTGTATTCCATAAGGGCAATAGGCCAGTGTTTGCCAGTGCCTCCTGAACATATAATTTTGCGGGTGAATTCTCTTTCTGTTGGATATCTTGCCACAGAAGGTAGTTAAGTGAGTTAGGAGTTGATATTCTGATTTTATTCCAACAATTGATGTATGCTCCATATCTGGCCCAAGTTTGCTTTAACAAGTTAAACTTCAGTCTAAGTTGCACCGGGATCTATAGTTCGGGAGGCTGAACATCATTCTGTGTGCTTTTACAAGTGTTTTATCCAAAAGAATGGCATCTCTCCCTCGCAGAGCTTCACTACCATAGGTGATTGAAGGTAGAATTTTAGCCCGTGCTACCGAAAAAGAGGGCTCAGCGTAGGGCCCAGTAGTTTTGCTGATAAACTTTTCATGGTTAAGGCAAGGGTAATACCTTTCCTTTTGATCTCTTCTTGTTGGCGGATAAATGATCCTTCTTCATCTAAGTAGACCCCCAGACACTTATAAGTATCCGCTGGTTCAATATGTGTGCCGCCCAGATGCCAGAGGTACCTCTTTTTAAGTTTTCTGTTGATTGTCATGGTTTTATTTAAGTTTATTGTCAGGCTGTTTTCTTCTGCGTAGATCTGCAGACTGTTCAGAAGATGTTGCAAGCCAACTACCATATGGCTAAGCAGGACTACGTCGTCCGCGTATAGTAAGTTGGACACAGTGGTACCCCCCAGTCTCGGCGCGTGGGAGTTGCAGGTGTTTAGTGTCTGTGGTAAGTCTGCCATGAGTAGTTTAAATAGAATAGGGGCCAGCACGCAGCCCTGTTTAAGCCCTTTTGTTTTTACTTTTCTTGATAGATGAGAACCTGTTCCTAATTTCACCTGTACCCAGGTATCCGTGTGTAAAAGCATTAACATTGATAAAAGGGTGTTTGGGATGCCCCTTCTGGCTAACTTATTTCACAGTTTAGACCTCTCCATGTTGTCAAATGCGGCGCTAAAGTCGATAAAACAGACATGCAGCTGTGTTTTCTTCAGTTTTGTTGTATCCGTTATCAACGAAATTGCCAAGATGTTAGATATTGTGCCAGAGTTTTTTTGGAAGCCTGTCTGATTTAGCGGGATTATTTAATTGTTCTCTGCCCAAGTTGTTAGTTCATCTAGCAGTGTTCCTGCGAAATATTAGGACCCCACACATGAGAAAAAACACCATAAAGGCCATGAACGACATCCAATCCAGGGCACCCTCAGACCCCTGCCCACCCTGCATCTTCCACAGAGCCCCCAGGGCCATCGCACCTGAACTATACCGGATGATCAACTGCTCCCTCGAAAACGCCACATTCCCCGATGACTGGATGCACACCGAAGTCAACTCCCTCCTGAAAAAACCCTCCGCAGACCCGAAGAACCTCAAAAACTTGAGGCCCATCTCCCTGCTTCCATTTATAGCCAAGGTCATCGAAAAGGCCGTCAACACCCAGCCAGCAAACTTCATCGAAGCCAACAATATCCTGGACATATCCCAATCCAGATTCCTCAGCAAACACAGCACCGAGATTGCCCTAATCACTGCCACCCACAATATTTACTCCCTCCTACGCCAGGGCTAAATGGCAGCCCTGATCCTCTTGGACCTCTCAGCTGCTTTCAACACGATCTCCCACCACACACTAGCCATCAGACTCCACGACACCGGCATCCGTGGCAAGGCCTTTGGACTGAATGTGCTCATTTCTCGCAGGCAGAACCCAGCGAGTAAGATTCCCGCCCTTCCTCTTGAAACCAACCAGGACCAGATGTGGAGTGCTCCTGGAATCCTCCCTCACCCCCAACCTTTTCAACATCTACATGGCCCCCCTCGCAACTATAATCAGAAACCACGGGCTCAACTTTGTTTCCTACACCATTGATACCCAGCTCATCCTCTCCCTCACCAAAGAACCCAACATTACCAGGCACAACTTCCAAGAAGGAATGAAAGCCGTAGCCACCTGGATGAAAAAGAGCTGCCTGAAACTGACAGAAACTCAACTCAGCGAAAACAGAAGTCCTCATCCTTGGCCCCAACCCCTATGCATGGGAGACACCTGGTGGGCCCCAGCCCTGGGAAACCCCCCAACCCTGACAGACTATGCACAAAACCTTGGCATAATACTCGACTCAACGTTCATGATGAACCACCAGATCAGCGCTGTATGCTCAGCCTGCTTCAACACCCTCTGCATACTCTGGAATACATTCAGATGGATCCCAGCTGAATCCAGAAAAACAGTCATGCATGCCCTCCTCAGCAGCAGACTGTACTATGGCAGCACTCTCTACGCCAGAATCAACAAGAAACTATTTTGCAAACTCCAGACCATCCAGAATAGTGTACCTGAATGGTTCTAGACATACCCCCGCCGCAACCAATTCACCCAACACCTACGAGATCTCCACTGGGTCCCCATCAAAAGAAGAATAACCTTCAAGCTCTGGCACTCCAGAACATCGGACCAGCATACCTAAACATTCCACTAACCCGAGAGACACCTCCGATCAGCTGACCTCTCTCTGGTCCCCATCCCATGTATTTACAAGACCAGAACAGGAGGAAAGTCTTTCTCCTACTTTGCAGCCAAGGACTGAAACAACCTCCCCCCACCTCAGACAAACACCTACACTGCTCCAATTTAGAAAGGACCTCAAGACCTGGCTCTTTGGATGACCACAGTACTTAACAGAGTCACACCACCCCCCCTCTACAGAACCTTGGGACACTTGCAGGTGAGCAGCTGATTGATTGATTGATTGATTGATAGAGTGGAGTAGCGCACAATAGAATGGCTTAGAGTGGAGTGGGGTAGAGTGGAGTTATATACAGTGGAGTAGAGTAGAGTGGCTTTAGGTGGAGTGGCATACAGTCCACTGATGTTGACAGAAGAGGCGTACAGTGCAAAAGAACGCAGTGTTGTGGAGTGACGTAGAGTGGAGTGGCATACAGGGTAGTGGTGTGGAGTTGAGTGGCAGACAGTGAATAGCGTACACCACAGTAGAGTACACTGAAATGGCAAAGAAAAGAGTAGCATAGAGTGAGCTGTCATAGAATGGAGTTACATAGACTTCAGTGGTGTAGAGTGCTGTACAGTGGAATAACATACAGGGGATTGACGTAGAGTGGAGTGGCACACAGGGCAGTGGAGTGAAGTGTTGTACAGTGGAGTAGGACATAGTGGAATAGCATATATTGGAAGTGGTATAGAGTGGAGTGGGCTAGAGTGGACTGGGTAGAGTTCAATAGTGTAATGTTGAGTAGCGTATAATGTAGCTGTGTTTAGTGGAATAGCGTATAGAAGAGTGGTATAGAGTGGTGTGGGTACAGTGGAGTGACGTAGAGTGGAGTGACATAAAGTGGAGTGGCATAGAGTGGAGTGGTGTAAAGTGGAATATAGTACAGTAGAATATTGTAGAGTAGAGTGGAGTGGAGTACGGTGGAAAAGTGCATAGTGGGATGGCGTGGAGTGGGGTAGAGTGAAATAGTGTATAGTAGAGTAGCAAAGAGTGAAGCGGCAAATAGTAGAGTGGGAGAGTGTAGTTGTGTATAGTGGAATGCGTAAAGTGGAGTAGCATAGTGTGGAGTGGCATTGAGTGGAATGCCGAAGACTGGAGTAGCATAGAGAGGCATTGCAAAGATTAGAATAGCATGGAGTGGAGTGGTGTAGAGTAGAGGGTCATAGAGTGGAGTGGCGTTCGGTGGAATCACATATAATGGAGGGGTGTAGGGTGCAGTGGCATAGAGTGGAGTGTGGTAGAGCACAGTGGCGTACAGTGAAATAGCATACAATGGAGTGTGTGGAGTGGAATGGCATAGATTGGAGTGGTGTACAGCGGAATAGCAAACAGTAGAGTGCTGTAGACTGCAGCAGCATACAGTGGGGTGTGTACAGTAGAAAAGCGCACACAGGAGTGGTGTAGAGTGGAGTAACAAGCAGTGGAATGGCATACCATAGAGTGGAGTGGTGTAGAGTTATGTATAGTGGAGTGGTGCAGAGTGGAATAAAGTAGAATGGTTTGTAGTAGCATAGAGTGGCGTGGCATATAGTAGAGTGGTGTAAAGTAAAATAGTGGAGAGTGGAATAGCATTGACAGGAGTGGTGTAGAGTGGAGTGGCATAAAGTGGGGTGGCATATAGTGCGGTGCTGTAGAGAGAAGAGGCATAGAGTGGAGTGGTGTAGAGGGAAATAGCGAAGAGTTGAGTGGCGTACAGGGGAGTGACGTAGAGTAGAATACCGTAGAGTGGAGTAACATAGAGTGGAGTGGCACAGAGTGGATTGACGTAGACTGGAGTGGCATTGTGTGGGGTGGCATAGAGTTTAATAGCATAGAGTGGAGTGGCATAGAGTGGAGTTGAGTGGCGTAGAGTAGACTGGCGTAGAGTGGATTGACGACAACTGGAGTGGCATAGAGTTTAGAGGCAAAGAGTAGGATAAGGTAGAGTGGAGTGGTGTAGAGTAGAGTGGCAGGGCGGAGAGGCGTACAGTGGAATAATGTAGAATGGAGTGTCATAGAGTGCAGAGGCATCGAGTGGAGTGTGGGTGAGTGAAGTGGTGTACAGTGAAATAGCGTACAATGGAGTGGAGTGGCATAGATTGGAGTGGTGTAGAGTGGAATAGCATACAGTAGAGTGACACAGATTGGAGTGGTGAGTGGAGTGGAGTCAGGTACAGTGGAGTGGCATAGAGTGCAGCAGCACATAGCGGAGTAGCATACAGTGGATTAGCAAACACACAGTGGTGTTGAGTGGTCTGGCAGACAGTTGAGCGGCAGAGAGTGGAGTGGCAAAAAGTGGAATACCGTAGAGGGGAGTGGCACAGAGTTATGTATAGTGGAATGGTGTAGAGTGGAATAGAGTACAATGGAGTGGTGTAGAGTCGACTGACATAAAGTTGAATAGTGTAGAGTGGAGTGGATCTATGACAGAATATCGACAACCAAAATATCGACCTACAGAAACATCGACGCTGGAATATCGAAGGCAAGTATATCGACATCCTATCTACAACATGGCAAGTACAAAAATATCGAAACAAAAATATTGATGTTAAAAATATCGTAATTAAAAATATCGTTTTATATCTGTTAAAATATGTGTAAAATAAAGTAAATAATACTTATAAATAAAATAAACATTGTTAAAAATATTTAGTAATGTTTCAAATTAATAAATAATAGATATATAATAATATAACATTAATTAAACACATATGTAAAATATATATTATATATTTACTTAATAATACATTTTAATACTTACTTTAATTACATATATATTATTTAAAAATAGTATAAATTACAAATAGATCTCCACACATAAAATAATTACATAAAAAAGTAAATAATTATTTTTAATAAATTAAAAAAATTAAATACACTTTCAATATTTTTAAAATTAATAACATAACACATTATCTAAATTCATTCTAAATAATAAATAAAACTACTATTTAAAGTCCAAAAAAACTACAGTATTAAAAACATTGGATAGCGTAAAACGTAAAATTACTATTCCCACTCCAGAAAATGCAAAATTAGGGAAAACATTGTATAGCATAGAGATAAAAATTACTAATACCACTCAAGAGAGTAAAACAGTAAAGAAAACATTGGATAGCGTAGGGGTAAAAATGACTATTCCAACTCCAGTGAGTGCAACAGTAGGGAAAGCGCTGGATAGCGTACGGGGTAAAAATTACTATTCCAACTCCAGAGAGTGAAACAGTAGGGAAAGCCCTGGATAGCGTAGGGGTAAAAATTACTATTCCAACTCCAGAGAGTGCAACTGTAGGGAAAGCATTGGATAGCGGGTGGGTAAAAATTACTATTCCCACTCCAGAGAGTGCAACAGTAGGGAAAGCATTGGATAGTGTAGGGGTAAAAATTACTATTCCAACTCCAGTGAGTGCAACAGTAGGGAAAGCGCTGGATAGCGTAGGGGTAAAAATGACTATTCCAACTCCAGAGAGTGAAACAGTAGGGAATGCGCTGGATAGCGTAGGGGTAAAAATTCCTATTCCAACTCCAGAGAGTGCAACAGTAGGGAAAGTGTTGGATAGCGGGTGGGTAAAAATTACTATTCCCACTCCAGAGAGTGCAACAGTAGGGAAAGCATTGGATAGCGTAGGGGTAAAAATTACCATTCCAACTCCAGAGAGTGCAACAGTAGGGAAAGCATTGGATAGCGTAGGGGTAAAAATTACTATTCCCACTCCAGAGAGTGCAACAGTAGGGAAAGCGTTGGATAGTGTAGGGGTAAAAATTACTAATCCAACTCCAGAGAGTGAAACAGTAGGGAAAGCGCTGGATAGCGTAGGGGTAAAAATTAGTATTCCAACTCCAGTGAGTGCAACAGTAGGGAAACCGTTGGATAGCGGGTGTGTAAAAATGATTATTCCCACTCCAGAGAGTGCAACAGTAGAGAAAGCGTTGGATAGCGTAGGGGTAAAAATTACTATTCCCACTCCAGAGAGTGCAACAGTAGGGAAAGCGTTGGATAGCGTAGGGGTAAAAATTACTATTCCAACTCCAGAGAGTGAAACAGTAGGGAAACGCTGGATAGCGTAGGGGGAAAAATTACTATTCCACTTTCAGAGAGTGCAACAGTAGGGAAAGCTTTGGATAGCGGGTGGGTAAAAATTACTATTCCCACTCCAGAGAGTGCAACAGTAGGGAAAGCGTTGGATAGCGTAGGGGTAAAAATTACTATTCCCACTCCAGAGAGTGCAACAGTAGGGAAAGCGTTGGATAGCGTAGGGGTAAAAATTACTATTCCAACTCCAGAGAGTGCAACAGTAGGGATAGCGTTGGATAGCGTAGGGGTAAAAATTACTATTCCCACTCCAGAGAGTACAACAGTAAGTAAAGCATTGGATACCATAAAAATTAAATATAACATACTTAGAAATAATTTTTATATTTAAATAACTAAACATCATTTCAAAATACCCATTAATATTTAAAATAGATTTGAATAAATAATTAACAATAAATTAACAATAAATATCAATTAATAAATAATAGTTACCAAATAATAAATATTAAGCAATAAAATACTGTAAAAAACAAAACAATATTATTAATAATTGATTACCAAAAAAAAACATTAAACAATAAAATTATTTGTATACCAATAAGACTTTTTATAACACATTATTTACCAATTATTTACAAATAATTTCCAATAAAAACATTTTAATTACCAATTAAATAAATTAATTACCAATTACAAAAACTTGATTTCAAATTAAATACATTAATTACCAATTACAAACATTAACTACCAATTACAAACATTAACTACCAATTACAAACATTAATTATCAATTAAATAAATTCATTACAAATATTAATGACCAATTAAACAATTAATTAATAATTCAAATGATTAATTGCCAATTAATAATTAGTTAAAATACATAAATTATCAATACCAATAAATAAAAAGAATTCATTACTTAATTACAATTAAAATACTTCCCACCCAATTCCCCTATAAACCCATTACCCGCTACAGAACTTAAACACTAAAATTAATTAAAATTAATTTATAATTCCTAAAAAGTAATAATTAATTTAATATAATTAAATTACTTCCCACCCTATTCCCCTATAAACCCACAACCTGCTCCGGTACTAACACATAAAATTGACCTAAAAATAGCATTATGAATATATGAAAATAGTTCACATATAACTTAAAACAAGTAAAATACTTAACAAAAAACATATAACACATACATATTAAATACATACTAAAATACATAACAATAGTGCAAATATCGATATTAGTAACATCGAAATTACTAACACCGATATATTTGATATCGATATTACTGACTTTGATATTGCTTACATCGATATAAAAAAATCGATATTACTTACCTTAGTGTCGATATTCTGTCCATTGATATTCTTGACATTGATATTCTTTACCTTCGATATTTCTAACTCGATATTTGTGTAGGTCGATATTTACAACTCGATATTTTGACTGTGTCCCGAGTGGAGTGGCACAGAGGAGAGTGACTGAGAGTGGAGCTGTGTAGACTGGAGTGGCGTAGAGTGATATACCATAGAGTGGATTGGCATAGAGTGGCACAGAGTCAAGTGGCATAGAGTGGAATAGCGCAGACTGGAATGGGTTACAGCGCAGTGGCATAGAGTAGAGTGGTGCATAGTGGAGTGGTGTATAGTGGAGTGGCATGGAATAGAAAATGAATAGAGTGGAGCAGTGTAAACGTGAGTGGCATAAAGTGAAGTGGCATGTAGGCTGTAGTGGCTTAGAATTGAGTGGAGAGTGGCCTAGAGTAGAGTGGTATAGAGTGATGTGTAGTGGAGTGGTGTAGAGTGGAGTGACCTACAGTAGAATACCATAAATTTGAGTGTGGGAGAGTGGAATGGCATACAGTGAAATGGCTTACAATGGAGTGGTGTAGAGTGGAGTGGCGTAGATTGGAGTGGTATAGAGTGGAATAGCGTGCAGTAGAGTGGCATAGAGCAGAGTGGTAAGTGGAGTGGCATGGAGTTTGCTTTTTTGCTCGCTTTATCTTAATTATTTTTAGCTTTCCCGCCTCTCTGTAGCATACTGCCTGTATCCCATAAGCATGTAAGGTGGAAACATAGTTCACAAGATCAATTACATAAAGGCTTGAAACCTAGTACAGAGTACTTCAACTTCCAATCCTCACCGTTTGCCTTTTCTAACTCCCAATCACATAGAATGTAGAACACCAGACTATATAAAGACCATTATGAATGTGAAGCAATCAAAAGTTGTAGAAAACCAATAAACACATGTATAGACAATTCAACAAATAACATCATGAATCTTACTTCCTAATAAAACAAATTGAAGTTGACTTTCATGGCAGATTGTACTACAAGATACTCCAAGATGAGAAAAAGATTAGTAAGTATATATATATAGACTGAACTATTGTGGTTCTATAACAACAATATATTAATTCAATAACATCCAAATATTACAAATGATCATTAACAATGGTGGTATTCACTGTGATTATCTTCCAATCATTTGGGTGGTCTCATCATCCTTTTCAATCTCACAACACCGTCTATGTTTATTCCCTATTGCAGCTCAAAACTGCCAACTTCATGCACAACCTTCCTACAACCACCTCCTTATTCACAAGCCCAAATGGAATTATCACTACATACCCCTGAATCATCGTGCACAATGAAGTGTGTCCTGTCCTGAAATCTCATCTCTAGTTTCTCTACCAACAACGTCCTATGTCCCACTTTTAACATGCTATTCTTCCAACCATTTATTATTATCTTAATCAGCTGTCTCATGCATAGCACAGTTCTGCTCATTTACCAAGCCACATTTCCCAATCATACAAGTATTCTGGATTACACAGTCATCAATGGTTCTCACTTTTTGCCACTTTTCCATATAACTTAACTCTGGCCCACTTAGCCACACACTGTGGTTTATTCTGTCTGCTCATCCAAGTACCAATTGAACTCATTATATGTTGTGTTAAATGTTTTCCTAGCTTACTCAAGAGACCATTACCCAACCGCTGACCTCAAAAACCAACTGGGTCTAAACTTAGGTCTGGAAAATATTCCCCTCATAATCTCCAATAATCACACACAGTTGTCCGATACAAGCAAACCTTATAGTGAGTTCTCAAATGGAGATACACTTCATAGTCAAGGGAATGGAACTCTTAAGAACCTGGTTAAACCTCATTACCATATCATTTCTGATTGTATTAAAAAATGATGTGATTCAACAGATTGTACCAATTTTTCTAAATTACTCCTTAACCTTGTCTCAGGTATTATCACATGACAGTGTAGAAAGCAAGCCTTCTTCAAAAAAACATTATCACTGAATTCCAAAACTTTGCCAATATCCATTATGTGTATCACTGGCCATTCAGAAAACCAATCAATCATGGCAAATACTTATTTCCCCCCGACCTGGGACCATAATGCCTACGATAATCTTCTTCAATGTTCAACTTGGGCGTTGGCTCACAGTCATTTGTGGTTTCAATGTTCTCAATGTCATTAGCGGACATACCCGTGTTACATTATCTTACTACACATACAATCGAAATATCTATTGCTGGCTACCAATATAAATTATTCATACATTTCCTTGTCTTTAAAATTCCAAATGACCTACATGCCACTGTTTCGTTATTTTTCCCCGACATATTTAGGAGAAATGGTTCTTCCACACCTCAAAAGCAACTTATCCACTACTGAGTGTTCACGTGTAATCTCCCAGAAATATTTTACCTCAATACACAAATATTCTTTACTACATTTAAAAATGAATGCCTTTATTTTGTTCAAAAAATTATCTTTTCCGACAAAGAATGTAGTCTCATTCTTACACCTTAATAGCAAGCAAACCATTGTAATTTATAAGAGAAATCTGGCAATCTTAACATTCATTCTCATAACATGCCAACATTTGAGGGGGAATTCTAGAAAGAAAATCAGGACCTACCTTTTTCTTCGGAACTACATGCATGTCATATCAATACTAGAAAATGTATATTTCACAACAAAAACCAAGGTGCCCTATGTATCAACAATTTGGCAAGCTAAAAGGTCTTTATCAATCTAATAATTATATGAAAAACATAACTGGTTAGAATTTTCGTTAAGGGTTTGAGATCACTCTGTATGGTGAATTCAGTTAGTATAATAAAAACCTTTAACTGATTTACTACCCAAACACGTCAATGCTTCTCGCATTTCAACATAATATTTCCCTTCAATTAGTGAGAAAGAATGCGAGTCAAAAGCAATACTACTCTAATACTCTCTCGACCCTCATAATCACATCACCTCAATAATGCACTTATTCTCTGGTTACTACCATCAGGTTTTACTATGTCTCATCTTCTGAATCAAAATCTTGATGTGCAGTAGCATTAATTATATCATCTTTGGTTTGTTATAAGTCCCTTTGAAATTTAGGACCTCATTTATGAAAAGGGACGCATCGATGCATAAAAATAGCGATGCGTCACTTTTCATTGCGCCCTCCTTGCGACATGCTGGATGCGTCATATTTATAGTATGATGCATCATGTCGTTAGGAGTAACAGATACGTCAGTATTTCTGTCGTATCTGTAGGCGCAAAAATGGCGCATTGCTGAAATGCCAGAAACCGGTCCTAGGAAGCTTGTTTTCGGTCCAGGGAAGATATGGCTTGGCAGTTCGGGCTGGACTGTTCCAGGCACAGAGTTAGACTGATTTGCATATGGCCATGTCTGAACTTAGGGTGGCAGAGTGGGCTAAATAACGGTGATGGATCAAACACTGATCTGTTGACTGGGTGTGAGTGTTTTATTGATTCAGATGCTCCGTCCATCACCCCCCCCTTTTGTACCACTTTGTTCGCCATAAGTTGGCAGGGTATGCTCAGATGTGAGTCCCTTGCTCACTTTGCCACTGGATTCAAGCAAGCCTGGCTGATGATGGCTGAAATGCCATAAACCCGTCCTAGGAAGCTTGTTTCTGGTCCAGAGAAGATATGGCTTGGCAGTTTGGACTGGACTGTTCCCATGAGGCACAGGGTCAGACTGATTTGCATATGGCCATGTCTGAACTGGGGTGGCAGAGTGGGCTAAAGAACGGTGATGGATCAAACCCTGATCTGCTGACTGGGTGTGAGTGTTTGATTGGTTCCGATTCTCCGTCCATCACCACCCCCTTTTGTACCGCTTTGTTCACCATAAGTTGGCAGGGTATGCTCAGACGTGAGTCCCTTGCTCACTTTGCCACTGGATTCAAGCAAGCCTGGCTGATGACGGCTGAAATGCCAGAAACCGGTCCTAGGAAGCTTGTTTCCAGTCCAGGGAAGATATGGCTTGGCAGTTCGGGCTGGACTGTTCCCATGAGGCACAGGGTCAGATTGATTTGCATATGGCCATGTCTGAGCTGGGGTGGCAGAGTGGGCTAAAGAATGATGATGGATCAAACTCTGATCTGTTGACTGGGTGTGAGTGTTTGCTTAGTTCAGATGATCCGTTCATCACCACCCCCTTTTGTACCGCATTGCTGGAGTGTGTCACAAAAGTGATGCACTTCCAGCAAAGGGTCATTTCACATGGGCAAGTCACATTTCAAATGTGCCTGCGTCAGTGTTACGCCTGCTGTGAGGCTGGCTTAAGATATTGACGCATTTGCATCCTAGAAGTGGCGCAGTGAAATCTCATAGAATTCACTGCATCACTTGTATGAGGCTTACTTGCGTCTGAATACCCACCCTGCATACATTATACCTGGCGCAGGTATAATGTGGCGCAGGGGTTTACAAAGTGACACATCTTCCTAGATGCATCACTTTGTAAATATGATGCAACATTGCGCATTTTTTACACCGCTGGTGCGTCAAAAAAAGTGATGCACCGGTGGCGCAAAAGTGACGCAAGGGCTAATAAATAAGCCCCTTAGTGCTCCACTCAACGTTTGCCTTGTGTCTGTCTCAAATGAAAAGTTTTAGTAGAGAAATTTGGAACATACTTTGCGTGAACGTTTGCTAGCCCCATAAATGATGACAGATCAGCTTTATTAATAGGGGCAGAGGTTAATCTAATTGCATCTGCCAATTTTAGGTTAGGTTTTAATCTGTAGCTGTTGACTTCAAAACCAAGAGAGTCACACTATTAACAGAAAACTTGCACTTAGAGTATTCTGCTTTTAAATTGCTCTTGGTCCCATATACCCCAAAACTGCTCAAGTTTGGCATCATGATCTTTGTTGGCCATTTGCATTTTTAAAATATCATCTTACATTGACTTGGCACCTTTTATTTTACCCAAAGCTGAAACATTAGCCTTTGGAAAACGTAATTTGTTGCCAACCCAAAAAGTATGAGTTTGAATTGGAAAAGCCCCTCATTTATCATATCATTTGCAAGCTTCCTATAATGGATCTGGTGGTATGTTGCTCAAAGATTGATCATAAAAAGTCACCTAATGTCTTTAGTCAGTCAGTCAATCAGTTCAACTTTATTCGGATACAACAGTACCCATAAAAGCACACAAAACAAATGCATCACAATAATTAATACAAAAGATTTAAAATACAATATACAGATTTCGAAAGTGACTTGTGCAAAACTGTCCATCATATCAGTATATGTAAATGTTAAAAAGAAACACATCACAGTTTATGTTAAGCGGTATCAGGGTCCATCATGGATCTCCGCGCCCTTATTGCGGTTTTTTAAAAAGTGCTAGTGCGAAAGATAAGTTCAACATCATCTAAATCTATTATTAATTGATATGCTACCTCCAGAGTAATTGGTATTCTTTTATTAAAATAGGGACATAAGAACTGTTTAAAATATTTGATATATTATTTACAGAAGAATATAAAGTGCATAATAGTTTGCTCGCTCCTCCCATCACAAGAACACAGGTTAAAATTCGAATTTGGGCTATGGCCAAGTGGGAAGCAAAGTGTGAATCGAATTGTACCAGCTGTCAATCGAAACAGTAAACTCGTCTCCCAATGGCTCATTGGTAAAGACAAATACGTATGAAGCGGATAACTATACCGTTCAATAAGCATATAGTTGCGCACAGTTGTTTTCCTGGCCTCTACCGTCTCCCGCTCATCGTTTTATAGGTAGTACAGGGTGTTCTGCATTTCCTTTTTTGCAACTGGGACTGCTAATGTGGGGTCCCAGAAAACACTTTCCCTATTTATACTACGCAAACTACTTAGGACACCGCTCAGCCATGGGATGTCTAAGCCCTTATCGCAGCTTAAACAGTCCTTGAAAATCAGCTGTGTCAGGGAGGCTGCTTCGTTCTTCCACACTGCAATCCACATAAGTGCTGGACGTGCCGGATAAAATCAGATATAAAATTAATATTAAGTTCTTTGTGGCATATGTATTGGGAGTAGAAATTGCGGTGTTCAATAATTTTCTGCAAAACCTATTTTCTTCCTGCTGAATTACTGAGCAGTTGGCCGCGTCCCCAGATCTCAGCGGCATATGTGGCCACCGGGGTGCACTGAAGTTTATACATTTTCTGTACAGCTAAAAGCGCACCCGTGGTCTTAGGGCGAGGTAAGCTGAAGATCGAGATGGTGGCCTTTGAGAACTTGCTCCTGGCGTGAGATAAATGCTCACTCCAGGAGCCGTTCGCAGCAAAGGCCAATCCGAAATAAACAAAGGATCTTCCCCAGATCAGTTTTTGGCCGTCTATTGTAATTGGGCCTATGTCACGCTTCCCCGGACCACTACTCATCAGGAATGATTTCTTAAAATGTACCCTCAGGTCTAGTTTTTTCATATAATTGTTAAAATTTAGAACAAGAAGACGCAGTGATTTTGGGGTACGGCCTATGAGAACCGCATCGTCTGCGTAAAGCAGCACAGGGATGGGTTCATTATTAATATATGGGACGTCTCGGGAAGCCAATCTCAAGGAGGCATTGAGGCCATTGATATATATATTAAAAAGCAGGGGGGCCAACACGCAACCTTGTCTGACCCCCCTGCCGATATCAATGAGCCCCGAAACCTCTCCACCCGCCCCAATCCTTACTTGGGCCTTCAGGTCTCTAAGCAAATATGCCAAGAAATTTACCAAGGTTTCATCCAGACCTCCGGCCAAAAGGATTTCCCACAGCCTTGACCTATTCACTAGGTCAAAGGCTGTGGACAAATCCATAAAAGCCATGTAGACGGGGGACTTCTTTGCGGTAGCATATTTACCAATAATCAGTTTTAGGTTGAGGCATTGTTCCTTGGTTCCTACCTTGCCCCTAAACTCCAACTGACAAGGATCTAGGATGTCATTTACTTCTATCCAGTTCACAATTTTATTGTACAGGACTCTACCTAAAATTTTGAGGGTATTGTCTATTAGGGAGATAGGTCGGTAGTTACACGGAAGAGATCTGTCTCCCTTCATGAAGATCGGAACTATTATACTTCTGACCCAAGTCTCAGGTATCTTATATTCAAAAGCAGAGGGGCCCAGAAGGCCGGGTTCCACTTGATTAGATCAATGGGTAGCCCAACTGGGCCCGGCATTTTTATTGCCTAAACTCTGGTTAATTGCTTCAACTACTTCTGAAATACTAATATCTATGGGAGTTGGATTACCTGGAATGAGGGTTAATTCGCATGGAGATGGAGTGGAATAAATAGTTGAAAAGTGAACCACCATGCGTCGCTAGCTATATTACAGCTGATCGGAGTTCGGGACAGGCCATTAGGGCCGACTTCCCTGACCGCTGCCCAGAAGATATTACCATTTTTTAGACTAGCTGCCTCAGACAGTTTGTCCCATCGTTCCCTCAAAAGTTTGTTCTTCCTGTATTTAATAGTCTCCTTATATTCCTCTCTAGCCTGCTTAACTCCTATGGAGCACCTTGGGGTGGTGGTTAATGCCCTATGTAGGTTTCGATTCGCTCTGGAACAATCGTGATTAAACCATTTTTTTTTTTTTTTTTAGAGCGCACGGCTACTCAAAAAGAGTGTCCCGGCGCTTTTAATTGAATAAACCATCTAGGGGTGAGTGCCACCTTCGGGGGATGTTTAGAGAGTATGGTTTTGATCGTCTGGCAGATCTTCCTAAAATCCTTGATTATCTGCACTGGTGATGATTCTAATGAGAGGCAAGAGTCGATAAGTGGCATATTACCCTTTACCAATTTCTTGAAGGTTTCTGAGTTATCAGCCCCCTTCCACCACAATCTTAGGTTATCAGTTGATACTACTAAGTTTGCAGTCCCACATTCGGTCTGAAAAATCGGCCGTCGCGCTGTGTATGTCGTTACCTTGATGGGGTTATGGTCTCCGAACTCAGACTAATGTCTTGTTTTTTTTTTTTTTCCTTTTGTCCTCATTGTGCATCACTTATAGTAAGGAGTTATCAGGGTCGCCCCTTTTCCCTTTCGACCGTGCCCTGAACCTATCCACCGGGTAGGAACCGAACGGGAACGACAGGGGACCCTTTACTTCCAAGTACTATTATAGAAGGTTACTTTTCGGGGTGGGTTGAGCTAGCCATCATGGCTACTCTAATAGGCCTTCGACCTTAGTGAGTGTTGCTTGCACTTAATCATAGGACGTTATGGTCTCCGAACTCAGACTAATGTCTTTAGTCATTGTTTTTTTTCTTTCTTTTGTCCTCATTGTGCATCACTTATAGTAAGGAGTTATCAGGGTCGCCCCTTTTCCCTTTCGACCGTGCCCTGTACTTATCCACCGTGTAGGAACCGAACGGGAACGACAGGGGACCCTTTACTTCCAAGTACTATTATAGAAGGTTACTTTTCGGGGTGGGTTGAGCTAGCCATCATGGCTACTCTAATAGGCCTTCGACCTTAGTGAGTGTTGCTTGCACTTAATCATAGGACGTTATGGTCTCCGAACTCAGACTAATGTCTTTAGTCATTGTTTTTTTTCTTTCTTTTGTCCTCATTGTGCATCACTTATAGTAAGGAGTTATCAGGGTCGCCCCTTTTCCCTTTCGACCGTGCCCTGTACCTATCCACCGTGTAGGAACCGAACGGGAACGACAGGGGACCCTTTACTTCCAAGTACTATTATAGAAGGTTACTTTTCAGGGTGGGTTGAGCTAGCCATCATGGCTACTCTAATAGGCCTTCGACCTTAGTGAGTGTTGCTTGCACTTAATCATAGGACGTTATGGTCTCCGAACTCAGACTAATGTCTTTAGTCATTGTTTTTTTCTTTCTTTTGTCCTCATTGTGCATCACTTATAGTAAGGAGTTATCAGGGTCGCCCCTTTTCCCTTTCGACCGTGCCCTGTACCTATCCACCGTGTAGGAACCGAACGGGAACGACAGGGGACCCTTTACTTCCAAGTACTATTATAGAAGGTTACTTTTCGGGGTGGGTTGAGCTAACCATCATGGCTACTCTAATAGGCCTTCGACCTTAGTGAGTGTTGCTTGCACTTAATCATAGGACGTAAATACAAAGAAATAAAGAAATAAAGAGAAAGAACATAATAAACTATCAAACATTCCAACATTATAAACCCCGATGATGGTTTTCCCACAACTCCCAGAAACTACATTTTTTAGAAAATGGCTTCTTCTTTTTATCTAAGTTATAAATTTTAAGCACTGAAGAAAGCCACTCATCCAGTAGCGGAGCTATTGGTGTGATCCACTTTACACATAGCTCTCTTCTGGCTAATAGAATCAAGAGAAACACGAGATTTTCTTCCCGTTTTGTTAGTCTGTCTGCTGATGGAGACCCCGACACCCCAAAAAAGACGAAGTCCATACTCACGGTTAACTGTTTTCCCAAAACCTCTTCTTAGGTCTTACCCACTGCCTTCCAGAAACCATCGAGATGGGGGTACTGCCAAAACATATGCAGGTCATTGGCCTTCGGTAATCCGCATTTCGGGCAGGACTTCACCACAGGTCCGCTAAATTTTGATCATTTTTCCGGCGTCCAATAAGCCCTGTGGGTTGTATATAAGTGATTTCTTTTTAATGCCACAGATGTTACTATTGACCAGCATTTGCTCATTGATACTTGCCATAGGAGGTTTGTATCCAGCGTTGGCAGATCATTCCCCCAGATTCTCTCCGGTATCTGAAATTCCTCCTCCCCTGATGTTATGAGGGCCCAATACCAGAATGATACTTCTTTCTTGAAGGGTTTCTCCAGCATTTCACTTTCCAGGGTTGTATTGCCTGTTTTGGTTTCCTTAATTGACTTTGCCCAGCTTAAGAGTTGATAATATTTGAACTTAGCTAGAGAAAAGTTCGTGATTTCATTTAATATTTCCCACTCCAAGATTTTATTCTGATATAGTAATTGCCCCCATACTGCAATTCCCGCTGATTTTAGGGGGATCGACAGAGAGTCTTTAAGACATTCCGGAGTGCAAGGTGAGTCCCAAATAGGAGCTTTATCGCTGTAAAGGGGGATATTCACAGTAGACCTGATGCAATACCATAATTTAGCAGCTGCCCTTAGAGTCTTCAACTTACATTTTTTTTAAATTTCGGGTGACCGAATTTAAAAAGGAAGTGACTGGTGTTATTTGTCATTTTCTGCATGTACAATGGGTAATTTTCATATGGGCCTAACAAAATTCTATCATGTTTGAATTGGAATGCTCTACAGTATTCTAAAATATCTGGGGTGGCTAACCCACCCTGGTTTTTCCTTCTCCTTATTTTGGTCCAAGCAATTCTAGGTTTTTTCGATGACCAAATAAAACTTGATAACTCTCCCTGGATTTTCTTAATAGACTCCCTATTAAACTCTAACGGTATGGCTCCAAAAATGAACGTAAACTTCGGCAGGACTGACATTTTAAGAATGTTTGATTTACCCAGAATAGACAACGGTAAGCCACTCCATACTTTCAGCAATCTTTTAACTTCTACGTGAACTCTAGGGATGTTAATCTGGGGAACCTTATCTAGATCTTTAAACAAGTCAATACCCAGGTATCTGATTTTTTCTTTATTGTAGGGGCTCAAGAAGACCTCATTCCACGTCATGGTCTCTGTTTTAGACTTGTTCATTTGGTAGCCCGAGATTTTCCCAAAGTTAATTGGAGTCTCCTCCGTTGCTTCAAGGGCCTCTTTAAGATGACAGGTAAATATCATGAGGTCATCCCCATATAGTGTCTTTAGTCCTTGTTACCAGCACATCAATTTTTGGTAAAGGGGATCTGTTTTTAATTATGCGGCTGTCAGATAATGAAAGTCTACACGTAACAAATGTATCCATTTGTACCTCTGGTTATCACAATTAGAGATACGAAATCAAACACATCAACAGGTTTAATTATTTTAGGGAAAGCAAGATTGTTTAAGACCTTAAAAACCTCATCTCTGAAAAAATGTGAATATTCCTGACAAGATGAAATTTAGGACATGCATCCTGCTCGAGTAGAATGCTAAGTTCTAAATCTTTCAGCATAGCAATCTCACCTCAAAATATTATAGAGTACTGAGTGAAGAAGTGTGGCTCAATGGTTAGAGCAGGCAGACCTTGATACAGAGCTCTGGCCAGGGACCAGGGTTCGATTCCCGCCTCGGCGGGTCTCCGGCTCATTAATTCCCCTGACTGGATATTCTCGCCTCAGTGCCTGTTCTGATCATGGGTCCCACGCTGCAACTCTGGGCAATAGCTTGCTTAGTCTCCACAACGGCCCCAAAACCGCTGGGATGCCTGGCTGCACCTGGGGGGTGCCCAGGAGTGGACATTTCCAGGGAAAGCCAGGAAGGGTTCCTAAGCGGTATACGGACAGCGCCGGGACACCTCCGGTGGAGGTAGCTGTGCGCTTTACGAATTCCTACATTTACTTCATTAGCATGTTTACCTATGGCTTCCTCCCAACTAACTATCAGGACTTGTTCCACACTATTCAGGGCTAACACAATGTATACATACATCATGTTCATACATCCAAGACCAAAAGTATTTTTGGAAAAGCCTTCTTATTCTTGAATAAGAATACTTGTGTTTTGTAATATAGCATGTTAATTGTCGTGGCACCATAGCCTTCAGTCCTTATGTTTAATCTAAATAATTTGTCACCAGTTTCCCCTACAAATTTCCATACTTCTTCCTCAATAAATGTATGTGGATTCTGAATCCCCCACAACATCCATACCAACCCTTCTGATAGCCATGTAACACACTGGATTGTTTTTGTTTCTTTTGTCACTTTCAAAATTTAGCACCACATTTTCTCTCAAGCTGAGCACATTTTTCTCATTTCGTTGTCACTTTCACTAGACAGCAACTCTTCATTCTCTACTTAAGTACACTTAACTTCAACTCCCTTCTGTTTACAAACCGTTGAGAAATGACCAATTACCCCATAAGAATTAAATAGTTGTCTAATAGCTGGATAGGTCTTACAATAAGTCATGTGGCTAGCACTGTCACATCTGCTACAACTTTGATTCTTACAAAACCATTACTTATCTTTTCACCTACACTGTTTGTTATAACTTTACCTCTAAAAACCCAGCTGCATTTCTTATTTTAAATTGTGCTCATTTTCCCTACAATCTCCCCTTCTAAAATAATGGGGGTTTCAGCTTTCACCACCTTAGCACACCCTCCAGGGATCTCTGCATTACTAACTATTGCAAGAATACATTGTAGTTTTGAGACAACAGTAATCCATAGTCTTTCTTGTTTGCTTGGATTAGCATCATGCATCACAACTTGATCTCTGATAAACTTTGTGTAGTGTACCGAATATGCAGCCAATACTCTTAGGGTAATTACATAGTCATCAACTGTCTTTATTTTCCTTATTTCCATCAAAAGAGCTTATAATGTGTAAATCTTACACATACTTTTGGGGCAAAGTAGCTGTCCAAATTAGCTAAAGCTCTATCAATAAAGTTGCCATCAAAAGCTCCTCCTTCTTTAGGTATTTGTTCATAAATGCTCAACCCAAAGAATGTAGCAAAATGATTTTTATCCTTTCCTGTGACATTCTGTTCTCTTTATCATTTGGGAATATATAATTCAAAAAGTACATTTCCATTCTGTCCACTTAAAACTTTGTTCTCACGGAATGGAAATAAATTCTTTCAGAGAATTAATGCTGATATCCTGCATGCTCATTTTTTACTAGTAAAACAGTTTCATTATGGATCGTAATACCTGGTAATAATGTCAGTTCCATATGAGTTCATCCGAGAAATTTGTAGGCGTAGGATATTAAAATGATTAATACTCCTAAAGGTATTCATGCTTGATGTTTTAACCTTTAATTGTTCTGGTCTTTATCCCTGTGCGCTGTCAACCAGTAACTGAAACGCTTGAGAATTAAAGTTTTATACACGAAATGTATTTATTAAGCTTGCCTAATGTGCACAATGTTATCCAATCCCACTGCAGTCTGGTCTGTTGTGTTTTCCCCAAAATACCCTTTTACTTCATGGTGTGATGTTCTGCTTCTATTCAGTGCTGGTTACATATTACATTTACACACTTGACCTTTCATATGTGCGTGTGCGGCATTACATACCGCAGTGCTTGATCACTATGTCACAATGTGGGATTGTCACAGAAAGGAGTTCTTCTGCTGTGCATGGAAGATAAGTAAGATCTATTTTGTGCACACTCTACCGGTCGGAGGATTATCCCAGTCAGCCTGTGTGCATAAGTTATTAATAATATCAAAGTACCTTGGTTATGCTTAGTTTGGAGAATGGTGTTTCAATAAAGTCACATCATGCTGCAGCGCTGCGTGCCTTTCCTACTTTTAGTGAAACAATTAGTTATCAGTGCGCACGCTTCTGTGGTAGCGATTCACTGGAGTCCACTCAAAAACACTGATACCTCTAATCTTATCTCTTTTCCCTGCCAATTATTTGTTCCTTTCTCCCTCTTGGTGCTCTGATGGATCTTCTTTAGTGTTAAGAGTGGTTGGATATAAAGGGTCCCAACAGTCATCCAATGAGGACCAGGAATTGGATAACTGACCTACAAACCAGATATCAGACTCATGTAGATTACTCTCAAGACAATACTATAAAGATAAAAGATTATCACGGCAAACCCAAATTTTCTGAAGAAACCCAGATGAGCCAAAATCATCCACACTAAGGGCCCGATTACGAGAAAGACGGGTGGCGGCGGGACAGCCGCACCACCAAACCTGAGTGAGAACCGCCCGCCGTATAATTACTTTTTCAGTGAGTGGCAGTTGATTCTTTGACGTTCTCACAACAGCGCCTATTTATTAGATACCGCAATGGGAACATCAAAGGAAGTTCCACCACAGCATGGACTGTGAAGTCCATGCCCAGCTGGAACTGGGGGTGCATGCACACAGGGGGGACACTTCTTGGCATGGCGGTCCCGCCAAGTATACTAATGCCTCTTGACTACCGTGGCACTCCAGAGAATGATGGTCCATTGGCGGAGTCGGCTGTCCCAGGGTGGTACAACAGGCAAGGTCGTAATGTGACGGTTAGAAGACCGCCACAGCACCATCAGTCTGGCAGTCTGAGGACCGCCAGACTCATAATTAGGCCCTAGGGGCTCACTTAAAGGTATACACAATTATTAATCTGTATACCTTTAAGTGAGCATTAGTATTTGATGTTGTGAGAACTCACTAATATGATCTCCTTTGGTCATTAGTAAACCCAAATTAGGAAAGACACATTCACTTGAAGAGAAACAATCATAATAGCTGAGTTGAAGTGGCAAGTTGGTTTATTTTATCAATATTTAAGCAAATGAGTGCATCAGTAAATCAGATTATAAGACAGATTGGACAAATTCTAATAGGACATTCAAAAATAAAGATACCAAAGGTCAAGAGTTTAGGAAGGGACATGAAACAGGCCACTTCAGGTAGTCTCCCAAGACGGAAGAGACCACTAAGCTCACACAGCACTTGCCCCAGTTCAGGTAGGAAGCCAGGTATGTCCGCATCTGGCAAGTTAGGATTGCCAAGGAAAGTTCCGCAAAGAATTCCTTAAGTAAGGAATTTGCCAGCAGTCCATCCATCACCATCAAGAGCGCTAACTAGCCAGCCAGCTGCCCCAGTGCCAACGACAACTCCAATGTCAGCCAGCACTTGTGAGTTAAATCAGGCAATATTATATTCTTAAAGTTCCGAAAGGTGACACTTCCTTGAATCACCTCATCTGGTCAGACCACTCAGTCCATTAGTCAGTTAGGATGGGTAACGTAAAGAAGACACAAATTGTAGACAAATAGGTGGGACAATTACGCAGTCCTTAAGCATTTCACTATGTGAAAGGTTAGAATAATGCTCCTTCAGCAAGAGCACATCAGCACATTCAAGAGGACAGCTTCCCAGGCAGCTGTTCAGGATTGTATCAGAAATTGTAGCAAAGTATCTTGTACAATACATAAGTACTCAGGTGAGAAAAGCCTGTTGCATGTTATTGGTTATACTGAGGAATTCTCTCACAAAAAGTATGATTCCGCAAGTCAAGGCGTTTTATGTATGCAGTTAGGCCTATATTAAATTAAGCTAACATAACATGTAATATATAGAATTATTAAGCACATATTTGTAGGAAATACAAAGATGTCTAATGCACTTGAAATCGTTTGGTATGGTTACAAATAACACATGTCAATATTGTAGAATTCTGCATTTCAAACGTACCAACATGTAAATACATTTAAAATCCTACTGTATTAAATTCGTTTTAGGTGTATAGCATGAGCACATGCATGAAATACAATCCATGAAAGTTTCACAAATGCCACATTAATTAGGAATGTGCAGCACCTATTTTCCCTTGTCATTTTGGTGCACACATTTACACACACAAATAAATAAGTTTAATATATGCTGTCATCATGATCAGGTTAAATCTTAACATTTGATTGATTCTTCAATACTTATATGTTCTCATAAATGATAATAAAGAAGGATTCGAGGTAAACTCTATAATGTGACAATTCACCATTTACACATTTCTAGCACAAGTTAATGAAATATTGTTCTTTGCCAATTAGTAAATCACATTTTATATTATTTGTACGAATGATGTCATCTAGACTACATCTTTGCTGCATGCTTTTAAGTTGCAATAACTAAAGGTTCTCTTGTCATGTTTTCTTGAATGTGTATTTGGTGCACGTTTATTAATTTTCTCTCATAAAGAGTCATGATCAAATTTCTCATATCGCAAAAAGTTTAAATGCAATATCCTCTCCAACACTTTCAATTCTCAGAACTCATTGCCAGGTTTTGTAGCATAGTACCAGCTTCCAATAATCACATAAGGTGGACATATATTATACACGTTTAATTAGAAAGACGCTTGCAGCCTAGTACAGAGTCCTTCAACCTCCACTTCTCACCAACCACCTCTTCTTCTGCCTTCCAAGAATATAGAACATAGAGCGCCAGAATGGAACAGGCTATCGTGAATGGTGGAAGCAGGGTGAAGCAAACAAAAGTGTGAATATACCCTTAAACACATCTACAGAAAATCAAACAAAAGTGAACTATACCACTGCACACTCCCTCTCTAAAATATAAATGTAAATCCGTAATTGTAAAGTGCAAACCACTCACCCTTACGGGTCTCAAGGCGCTGTCGTGGAAATTAAGTGAGCTATTGCCCAGAGTCACATGGTGCTGAGCTGAGCTGCCGCCAGAGCCTGGGGATGGAACCATGAACCCTGTGGTCCGAAGTCAGCTGTCCTGGCCGCTGCACCACACCTCTCCACTTGTCTCTTCTTGTGATCTCCGCTATTCCTGCAGCATAATTCCTGGGAATCTGCAAGTGGCAGCCCTTGGCCTTGGCTAACAGTCCTGCTTTCTGCTGGCTTGTCCTGTATTTGTGGGGTCAGTTTCATTTCCAGCAGTGAGCTGGTGTGGGATGCCAAAAGTCCCACATGTTGCCACTTTCAGGACAAGCAAGGCAACTGATAATCAAGAGGATTTAAGCTATCCGAAGGGACACCAAGAACTGTCTGGCAGGGTGTCACTTCCTGTTTTCCTACTTGGATGGAGAAGTCGGAGTACTGCATTGGTAGTGCACAATCCCGTTCCAGGAATACCATCACCTTTACAGATGCCCGTATGGTAAGTGAGCACCTACATTGTTAAACAGCACTGAATGTGTGAATGAAATAGTATTTATTTATTCAATTCTGCCTGATTAAAAGTACCCACATATTGTCAGACTGAGGAACAGAAAGAGTATGATTTGCTCACTTTCAAACATGTTGCTAAAGTAGGAGGCCTAATACTGCAGTACTACTTGCTGGAAAGAACATAACTTTACTTGCATATTACTTTTTGTTGACTAGTCCACCAAATAGGGTATTGTCTAGCTTCTTAGCCACCCCATAAACACTGAGGTAATATACAGTCCAGTTTTTAAAGCATATGCATTAAATATGAGCTCTTAGAAAATTGTAAAGACTCAAAAGCTTTGAAAAAAATTAGCTTTAGAATAAGTTCAAAAAGTGAATGCCCAGTGTCACAAAATATGTCCAAGTGGGGAGGCAGAGATTAAAAGCCAAGGGTCTTATTTTGAGTTGACTGTATAATCCATCAAAATCATGGTTATTGTCCCATACTCTGTATTACAAGTACATTATATCCTACAGTGGCAGGGGTGGGGAGGGGGAAGTTGACAGAAGACGGAATAGGGCAAATAAAATAAGTAAATAAATACAACCACTTACCTTGCTCTCTCATTGTATGTGGACTCCCCCCCCCCCGCTCAGCCCACTACTCTTACCTGTACCAGCCGCGCCTGAGTTTAAGAGATTTGTGCTGAAATGCCGTATGATATAGTTATTGCTTACTTATGGTATGGAACCCCAAAAGTGCACCCCACAATACACCCTTGCACCCTAACAGACATCTTGAAGCACAAAGTGTCTCTGTGAGCGCAGTGTCCTTCGAAGTGCTAATGGACAATTGGTTACCCTAGTTCAACAACTGGTCTCCAATAACTCAAGCCCCCTGCGGAAATGCAGATGAAATTATTGGGCAGTCCCTCCATGAAAGTGATAGCAGTACACCCCAGTAGAGTGAAACACATGACCATGTCCTTTGACACACCTTTCCCATTAAGACTAAGATAAAACTTAGAGACCGTTTATCTATCCACTCATTCATTGTCTTTAGGTATTTACTAGTCGAGGGAGCTTGTATACGCTCACTGTAGATCACTTCCTCTATTGAAGTCCCCTCAGCAAAGGCTCACTCAACTAATGCAAAGAAGAAAGTCGTAATTGAACCTTTGACGGAGATCATTATGTAAAAGTTATTTTGAAACAATTTTCATTTACCCAATGTAGTGCCTTCATCAGTGTGTCTTTTTGTACTCATGCTAAATCGTATAGAATTTCATAGAAATCAGACATGAAGCTGTGCAAATGTGCGATTTGCTCCTTTTTGGGCTTTCACGAACGCTTTTTATTTAGAAATTCTATATGCTGCACTTTTGTAGTTGGTACAATTTTAGTTTATGCATACAATATAAGCCACATTTGCACACTTCTTATTAATTGCCCTACAGCTTATGTGTGTGAGAGGAATATTTGTATATTTATTGCAAAATACCGAAACACGTATTGCTATTTGACTGTTAAGAAATTAATCATTTTCTGTACTAGCGATTAAAGACAGATGATGCAGAGAAGACATGATGGCAAAATAATAGAACATGAAACTTGGAAACAAATATACCTAGCCACGTGACATATTAATGACTGAAATATAAATCATATATGTTTGTGCCTGGGCGTGACAGAGCAAGGGGGCTAGCAAGTGCCTATATAAAAAAATAACCAGTGAATGCAAACATGTTCCTTTCAATCACTTCCAGTGTTCATGGAATGTACAAAGGGTCTTAGTATTTTGCTGTACCGGTCACAACGTTCCAATTCACTGCCACTGTGTGCTTTTTTCAGACTGAAGTCGGCAGTGACATCTTTAAAGATCTCAAAGTAATCTGCTTATCATTTATTTATTCCTCATTCGACTAGCTTGGCATTCGTGAAGCATCATTTGCATTTTTCATGTCTTTTATAGGTTGCTTTGTGGGTGTAATATAAGGCAGCAAAATATTTAAAAGGGGAGCAATAGGCGTCATTGTAAAAGAGTTGCATATTTCAATCTATCTGGAACAAAACTTCATTTTAATAACTTGCTTTCAGTTTTTACCGAGAAGCAATTTTCACATACAATGTCACAAAATGTAAATGTACTTCCTTTAAAGTTCTTAACTTTTCACAAGTTCAATAACAAAATAGACGTATTTGTGAAGCTTGTCTAAAGATTGCAAACCTTGGTAAGGCTATGATTAGCAATAGTGGGGTTTTTGAAAGAGACTCACTGAGGGTCCCATTTAAAACAAGCATTTACAATGCAATGGTCTCGGCATTATTAAAGGTAGAGCTATTGGCATTGCTCATGACATTTTTTTTTTTAAATCATACATAAATAGCATGTCATTTACATTGCCAATAGCTTAATCGTTAAATAAATGGCATTGTAATGTACAATGCCAATAGCTTTTGTAAAGTGTATCGCTGCTTGTGAGAGCTCTACGCACATGCAAGGTGTCCTGCAACATGCGTATGTATCCTTCCTCTGTATCAGCGATTGCTGGCACCTTACTTCTCCTATGACCACTATGAGTGCCAAAAGAGTCCTACATTTGTGCCTTAAAGAAATCTGACCATCCTATCTGTGGCGTCTCTTTGGGGACGGCTGTGTCCGCATTCTTCTGGAGTGTCTTTGACTGGCGGCTTTGGGGAAGGGGTTATGACCGGGGTCTCATAGAAGAGCAGCAGCAGCAGTACTTAGGGATGAAAGCGGAGTTCTGGGTCCTTCGGGGTGTGCTTAGTGGATGATTCTCTGGGCTCGCAGCTCTACTAGACTTTCTTGCGATAGCTGTAGCCTAGATTTCCTGAGGATCGCTGGGGCCAAGAACTCCGGGAATAGACTAATGGTTGATTTCTGAGAGGGGAGCTTTGGTACGGTGCCCCTGCAGGAGTAGGGAATCTCTTACAGTATTACCGGGGGAAAGAGGGTTGAGTTCAGAGTCTCCCATGTCTTTGAATTACTTTCCTGGGGATGCTACAGGCTAAGACTATGGCTGATGTCTAAGAGGAAGGGTTATGACGGGGTCTCCTGGAGGTTTGCGACAGGAGAAGTTCCTGGTGGCAGTCTCGGAGACATGAGCAATCTGCTGTGCAATACCTTTGCAGACTCACCAGCTCAGCGTCCTATCTCGCAGCCATTCCAAGAGAGGGAGTCAGAGCTCCCATTAGTCTTCTCAGGGATCCTTGGCGTTAGCTCTTATGCTTCCCTCCGACCTCTGGCACTTCTCATCTACGACACACTGATCCGGAAACATTCCTTATACGCTAGTGCGCATGCGCGGGTCTTTGAACTAGGCAAGCGTCTCGCTCGCTAATGCGCATGCGCTGGCTAATCTTAGCTTTGGGAAAGCAGACTGAGACTAAAAGGAAAACATCAAACCTAGCTTTGCGGTCGCCTCGGAACCCGTGTTGAATTAGTGAAGTAGAAGTGCCTTTATTCTTTATTGTCCTGACACCGTACAGAGAACGAAACGCCCCTCCGGTAAGCAAGAAAATGCGTAACGCGGCCCGGGGCTCCTGTGAGCGATGGAGAGTCCCGGGGCCGCCAGCAGGAGGTTACACAAGTGTTGCAGGGCTCCCTTGACCAAGAGGGAGCCCCGTGAAAGGAGCTGGCAAGAGCCGCAGCGGCGGAGTCCCCGAGATTGGCCCGGTAAGTTAAAAAGGGCTGGGGGGGTCTTGGTGAACTTGTGTGTGTGTGTCTGTGTGCGACGGGGGGGAGCACTCGTGTGTGTGTGCACGCGCGTGTGTATGTGTAGGGGGTGTCTGTATGTGCGTGCGTGCATGGGCGCTCATGTGTGTGTGTGTCTGTGTGAATGCGCGACAGCAGCTGGCCACAGCGAGCGCGTTCACGTGCGCGTGCGCGTTTCAAATCACCTCCAAGGCGATGCGCGCGGCCAGGATTTTCTCCTGGAAAGCAGACATGCCGACAATAGGTTCTCGGCGAGAACGCGCTTCCGCGCGCTTAGCCGAGACCTAAAAAAAAAAAAAGGAAGAAAAGAAGTTTGATCCTGTAGATTGTTTTTCTGCAATGGCAGCATTGTGATTGGCTGGGACGCTGACCACACAGGCATCTATGGGGAGGTCGTTTTCTCCATGCAGGCTGCATGCTGCCTACATGGAGAAAATGACAGTTTGCTCATGACTGGTTTGGTCGGTCCTAGTGGGTCGACCAAACAGTCGCTACATTGGGCTAGCCACTCCTTCCCTGCCCTGTTGCAGGACAGCCCAGATGCCCGCCCCCAACCAAACCCTTCTGCTCTTTCGCAGTGCGAGACGCAGTAACATAAAATGGTATACCATTCTATGTTACTGCTTCTCGCACTGCAGGAAAGCAAGTTGGGGCCACACTCCCCCGCCCACAGGGAGGAGCCGCCCCTTCCTCTGATGTTGTCTAAGACAGCTATGCTCAGGGAGGGAGTCTCACAGTGTAGGCACCTCCCGGCAACCACTAGATGAGAAAAGGAGGCATTGTTCAAGTGTCTGGAATACTGTGTTCTATCCCTGACATTTGCAGTCTTGTATGATGAGTAGGCTGTGGTAAATGTTTCATTTGTACATGAATCTGTGTCAGTGCCCAAAGATTTTCTCAAATGCCCTCCAATACCACTGCCAAATGTCACAGTTGCCAAATACCAAATCCCTCTAGTCTTGATTTCACCTCATGCCTCTTTCATCCACTTGCATAATGTGCTGCCTTTCATCATGTTCTTGCATCTACATACTTTCTCCCTTTGTCACTGTTTTTCGACTTTCTTATCTTCCTTCTTTGCCTCTTTGCTGCTTTACTCTTTCTTGTTCTGGGACAAAATCTGATATTGAAAATAAGTCTCAGTCCCCAAAAAGAATGATGGTGGGCCTGCTAGCAACCACTGGCTCAAATTAAGCACTGTGACATTTTGCATGTTGCTAAGCAGCATTCGAATTAATGCTATACAATCGTTGATCAACAGAAGGAAATCTCAATAAACTCCAGGGAATCTGGGAGATAATATGAGTATCAGTAAAGAAAGGACGTTTATTTTTTATTTTTTACAGGAACCCGATTAAAGTGTATAAATTATTATTTTATTAAACTTGAAATAGTTTAAAGATTATTTCTTTTGGTAGTATAAGACGGAAAAAGACGGAATGCCTTGATGCTCAAGTTAGCAAAAATATTTATGAAATAAAATTTCATGTACATGCGAAAAAGGATTGTTAGGCGTACATAACAAACGAGAAACCCAAACGGAGCATACTAATGGACATACCATAAAAACAGACAATAGAATAATATACAGACAAAAAGTGTGTTTCATGATAATAAATTTGCCATCTACAAAATAGACTCTTACACTAAAAAGACAATGCAGTTGTACAAATGTGAATAGTATAGCACTTATAATGATTATTAAGATTATTGTTGATGTTTTGGTTTCTTAAAGCCGTGTGTACGTGATACAATCCTCAGGATATGAAGGACATTCTCATCTGGTTGTTACCCTATTAAATGATTGTGTAAGAAATTCATCACATCTAGGCAACTGTTTTAATTGTTGGGGGCCTTTGTTAAGATTAAAAACAATGGGACTCCCTTGAAAATGATGTTACAGGGGATCACATGGGATAGGTTAATATGTGTCTTGCCTTATATAGTCCCTTACAGGATCAGTGGCAATTTATCAGGACCAATGCTATTTTGCCTAAGCTATGCAGAGGTGTCTTACTCAGATAAATTAGAAATGCCCAATCTGAAAGACCCAACATCTGTGTCAATAGAGTTTTGAGGTTCCTTAATTTTGACTCCATCTTACATTTGTCGTCATTTTATGTTGCCTTTACACAGGCTGCATGATTCACGAAGTGTTTTTGCCCTTTGGACTGCAACGTGTTGAAAACCCCCTCTGTCCTTGCTTTGAAACCCACCTCAGACACCAGCTGGCCTAACTAATTCTTGTCTGAACTACCTAATCCCTGTATCAACTATCTGTTAGCCTTCAGTATTCTTCTCTTGTCGTATCTTATCTTTTGGCCTTCGCTATTCTCTCCCTGTGTTTTCCTATTCCACAACCTTTTCCTTTGAAGCACGCAAACATGTACTGCCATTATTGACTGACCTATAGGTGGTGTAATTGATTAACTTATCGTTGGGCAAAAGCACAACTCAAGGAGAATGTTCTGGTTACATGATGCCTTTTTATTGTGAATGTTTGTCTATTCGCTAATATTTGGCAGATCCTGTATGACCATATTAGGTATTTTTGCATGTTTGCAAAAGCTAGGACTGCCCCTTTCTTTTATGCTGAGTTTGTAACCCTAATCATATAAAAAGCCTCTGTGTTCTGTACTCTTTAGACTACCTCATTCAGTTGTTACGGCTTCTGTGTGACGTGGCCTCACTTAATTAAGTTTAATAAAGATGTCTTTTCATATTTCAGCTTCTGTGCCAAGTTCTTTATTATCAAGTACCCCTGAGAATGAAGACTTGAGTTTCTTCAAATGGCGCGGCCAACGTGGGCTTCATCAGAGAAGTGACTTTCTGAAGGAGTGATCTTGTCAGGAGACTGAAATCTACTGAGGAGAACAGGACGGGACTCTACTACTCTGTGCACAGGAATTCTGGAGATTCTTTGTCTCTGCATCCCAGTATATTTCTGATCTTCCTGATTTTGATCCTCCACATGATGTCACTCCTGACTGAGAACCTTTTTGGCGTGAGTATTCTAAAAGAAAAAACACCGTTAGGTCATGTAGAACTTGGCAGTTAGAATTTGGACAATCTTTTGATTGGTAAGAGTAAGGTAGTTTAGTAACGCTTACTGTAGCTTTGGAATTTTGGAATTTGTGTTGGTCAACTTTGGATTTGTAAAGGTTTGTATATGCGAATTGCAATTTGTGTAGACAGGTAATGAGGAGATTTTTCTCCATCTGGTTTTGTTGAACGGTGCACGTACGAAAAGTACATTAAGCACTATTTTGATTATAATACTTGCATTTCCTGCAGTATTTTTGGCATGCCTGTTTTCAAGCTCACAGAGAAGAATGTGTTGCTTTTTTTTAAAGGTACCATAGTGTGATGTGAAGTAAATTAGCCGGTTCCCCTAGAAAGAATATATAAATTGGTTTAGGTTTAAAAACATATTTCTTCCTTAGTGATTTTTTATCCCCAGGGAGTTAAAATATGACAAAAATACAAACAAGTTCTGTGCAATTTTTTTTTGATATGTAGAACGATTTTTGGTGTTCTGCTAGCCAAAGCTAGTGAATTTAGTGTATTTTCGCTTCTTGGATATACATCAGTCTGTTGGGCTGTTTTTACAGTCTTTTGGAACACAATTGAGAAGCGTTTCTTGTAAATATGATTTACAACTAGTATTTGCAAATGGTTTGGTTTAAGTACAGTCTGTGGGCTGTCCTTGGTTTCTGTCCTGAGTATTGATTTGTGGGTTAAATGTGTGTTCACATGTCTATGTGGTTTTCCCATTAGTGCAACTTCTGTAAGTGAATAGTGATGGCGCTATTCACGAAATAAATGGTTAAAGCGCGCCGTATTATGTGTCCTAAGTGTTTGGCCCCTTTCTGTTTATGTCTGAAATTAGCTCAATGTTTGTTCGTGGGTTTCTTGATGTTTTCAGTCTATTAAGCAAAATCTCTAAATGCTTAAACACTAAAATTAAAAATTCACATTCACTAGGAATGAAAAAAAAAGAAGGCCTCAAAAACGAAAATTTTGTGTTATGTAGAAAAATAAACTTATAGCATTTTTTACTTACATACATTGTATTAGATATTAATAAGCAAACACTTTCAGCTGAGGTACATTTTTTGCTGAACTCAGACGCATTGATATGTCTTCGTTTGAAAAAGACTGTCACCGTGCTCAAGTTAAAACTGAGAAGAGAGCTTTTATTACCTGTGAGCAAATAGCTTTTGTCTTGGCAGGTCACAGAATAAACAGGAGTATTTATTCAGCCAGGACTTTGCCCTTAGCTAAACGCGGGTGAATCTTTGTATTTCAGAATAGTGTTTAAAAAAAAAAAAGGGTTAAAAAACTAAGGTTCATTATTTTGTATTACAGGAAGACATTTCAATTAAGGGTTTTCCTCTCTTTAAACATTTTTGTATGCATATTCTTGGCTCTGTTGCTTAATAAAAATTGTCATTTTTAGAAAGAAAATATGTGGCGCCAAATGTTGTCATGTTTCAAGTTAGGCTTCTGTGCTTAGATTTATAAATAAATGCATCTAAAATGATAGGCAAGGGATGCAGCTTGCTTCTATATGTGAAATTACCAAAAATGGCATTATAATTTAATTTAAGTTGTGTTGCACTGCATAATGAGGACATTATGCATATGAAACCTCACTTAGCGCAGGCTTAAAAAAATCATTTTTCTAAGGATTTACATGAGATATGTCTAATGTCTAATCTCTGTAATGTGTAAAGAACATTCTGAGGATGATTAATATGTAACATAATTATAGGATATTTATTTTTAAGTGCCCCAAATACCAAAGTCGAATGTGGGTATTTTTGCCATTTAAAATGGCTTTAAAGTGCCTTAGGCTTCAGTAAATGCATACATTTAGGTATAACACAAATTTGCAGGTTGTTCCCATTTGGGGTTGCTTTTAATGGCTCAGTGAGCCAATGTGCCTGGTGCAGAGGTTTGAGTTTAATATCAGGGTTGAAGGTTTTAACTCTAAGCTGGACCTACTGAAAACGTTCGTCTATTTAAGGTTGATGAGCTGAGTACTGTTGCATAAGGTAGTAACACACAGTTGTTCTAAAGCTGGTATGTTATGTTATTATGTTCTGCGAATTATTCACAGCAAATGTTTTAATAATCTAAGTATAGCAATAAATTGTAGCCCCTAACAGGAGTCATATGTATAACATGTGTTTTTAAATAGAGTGAATTATTGCAGGTTAGGAGGAATTAGGAAGGCATCTTGTCTTTAACAAACTTCTTAGTGAGCAGAACCTGGGGGCTAAAAGAGCTGCAGAGGCTGGCTGGAGTCGAGGTGAGGTGTTATCTTTAGTTTCCCTGTAAACAATGGTAGCAGGCTGTCATGTCGACATCTGGGACCTCGTAAATTAGGGCCTTGTCTCTGTGAAGTCAAGAATGACTTTGCTAAACGGGCCTCTAAAAGGGGGGTTTCTGGTTTCTCCATAAGAACATCAATAAAATTAAAGAACTTAATAAAAGGAAAATATGAAAAAGTTTTTTTTTTAAAGTCCCCACATCATGCTAAATGCTCTGCAAAAATGATACATTTGTATTTCTGCTCTGAAAAAAATAATGTCCGCTAGTTGCTTTTATTTGACAAAAAATGAGGTATTGCATTAAGTTTTAGACAGAAAATAAGACAAAGCTCTTTATTAAAATTGTGAAGGCTACATGCCTAAGTGAGAACGATTTGCCAATTAAGAATTCTTTTTCACAAACTGGAAATTGTGGCACAAAGTTACCATGGAGTGTCAGTGAAAGAATTTTAATTTTAGCTTAATGTTGCAAGCTGACTGACAAGATGGTAACAGTTAAGTAATGGAAATTTATTTTTGTGTCTGTTAATGTGTATCATGTTTGGTCTTCTGATTACAAGTTATAAAGGATATTTGTTTGTTATGAGAAATGTCTCTCTTTTGTGTGTTGTGTATTTTTTATTTTTTGGCTTCAGCCCGCAGATCATTCATGGATTGTTCTGGGTGATTTTAAGGTTGACAAGACACGTGAGTTTTGTTGGTTGAAAAGAGATGTGTTTTTGCGTAACTCCTTTGGAAAGGAAAGTTCAGGTGGTTTTCATGTTTGTGTATTTGGTTCTATCATGAATTGTTCGTGATAGTCCTGTATGCCAGAAGTGACACAGTAGATTGTATTGCCAGCCGATCACGACTGACTAGTGAACAGTTGTCAAAAGGAGGGTAAGGAAAGTAAAAGAAAGTGTGAGGAAAGTAAAAGAAAGTGTGTAAAATAAAATTTGTAATTTTGACTTTAAACCTGAAAAATTAAGCAGGTTTTGGGCTGCAGGTTCACAGTGCATAAAGTACATAACATTGTGTTGTGCGTCACCGCCCATTTACATATACTATTGTTTTGTCTATGCTTTTTTTGTGCTTGATATACAGCAAGTATATCTGATGGCTTGACATGTTCGTTTTGTGCGTTTTTATTTTATGCATGTTTTTGTTGTATGTTGTTGCTTTAGATACTATTACAAGTTCACCTGTGTTGTGAAGGGTTCTACATGACGATGTATATCGCTGCACAACAGTTGGGTGAATTTGCGCTGATACTAAATTTCACAGATATGATATTTTTTCATCCTGTGAGCAAGACAGACAACACTTCATCAGTGTATGTCAAATTTGGCTATAATGGTATTTGGACAAAAATAAATGAGATATACAGGATCAAAGTGTGTCACCTGCTGTTAGTCATGTTACTGCCCCCTTCCCTTAAAGGAACAGGCAGCCCTAGATTTATGTATCCTGATGGACGTAAGGATAAATTATAGATCTGTGACTCTTGTACATGGTGACCTGATTTCTATATTACATTAGTCAGTTTTGTTCTGCTTCCTAAGTAGTGTATGGCTTTGCACCATGAAGGAAACAAGGTTTCATTTTTCCCTGAAGAAGGAACTGGAACATTAGCTGAGATTACCGTATATGGTGTAGCGGCCAGCGGTAGAGCTAACATTTGTGAACTATTCTGATTTTTGTGTATCACCCCCCACTTTTGGTGTTGTGTCACATACCTGACTATCACCCAAGTAATTTCTTGTTCTTCCTATAGATTTTTCTTTTGTCGCTTCTCCCCTGACCGATGTCGCATCGTGCCTAGCTATTGGGGATTTTAGCTGTGACCTAGTCCCATTTCTCTTTTCCATATTCCTTTCACTAGTCAGCTTTTAATATTGTTGATGTATTGTTCAGGTTCACACTTCCAGATTGCAGTAATGTACTAGGAATCCCTATATTATGAATAATTCCCTTTTGTATGACTAGACTGGTTTTTAAGAATTGTCATTAGGCCTACCTCGATGTTTTCCAGTCTGACTGTCAGGGTAGTAATGGACTGGTTAACTGACTCAATACTATAGTAAGACAAGTTTTCCACCTCAATAGGAAATACCTTACATTTATTTTTTTGAACATGATAACTTTTGGTGGGATCAGATGTGTCCTAAATAAAGGAAATAACAGGACTCCCTAGTTCTTGTCTTTTGTTTCCACATTTTTTATCATTAGCCTGTGTATTGTATAGTGCACCTAATGCACAGTTATTAAAAAGGGAGGTATCTACATGTCCCTGATAATTTGTATTATGCAATTTCTCTTTTTAGATGTTTTAGATAAAGAATTTAGGAACACCTATATGTAATCATTGAGAGAAAAAATTTGTTTACCCCATTAGACGATGTCACCATGCGTGAGGACATCCATTTAGATAGAATTCTCATGTAGTTATCTACCCTTAGATGATAGAGGATATGCTCTCATATGGAAACCCAATTGAAGAGATTAGAGGCACTGTTTTGCTTATTGCCTTTGTCTTTGTATTCTATGAGAATGACAGTGTATTTTAGATCATAATAGTGTCTGGCCACTCCTTTGAAAATTGCAGGCCACCTGCTTGCAGTCCCCTTGTTATACAATGAACTGTTTTCGAACTAAATTGAAGGAAACTAACAACTGTGTCCCATTTCCTACGTCACTAGGTTCTGCGGGATTAAGTCACAATAACCTGCGGAACTTTGATGTAAAGCTAATTCCCATCAGTGACAGTCTCAGCACCCAGAAAGTAGCAAGGTTGGATAGTGATCCCCAGCACGCCATCAGTGGTATCGTCAAAGTATTGTGCTTGCTTCATCAGAAGGCGTTGAACATCAGAGAAGAAGGAGGATCTGGTTTTGCCACAGAACCAGAATTTCAGTGTAAAAGAGCGAAAGAGAAGGATTCCTGTTGTCTTGAGGCTTCAGTTTTTCACCTGTCATGTGCTGTAACCTCTGACAGTGTGCAGTCCCTTGAGCCCCTTGGCCTGAGTTTTGGCCACACAATCCATTTTCCTTTGCTCCAACGGAAGTGCAGTGCACCGGAGCATCCAAGATTGGCAAAAGGCATTACATTATGGTGCTCATGAAAGAGCAGCCTGAGCGTTCTCTGACACTGAGTAATGAGTGTTGGAGCCTGAGAATGTAGACCCGGATCTGCATTAGATGATCTGTGCCTTTGATCAATGAAGAGCACACTATCTGTAGTGCCTGCCGCAGAGGAGAGATATTGGTGCACTGCCTTGAGACATTGAGACTTTCGAATGGAAAGGCCTGAATGAAGAGGTCCATGCGGAAGAAAACAACAGAAGCGGATTTGATGGACGATAGAAGCCAGCCAGAGAGGCTTTGAACGGACTCTGGGCATAGCTGGTTGCACAAGTGGTTTTCGTGCGATTGCATAAAATGGGTGTTAGGAGACTGATTCTTGTTATTTTGCTGGCATTGTTTTAAAGTAGTATTCTGTTTAGTAAAAGCAGAATAAAGTCCATTCTCTGTGGAAGAGTATCCCTTTTCATCTGAGAGCATTGATAAGGATCGCCACTGTTTCACCTGAGTATATAATAAGTTTCTGAAATGCATAGGAGCCCTAAAAATGTTATTAGATAATTTTAGGATTTGCTTTTGCTTAGTGTTGCGAAAATGATAATCCTATCTGTAATAGTGGTCATTACTTTCTTCTGCTATCTAAATGTTGAATGCGTTGTTCTCTTTGTATTCCTGATGATAGCTTACATATACCTGCCTTTATAAAATGAGTAGAATGCTCACCTAGCAATGAATTAGGATTTGCCTGTGTAATGGCAAAAGGAGGGTCTGAGGTTCCTGAATTTTGACTCCATCTTACATTTGTCGTCATTTAATGTTGCCTTTACACAGGCTGCATGATTCACAAAGTGTTTTGCCCTTTGGACTGCAACGTGTTGAAAACCCCCTGTGTCCTTGCTTTGAAACCCACCTCAGACACCATCTGGCTAACTAATTCTTGTCTGAACTACCTAATCCCTGAATCAAGTATCTGTTAGCCTTCAGTATTCTTCTCTTCCACAACCTTTTCCTTTGAAGCACGCAAACCTGTCCTGCCATTACTGACTGACCTATAGGTGGTATAATTGATTCACTTATCGGGTTGGGCAAAAGCACGACTCAAGGGAAATGTTCTGGTTACATGATGCCTTTTTATTGTGAATGTTTGTCTATTCGCTAATATTTGGCAGATCCTGTATGACCATATTAGGTATTTTGCATGTTTGCAAAAGCTAGGACTGCCCCTTTCTTTTATGCTGAGTTTGTAACCCTAAGCATATAAAAGGCCTCCGTGTTCTGTACTCTTTAGACTACCTCATTCAGTTGCTACGGCTTCTGTGTGACGTGGCCTCACTTAATTAAGTTTAATAAAGATGTCTTTTCATATTTCAGCTTCTGTGGCAAGTTCTTTATTATCAAGTACCCCTGAGAGGGGGAGGAGCTTGGCGGGCATCCGTGATGGCCGCGTGAGCACAGCGCTCTCCGGACCCCCGCCACTCCCGGCATGATATCCTGAACATATCCTGATTTCTCACAAGGATTAATGGAGAGGAACCTGGGCTGATCTTAATATTGTTTTCGGATTTTGAATTGGACAAGGGGCACCGAAGCTACATCGACTCAAACTTTCGGGGCCCGCCTTGGTGGCGCGCCCGGGTCTTGGTGGGGCTCTGGTGCCGTGTCGGAGTTGAACAACAGCGGCAGGGGGACTCGACTCATGGGTCCCCCTCTTAACTTTCGGTTTCGATTCTGACTCAGGCTATGTCTTCCAACGGAGGTGTCTGGCCGGTACTGAGTCCAGCGGCGCGAGATTGCAGTTGAGCCTTTTATCTGCTTCGTGTCCCTCCGGGCCGGTTCGCACCTCGTCTTGGCCTCGCTGCTGACTTCAGGCTCCGGCGCCCTGTCTTCCTGTGGCCATTTTCACCAGGTCGTGTGGGTCCCGTGGGGACGCGGTCTCCGATATGACTGGCAGGGGGGACCAAGAGCGGCGGAAGACCAAGACGCCCCTTCGCGGGGGCCCGGTCCAGTCTAATATCATGGACCGGTACACACAGTCGAAGGTGTCCCCCGGTGCCGCCTTGTCTGGCCAGAGTGCAGTGGGGCACCCTTCGGAGGCTTCGGCGGAGCCGTCCCTGCAGGACATCATGGGCGCCATCTCGGGTATGAGAGAAACCATCGGCCAACAGTATGAAGCTCTGGCCCACAAAATTGATACTGTGGCTATTGATGTGAACCTGATTCGGGCCGACTTATCTAAAACCAATGAGAAGGTGAAGTCATTGGACCTCAAGTCATCTAGCCTCACGGCCGACGTCTCGGAGATACAGACGGAGATCGGAAACCTCAGAAAGGTGAACGATTTCATGACTCAGGGCTTGGAGGATTTTGAAAATAGGGCACGGCGTTGTAATGTACGTGTTATTGGTGTCCCGGAAAATCCTGATCCGCATTCTGTTGATCTCCTGGTTGAGGACTTGATACAAAACTACCTTTCTCCATCCGGATTGAGCAAATTCTTTGCGGTGGAACGTGCCCATCGTGTTCCCGGTGGCCAGGGCAAGCCGGGCGCCCCGCCGAGGCCCATTGTCGCAAAACTTTTTTACTATAGGGACCGAGACGCTATCCTGCAGGCCTCGAGAGCTAAGGGCCCGGTGGCCTTCGAAAATGCCACGGTGAACTTCTATCCGGACTTCTCACAGCTGGTGCAGAGGCAGCGAATGGGCTTCCGTGGAGTCAAGAAGCGTCTTCGGGACCTGGGTCTGCGATACGCCATGCTTTTTCCTACCAGGCTGCGAGTGGAGTACAATGAACGGACCCTTTTCTTTGATCGACCTGATTCGGTAAATGACTGGCTGGACTCTCTGCCGGACCGGCCTAATTTTGCTGATCCCACCGAGCACCCGGGTGGTGCCGAGGGTGGCGTGGAGAGTTGAACTTGTTATCTGGGCCCCGGTTTCCGTATCATGTAATTTCTTCCTGGGTTCTGTACTTGAGTGATCTGTTTTCTGTGTACTCTCTTCTCCCCTTATTTCTGTCGGGGTGGCGGGTGGGACAGGGCCTTTTCCTCCTCCGGGGTCTTTTTGTAGAATGGGGGTTTTTGGGCGACAGGCACACTGCATGTTGGGGTGGCTTTTTTGTCTATTGCAGGGGTGCAGGGTGGGGGGTGTTTCCTGGGGTGTTGGGGGGGGGGGGGTTGTTGGGGCGTTTGTAGTTTGTGTTTTGTTTTTTCAAGGCGATTCTATTTTGCTATTTGTACTTTCAGTGTCATGCTCATTGGGGGGTGGTTTCTGCATTACTTCGTGGGATGGGGGTAGCGGGTTGAGGTTTATTTCATGGAATGTCAATGGTCTAGGGGATCGTATAAAGCGAGGAAAAAAAAAGTACCCCTGAGAATGAAGACTTGAGTTTCTTCAGTTTGTCAAAGTGTCATAATTTGCAGTATCCATATTCAGAAAACCAGTCATAAAGCCCTGTATGACCCGACACTTAGGGAGAAACAGACCCCCTGGGAATTCAAGACTTGAGGACATAGAGAAGATCTGTTGCATGCTTCATTGTATCCCTGCCTTTGGCCTACCCGTATACAAGGTTCTGAAGAACCTTGGGAGAAACATGTGAGCAGATCCCGGAAGATGCTCACGTAAGAAAATATATTCAAGAAGCAGTTTAAGAAAAGAGTAGGCCACATAAAGACTAATCTGGATATACAATCTCCATCTACATCTCAAGATATCGCCCTTATTTTAAAAATAACAGCCTCTTGATCACTAGGTTTTGTTACTGCATCCAGATATCAAAATAATTACGGAGAGTCCTGGGACTTTCTAGGACTTTCAAGTTGACCAATATTTGGGCTGAAAATCACATCAAAACGGCTGACATTAGACTACTCATTACATGAATACCCTTTCTGTTGATATTTGCAGTGCACCAAGCACTTGAAGCACACAAAGATAAACTGTCAGCAGTTTCAGAATTCAACTCTTTAGAATTAAAACTCATGATGGAGCAATTTATCAAGAAAGGAGTTTCCCGAATTTATAGATCACTTATGGTAAATACCCCCGTCTCGTTGAGAAAACTCTGCACTAAATGGGAACAAGACCTAGGCCCTCTAGAACAAGCAGAGTTGGCTGATGCCAAGATGGCTGCCCACACACAATCTCGTCCGCATTTGCCCTGCACAACTGAAATTCATTCATAAAATATATGTTACTCCTAAAAGACCCAGGGAGATGAGACGTGGTTGTTACCCAAACTGTCTTAGATGTGTAGATCAGAAATCTGAATCTTTTTCCATGTAACATGGGGATACTTCATAATCACTCTATATTGGTTTGTGGTACAACAGAAACTTAATGCACATGGCAGACAGACATGTGGGGAGATAATGGAAAAATGGGAAGGTCCGAGTTTAACATGCCTGCTATTAGGAATAGATGTGAAAACTGCAAAGGGACACACTGCAAAGAACTAGAGCATGCATAAAGCACTACCCTTGACTGACTGGATTTGAGGCATGGACTATTGTAGTAAGGCAGACAAATCCAAGTATAAAGTCCATGGTTGCCCAAGAAACACAAGAACATATGGGCCTGTGGCGTGCATACTTTAGAGGCATTCTGCTGAACTGTCGCTAACGCAGTATAAACATGAGCTTCATGTACAATCAGGGGTCTTGCATGTGATATGAAGATGCTGCTATTTCAATTTTGTATGTTCATTTACTGCATGCGTGCGGCCGTTTTTCCCGCTGTATGCGGCAATTTGCGAATTACCGCGTTACATGACGAGCTCAGCTCGTCATCAGCACACGGTAGGTAACGCTGATGACGAGCTGAGCTCGTCATCAGCATGGAAGGGGTTAAAACAACAAAATCTGTTGCAAACAAATACGCTGAAGGATTTGGCAGATATTGATCCCTCTAAGTTTCCCTGGGTGTTGGCCAGAATAAATCAACTGGAAGAATTTTAGAATAAATTCCCTTCTGTTCTTAAAGTAGATACATTGATGGCTAATATGATGCATCAGTTTCAGTGGTGCCTGAGGATTCTCAGCCCATGGCTCAGATTGATAAAAAAGGATTAGAGAGCTTTAATTTACATCGTTCAGTATATGCTACAAATACAACTCAATAATTAGTGAGAGTCTTTCAGGTATTATTCAATGCATTTCAGCAAGGAAAGGATAGTGTTCATATTTTAGTGAATATGGAGCAGCATGCCAATGTTATCTAAGCTCATTTTTGATAATGTATGATCAGCAATATTGGTAACCCATGCAGCAACATGAACTTGCTTCATCCTTTGAAAATGGACATTCCTCAGAAGAACCAGTGGATGCGCCTTCCATTCACTGGTAAACATCTATTTTCGTGCCCAGCTGGGTGAGATGGTCCAGAAAGCATAGGATAATAGGAAGGCATTATTTTCTTTCCATCACGTTGAGAATAGGGCGATTATTAGCTAGGTATTCTGCTTCATTTCCAATTAATTTTCGCTTCTCAGGAAGGGTTTGTGGTAGCCAGCCCTACCTTCTGCTTTAAAATCGTATCTATAGTCAAAACAATGCCAGTAATCAAGACAGACCAATGGGGGTACCTTCTAAAGTTCTTCGCAAATCAATGGTACTACACAATAATGGACTGTAACTCAAAACAAAAGATTTTGAGCAATTACCTTAGATCCCTCTCCCTAAAGATCAAGAGAAGTTGAGATTCCTCTTTAGGTCTGCATTCAATCATAGAAACAATAGCAGTGGGGCAAGTCCTGATCAGTGAATAGTGACCAGGACTTTATTCAGTCATATTCTTGGCAAAAAAATAAATTGGGGAAATAGAGACTGATCTTAAATCTTCAGTTGCTAAACAAGTTTATAAATGTCAAGACAATCGGGATGGTAATGTTACAATCATTGATCCATCTGTTTAGAGTCACAGGAGCTTTGTTCCATGGTGCAAATGGGAAAATCATCCTTCCTCCCTTTTAAGATGGGAATGTCTCCTGCAGAATTTCTGGACATGGGTTACGGCCCAGAATGAACTGCATGCAAGTTTCTGTCCAGTTTAGCATTTTCTTTTCATCTCAGGACACACAGCAATTGTGTGTGTACACAGAGAGCCACAATAGTCAATTACTTTTAAAAGAGATCTAGAGGAATGAGCAGGCATGCTCTCTGTAGAAAGTGGGACTTCTTTCCCATCACTATGATAAGATATTGACAGTGATACCAGCATCAGTTGTTATTAGTTCGACTGTCTTTTTCACCATGTAATTTGTCTGCACAGTTCGATACTTCTGGGTTCTATACTACATCCTTTTATAAGTGAGTGTAGTGTGTATGTGTTTACATGCATGTATGTGTATGACAGAAATGTGCATAGAATATGTATGCCATGTCAGCCTATGGACACTGCAGAATCCATGTTGATGCCATTCTGTGGGTTCTAATTAAAAAATAGAGAATAAAGATCACCTTCCAGATGGGCTATATAAATTGCAGAACCCTAACTCAGAGTTAGCATTTTAGTATGTAATGAACTCACCGAGGGTGGCAGGACCGTGGACAGCAATTGGCTTTGAAGTGCAAGAGTGTTCCTTGGAGATTTCCTGCCTTTAGTCCCCCCAGAGGTGCTACAGACAGATGCTAGCTGATTGACAACTATTGAGGGGTGACCCCTCCTTTGTGTAACAGTGTTTTTGGAAGCCCTGGGAGAGAGCTTCCTAAGCCCACCCTTTGTTCTGCTGTCAGCTGAGAAATTTGAACTGTGTCTGATTTTGCTGGAACCAAGAAACCAAATGGTGGAACTCTCTGGAAATGTTTTGGTGCAGAGATTAGGAATCTGGGAACTATGTCTGGAAGTACTCCATAAACAGCAGCTTGAGCTACCATGCAGTGTTCCTGGACTTCTCATGGAAAAGAGAGATTGCACCCACTGGGTACATGAGGATGTCTGTGATCCAGGTCTGGAACCAACTAACAGTGTCACTTTACCAAGGACACTGCAACCTATTGTTTAGTTTCTGTATTGAAAAGGGGACTGTTTAACTGAGAGGGATCATTAGTGGTGTCTCTGCAAAGCATCTGCCCAAGGGAGAAACCCACAGGTAGCTGCCTGCACGAAGGCTGCCCTGTGATCTGTGTTGTGAAGTGCCTGAGGTGCTACCTAAGAAGGAGACTGCCTGAAGAGCATGAGGTGTGCAGCAGTTGTGCAAGTATGATGGTTGACCATGGAAGAACTATGCCAGTGAATTTGTTCCCCATTGGGTACAGTACCTCAGAAGAACGGAAGCTTAGATTTGTGAGACTACTTTCAGCATGATTGCCCATGCCGCTGACCTTACTGTGCACCAACGAGGCTGGGCCATTTCATTCTATACCTGCTTTTGCTGGCGATATTGTGGTGACCCAGTGCAGCTAAGCCACTTCATTGTGTACCTGCCTTTGCTCTTGACATCGCCGTCCCCCAAGCAGCTGTGCCACTTCATTGTATGACTATCCATACTGCTGACATTGGTCCGACCGAGCCCAGGGATGCCACATCATCGTGTGAGTGCCTATGGGAGGGGGAGAAACTCACCTCACCATGACCCAGTGTGGACAGCCCACTCCGAAAAGAGGCCCATAAAGACAAGGATGAGCACAGTTGGAGACTGAACTACTTCTGCAGCCCAAATAAAGCTGTAACAGATCCCCTCGTGGAGCCTGCTGAATAAGGGGAGGGGAGGATAAAACTTTCTGAACTTTGATACCAAAGACTAGCCCAATTGTCACTGACTTGGGAGGAGAGATAGCCTAACCACCTGCCATATTAACATGAAACTTAAAACTGTTATTCCCCATTCTTGTGCTACACACTCTTCAGTGACTACAACACACCACAGAGTAGTGACGCTAATATAAGTAGCCTTTTGTACTGTAGTGTGCCTGTTCAACCTTAGGATACTGTAGTATTGAATTATTGTAGGAATAAAAGCATTTTATTTTATCAAGTTCAAGTATTGCCTAGACGCTATAATTGTTGATGGATTAATTAGAGCATTGGGGAAGCCTTGAAGTGCTCGACTACATCACCTATTGAAAGTCATGTGCTAAAGGTGCAAAATTGGTGCACGACTTGCAGGGCCATACTAGGTAAGACCCGGGTTACCAGTTGCAAATGTCCAGAATCCCCACAGTTGTGGCCTAGTAGCCCATGTATGTCTCAGATCCACAAATTGGGTCTGACACTCTCATATAATCTTTAAAGCTTTTAGATGAAGAACTTTCTGATGAGATATGAATAAAGTCTACAAATCACAAGTTCAAAGTCTGGCAAATGTGGCACAGTGTAATTCCTTCCAAAGTCAATTAATTGAGTACATTTGAACTGAGATTGGTAATGTGGGAAAAATAGCCAATCTTTAACGAATGACAAGGCTTGTCGGCGCAGGACGCCTTTAATCCCAATATCGATATTTACCAAATAAAGAGACAGGCGCCGGAAACTGGAAAGCAAGAACGGGTTTCTTGCTTCAGTAGAGAACACAACAGGCCTGACACAATCAATGTCTTCAGGAGGTGTTCTAACAACTTCTCCGCTGCCCCACATTATATACAGTTTTACAGTAAGTTTATTGGTGGCCAAACAACCTAAGAATTCCCACCCCCAGCAGGTTCTCACAGAGTCCCAACAGTTGGTAGTCCCCCACCCGGATCTGGATTGGTGATTGGTATCACACAGTTGGACATTCCAACGGGGACTGTAAATGCGTGGGATTGGTCAGATCTAAGAGTTATGTAGATGATAAGATCGTGCATCTCTGTGTGTGCAACACGTCCCGCAGTGTGGGGGCAATAAAGTGCATCCGCAAGGCTTGGTGTACAGCCTGGGACAGGATCGAGTGGCCAGGTGCAGTTGGGGGTTATCAGAAGGGCCTGCTCGAGTGGGGAGGATGAAAGGACAAACGTGTTTAGGGCGGAAAGTGGCTCCAGGGTTTTGTCACGAGGACAAGAGTTTATGACCTCCAAGCATTTGGTCATGCTGGAGCAGAGCGCCGGGGATGGTTGCAAGGTCAGAGTGAGTCGTGGGTGACTCGCAAAGCGCGAGATGGCCGCGGCACCTAAAATGGATGCCGTTTACGTGCGGTCGATGGCTCTTGTTTAAGCAAGATGGCGCCGGTGATGTTCACGTTTGTCGATTCTACTTTTAACAGTCCTCCCTTTGAACATTTCCAAGACATCTTGCTAGGCTATTTCAATCCCCATAATGTCCTGTATCTCGGTATCGTGTATTACATTTATTCGAGCTGTATGTGAGTCTAGATTTCTGGGGCATAAGGAGTTCATACATAGAGAACACAGAGGAGGTATGCAGTGTATCCCCAGACAGCAGGCACATATTATAAATACTGGAATCAAGAGGATCATCAATACTTTCCATCCCCACTCTTTTAATATCCCCCAAAACCAGCCTCCAAGTGTCCAAGTCTCTTGTCCTTGATGGATCTCTGATGAAAGTCTGTGCAAAAGTTCAATTGCCTTATAAATGGAAGGTGAACTATCGGGAACGAAGGTGCAACAGCTGGCACCGATGATGCGGCATGCTCCTCCGCGGTCTGCCAGTACCACGTCTAATACAAGACGATTCTGCAAAGTCATAAGGGGGACTGCTTGAAGCTCGGCAGTGTTGTTGGTGAGGATGCCAGCTGTCACGTTCAAAGCTATCTCAACTGCCTGAGACAGATGTCGAATGGCCCGGCTGTTTGCCATCGGACCCCAAATTGGAACAAGGCCTTTAACTGCATCAAGAAACTGGGATGCAGCTGTGTCTGCTTGGTCAGTGTCTCCGGACCATTTTTCTCTGTGATGTCCAGCAGGTGCAGTGTAGGTCAGAGGCAGAACAAAGGCAATGTAGCAAGTGCCCACCCCCCAGCCTTTTGGGAGCCAGGTGTAGGCATTAGTACCACAGATGAAGTACATGTTTGGCGATGCAACAAATGAAGGGGGTCGGTGGCATGTAGAGTCCTAGTGATTCGACAAGTACTGTGGCCCACGTTTTTCATCCCATGGCCTTCAATACAAGCAAGACCTGAGACGTTCACCACAGATAGGGCCACAGTTGTGGTTGCAGCTGTTCTTTTCTTTATCAAGGAGAAGGTGGGTCTGGCTGGATTATTGAACACTTGCATTTCCACTCGTTCTTTTGCAGGAATGTCCATTGGGAAGGTCGCATTTGAAGTGAGAGGACAAAAGGGAACAGCTGTTCTTCCAGTTTTGTTCAGCCAGAACTCGTTGTAGAATTGTTTTATTGTTCCATCAGATGTGGCATTGTCTTTGTAGCTTTCTTGTAGAAGCATTAACCAGGCAAGGCAGGACCCATGTACAGAGAAAGGTGAAGGGATGAAAGGAATGGAATGTTCAGTGGCATGTGGTAGCAGCCCACAGACCCAAAAGTTCGTAGCATTTGCGACAAGATTGTGCTGGTGCAGTAGTTGGACGAAAGAGTTATTCCAGAACTCTCTGCGTCGTTCTCGGAGGTGTGGTGACAGTGACACCAGATAGTGTTCTTTTTCAGTGGTGGGTTGCACAGTGGGCATAAATGTTCGATTAGCAGGAGCACTCTCTTCGATGATCCAGACTGCTACCATTAGCAGGAGGCTTGTGAGTGATACTGCTAGGAGTGCAATTGTCTTTATACTATGAATTTTGGCAGTCTTGGCGTCGTCGCGGTGGTTCTTCGGTCGTCCTGGATCTTCCATCATTTTCAAGGGGCTCGGTGACTCACAGGACCACATACTTGATCTAGCGTATCTCCTGGTAGCCTTTGTAGTGTGAGACTTTTGACTTAGTTAGTGGTCTGCATGTCGAGACGCCCTCCTTTTGTCGACCTCAGGTTGTACCCTTTCTTGAATGGTACAGTAGGGTCGGGATACTCTGCTAGTTCAAGTGTCTCTGTCTGTGGGTAGCAGTTCAAGGCTGGTCGATCTTTGGTCAGGAGCTCTTCTTGGACGCCCACTTCCTCGCTGGTCATCAGGGTTGGTGAAATCTTCCGACAGTGGTGGGCATGCAGGCAGTTCTTCTTTCCTTCCACTCGAAGGGCAGTTCGGGTGGCGATGAGGACCTGCCAGGGGCCCGTCCACCTGGGTTGTAGACTCTCCGACCTCTGGAAATTCTTTACAAGGACGAAGTCACCAGGTTTGATATCATGTCCTGGACCCCTGGACACGTCCAGAATGGCATGCAGCACCTGTTGGTGAATAATTGTTAATTCGGTGGTAAGCTTATGCAGGTAATCAGACATTAGTATGTCCGGGACATCATTAATGGTGGATGGTTTTGGTGCCGCCCAAACATTCATCGGCCTGCCAAAAACTACTTTGCAGGGTGTCAATCTGTGCTTGGTTGGGGTGGAGCGCATTGATAGCAATGCCTTTGGGAGTGCATCGGGCCATTTCAAACCAGTGGTGGCGACTATTTTTGCAAGTTTTAGTTTTAGTGTGGCATTGTGTCGTTCTACTAGGCCTGCTGATTGGGGGTGAAAGACAGCGTGGAATTTTTGCTTCCCCCCTAAACCCTTCAGGATGCTTTGGATTACTTTCGCTACAAAATGGGGGCCATTGACGCTCCATAAAATTCGACAAAGGCCGTATCTAGGGAAGAATTATTTTAACAGTACCTTAACTGTAGCTGTGGCGGTTTTGTCTCGAGTGGGGTATGCTTCCACCCATTTGCTAAATGCACACACAATGACTAGGACATATTTGAGACCATGGCACCTTTCTAACTGCATGTAGTCCATTTGGAGGATTTCAAAGTGGTGATCGGGGACTCCAAACCCTCCCCGTGGCCCTGCTGTTCCCTTCCCTGGGTTGTGATGTAGGCACACCATGCATTGTTGTACCAAACATTTTGCTGAGTCTGCAATCTTGCTGTTGTGCCATACTCTCGTGATTAGCTCGATCATGGGGGTAGATCCTATGTGTGCTGGTAGGTGTGCCATGGTCAGTATGGGAATCAGATATGCGTTCGGTAACAGCCATTTGGCACCGTCTTTTGTCCTCCAGCAGCCCTCTTCGTCTTTCAGTCCCACCCGTGCCCATTCTGTCAGTTCACTCTGTGTGCCTGTCGTTTGTATGTCCCTTATAGTCGTCCTAGTGTCAGTCCAGTGTTCTGCTTGTGACTTGGTCACATACATGCATGTCGTTGTCCTGTCTTGTGCTGTGGTTCGAGCGGTAATGTCTGCTAGTGCGTTTCCCCGTCCAATGAGATCGGTCACCTTCTTATGAGCCTGGCATTTGATCACTGCTAGCTGCTTGGGGAGGACTGCTTCCGTTAATGCTGAGACTAGATCTCCATGTAGGATGGGGTGCCATGTGACGTCAGAAACCCTCTTTCCCTCCAAAGGAGCCCGAAATGGTGAACCACCCCAAAGGCATATTGGCTATCGGTGTATATGTTGACTGTCGTGCCAGCCGCTAGGATGCAAGCTCGCGTGAGGGCAATGAGCTCAGCTGCTTGGGCAGATCGTTGGGTGAGGCGGGCAGTTTCTATGACAGTTTGAGCTGTGGTTACGGCATATGCTGCTAAGGTAGTGCCGTCAGGGAGTTTGAGACATGAGCCGTATACCCATAGTTCCCCGTCTGGTTCTGGAAAGGCAGTGTCTCTGAGATCGACTCTACTCTTAGTCTGTTCATCCATGAGTGTAATGCAGTCATGTAGTGGGATCGTATTGGGGTTGCTTTCAGGAAGAGGCAGCAATGTGGCCGGATTGAGGGTGGAACATCGTTTCAGCGTAATGTGTGGTGGTAACAGGGTCAATTCGTATCCCGTCAGTCGGGCACTCGTCAAATGTTACGTTTTGGTCTGATTCAGCAATGTGTCGACTGCATGTGGTACTAGCACTGTGATGGAGTTGGAGAGCACTATGCCCTCTCTCTGTCGAATGGAAACTGCTGCAGCTGCTACAGCGCGCAAGCACACGGGCAGTGCTCTAGCTACTGGGTCGAGGGTAGCAGAAAAATACGCACAGGGGCGTTGCTTGTGGCCAATTGCTTGTGTCAGGACAGATAATGCGCATCCCTCCCTTTCATGCGTGTAGAGGGAGAATGGTTTGGAATAGTCCGGTGTTCCTAGAACGGGTGCTGAGCAAAGGGCATCTCGTAATTCTTTGAACGCAGACTCGCATTCGGGTGTCCAAGGGAGTGGAAAGGGTGTGTTTTTGGCTAGGAGGGAGAGAAGGGGTTTGACAATGAGACTAAAATTCGGTAACCATTGTCGGCAGAAAGAAGTGAGGCCAATCAGTGAGAGGACTTGTTTCTGGGTTTGGGAACAGGAGTGTCGAGAATGGAATGGATCCTGTCTGGTGTGAGCGTTCTCCCTTCTTTTGACAAAAGGTGCCCTAAATACGTCACTTGGGGTTGGCAGAATTGCAGTTTCTTGCGGGAGACCTTGTTACCATTCTCGGCAAGAAAGTGAAGTAATTGAATGGTGGCAGTGACTGCTATTGGAGTGGTGTCTGCTGCTAGCAAGATGTTGTCTACGTATTGTATCAGTGCTACCCCGTCTGGCAATTGTATGGCGTCCAGCTGTCGTTTGAGTGCCTGACTATAGATGCTTGGACTTTCTGTGTACCCCTGTGGTGCTCTACAAAATCTGAAAGAGCGGGACCTTAGTGTAAATCCAAAAAGATAGCGGCTGTCCTCATGAATGGGTATGGAGAAGAATACGTTTTTAAGATCAATTACAGTAAAAACGGTGGCACTGCATGGGATGAGGGTCAGGATGGTGGTGATGTCGGACACGACTGGATATTGGGGCACTACAATCTTGTTTACCTCCCTTAGGTCAATGATAAAGCGGTAGGCTTTTCCGTCTCCCTCTCCCTGCTTTTTTATGATCGGCAGAATAGGACTGTTACAAATGTTGCTCACCACTTCTTCCACCACCCCTGCCTTTACAAGTGAGGGAATGATATCTGTGAGCGCTCTCTCTCCTTCTGGCGATATTTTGTACTGCGGTATCTTTGGCAGAGTCGCGTCCTGTCGTATTGTCACATGTACTGGGTCAATCATCATCTGTCCTACGTGTGAGTAAGCTCTAGCCCATAAGTGTGAGGGTAAAGTGTCCAGTAGGGATGTGTCTGCTGTGGAAATGGGATACATGTGTTGTGGTGGACCATCTTTCTGATGTTGGTTATTGTCATATAAGATGACTCGCACTCCGTCCGGGGAACATCGAATAGTTGCACGAAAGTGCTTCAGCAAGTCGAGGCCCATAATGGCATCTGGGGTGTTTCAGGAGAGGAGGAATGTTGTGTCGATGACGTTATTTTCAAGATTAAAAGGGATGGGTCTGGAGAAAGGGTTAGTGGAGGGCGTACCATCAAATCCTATTGAGGTCACATGTGAGCCAGACAAGGGTGCCCTTGGAATCAGTCGTTTGGATAGTGCACTACGTGTTGCTCCTGTGTCTACCTAAAATGGCAACTCTGTGCCCAGGACCTTTGCGGTAACATAAGGGCCTCGCTGATCAACATAGAGCTTGACTGGATCCCTCCCTTGCCCTTGGCTATCCTATGCAAAGTCGTACGTGTTGTCGTAGTCCGATTGTTGATACTGGTTCTGTCGGGGTCGGTCAAAAGCATTTGTCCTACCTGGCCTCTCTTCGCTAATGTCGTTAGTGTGCCCTCTTCCCCTTCCTCTACCTCTGGACCCATTCGCTACTTCTCTCGTGCCTTTATCTCTGCTAGGATCGGGCATTGGGATTTCCAGTGTCCAAACCCTTTACAAAATGCACACTGATCTTCCCCTAAGTCTCGGCGTCCATTGTATGGGGCAGGCACGTTATTCCTAAGTGGTGGCGCTCTAGGAATATTTTGCTGATATCCTCCCTTATACTGTTACCTTCCTGAATTTACACCCTGTAGCTGCGCTATCATGACTCTTTCCTTTAAGTCCTTCTTTTTCTTTTCGTTGGCCCTTTCATTCTCGTTTTTATGGTGCTTGTAGTACTGGGCCATCTGGAGGATGGCCGCTGGCTTAGAGGCCGCCTAACTGCTCTCACTGGTCTGTAACTTCTGTGAAACTTCTGGTAATAGACCTTTAACATAGTTCTGTTCGAACAAGTGGTGTCCGGTTGCAGTGGACATGTCTTGTCCACTATAGTCGGAGAACACTGTCTCGAACCGGGAGAAGAACTCTGATACATCTTCCTGTGGTTTTTGGCGGCAAGCTGTCACGATAGACCAGTCTATCTTTTTCTCAGGGATTAAGGTTTTTACTTTCTGCACTATTTTGTCCGGGAGGTCTAATATGGCTTTTAAGGGTTTCTGTCCAAGGTTTCGTTGCTTATCCAGTCCGTCCGGTTGTCCCCAGGTATGCCCGAACAAGTCTGAGTGATCTACCTTTCTAATCTGTTTCCAGACATCGGCTGGCAGACATAACCCGAAGAACAAGTCGATGTCGGCTAGTGTCATGATCGTTGACCCTAGAGCTGTGCCTAACTCGGTGTAAAATGCAGTAGGATTCTTTCGCAAGTCCGGCAGGGATTTTCAAAACGTCAGAATGTCCTGTCTATCCCAGGGCTGATATACCCAATTATAAACCACCCTTCCCTTAGCGTCTTGATGATTTATGTCGTCATGCGTTCCTTGTCCTCTAGGGGGACCCAATAGGGGGCAGCTTCCTTGATGAGCATCATACTATCTACTCTGTCTATCGGGGGTTCCGTTATGGTTGATGCCGCTTCTTTGCCTGTCTGTCCTTGTTCCATGAGGTGGCGAAAGATTTCCAACGTTTGAGAGAACAGTTCAGCTACATCGCATTCACTTTCATCTCCTATGTCTACCTTTCTGTATAGAGTCATGAGCCGGTCGGGCCCTTTGGTGCTATATTTTTCTTCATACGCTGTGAGCATATGGTGGCAAAAGCGCACGACAAAGTGTTGTTTGCGATTGTCGGTATACGAGTTACGTATGTCCGTTAAGTGTTCCTCAGTTTCCTTTCTATCAATTAGAGCCTTAACTATTCTATCGATGCCTGCTCACTCATTCTTACTGAGTCGCGGGATTCTCACCGACTCCTTTATTTCCGTTCTGTCTAGCGTGTTATCTGATAAGGCATTTGTCGCGAGAGGCTCGGTCGGCGTGGAGGCCGTGGGTCCCGAGGCCCTGGCGTTACCTTCAGTGGTACTCGGAGGTTCTTGTTGTTGCACCAGGGGATGGGTAGGGGCATAAGGAGGGGGCATGTAGATAATCGGTGGACCTAGAAGTAGGTCGTCATCGATCCTTTGTTTTGATGGGAGCTCAGGGTAAAGGGTTGAGGGAGCTCTAACCGGGTATTGACCCAAGATCTCCGCCTCTCGTTCTTTCCTAACTCTTTCTCTTTCCAGAATTTCCTCTTCTAACATTTTGCCAGCTAGGTGAGCTGATTTTCGCAGTTCCTTTTCTACTCTTGCTTCTTCTCTTTTCTTCCGTTGCGTGGTTTCTTTTCGCCATAAGCCGAAGCTGTCAAGCATAGTTGGCGTAGTTTTCTTCTCACGTAAAGCTATTTCTAGCGTATCTATTTTAGCAGGATCAAAAGATCCCGTCAGTGGCCACTGATTTTCCCTATCTTTCTTCGTATGTTTGTGCCATAGCTTACTGTAAGCTACAGCGACTAGTCCATATTTTATAAACATGTCCTTATTAGGGGTGCCTTCCGGTGGAGCCGGATGATCGACCTCTAATAAACGGTCCGGGTTGAACCAATTACCAATCAGTGGGGAGAAGATAGGCATGACGTATAATCGGACAAATGAGGATCAAAGGTCCGCACTACCTATCCTTCACTGCCTGCAAAGAGAGAGAATATTCCTACTCTTCGTTGTTTGAAAACAGAGAATATCTCAAAGAGAACTAATATATCAATTAGCTAACGAGCTAAACAAACCAATAAAGTGCAATACTAGTATTTCAAAACCAATCAATCAATCATTTCCATTTTTAGTCGTTTTCACGACCTTACCCGTACCGTATGGACAGTTCTTTGTCTTCCACTTCCAGCGCCCGATCGTTCTCTTTTCTCCGTATCAGCCGCGGCACTCCTATGAGATCCCAGTAAGGACCGTAGGTCACTCGAGAGAGGTCCGTTCGGAACTGGTGAAGTTCGGATGATCGGCCGCCAGACGAGGGTCTCTCTTGGGCAGGTGCACTTCCCGATCGTTGTAGTCGTTCACTCCGTCGATAGGACCTCTCTACCTGGACCCACGTGTCACTGATGGGCCCCGCGTTGGGACGCCAATTTGTGGGAAAAACAGCCAATCTTTAACGAATGACAAGGCTGTTTGGCGCAGGACGCCTTTAATACCAATATTGATATTTACCAAATAAAGAGACAGGCGCTGGAAACTGGAAAGCAAGAATGGGTTTATTGCTTCAGTAGAGAACACAACAGGCCTGACACAATCAATGTCTTCAGGAGGTGTTCTAACAACTTCTCCGCTGCCCCACATTATAAACAGTTTTACAGTAAGTTTATTCGTGGTCAACATCCTAAGAATTCCCGCCACCAGCAGGTTCTCACAGAGTCCCAACAGTTGGTAGTCCCCCACCCGGATCTGGATTGGTGATTGGTATCACACAGCCGGACATTCCAACAGGGACTGTAAATGCGTGGGATCGGTCAGATCTAAGAGTTATGTAGATGATAAGATCGTGCATCTCTGTGTGTGCAACACGTCCCGCAGTGTGGGGGCAATAAAGTGCGTCCGCAAGGCTTGGTGTACAGCCTGGGACCGGATCGAGTGGCCAGGTGCAGTTGGGGTTTATCAGAAGGGCCTGCTCGAGTGGGGAGGATGAAAGGACAACGTGTTTAGGGTGGAAAGTGGCTCCGGGGTTTTGTCACGAGGACAAGAGTTTATGACCTCCAAGCATTTGGTCATGCTGGAGCAGAGCGCCGGGGATGGTTGCGAGGTCAGAGTGAGTCGTGGGTGAATCACAAAGTGCGAGATGGCCGCAGCACCTAAAATGGATGCCGTTTACGTGTGGTCGATGGCTCTTGTTTAAGCAAGATGGCGCCGGTGATGTTCACGTTTGTCGATTCTACTTTTAACTGTAATACCTATCTTAAGCAGAAATGTGAAATTGAAAAACTGTGGTAGCAAGGGGAACAATGTTATCATATTACAACTATGTTATCAGAGTAACATTCTTCAGCCCATTACTGATCTTATTAAAATCGGGCAGCATGCATTTTATTAGTCTCTTGAGCCATGCTGTAGCTTTAATCACTTTATATAGATGTGTTTTCTCATTGGTTTTAAGACTCCTTCAACCAACCAGTTTTACACCAGCTTGCCAGTCTCTGTTGTGCTTCTGGGTTCCAGGGTATTTGTTGAAGGGAGTCACTCTGAGACCACAAAAAAGGGGGGTCCCAAAATGTGTTTTCCCCATGCAATTTTCTATAGGTACCTTAAGACACGGCTACAGCCCGAACTGCTGAACGGAATTACACCAAATTTGGCAAAAAGGTAGAGTTTGGTTCGTAGATTGTGCTTTTTGTAAAATGGTGTAAATCCGTTCAGTAGTTCCTGAGAAAATCAAAAGTAAAATCATAGATATATTTGCGAAGTTGTAACGTACGCGTACCGTCCGAGGATTATACACGTACCATTACTAGCACGAGCTGCATGCTAATTGGCTGTAAACTGTCTGTCAACACTCCGAACCAGGAAGTGTTGGCAGCCATCTTGTGCCTCGGTAGAACCGAGGAACAAGTAAATTGAAAAACAAATGCGCAAAAGGCACAAAAGGGGCAGTGTAGAAACACCCTGACCCCCTAGGCCTGCTCAGGGGGTCCCACAAGGACCCCCAAGGCCCACAAATGTGTTTGTTTTTTTTAAAATTGCGGGATATGCGTAGGGTGAGCGTACCATGCCGATAAAAAAATTAAATTGCATATATATTTTTTTTTTAGCTCCCAATTGACTGTTTGTAAAGGGGGGCCCGGAGGGGCCCCCCAGCCCCGGGGACCGCCACCCCTGGGGCTTATTTTAATAGGGTGGAGGGCACTGAGGACCCCCTAGCACCAGGGACCACCACCCCGGGGCTTCCATGAAATGTATGCGGGGGCTCATGCCCCCCCCCGCAGCCCCAGGGACCGCCACTCCCCGGGGCTTCTTTTTAAAAAGAAAAAAAACCTGTGTGGGGGGCTCAAGCCCCCCCACACACCCCGGGGATCGCCACCTCCCCAGAGCACTAATATTAAAAATAGGGGAGTCCGTGACGGACCCCCCAGCCCGGGGACCACCACCCCTGGGCCTTTTAACTGTTGGGAGGGGGGCCGCGTGGCCCCCCTCCTGGAGCCCTTCATGGCCCTTGGGACCACCCCCCCAGGACCGGCTCCTGCCGTGTCCCGGGGTGCCTACCCCCGGGACACTGCTGTTTGCTATGGTAGGGCGGGTGCCTCACGGCTCCCGCCCTACCATAGCAAACTGCTTTGGTTTTTGAAAGAGAGAGCTCTCTCTTTCAAAAATCAAAGTGGATTGTTTTCTGCATTGGGAGCATCATGTTAGATGCTCCCCAAGCAGAAAAGAAATGCCGGCTCCCGCAGGATGCGGGGAGCCGGCAGGGACCGTGGGGGACTTGGGGACCCCCACACGGCCCCAAACGAGGAGGGCCAGGCCCCGGGGGATGGAATCCCCAGGGCCATAAGTGGCCGGGAGGAGGGGGGCCACGTGGCCCCACTCCCCCCAAAAAATTTATAAAATGTCCAGCCCCAGGGGATGGGGTCCCCGGGGCCAAAAGTGGCCACAGGAGGAGGGCAAAGCAGCCCCCCTCCTGATAAATTTTTTTTTTTTAAAAGGCCTATGCACCGGGGGCTGAGTATGGCCTCGGGAGGGGGGCCACGCGGCCCCCTTCCCGATTTTCTTTTTTTTTTTGCACTCTTTCTTTTTCTTTTTTATATAATTTTTATTTTAAGCAAAACATTTTCAGATAAATCGTACAAAATACAGAATGCTTTACAGATCAGAGAAAACAAGACAGAACTAAGTCAGGGAGAAAAAAACAAAACAGAAAAAACAGCATATATGAGCACCCGTTTTTTTTTTATAAACTCCCCCCCCCCCGCCCTGCCCACCCACTTCCCAGGACCGAAGGATGTTGGATTCCAGATTACTGCCTGTAAGTCTGTCTTCTTGCGGTTCATCCTGACCTTGACAGAGCTATTTGCTTAGTTGTTTGCCAAATTAAAATTAAAATTAGAATTTAAGATATAGAATCATTACTCCATAAAGTAATTGGGGCCCATATGTCTGCCCCTTTTTTGCGGGCTCTGGCTCCTTTGCGTTTATAAACTTCTTTCTCCCAACGGTATGTAGCCAACAGTTTAGCCAACCAACTGTGAACTGACGGGGAATCTTTATCAAGCCATACAGTTGCTATAGTAAGCCTGAGCACCGCCATCATAATATATAGAAGTGTCGTGTTAGGTGAAGACAGCCCTTGGTTGCTTGTACCCAGCAATATAACCTGTGGTGATAACATAATATCTCTATTCATTATTTGTGTAAGATAAAGACCCACTTTCCCAATTAGGTTAACTAGACTGGGGCATCTAGCAAAAATATGCACACTATTGGCGCCTAGTTCTCCGCAGCGGGGGCACTAAATACCAGTGGTGCCTCCCCACCTGAATATCCTTGCTGGGGTAATGTACAGATTAAACCAAGTTTTATAACACTGAACCTGAATATTAGCTGAGATAGCTGCAGTGAAGCATAATATCGGAGAATCCTCGCAGGCCCCTTGATCAGCCTGCACCTTCTCTTTCCAAAAATCCATATGCTTGCCGAGATCATCCTCCTTTAAATTATTAAGTAAAGTATAGAGTGTAGAGATTGAAAACCCTTGTGAACCTAAAACTGCCTCCAATACTGGGGATTTGTGGCCCAGGACTGGTTTTTTAAATAGATAGTCCCTAATTTGTAGGTATTTAAAAAAATGATTATTCCCCAGACCAAATTTTTCTTTAATTAGAGCAAATGACATAATGGTGTTCTCGCTAAGTAAATCTCCAATGAGTCTTATCCCTTTCTCCTTCCAAGATTCCATGTAGCCGTCATGGAAAATTTCTGGAAGCAACTGATTATTTTGTAAGGGGGTGTAAATGTGTATCCTATTCAATTTTAATTTGATCCTAATTGAAGTCCAAATTTTAAAAGCACCCAACATTACCTTGAATGTAACTCTTTTAAAGTAGGCGAGATCAATATGCCGTGTCAAACAGCCGTGGGCCTCTTCCCCAAGCAGTAATTTGTATATGGAGGGGTAGGATCCATTTTGGTGTTCTGTGTGCCCTCTGCCCAGCAGATCAGACAGCTGCTGGAGATTAGCCGCCCAATAAAATATCTGGATGTCAGGGATCGACCAACCGCCCCGGTCCTTAGATAACGTCATATATTTCAATGCCCTCCGTGGATGTTTCCCTACCCATAAAAACATGGAGATAGCTTGGTTAAAGGCAGAGAGCCACTTTTTATTAACTTCCAGGGGGATTGATCTAAAAAAATATAAAATTCTAGGTAGAAACATCATTTTGATGATGTTGCACCTTCCTAGTAGTGTCAAGTGGAGGTTGCTCATCCTATTGAAGTCTACGTTGGTTTTAGATAGTAGAGGCGCCAGATTGATTTGTACTATCTCGTCTACTTTTGCCAATATTTCCACCCGAGATATCTAGCCTTCTCTGTAACCCTGCAGTCTGCCATATTTACCCTGGAGTTTTTAATGATCATAGTTTTTTCGCTGTTCAGGAAGTAGCCTGAGACTGCCCCAAACTTTTCAGCCTCTTTTTCTACCACCTTGACTGCCTCCGCAGGGTTTGAAGTTGTTATGGCGAGGTCATCTGCATAGGCAAGGATCTTTATTTCTCCTGACATAGTACGGGCTGCCCGGATGTCGTTGTTCTCCACTATTGTCCTAATAAAAGGGTCTATATATAAAGCGAATAAAAGTGGAGAACAAGGACACCCTTGGCGAGATCCACGGGTAATTTTGATTAATTCTGACGCAGCACCCATCATATTGATCCTTGCCTCGGGGTCTTGATACATACACCGTATCGCATTGATATATCTTTCGCCCACGCCCTGCTTTGCCATCGTGGCCCACAGAAAGGGCCAGTAGACCCTGTCGAAAGCCTTTTCGGCGTCTAGGAGTATGGCCCGACCGGGTCTCCTGACACCCCTGCTAGATCAAATAGCGTAATCAGTCTCCTTATATGGTCAGTAGTCCCTCTTCCAGGTACGAAACCATGCTGAAATGGAGACACTAATTTAGCTATAACCGCCGAGAGCCTGTTTGCTAAGATTTTTTAATAGATTTTTACGTCGCTGTTCTGCAGGGTTATTGGTCTGTAGGACCCTAATTCTTCTATAGGTTTACCTTTCTTAGGGAAAACTATTGTAGATGCCCCTTTCCAAGAGTTTGGTGTAATCTGATCACATTGCGCCCTTTGAAAGACCTCCAGCATCAGCCCCATAATATGTTTCTTAAATATTTTATAGAATTCCCCTGGGATTGAGTCAGGCCCCGTGGCTTTGCCGCTAGGGGTCTGGTCTATCGCTGTTGACAATTCTTCCCAAGTAATACGACCCTCAAGTTGAATTTCCTCTTCTTCTGATAATTGACCCAGAGCCACTCCTGTAAGGTATTCCGGGATTTTCTGACTCACACCCCTGATATCTTCAGTATATAGTTTCTGATAAAATTTCTGAAATGCCGTAATAATGGCCTTTGTCTTGGTCACTGGCCCAAGGTCAGGATCCCTAATCTCTCTTATCCTGGTGTGCACTGTTCTTTCCCTGGTGCGTGTTGCAAGAAGGTGCCCTATTTTTTCGCTACTCTCATATACCCGGGATTTCCAAGCCTCATATTTACCCGTGGCCTTTTTAACTGATATTTGGGTGATAGCAGATTTCCCGATAGTGACTTTTACCTGTGCCGCCTCTGAGTCTATACCAGCATGCAAGACCTCTATCAATTGGGCCTCAGCTGCGGCTAGTTCTTGATATAAAATTTGTAGCCGGCTCTTCTCTTCTCTCTGCGATTCCCACCCAAATCTGTTTGTTTCACCCCTTAGCCCTGCTTTCAGTGTATCCCACACAACATTTAAACTAGTACTGCCGTAGTTTTCCTCTATGAACCTGGGGATCCATTCACCAACCTGCCGGATGTAATCTGCCTCACTAAAATAAGCCCTGTTGAAGGACCACTGTGTCTACCTAAATGGTAACTCCAGATCTAACTCAGCCACTAGAGGATTGTGGTCTGACATCACTTTTGGAAATAGCTCGATTGTACTATTGGGGGTTAAATCCTGAGAAACAAAGAAGTAATCCAGCCTAGTAAAAACGTTGTGGGGTGCAGAGAAATACGTAACACCTAGGTCGGCCCCCCTTTTCAGAGCCCACACATCTTCAAGTCCATGTAGTGCCTGTAACTGAGATAAGGACTTAAATACTTTGGGTTTCCTCCCCTGATAAGGAAGCTTCCTTAAGGTGACTTTACAATTCAAGTTTATATTTAAATCCCCACAAAGAATCAGCGGTAGAGTCCAACCTACTAGTTCAGTATTAAGCCAATCCAGCAGAGCAGGGTCATCCAATACTGATCCGTATACCGAGCATAAAGTAAAACATTTATTTTCAATACACCCCTGAACAATCACCCATCTACCAAGACTGTCCACCTGGCAACGGGGGAAGCTAAGGAAGCCCCGAGTCCCGTTCTTTGCCAGAACAGCCACCCATTTAGTACGACATTCGTGGGACGTATTAGCAACAATATAGTACCCGGACAGTTCCAAAAGACTTTTCCTCCAACCCTCAATGTGCGTTTCTTGGAGGCATAGGATATCGGCTCTCAGTACTTGTACATCAATGCTGGTCTGCCTCCTCTTCTGGGGGTTATTTAACCCGCAAATATTTACAGAAGCTATTCTAATTTTCTTCCCCATTTATAGATTGGAAAAAAGTAACAGAAAAATTTAATCTGATAGATAAAGTCAGATGCCTGGAGACATAGTAAACAACCGCTTTTTATACCCAACAATCTCTCGTGATATATTACTACTTCACCCGTGGTCCCGCCCCCCCCCACCCAACCCCACCCTCCCCCTCCCTTCAAAGTGGCAAAAAAGGTCCTGAGACCCTTGTGATGCCTCCTGCATGTGTTATCGCCCCACAGCTGCCCCCTGACCCGGACCCCACACCAAGATCATTACATGTAACTGCCCAAATAACCCCCAAAAAAACTCTCATTTAGTGCAACCCCTGTCCTTAAGCTCATTCAAGTATTCCTGCGCTTGGATCTCAGAAGTAAACACTCTAACCGTGCCTTTAAAAATCACTTTAAGCCTAGCTGGGCTCAACAGAAAGACATCACACCCTTGCTGTTGGAAGGGGGACATCAGAGAGCGAAGTCTCCACCTCCGCTCTACCGTGGTGTGGCAGAAGTCGGGGCGGACAAAGAAGGAATGCACTGCTGCAGAACTTTTTGCATTGGGCCGGGCTTTGTCAAAAATGGCTTGGCGCAGCAGAAAGTTGCCAAAAAATATTAGTGTGGCCCTCGGTTTGTCTTCCTGGCCAGATCTTTTCTTTAGCATTAAAGGAAACCTGTGCACCCTTTGTACTTCTGCGTCCCAATCCCAGTGGGACAGTTCTGGAAAGGCCTCGCGGAGAAGTCTCAAGCCAAACCTCGGATGTCGTCTCCTTCCTCCTTTTCCGCAATCCCTAGCAGTCGAAGGGTATTCCGCCGCTGTCTGTTTTCGAAATCTTCCAGCTTCCAGAGGACGTCCGTTAATCTGCTTTCTTGCGAGGTGGTTTGCTTTTCAGAACTCTCAACAGTTGCCTCCAACTGGACAACGCGCTCTTCCAGCGCCTCCGTACGGATGTTGATCTCGGAGCAAGCTTTGTTGATCTTCCTAACAGCCCCCTGAAGCTTTCTGGTGGCAGCGTGTGCCCTCTTGTGCTCCTGTCGGGCTTCTGTCTGGATTTGCTTTAAGGTAGCATAGATTAAATCCATTGAAGCTGGACTGCCTTTCACCTCTGAACCCGTGTTGTGCCTTTGTTGATATACTGCCCAGTTGTAATGTCAGGCTCGGGTACTCCCTCCAGGTGTGAGGCAGAGTAGTCCCATACCAACTGATTTGACTGGCTAGCATCTGAGGTAAATCCAAGATCTTTCCCAGAATCTTTGTGGGCTTTCTTCCTGCTGCGAGCCGGCAGGCGCTTCTGGGTGTCAGCCATGAGAGCGGTATCGCTGCTTTCTGAGGAGAGCTCATCAGGACTGCTCTGCCAGCTCTTTTCTGATGCATCAGATTCGTCCGTCATAGAGTAAAAATTATCCACCTCAGGGGTCCCTGCGCCAGCGCCAGCTCCTGCCATAGGAGCCTGGCCCGTTGCATCCAGTATGTTTTTAGACGGCGTTTGTGGGTTCTGAAATCCATGCTTCTAGTCTTTTCTTCAGCTGGCGCCATGCCCATCGTGGTTATTACTGCTGCAGAGTGTTCTGCACTTGGAGGAGCCGTAGTAAAAATGTTTGCAAAGTTATCGGCAAGGCCGTTAATCTCCTCTGCGCTTGACACCAGATCCGGAGTGATTATGGTGGCAGTAGTAGGTATACTGTCTTTTTGCCCTTTTTCAGCCCCCTTGGCACCCCCCTTGGCAACAGCTTTATCGACAGCCTTATCAGCACTCTTGTCAGCTACCTGTTTTTTTGAACCATAGTCTTTTATACCAGCATTTCTATCTTTTGAAAAGTTCCCATTAATGTTATTGCTGTAAGCGCTAGCGTTAGCGTTTTTACCTTTGTTAGTTCCCTGGGCTGTTTGTGAAGCGGAAGAATTGCAGGCGCCTCTGCCTGCAAACATCCCCGGCACTGTAGGGACCTTGCTGCGGGCTCCTTTCTCGACCTTCCGCTCTCCTGGGGTTGATCTCATTCCTTGTGCGCCGTCCCCATTCAGACCGGAGTGCCGAGCATCCGTGATGGAATCAGAGGCTCTGCACTCGCCGGCGCGCCGTGAGGAGGATTCAGGTAAGGATGCCAGATTGTCTCCCGCTCCAGTTGCTTCCTTCCCTGTCTTTCCCTTTGGGGGCATTCTGGCGTAGATTGGGCTCGCCGGCGATGCCTCAGCGTAGCACTGAATCCTCCGCTGCTCTGAGCTGCTGAGCACGGCAGTCAAATCGCCTCTCCAGATCCGAAGCGCTTTAATGGCGAGAATCAGCGCCGCAGGCAGAGATCTGAGCAGCATCCGTCAAAAGCTGGGCAGGAAAGCTACTCTTAATGTGCCGATATCTGGGATCTCATAGCAAGGTAATAGGGATTTTCAGATAATTTCCTGCATAGTTAGGCAGTATCCAGAAGGTCAGGAATCAAAATAGCGGGGCCGAGGTCGGAGACAGCTGACCGCTAAACTCACACAGCCGCCATCTTGCCTCTGAGGACCCCCTAGCACCAGGGACCACCACCCCCGGGGCTTCCATGAAATGTATGCGGGGGCTCACGCCCCCCCCAGCCCCAGGGACCGCCACCCCCCGGGGCTTCTTTTTAAAAAGAAAAAAAACCTGTGTGGGGGGCTCAAGCCCCCCCACACACCCCGGGGATCGCCACCTCCCCGGGGCACTAATATTAAAAATAGGGGAGTCCGTGACGGACCCCTTAGACCCGGGGACCACCACCCCCGGGGATTTTAACTGTTGGGAGGGGGGGCCGCGCCCCTCCTGGAGCCCTTCATGGCCCTGGGGACCGCCACCCCCCCAGGACCGGCTCCTGCAGTGTCCCGGGGTGACTACCCCCGGGACACTGCTGTTTGCTATTGTAGGGCGGGTGCCTCGCGGCTCCCGCCCTACCATAGCAAACTGCTCTGGTTTTTGAAAGAGAGAGCTCTCTCTTTCAAAAATCAAAGTGGATTGTTTTCTGCATTGGGAGCAGCATGTTAGCTGCTCCCCAAGCAGAAAAGCAATGCCGGCTCCCGCAGGATGCGGGGAGCCGGCAGGGACCGTGGGAGACTTGGGGACCCCCCCACGGCCCCAAACGAGGAGGGCCAGGCCCCGGGGGATGGGGTCCCCGGGGCCAGAAGTGGCCGGGAGGAGGGGGGCCACGTGGCCCCACTCTCCCCAAAAAAGTTATAATTTTTAAAAGGCCCATGCACCGGGGGCTGAGTATGGCCTTGGGAGGGGGGCCACGCGGCCCCCTTCCCGATTTTCTTTTTTTTAAATAAAAAATTGGGGGCAGGCCCTGGGGGATGGGGTCCCCAGGGCCAAAAAAAAAAAGAAAAAGAAGGGGGGCTACATAGCCCCCCTTTTTAAAAGTAAATTTAAAAAAAACGGGATTGGGAGGAGGCCATGCCCCCTCCCTGCACCTCTCTGCAACACAGCCCCCTGGTGTATTTGCAGAGTGGGAACTGGCGCATACTGGAGGTACCTGGTGGGCTAGTTGGCTCCCAGGGACCCCCAGTATGCCAGGGGAATTAGTTCCACCTCTGCAAACGTGCCAGGGGGCTGCGTTGCAGAGAGGTGTAAAAAGGGGCATGGCCTCATTACACCTCTCTGCAACGCAGCCCCCTGGCTCATACTGGAGGTTCCTGGTGGGCTAGTGGCCCCAGGGACACCCAGTATGCAAGGGGAATCAGTTCCCCCTCTGCAAACATGCCATGGGGCTGCGTTGCAGAGAGGTGTAATGAGGCCACGCCCCTTTTTATACCTCTCTGCAACGCAACCCCCTGGCGCATACTGGAGGTTCCTTGTGGGCTAGTTGGCCCCCAAGGACCCCCAGTTTGCAAGGGGACTTAATCCCCCAACTTAGAACGTGCTACAGGGCGCGTTTGCACAGTGGTGAAGGTAGGGGGCGGGGCTTGAGGTGATATGTGTGCAAACATGCCCTGTGGCTCGGTTTAAGTTGGGGAATTAATTCCTCTTCAATACAGAGGTCCCGTAGGGGCCAACTAGTCCAACAGGTACCTCCAGTAAGCGCCATGGAGCTACGTTGCAGAGTGTTGTAAAAAGGGGGCATGCCCTATGAACACCTCTCTGCAACGCAGCTCCCGCGCGCATACTGGAGGTACCTGGTGGGCTAGTTGTTGGCTCACAGGGGACCTCAGGATTGAAGAGGAATTAATTTCCCAAACACATGTCACTTCAGGCCCGCCCCCTTCCTTCACTATTGAGCAAAATATTCCTCTAAAATCAGCCGAACTACGAATTCCGATTTACTCACCTTTTATCACGAGAGACGTCAGTGCTGCATCTTTGAGCCCAGTACAGACCCTGAAAAGTAAATCTAAGCGTACTTACCAGTAACTTGTATTTCCTTCCATAGGATTCTATTGTGTGGTTTTCACCAGAAAAGTTTCTAAATGTCTATTTTTGAAACGTACAAATATTCCTCTAAAATCAGCCGAACTACGAATTCCGATGTACTCACCTGTTATCAGGAGAGACCTCAGTGCTGCATCTTTTAGCCCACTACTGATCCTGAAAAGTAATTCTAACCATACTTACAGTAACTTGAATTTCCTTCCATAGGCTAACATTGACTGGTTTCACTTGGAAATTCTTCCAAGTGTGGAGTTTTGGAACTTTAAAAAATTCCTCTAAAATCAGCCGATCTACGAATTCCGATTTACTCACCTGTTATCAGGAGAGACCTCAGTGCTGCATCTTTCAGCTCACTACTGTTCCTGAAAAGTAATTTTAACCGTACTTACAAGTAACTTGAATTTCCTTCTATAGGATATCATTGCCTGCTATATAAAATATATATAAATAAAAAATATATAAAATAAAAAAAAAATATTACAAGTTCAATATTTTTAAAAACATTTTTTTCAATTTATATTAAAAATATGTAATGTAATATAAAAAATAAAATATCTAAAAAGAAATACTTTAAAACAATGTAGTAAATCAGTATAAACAAATATAACAATTAATACATTTGAAAATTATCATTTACAAAACCTTTGAAATTCAGTGAAAAAACCATAGGTTTCAGCCACATTATACTTAGGAATTAACATTTAAAAAACCATAGAAATTCACAGAAAAAACCATAGGTTTCAGCCACGTTATAGTTAGGTATTAGCATTTAAAAAACCTTAGAAATTCACTGAAAAAACCATAGGTCATTTGAGATGTCATCAGTGATGTCATGAGTGATGTCACTGACCATGTCATGAGTGATGTAAAATGTGACGTCATCAGCAGTGCATTGCGGGCGCACAAGTTATAGTTGGCTGAACTAACTATAACGGGGAATTTCAATGGTTTTGTACGAGTGAAATGTCCAGCTAACTATAACATGTGTGAAACCTATGGTTTTTTCAGTGAATTTCTAAGGTTTTTTAAATGCTAATTCCTAACTATAACGTGGCTGAAACCTGTTTTTTTCAGTGAATATATATAAATATCTATCTGTATATAGTCATATGTATATGTATGTGTATGTAAATATATTTATTTATACATTATTTATAACGTACCAGAAGTCTCCTTGCAGAAATTCATTTTCATTTTGACAACCCAAGACAGGATACTCTATCAATAGTTCTCCATACCGTTACCCCTGCAAACTTTGGACAATTTCTGCACTGAGGAAGCAAGGGACATGTTGGGTTTCTGGCAAGGAGTGAATGATTCATGGCACATCTTCATTTCCTCTAAAGAAGGAGTTTCATTTAAAGGATGTGGAGAGACGTTGGTCCTTTTTTCTTCTTTTCACGCTTGAGGTTGAAAAAACATATATGCTGATAAAAAATGTCTTTATTTCTTTAAAAAAAATTAATAAAAGATTTTAAAAAAACTAATTATATTTAGAAATGTTCCTATAAATTAAAGAGTAGAAACATGTTTCGTGAAAAAATGTCATATTTTCGGACTCCCAAACAAATCACTGTTTTGAAGAAATGACATTTCGATGAGTCAGACATAATTTTACCCATCCATGGCTCTCTGACTGACTTACACATTTGTTCTGAAAGAAAGGTTTTGACATTATCATCCATCATTTAAATCTTGAAACAACAATCCACGTTTTACATCATGTTAAAACGTTAAAAAACAAAATGTATGTTTTCTTTTTGTTTAGCTAGGATCATTCAAGTGAGTTTTTGACTGATAGGATGTGCACTCTCGGAATTTAAGGGAAACGTTCTTTGATAGAGTTCGAATAGTGAAATAAATTACCGGAAGGCACTTTAGAAACAGCAGAAAATCCATCGCCTCTGAGGTGTCGTGCTTGACCAATTTATAAGCTGTCACCGGAGAGTCAAGGAGAAGCGGTCTCCTTGCTGAAAACGTTATGTGAACGTGATTAGAAATTAGATCAGAATGAATCATTTGAAAAATAATGCTTGGAGTGATGCTGGCTTTTCGAAAGAAAGTTTGTGCTGCGCTGATTTACCTACGGCCCAAATTCTTCAGAGAGCAAGACCTTTTATAACTAATTCCAAACGTTTTGGCAGACTTGTTACAGCTGAAAATAATCTTGTAGAGTATTAAGTATTATTCAAACATGTTCAGGTTCAAGATGATAAAGTTCTTCCATTTTCAAGAACATTTCCTGAAATTAGAGACAGAAATACCTCTGGCATCCCACAGAACGAATCTTCATGTAGGCAGATGTATGAGATATTAACAAGGGAAGCTAAAGGTATCCTCGTTTCAGCATAAGAAATGATAAAAAGAGGGACATCTTACTTGATGTTGGAATCTACAAACGCCTTGTGGCAGTCGATCACATTCCCTTGAGGTAGCAGCAATTTGCTCCAAAATATAGGAAATCCACTGTGACCCACAAAACAAACACATTTACTTATTTATGACATATTTTCCCTAAATTAAGAGATAGTAGAAACCATGGCAGCCATTAAGATAAATTCTTTATGAGGTAGAGGTTACAATAGCCTCAATAAGAATGACTTAGACAACATGGGCAGCAGCTGCTTTTATCACAGGGTGAGCAGGTAAGGACTAGAACTCCCCTAGATTCACACTCAACCATAAACAATTAATATTCATAGGCTTTAGGAATGGGATGGGTAACTTTTTAAAAGTCAATTTTCCTTAATATTTCTTAAACATTCAGCTTCACCATTATATTGTGTTTTTAATAAATATTACAAAAAGTTCTTGAATTATATTTCTAGGTATTTCCTAGAGAAACATAGCGTTATTAAATGTAATAGTGCATCCCAGTGTTTCACTATGAAACAGCCAGCTTTGCTACAGTGGAAATAACTTTTAGGTACTACTCACTGCAAAAACATGTTTAACATCAATTTTCTACATGTCCTATTCTTAATGCCTTGCACCATGCCTTATGAGCTGTAAGGCCTACTTAGGGGTAACGTATCAATATTTAAAAGGAAGGTTTAGACCTGTCAGATGAATTTATTTTGAGAGGTTGAATTGAAGTTTTTAAACTGCTACAGTCGGGCTACAATGCAGTTATGCTTGCACCGCCACTGTAGTAGGGGACACAAGAGGTGCGGCAGTCCTCTAGTTTCATTTAACTTACAGTCTATGGATGCATCTTTTAACATATGCTAGGGAGTTATAGGTAAAGTGAATATGCCAATCAGGATTATGCCAAGCCAACCATGTTAAATAGGGGCACACAGGCATGTTACTAATGGTTGTGTAGTTCACAGAGTTCTAAAGCCAGCAGTACCAGATAGGGTTAATAGCAGAGGGTATCAATGGTTGAGGTTTGCTTTAAAACTCATTAAATCAGGTTCCATCTTTATCCTAAATGTGACTGCAGTCATGATTGTCAGGTCAGAATTTGTTTAAAAAGTAACTGAGCTAATCTAATCAAGTTTAACCCAGCAGGCATCGCTGTTCACTCCAGGGTGTTGTATGAGTGCTGAGCGTGTCATTGTTCCAAAGCAGCGGTAAGAACCTCTTGTTCTGCCAGGCATTTGTGTGAACACTTGTCTGAGAATTCATTTAGCTGGAGCATGTTTATTAACTGGCTGTTGGGTGAATGATTATGAAGCCTGTTTCTGTTTTCTTACACAAACTGGCATATTGCATATGTCTGTCACCACCCACATTCAATACAGATAAATAGGGACGAATAAGAACAACATCGTTCATCATTAATGTACCAAAACACAAAAAGATACACTATTGGACGCATCAGTGTCACAAATCACTTACTGCTGCATGAAAAAATACAGTGCTGTTTTTTCACCAAAATCCCAATACATTGATAAGGGTCAAAACTCATGGGAACACTGAAAACTACTTTAATCACCGCATTAAAAGCAGTGTTCCAAACCCACTAAATGTAATGCTATAGAAACGTTTTATTTAAAAAAATCAGAGTCATACTACAAGCATTCTGAATAAATCATGAAGGAGGAGGGAGGGAGGGAGGGAGGGAGGGAGACGGAGAGGGGGAGAGAAAGAGAGAGAGAGAGAGAGAGAGAGAGCGAGAGAGAGAGAGGCATACTGCTGGCATTCTAGGGAACAATAAGGAAAATACTTGGAGTAAGATGTGTACTGTTTTTGGATTGTTAGACAGCAGACAGCATCCTCCATGAACAAACTGCACCTTACATAGTACATGAGGTTCCCCAAACCAGGGCTCAGTAATCAGCTAGTAAAGGATATCTAAGATTCCCCAGCCAATTTCCTTCCGCCCATAACTGCTGGAGATTGATCACCCCAACATTCAATGGTAGAGGTCGCTCTTCAACTATTGACTATATCACAATTTCCAATACATATGGGAATAGAATACACTCCTTTAATGTTCATGATATAGCATTGAGTGACCACTTCCCACTTTGTGTGTCTGTTCTGTTGCCTACCCCAACACTATTGCCTAGTGCTGGGGTCGGTAACAGTTTGGTCGCCGATTTGGTAATTGGCAAAACTAATGGTTATACCTTGAAATGGGCTATGATAAATGAGGCAGAGACAATTAAAAAGGTGGTTGAAAAATGCTTTTTAGAAATAGCCACATGTTTAGAGACAGACTTATCACCTGAAACTTACCTTGCATCCTTTTTAGCTATTTCAAATGAAATTATAAATTCCTTGACTAGGCAACTGAAGAATCAGAGGAAAGAGAGAGGCTGGTTTGATCCCAGATGCACTAGGGCCTATACAGCCCTAAAGAAGGCGCTGCATAAACAACCTAAATCTACTGAGGACATCCGCAGACTCAGGAAAGATTATAAAATGGCCATTAGTGACAGGAAAAATACCCTGAGGTCAGAAGCCTGGGAGGCTCTCCATCTAGCTTCCGTAAGAAATGACAGCGCGAGCTTCTGGAAAACAGTGAGAACCCCTTTTCTTAATGAGGAGGTGGGACCAAAAATAGATATAGCAATACCTGAAACAGACTTGGTTAGTCACTTCTCGAGAGTATATGAGGGAGGTGTACATGAAGTTGAAGAACATATGGGGTCTTTGATCCCTTCTCCTGAATACCTCCCGAGTAACGATCTTTTCTTTACCCTTGAGGAGGTTGAAAAGGCCCTGGGTAAAAGTAAAGGCGCTAAGGCGCCTGGCCCAGACGGGGTTCCCATAGATCTATTTAAAAGTATTCCATCTCAGTGGGCGCCCCTTCTGGTCCAGGTGCTTAATGCCAGTTGTGCTACTGACTTCCTCCCCACTTGGGTCGAATCGGTCATTGTACCGATTTATAAAAAAGGAAATAGACAGGACCCAGCCTGCTATAGGCCCATTTCCTTACTGGATTCCTTTACTAAAATAGCGGGTAGAGTCATTCTGGACTGTCTTTTGGACTAGGCGGATGCAAACTCCGTCCTGTCCGACCTCCAGTATGGTTTTCGTTCCGGCCTGGGGACGGTAGAACAGGGACTGAATTTGATGATGCTGGTCGGGAAATACACGAGGGCTAAACAAGGTAACTTGTTTTTGGCCTCCGTGGATCTCTCGGCTGCATTTGATTGTGTGGTGCACTCTAAACTGTGGATGATATTGGAAAAATTAGGGGTTGATCTAAATATTATTTATTATCTTAAATGTTTTTATAGTAACGCGTCGGCCCGCGTTCGCTATGGCCTTAAGGGAGAGTGCACAGGCCAAATCCCAATCAGGAGTGGGGTCAGACAGGGCTGTGTCCTGGCCCCCTTCCTTTTTAATTTGTACATAAATGGATTGGAAGAAGCCTTGTGCAAAGACAGTTTGGATCCCCCATTTGTAGGTGGTCGCCCAATACCAGCACTTTTGTACGCTGACGACGCTGTGCTCATGTCACGTACTCAAGTGGGCTTACAGCGGGTGGTTGACAGCTTTTCCCGCTTTATGAACGAGTTAGGCCTGAAAGTCAATACTTCAAAGACTTTCACTATGTATTGTGGCAGACAAACTAAATCTAAGAGGCCAATTTTTATAGCGGGACAGAAGCTCCAATTCGCAAAACATTTTTCTTACTTGGGGATACTTTTTGCCCAAAACGAGACATGGTCTCAAGCTGTCTCTGCGAAAAAACTTGAGCTTACTAGATCAACTGCTGCTCTTCTTTTCTAGTAAATTAGGGACCAGACACCCTGTAGAATTGATAAAAATATATAAGCCAAATGCGTAGCAGGCGCTACCTATGGTAGTGGGGTCTGGGGGTTTTGCAAATTCATCACCTATTCAGGTTCCCGAAAATTCCTTTCTAAAATATATATTGGCACTCCCCAAAAGCTCCCCCAATTTTAACTGCCATTCCGAACTGGGCCTCTGTTACATCTCAGATCTGATTAAAGTAGAGCCAGTTCTGTTATGGCACAGACTCTGGACTCAAGAGGCAACACATTTAAACATAGCTGCTCTAACTGATATTTTGAAATTGGAAGGTGCTACCAAAATACCTTGGGTGAAGTATGTTTTTAACTTTTTGAAAGATATTGGGAGAGAGGAATACTTCACGAACCCTTTGGATATTTCGGAAATCTCACGAAGAGATTTAAAAAAGGAGTGTTTAGTCCTCTTAGAATCTCACCGGGTTGCTGCTGAGACCTTAAAACCTTCTGTCCAGCAGCACCAACTGGTTTTAGCAACTTTTAAGATTCAGCCCTATTTAATTTATGTAAATAACAATTATGAGCGTTTTTTACTTTCACGCTTCAGATTCAATATCTTCCACAGATTGGTTAGCTTTCCTACGATTAACAACTGGACGCACGTTCTACTATGTTGTCCCTGTGATAATGTCTCTCCCCAGAGTACCATTCATGTATTTTTATTTTGTAAACTATATCATGAAATGAGGAAAATTGTCCTATTGCCATTCTTAAGAGTCTTAGGACTTCGTCACTGCCGTGCGGCAATGATTAGTATGCAAATGTTAGACAATCATGTATCTGTAGCGACAACAGCTCTGTACCTAAGGAATGTGATGATCATTAGGAAACGTATGATTTCATAACTGCACTTTATAAATGCCTTTATAACTGTAACCGCACTTTAAAAAAAATGTAATTGTCTTTGTGAATCCAATAAAATATTGTATTTTTATATATTTTCTTTTTAACCTGTATATCTGTAATTTACTTGTACTTTTATGATTGCACACAACAATCGAATAAAGATATTTTGAATTTGAATTTGATCGCATTTCACATTTGGACTGCCTGCTTATGTGGCACACATTTATAGTAAAGCAAACACACATACTCCATGGAATGTGTAGGCTACTCATAATGCAATTGATTCACAAAGGTGGTAGCCAGGTTACATAAAGTTTCTGTAGGAAGCTGGCTCTGTATACACTATACCAAAGTCAGGTATAGTGTGTACAGTGTCCAGTGGAACCTAAAATGTAGGCAGAGGTAAAAGATGATAACATCTTACTCTCTATTTGTGGTAGTGTGGGCTGGAAGTAAAGCTTAATCAGAGGGTAGTGTTAAGCATTTATTGTACACACCCAGGCAAGAAATGATGTCACACACTCAAAGACTGAACTCAGACCAATTTTGTTTGTACAAAACTATTATTTAGTTATATTTTATTTTCTGAAACCAAGCCAGGCCTGGTAATGGCCTGGTACAGGGAAGTATAAAAAATGATTTGCAATCTTTATGGAATAATTACAGTTGAATTCAGGTTCAATACAGTTGGTTGATTTACAGGTACGTCAACAGTCAAAATTACTTTTCTATTACTTTGTAGAGTACAGTGGATGTTACTTCTTGGATTACTTTTTAAGTTACTTTTGCTACTTGGTGTGATATACCTAGATATCACACTGGGACATTTCTTAGGCAAAAGGTAAGTCATTTAGTTTTTACACATTTGCAGTTTCTAGGGTTTTTCATACAAACCAACTCCACGCTTTATTTTTCACAGAAAACAGTCAATGCAGTCCTATGCGAGAAAACCGTGTTATCGGTTTCTCAGTAAGTACTTAGGTTTGGGAGTTGGTATTCTGGGGCTAGAACCAGGGTTCTCACAGGGTTGAGGATGCACTCTCAAAGCACCCTCAGCTGCACTAGGGTGGCACTGAGGCCAAATGTTATCCAAAGGGGGATAGGGGACCTCCGGTTGGTGGCTGCTCATGAGTAGACCACAAGGTTGAGGAAATAAATCTTCTGGTATTAGGCTCGGGCAAAGGGGGATTTGGTTTAGCACTCAAGTTGCACCTACAGTGGCACAGGGGCGGCCAGGTGCAGGGTACTGTTTTGGCGTTGGGTGCCTTGATGTTTTCAAAGGGGATTGCCAGTTTTGTTTTTTAGCTGCAGGCTCAGTCCAGGACACCTTCTAGGAGGAACCAACAGCTTGACAGGTAAGTTGGAGGGCTCAGGGACATAGGTGCACCTTGAGTTCTCTTCTCCAGGGCAGCTGGATGCAGTGGTGTCTTTTGAGGTTGGATTTCACCTTATTGGGCCACTCACAGTTGGGGGGGGTCTCCGTGCAGAGGCTGCAGGCAACATCAGGGAGTCCTTGAGGGGTCAACCCATGGTGGACTCAGACTCTGGAGTAATCTGGGACCTTGCTGGGATCAGTAGGCCACTTGGACTAAGGCTGTAGGCGTCGGGTGCAGTGGTGGTTTCAGGAGTCAGGTTTATTTGTCCCCAGCAGGCTCAGAGTCTTTCTTGGCTATTTCTTTTGAACAAAGCTGTTGTTCACAGGAGATCTGGTCTTTGTTGAAGGCAGTCAGTCCTCCCAGGGGTTCTGGAGGTCGCTGCCTTCAGGACAAGGTGACTTTTGGGGCAGGATCTCTGGAAACTGCAGACGGGCCGGTAGGGCTGGGGCCAAGACAGTTCTTCTCTGCAGTCTCCTCTGCTGGGTGTCTTCTTTTCTCCTTCTTCTTCATGGTTTGCAAGAATCTGCCTTCTTGGTTCAGGGCTGCCCCTAAATACTGTATATAGGAGGTGTTTTAGGGGTTTGAGGTCAGTAGCCACTGGACCACTGACCTTAGGGTGACTAGGTGTGCTCACCCCATGTGGAGGAATGGGAACAATCCCTAATCCTGATTGGAGAGTGCCTACCATCTGCAAAATGGCGGGCACTAAAGAGTGGGCTTTACCTCGCCTCCCCCACCTGAGGGGTGGGGTTGGCAGAGGTGGGCACACCTTCTGGGCAGCTCTAATTTTTACTGCCTTTCTTCCCGCTGAAAATGGGGTGAGAGAGTAAGGGGCAGCCGCGGTCGGTAGTGGGAGTACCTGTCAGGCGGAGATGTGGGGAGGGGGAGGCGCAGGGTGGGGGGGTAGTAATCTATGGATTACGGAGCTTTACAGGTAAGAGGTACAAAAGGGGGTGGTGATGGACATCACCACCCCCTTTTGTACCGCTTTGGCCGCCATAAGTGTGGCAGGGTATGCTCAGACGTGAGTCCCTTGCTCACTTTGCCACTGGATTCAAGCAAGCCGGGCTGAAGACGGCAGGAATGCCAGAAACCGGTCCTCGGAAGCTTGATTTCGGTCCAGGGAAGGCATGGCTTGGCAGTTCGGGCTGGACTGTTCCCATGAGGCACAGGGTCAGATTTATTTGCATATAGCCATGTCTGAACTGGGGTGGCACAGTGGGCTAAAGAACGATGATGAATCAAACCCAGATCTTTTGACTGGGTGTGAGTGTTTGATTGGTTCAGATGCTCCGTCCATCACCACCCCCTTTTGTACCGCTTTGGCCGCCATAAGTGTGGCAGGGTATGCTCATACATGAGTCCCTTGCTCACTTTGCCACTGGATTCAAGCAAGCCGGGCTGAAGACGGCTTGAATGCCAGAAACCGGTCCTCGGAAGCTTGTTTCCGGTCCAGGGAAGGCATGGCTTGGCAGTTCGGGCTGGACTGTTCCCATGAGGCACAGGGTCAGACTGATTTGCATATAGCCATGTCTGAACTGGGGTGGCAGAGTGGGCTAAAGAACGGTGATGGATCAAACCCAGATCTTTTGACTGGGTGTGAGTGTTTGATTGGTTCAGATGCTCCGTCCATCACCACCCCCTTTTGTACCACTTACAGGTAAGAGAACATATAAATAAATAAAACACATTTTGTTGCGCGCACTGCATCTCATTTGGGCATGCAGTTCAAGCAACAAAATTAATTTTAGTTATGTATATGTTTACTTACCTGTAAAGCTCCGTAATCTATAGATTACTACCCCCCACCCTGCCCCTCCCCCTCCCTACGTCACCGCCCGGCAGGTACTCCCACTATCGAATGCGGCTGGGAAGGGGGCCTGCTCCTGATAGCAGGATAGGCTAGAGGGTGTGTTACAAAGGCAGCAAGGCCTTTGAAGCTCCCCTGGTACAAAAGGGGGTGGTGATGGACGGAGCATCTGAACCCCTGCCACAGTTGGCTCTTCCTGACCTGGGGTAGATGTGAACGCCTCCGCTCAGGAAAGGCTTTGTTTCTGGGTTCAGGGGCGAAGGCTCCCACAACAGGGGTCCAGAAATATGTCTCATGATGGCAGGCTGGTGTTCACCAGTCAAGGAACCCACCAGAGGCTTGTAATTTTTCAGGGGGCATCTCTAAGAGGCCCTCTTAGTGCACTGTATAATAAATCCCACACTGGCATCAGTGCAGGTTTATAATGCTGAGAAGTTTGATACCAAACTTTCCAGAGTTAAGTAAAGCCTTTATGGTGCTGTTGAGTTTGTAATGACAAACTCCCAGACCATATACTCTTTTATGGCTTTATTGCTTTTCAATGTCTAAGAATGGACTTAGACACTGTAGGGGTACAGTGCTCATGCAACTGTATGCTCACCAGTGGTATAGTGCACCAAGCTAGAAGCGTGTCTTACCTATACAATAGGCTGTGGGTTGCAGGCGTGGCACACTGGTATGTGCACCATGCCAACTCTTCACTTTTCTCTGCACCAAAATATGCAGCCTGCAATGACAGTGTTTGTGTGTTAAGGTACAGGACCTCTAAAGGTGGCACAATATGTGCTGCAGCCCTTAGAGGCCTTCCATGGTCACAGTGCCCACAATGTCACTCATGGTACCTTTAACAAGGGACTTACATGTGGCCAGAGAGGTGCCAATTAGGGGTACAAAGATGCCGTTTTGGGAAAAAACAAAGGCACTGGGAACCTGATTGGCAGGGACCCATGGCACATCAAGTCAATGTTCATCGGAAATGTGACAAAAATGGGGGGGTTACTGCAACTGAAACCTAGCTTCCTACAGTATCCATGATTCTTATATTATTAGACGTGGTACTGTCAATTTACAATTTGAAGTGTGGTATACATGGAAATAGCTTCCTAGTAAGCAAGTGTGACACTCATGGACTAATGGAATCTTTGGAAGCAGATGTCCACTCACATGCAACATATGTAATATTTTCTAAAATCTCTGATGTAGGTGACCAGTGCTATGCATTAAGAACATCACTGATGGTCCTGTAGAAGAATACAAAATACCACACAGCAAGACACACAGCATCACAGAACTATATTTTTGCATTATGGAGTCTAGGTATGGACACCTACAATGTCTAGTGGTAGACCTAAAATGGTATGTGACATGTTTGTGCATTCATGCAGTTTGCACAGTCTGACAGTACATGGGGTATGCCCCCTGAGTACAGCCAAAAAGTGACATGTAGTATGATGATGATGATGACATGTAAATGGTGACATGCATAGAGACCACCATGTTGACAGAGACTCAGAAGATGGAAGGCTGAGTAGATACAAGGCCAATATCTCAAAAGGTGAACATAGCAGTGTGTGTAAATATTAGAATTGAAATGTGACCAATTACTTATTTAGGCTGAGGCTCCCCCCTCTAGATATATGTCTCTCGCACTAGCAATCCCTACAAAAATCAGATTTTAAGTATCAGCACATTTACTATGAATCAATTTGCAATACATGGATCATTAATTTAAAGGAGGAGCAAGACGAACTAAATAATTGTTAAATAAAGACATCGAACCAGAAAGATCCTTCTTTAGCAAAATCGGGAGCTTGAGTGACTGCACCTTGGCACTGGTTCTCTGTCATCACTGGCCTGACCTCCACCCCAGGGCTAATGATGAAACAGAGAAAGGCTGCTGCACGAGTACTGCCCTGACACTTATTGTGGAGTTGGGTTCACAACTTTGTGATGTATTACAGTGCCATGTCAATATCCCCTTGTGATCTGGATATTTGTCCATTGATGCCCTTGTTACACCTTCCCAAGGTCTAAGCCATACGCAAGACTGCTGAATATCCAAAGTGACTCCCGGAGGTCTGCTGACACTGCACACTGCATTCTTAATGTGACAACAGGATTTTCCAGCCCATGTTCTAAATGGACTTCCTTGTGCCATACAGTGCTGTGTTGTCGACAAAGTCTTCCCTGACATTCATCAAGGTCTCCTCTAAACCTATCATGAATGTGTTTCGATACTTTCAAGAGTCTGATGTTCTTTTGAATCACTTCCAAATCAGCAACGTTGTATGCCAGGCCTTTTTTAACAATAGTGACCATTATACTCTGGCATTGGACAATCCTGTAGTCAAAGTCAATAAGAGGTTTTTATATTTCTGTGGACATCCTCACTGTTGTTACTTTTGAGCTGGGTCTTTCATTTATTGGACTACATGTTTGTTTCACATGTGATTTTCTCCAGCAGCAACATCACAATGGCATCATCAATGCATGGACCAATTACTGAAACTGACACGTCAATGTCTTCGGTAGACTTTGTGGCATTTGTTGCTCTACTCCTTCCACCTGCAGAGGAAGATAATAGTTAATATTGAAAGTCACTCTTTACTTGTGCATTTCATAACTTGCAAATTCAACTGACAGATGTTGCAACAATCTGGAAAGATATTGTGCATATCACTGTACAAAGTTCATCTTGATATGAATCTTCTCGGAGAGACAAAATTGAAGTGTGTTCCATGTTTAACTCAACATATCACAAGGTGCACACCTTGTTCTATTGAGTCAAAAGCTTTTCCCTTGTCCAGAGACAAGAGCACTGTTGACCCAGTCATCTGGCATGTGCATTTCATTGTAGTGTGAAGGTGGTGGAAATTACACGTCTCACCCTTCAACGGCATAAAGCCTGACTGGTCTGGATGGACTAACGATAATATATAGGGATGTGGTCTGCTTACTGTTATTTTGGCCAGAATGTTTTTCTCTGTTTTCAATAATTATATAGGATAATAGCAGGAGTTCCAGGGGCATGCCTGACTTTAGGTATTATTGCTTCATGAAGGGCTGTTGGATTGTGAGCCTCTGTGCTTGGTCTCATTACACAGCACCAGAAGGTGCTAGTTATATTGCCAGTTAGGCACTTAAACAGTTCCACGGTCAGACCGTTTGGTCTGAGGCCTCCAACATCTGCATTTGGGATGTTGCTATGGCGATCTCATCAGGTTCAAACTATCATTCTAAATCGCGCCTCTGCTCATGGTCTAATGCTGGTACTTGTAGACCTCTAACGCAGTCACCGAGCTCCACAGCAACTTATTGTGCTTCAGAAGTGCACATTCCCCCAAAATACTTTAAAAAACTATATGCTATATCGTTGTCGGGCTTTAACTCTTTACCATCTCTGTCTGAAGCCGGCATGAGTGATCAACAGTTTGCATTTGCCTCTAGACAGTGACTGGCAGCTGTTTCCAATGAGGTCTGTCTCCTCTAAAAGCATAAAATCAGGATTATGTCCCTGCAGTGTTTTGGAGATTGCCCACTCTTAATTGTATTACTCATGTCACTGATGTTGCATGTCAAACAACTAAGGATATATTTATTACTTCTGTGTAACCTCTGCCTTTACCATGGTAATTTTGTGCTATCTGCCTTGCGTAGATTCCAAAATGTCTACAGGACTCTGCAGTTTCCTTACCTGCTACAACAGTTCCAAGAAACGTTCCATACCCCATACTTCCCACTGCCCTCCCTCATCCCTCATTGGGTCTTGAACTAAAATCAGGAGGCGTCTCACATCCAGCCCTCTAAAACATGTGTGGTGACTAGAACTAGCATTCTGCTGGGCTGCTTAATGAGCACAACTGTGGAAACTAGTGGAAAGTGACCAGTGTTACCTTTTGCCACCCATTGTAAGGGGTGGTCGCTAAAGCAACTTATAATATGTGTCTTCAATTTGTTATATGTAGCAACCCACTCAAGCATTCATTTACGTCCCTGTTAGACCTGGCATTTCTTGGCGCGAGTACCCCTGACTTTTTGCCTTTACCTCTTCTATTTTTGATGCTGTGATGGATTTCGTTTTACTGGCTTAGATGCTTTGGACACTTTACCAGTGCTGATCAGTGTCAAAGTGCAAGTACTCGCTGTATAAAATATAATGGTAATTGGTTGTCCATGATTGGTATGTTTGCCTTACTAGTAAAGTCCCTCATAAAGTGCACTATGTGTGCCAGGGCTGGTAATGCAAATGCTACTAATGGGCCTGCAGCACTAATTGTGCCACCCAAACAAGTAGGATTAAAGAGAGAACTCAGGCCTGCCACTGCAGTGCCTGTGCGCAGTTTGTTCAACTGCCATGTTGTCCTGACAAGTGCACGCACTTGCCAGGCCTTACCCTTCCCTTTCTATGCACATCAGACACCCATATGGTAGGTCCAAGGTACCCTCTGGGCAGGGTATGGTGTATGTAAAAGTTAGGACATGTACTGAGGTGTGTACCATGTCCTGACAGTGAAATACTCTCCGGTTCGTTTTTCACTGTTGAAAGGCCATATTGCCTTTAAGACAGAATGGGGAGGCTGTGTAATATGTTTTCCAGCCTATCTTCCCAAAGGCTTAAGATGGAGAGCTGAAGTTTAGTGTGCCTGAACTCACAATTCAATAACACATCTTTTTGTGAAGGTGGTTTTTGCATTGTGTGTTTAGAAACCACTCTTTTAGAAGTGGCTGGGTTTTTGTGCTCTAACATTTCTGTGTGTCCTGCCTGGTTGTGGATTGACTGTCTGGATCTGAAAGTGATAGTATCTGGGGAATGTCTTGACCCAGGGGAGGAGGTGAGACAGCAATAGGCTGACCTGCATTTAGAGTGTAGGAGGGAGGAGAAGCCCCTGGAGGTGAAGAGGCCTGGGTTGCTGCCATAAAACAATGGCTCCATCTCCTGCTGAGTGATTAAGGATCCAGACCCCCACTATCAAAGGAAGAAGGTGTCACTGGCAGGGAGACACTGAAACTGGTTTGGACAGGGGTCCGTGCCCCCTTGAACACAAAGACTTCAAAAACATTTAGGGGTATACGTATGAGAGCTGAAACCTCTGGACGTTGGAATGGAATGGAATTGGATTGATCAAGACTGAAAAGGATTGAAACTACTTCATGGCCAAGAGGAACCTCTGCCAAGGAAGACACAGCTGAAGAGACTGAAGGAAAGGACTGACCCTTGCTGGGTGTTCTGGGGCTAGTCTGCAGTTTGCTGATATAACCAAGGAGAGGCTAAGGGACTTTGCTGTGTGCTGTGTCCCCCTGCTTGAAAGGACTTTGCTGTGTCCTGAAGTAACTTGCCCTAAAGGGCCAGAGGAGATCTGGCTCTGTGTTGTGGAAACTCAGGAACACAAACGTTTCTAGGTGTGTCTGTGACGCTGCGTGTATGTGCTTTTTGCACCCTGAGACCCTCGTAAGAATTGCCCTGTGATCGTGGGCACTTGGAGTCCAAGCGAGTCTCAGCGACGCTTTGAGCGTGTGCTTTGTTCAGACTGAGCCCTTCGTGAGGATTGTCCTGTGAACGTGTGCACCTGGAATCCAACTGAGTCTCAGCTGCGTTGTGTGCATGTGCTTCGCGCAGCCTGAGACCTTCGTGAGGATTGCCCTGTTATTGTGCACACCCAGAGTCCAAGTGAGTCTCAGTGACGCTGTGTGCATGTGCTTCTTGCAGCATCATACCTTCTTGAGGATTGCCTTGTGATCGTGTACACCCATCACTCAAGTAAGTCTCAGCGACGATGTTCGCGTGTGCTTCGTGCAGCCTGAGACCTTCGTGAGGATTGCCCTGTGATCATGCACACCCAAAGTTCAAGTGAGTCTCAGCGACACTGTGTGCGTGGGCCCTGTTGCACCCTGAGATCTTCATTATCGCCAGCGGCCTGGACCGGCATCCCCAGAGGAGCTGTGCCGCCAGCCCGAACCCGCCGTTGCCAGAGCGGGACCTTGAACCAACCCCATCAGGGGAGGGCCTGAGTCCCACTGCCCAGAATCCACAAAATCGCATTGGAGGCCCAAGTTGCGGGAAGAGGAGAGGAGAGAGAGGTCGCACCCCCAGGTAACCTGTGTCGCCGCATGGGGCAGGGTGCGGGCTCGGAGAGAGATGCTCTCGGCCTCCCCCATTCTTGCAGTGTGACCCACTGCTTCAGCTCGTATCACGGCCTGTGCTTGCCAAGGAGTGGCAGTACCTGGGCCGGAGTGCTGATCTGCACTTTGATTTACACCATACCCGTGTTGGGGTCATCTGTGGTAGAAGGAGAACAGCCATAACAACGCGGGGATTACCCCGCACTGCCATTACAACGCGGGGATTACAACGGAAGTCATTACAATGACTTTCGCTGGAGGGCGCTGTTGGATAGGGAATAGTTTAATTTTCTATCCAACACCTTCCCTACTGTCAACGTGGGCTGGAATTGGAATAGAAAATTTTACTATTCCACTATCCAGCGCCCTCCAGCAAAAGACGTTGTAATGACTTTCGTTGTAATCCCCGCGTTATAATGGCATGCGGGGTAAAAGCCTGCGTTGTATTGACATACAACCGTGGCAGAAGCTGACGGCGAGTCAGTACGAGTGGAGGATAGACCGTCTAATGAACCTTGATCAGTGCTAGAGTGTATTACGCTTTGCATTATTTCTGCATTATGAACTACCTGAAAGTTGCGTTACACATTGCAATATTTCTGCATTACAAACTGCCTGATTGTTGCATTACGCATTGCACTATTTTTGCATAATGAACTACCTGATTGTTGCATTACGCATTGCATTATTTTGGCTTTACGAACTTCTTGATTGTTGCATAACGAACTGCATTATTTTTACATTGCAAAGTGCTTGATTCTTGCATTACAAACTGCTTAGCATTGCATTAAGACTGCAGTAGATCATCTAGAATTGCTCATTAATATCGCCAAAACCTACAAGGGCTGGCTGATCTAATAAACGGGCAGGAGGAATATTACAACTACTCATATGTTGGATCTATATCGTGCGGTCTCATCGTATATCTTTTTATATAAATATATACTTGTTTTTGTGAAACTAGTGTGGAGTCCATTTGTGGAGTTATCATTGGTTTACTGGGAGCGTGGTTGCAAATACTTTACACACTTGCCTTAAAGATAAGCCTGGCTGCTCGTGCCAAGCTACCGAGGGGGTGAGCAGGGGCTATCTGAGACGGTTGTCATTTCTTTCCCTGACGTGGAAGCAGGGGTCCCTATTTGGCCTACGATACCTACCTCAGCCAACTAGCGACCCCCAGTTTTAACAGTCCCCATAGTGAAATACCACCATCATCAACAAAATATCCTGAAGATTTTTTCTGGCGAATGCATAATTTCCGAGCAACTTTTCATGCTTCCTTGTCATGACAGTCTTCTGCAGAAGCATCTGCAAGGATATCCAGATCATACCACAGCATGTTGCTTCAGTTGCAGTTTGTATTACCTGACGCTGGCTTCATTGGATTACCAGAGTCTCCCACCTTCTGTCTATAGTTGAAAAAGCAGTCTATTATGCAGTTAATGTGACGTAGGTCATTTCTGCATTGTCACTAGATGCCATCCATCATGCCTGGACCATACGTCCTCTGGTGTGGTGAAATGATGTGTTTTCCCCTCAACTAGGCGTGCAGGGAACATCATCATATACTTAAGGTTTCTGTCATGGAGTGCTCTTTTAAGGTCCTTGTAGGACACACCCATCTTTTGTATGGCATACCCCCAGATTTCTGTCCTATCAGTTTTTGTTGGCTGTCCAACTTTACTGCTATTAGCCAGTATTAAAGTGCCTATGCTCCCCCTTTTTAGAATGGTAACACTAATTGACATATTTAACTTACCTATTAGTTTCGTGTATATGGTAATCCAGGAGGACTGAACCTGCTGTCTGACACTGGAGAGGAGCCCTGAACGACTGGGCCTGCTCCCTTTGCACCCAGGACAAAGAAATTGACTCCAAGAGGCATAAAGCTGACCTTCATAAAGAGGCCTTTTCTGAAGATTCCTAGCTGACCAGTTCCAGCTGGATCTACCATGGACCCTGATGTTGGGTTCTGCTGGAGTGAGTCCTGACACCAAGTCAATTCCTGAGGTCTTGGAACCCTTGTTTGTGTCTGGCTGGACTTCTCCTAAAAGTCCTAAAACCTGGGACATAGAAACCTTTTGGCTCTAAAGACCTCCAGAGCACCGGGACAACCCTGTTATGCTGATTCAACCAAGGTGTGTTTCCGCTGGGCTGAAGATCCAGGGTTCTCCTGCTTGGAGCTCTGCCCGTTTTGGCAAATCCTCGGCAGCAGGACCTCACCAAATAATAATGGATTGGGGAGCGGCACAAGTTATTACTGGTGGCTAAGTTTCATTCAAGCATTCCATCCATCACTTTTTTTGTATACTACTTTTTAAAAATTAGCATTTTTCTGCATAAACCAAACATGCTTTTCTACAAGTGTCCAGGATCATATGGCTGTGAATGGTTTTTCTTTGGTGTGTTTCCTTCCATGGCAAAAGGGCCTTGGGTGTGTGGGAGTGTGTTTCTCTCCTGAGCAGGATGTCCTGGGGGGCTCTACTCAGACTTCCCGAACTTCAAAGGGTAGCCTGAGGACTGTGCCCACCTCTTCCTGACTTCTGAGGCTGCTTGCCAAGCTACTGCTAGATGCAGTTTATGCCTAAGCCTGCCTGCCCTTATTACCCTAGACAGTGGTGCCAAACCTAGGAAAGAGGGAAGGTTAGACAAAGAGGCATTCCCAACCCACAGGCTGGCACTGGGTATAAGAATAGCACCTTAATAACCTCTCATCAGAATACTCCTGGACACCTGTGGAACATTTAGAAGGAGGAATGTCTAGCTACCCGAACAATACAGACTGGACCTGCTTGCCTTGAACCCAGGACCCCCAGAAGTGGCTCTAATGGCCATTTATCTGACCCCCCATATTTGATCCACAGGGTCACAACAAGCTTCCAGAAGCCTCCCTGCAACTGCCCAACTGACCTTCGCCACCTCTACTTGTCTGAGGCCTTCTGGCTTATGCTGGAGTGAGCCAATTCTTGAGGCTGAGACGTAATTGTACGTCTATGCATAATTTTGAACTACACGCTGAGGAATTAAAAACGAAACTTCTCAAACGAGGATATCCACATAGGCTACTTAACCCCTTCGACGCTCATGACGAGCTGGGCTCGTCATGCAGTAGCCTCCCAGCACGCTCATGACGAGCCCAGCTCGTCATGAATAATGGGTTTTTAAAAAACTCAGCGCAGGAGCGGACCTCATCGAGCACCGATGTGGTTAAAGATTCATACAAAAGGGCCAAATACTATAATAGAGATGCGCTCCTGAATCATGAGAAGAAGACTACTGAATCGAAATTGGTCTGTGTGACACGCCATTCCAACTTTAATAACCAGATACGACAAATTGTCTGTTCTCAGTGGCACATACTTAATTCTGGATCTGCAGCAAATGCTATTCCTAAACCGATTTTTGCATTTCGCAGAAATAAAAACCTTAGGAACTACTTAGTCCACTCCAAACTTACATCAGGAACCCAAGCACTTCAGAAATCCATTACTGGATCCGATCCCGTGCTTGGTACCCATAAGTGTGGCCATTGCCACGCCTGTGACTCAGCCATTGTCTCTTCGGAATTGACATGGGGCAAAAATAAATTCATTTCCAAAGAAATGACAAACTGTAGATCTTCCAACGTGATCTATCTCATCTTGTGCCCTTGCCCCTTGAGGTATGTGGGCGAAACTAGTCGAGAATTTAGATTCCGATTCAGTGAACACAAGTCAGCAATCAAAAATAACAAAAGTGGGGCACCATTGGTAGCCCACTGGCAAGAAAAACAACGTGGCCTCAGTGACCTGAGATGGAGAATTCTGGAAAAGGTACATAAACCTATCGATAACAACATCAATGGCTACAGAGCTAAAAGAGAGGTCTTTTGGATCTACTCGTTGGGCATGGCAGAGGTTGGGTTGAACGAATCCATCCCCTGGCATAATGCCCTTACATAATGCCCGTATATAATGAACTGATGATTTATTCAGATTGGGATTGGGAACCTCTTTTTTGCTGTAATAAATTTGTCTTCCCCTGAGATCCCCGACCTTTTCTGTTTCTGAGTCATATTAATTTCTATCTCATCGCTTGGCTGTTTATGATCTTTTTGTTTTCATCTTTTATATTTTATAATCTTTAGTACCTGTTTGTGCTTTGTTAATTCTTCCTTGATATCACTCTTTATTTTCTTTTATTTAGTTATTTTTCTCTTTATATCATTCTTCATTTATAAATTCTGCTGTGGTCACATTCTCTCGATCCCCCGATCAGACTATGTTACGGGGTGTCTCCTTTCTATCTCTAGGACCGCGCATGCTCACGCGGAGAGTCACGTACGCCGGTGGACTGATGTTCCGATCCCCAGGTGTACCTTGTTTACCTGGGTGGGCACATTTGTAACGTATATAAAGATCCCCCTTATGATCGGTTCCTTGACCAACTTGGCACCCTGGTCGGAGCCTCGCCACGACGTTATTAGAAGAGACGCGCTATTCCTTGCGGTAAGTCCCCTTCTCCCAGACTGAGCAACTTTCTTCCATTCTGGCGCCTCGGTCACCGGTGCATTCCTGACCTGGGGTCCTTTTATTCTCTCTTTCTATTTACAGCTTTGAGAAGTCTCTCTATCTCCCCCCTGGGGTACTTCGTTAAGTACCTTAAATATCGATTTGAAAAAGTGTGTACCCTGTGTAGGCCACCGGCCTCCATCCGGCAGGTAGCTATTTATCGTTCTATTTCCATACTGAGCCTGCTCTAGACCCCCGGTTGGTGGCTGATATTTACGGTTAATCACCTCTCCCTTCTTACAGACTCTGAGGCCCGGCTTTATTGGAGAGTGTTGGGGGACACCTGAACTTTTGTTGGGAACTTCGCCCTGGATTTAGATCTACCATCCCCTGGGTATGTCTTTCACCATAGATAGGTGAATCTTTAGTAAATGAGACTATCTCTTCTTATATAGGGAATTTTTATCCTTAGTCTACGCTGAGCATATTATTGGGTATAATCCTTGGGCTTCGATTGCTCCATCTCCCTCACCTGTGAGGAAAGGGAAATTGCCTCGTGAGAGTGCCTGGGTAGGAATGGGTTTCCCTAACCATCTTTTTATCTTCTAGAGCGGATACTGTGCCTCTCCGTGAAACATCTTCTTGCCATCTTACATCGCCCTTGTCTCTCTCTTCTTTGAGGATATGGGTATGTGTTACGTATGTAAATTGCTCTCTGCACCGGAGGCATGGAAGTTTGATAGACGGGTTGAATGGCTACAGTGACTGGAGTTATGGTGGTGGTAATTCTCTCATGCACTTTCTAGTTTAATTTTTATGGTCACAGGGTGAGAACTTGGTGCTTTATGACACCCTTTCTCTGATTTTCTTGTCACTGCCTGACCTTGGTTATCATTTTCATCTTTTCTAGTCACCTTCTTGACTATCCTACGTGGGTCTAGTAGTCCAGTAGCAATTTTTGTTATGTATATAGGTCAATTATGGGTCGTTTTCATTGTCCCCGCAGATATGACTAAATAATGTGATGTGAAGCTGCAGCCTGGAATTCATCTATCAACGAGAAAATTGATAATAAGCACTATGGATAATTGTAGCTCTTGTATATGGTTGTGAAAAATTATTGAAGAACCTTTTTGTAATTATCTGCGCCCTGACGAAGGATTGGATAATATCGGTCCTGTTCCGAAACGCGCGTCGGCGCTTATTGTTGCTTTGTTCTGTTCTTCCTTTCTGGTTATATGCCTTTTTTTTAAAAAAACGATGTATATATAGGAATGTTCTTTTTTTCTTCTTTTGTATTGTGTGATTTTGTATATATTGTGGATTGGTATGATTGATGATGGTTTGAGTGAGTGTGATTGGTGATGATATTGAAGTGGTGAGTGGGCAGGCTGCATGTCTTTTCAGTTCGAAATGTAAATAGAGCTTGTATATTCATCTATGTTTTCAGTGTTATTAGATTGGACCTATAAATGAAAAATATTTTTTTCTAAAAAATAAATGAACGTATGACTTTCAAATAAATACGTCTTGTGTGGGACAATGATTATGTTCTGAATCTTGGATTAGAGCGTTTGCCTTTGTTTATATTTGGACCTAGGGGAGGTTTTCCTGTTCTTGATTTCAAAGTTTTTCCCTGCTTCCCTCCCCTAGCATTCGTATTCAGGGACCCTCTTGTGTTTTTGATTATGCTGGAGTGAGTCCTGTGGTCATCGAGATGTGCCCCCCATGTCCTCGACCCCTCGCTGGCCTCCGAGTGTAGTCTTCCTGCCTCAAAGCAGAACTCCTGGTGAAAATCCAGAGCAGGCTCTTTGCACCACTGGCGTAACAAAACTCGAGGGTGCCTCCCTGCAAGGCACGTGAAGAGGCCCCCTCTGGGCTCAATCAGGAGCTCTTGTCATTTTGGTGTCATTTTATTTATTAAATTTTACTCTATATTTCTAAATTGTTTTAGGATTTTCTTTGTGTTTTGTTTTAATTTTAACTCCGTTTGCGTACTGCATAAATACTTTACACAGTGCCTCTAAACTTAACCTAACTGATTTTGTGCCAAGCAATCAAAAGGTTAAGCACAGGCTTATTTAGTCACCTGACACGGATTGTGTTTATTATTTGAGTGGGGCTTCCACCTCTCTCAATTAATAACCCAATTTCTTACATATATATTATTCCTGGAGACTTAAACCCCTATCACATCAACACTTCCGCCAAAGTTGGTTGTGTAGACCTGGGTTCCTCAGTGGTCACTGCCACAGCTTTTTCAACTGCAGTACTACATCCTGATCCGAGGAAGACATGCTTCTCCAGCTTGCCTTGTTAGACTTGTGACAGAATATTTAAAACCTGATATTGTGTTACTATACTGTATATCTACCCTCAATTCAAGTGACCATTTTGGGTCCTCTTGTGGTTGTCACCTCTTTTGCTTCCCTGATTTCTGGCCCACCACCTTTTGTTTTCACCAAGCTCCTATATTGCTCTTTATTTAGCATTTTATGTCATTGCATTTTTTAATTCCATTGTCTTTTTGGTAAGTGGTGCTAAATTTAGTTTACCAAAAAACAAGATTAAACAATACATCTTTGTTCCAAGGTACAGTTGTTTAACTCATATAGAGTATGTTTTCTGTCATTTAACCTCATCAATGAGCATTTCGAGCATGTCATGATTCTCTCATGTTGTCACCAGGTGGCACTCACAAGGCCCTGTGGGTTCTTGCCTTCCGACCAGTTTACAGTAGAACACTACATATAGGAAAACTTCGCTCCACTTCTCATCCAGCCCTAGTGTTTACACTACTATAGTGATGCATCCTGGTCCTTGCAGGCTCTTTATCAAACCGTGACAAAGTCATATCCTTTAGGTAGAGCCCTGTTTAATATCATAGTTTGTGGTCCTTACAGATTCACCGACACAGACTGTTTCTGGATTTACCTTTGTCTCTATTCCAAACCAAACACTATTCCTAGTTTCCCTATTACTTCTTCTTGTGCGGCCTGGTCTCTCAGGTCTTTCCTGCTCCAGGTACTAGTGCAGCCTCCTTTTTCGTGGTTAGCCTCTGATCCCCCAGCACTTGGCTAATTACCTTTACCTGGCTGTCTCTCTAGACCTGTGCTCCTAACTGAGCTACCAGCTATATTTTAGTGGAGTTCAGAGTTTTTGCAACCATCTTACTTTTGATACTGGTTGAATCTGTCTGCTCTTATTGAAGGCCTATTACTAGTTCATGTGTTATTGTGTTCATTTGGGATTCCTTTATTTTCCAGTACCTGTCTAAATACTATGACATCTCGGTCCTCATAACTGCTGGAAGTAGGGGTGCTGCAGCACCCCAAAAGAACCCTGCTGAAGCTCCAAAGGTGAACACACATTAAAGATGACTTTCAATTTTATTTTAAACTAGTCACTGCTTGTTCTTTCAACATTGAGAGCTTAATTTTCTTTCTTTTACTGAAAAGTCTGAGGATTCTGTAAAGTGAACTATGTGACAATCTTGCTTGTGTGAAAAGAGAAGTTGTAGGATGTCCTTTAGGAAAGCGCTTTAGTCTTATTCTGAAGTAAAATGGAAACACAGATTTCAATAGGTTCAAAACAAGTGCCACTGAACTTGGTGATGTTCAAATGACAAATATTTGCTGAAACTAAATTTGAAAACACTATCTTTTGTGTTTTATGTTTTGTGTTTTATGTTTTATGTTTTGTGTTTTATGTGTTGTGTTTTATGTTTTCAAACTGTATGTTTTATTTGTAAAACTGTATGTCTGTTAAAATGCAGAGGTTATTTCAATGTATATTGTTCTGTCTGTAAATGACAGTGTTCTACCATACCATGCTATTGTAATATGTTTGTGACAGTGTGTTCCTAAGTGTTAGATTACAGCTACATACTACTCCCATACCATTTTCCTGCAGAATCGGTGTGGCTCATTTGTAATACTTGTTCTTTGTGTGATGCTTGGGTTTCTGACAATCCCTACGAGTTTGGAGGTGTAACATTGATTACAGCCCCCCCCACTCTGAAATTGTTCCAGCATCAGTCTCTATCCTTGCTGATGTTCTCTGATGCTGTTGCTACATTTTACTGTATTCCAGAGTTCCTTGACCTGCATGCATACCTGCAGTCCTGTTCTTATCTCTAATGCAAATTCCTTACCCTGTTTTCCACTGTTCCCTGTCCCAGGTGCATGTTACCCATTCTTGCTTTCCAAATCTGTATTACCTTGTGCCTGTGTATGTCTTGTTTTCCTAAGTAGTTAGGTTGGTCTGCCTGCGCTATCTGGACTCTGTTTTGCTTTCCATGTTAGGTATTGCTCAGATTTGAGTCCTGCTATTCCTGATTCTTGTTTCTGCATTGTTCATCTCACTCATTTCACTGTTTCACATAATCAAGTACTGCACATCATGTACTGGGTTTTTGAGATCTGTTCCTCTTGCTACATTACCGTTGTTCGCTCTTGTGTTTGTATTCCAATCTTAGTTATACTTACCAGAGAGTGCAAGTGTGTTCTGAGGCTTGGTTCCTCATGTACAGATAGTCACTTAGGCTATAACTACAAGAATTTGGTGGAGCGGTGGCACGGCGGTGCAAACGGCCATGCCACAGCTCCATGAAAGCTTGCCCTGCCCGCTCACCAGATTACAATTTTTTCATAATCTGGCAGGCAGGTAGTGTGGCAATTCCCATTGCGGTGCTCTGTCAAAGGCGGCGGTGCCTTTTCAAAATGGCACCGCAATGGGAACCCCTCACAAGTTTCTGCACGGTATGGACTCGTACATTTATAAAGGTGCAGGAACCTATGTGCATGCACACAGGGGGGCACATGTTATGCCCCCCTGTGTGCATCGACATATGTCTGAGGCACAGGGGGGGCCTGTAGGGCACCCTTTGTTTCCTTTTCATGGTTGTTGGCTTTTCATGGCGGTTGAACTGCCATGAAAAGCCTGGCTCAGAGGAACCTCGAAGTATGCTTGGCGGGACCACTGCTCCTGCACCAGGGAAGGGGCGGTTGTCTGGTGGAGCTGGCGATCCTTGTGCGGTCTGACTACCCGAGTTGTAATTGCGCGGTGGGACCACAGGTGCGGCGGTGGCTGGACCCACCACCGCTGTGCCACCACAAGTCTAGTGTCCAAGGACCGCCAGTCTCGTAACTTGGACCTTAGTTTTCAGGTGCTAGGTGTCTCCAGTGCTTAATTTGAACTGGTGGTGGCTGATGGTGCCCACCTAGGGTGTCAATCCACCAAAATGCCAGGGGTAGCAGAAGTGACATCACATACCCTCTGTACCTGATTATATTACAGGATGTGACATGATATGACTGTTGACCCTGGTGACATCATGGGTAGTGCTGCCATATGATCTACAGCTCCAGTCATATCATAGTAAGTGGTCACGCACCTATTTGTAAGGCTATGAAAATAGGAACACATTTACTAAAGCAAGTAAAAAACAAGCATTATTAAATTGAAGATGTCTATGATATGTCAGGGGTGCAACTATGAAACGCCATGGTCACATTTCGAAATAAAATGTCACCTAAAAATACTCTATTGTGTCCCTGTTTTGGAACGCCAATGCCAGTTTGTTCTAGTAGTTTTGCATACAGCATTACCCAGCATACATTCATACAACTTCTGCAAGTTTGACATTCTATATTCTTTAGTGTGGAGTATTTTAATGTGATTATTATTCTGACAATTTAGAAATGTTTCACTGCACCGCAGTCCTTTGAATGTTTACTGGTTTTGTATGATACCATGCAACTTAATGGTTTGTTTGCGTTTTTCCGATTGGTGGCCTTCTGGTCCGGTTTTTGCTTTTGTACGATGATACAACATAAACACATTTGCACTGGACAGTGTGCCACGTATGCATACATAAGCATCATCATTATCATGCAACTGTTGGCAGGTCTGATGCAAAGCTGTGGGGTTCTCGCAGTTAAAGGCAGCCATTTTAGCATTGTGTTGCCCAGTACAAATTTTACTAAATCTAGGATACGTGCAGCTATATAAACTCTAAAAAACCTACCCTTGCTTTCATGGTTCCTAAAACTCCAAAGCAAATTACGATTTCTGTGATAAATCTTTAATGAAGCTGACTTATTAGTACTTTTTACCATTTTTAATCAAATTAGAATGATCATTTCCATTTGACTAAATATGTATTTTTTTGTCTCCCATGAAAATCAGGTAATTTTAAATTCATACCAAACCCTGAGATAAAATCCCAATACAGATTTTTTATTAGCATAGGGTTTCTGACTCGACTTCTATTGATAGAAAATTGTATCATGGGAGCTAACGTGGTTGTAATGCACAGTTCTGCCTCCTCATTACAAACATCCATTTATTGGTGGTAACCTATGAATAATGTTTTATTAGAATTTACTGAACCGATACAAGATAAAAACGAATCAAAGCGACAGTTTTACTGCAGATATAAAAATCTGCTCAAATAATAAAAAGAAGCTAATATCAGATGTCTGTTGTTTTGCCATTTGACCTTGATGTAATGCGTCTAAGAGTAACAAGAGAGCAACTTTTTATCCATATGAGTGCCTTTGTACATTTGGCCATGGAGACCAATGCTAAATGACAGAACCAAGCATGGATAGAGCCCAGTAATCACTGATTTTCAAATGCAGGAGGATTGGATTCCGGGTCCCAAACATGGATGTTGTATCACAAAATAATGTCACGGCAGCAGAAATGACATCATGAGTGCTTTGTCCTCACTTTACATCACAGGGAGTTACATCACTTGATCCTGATGATGGAGCATGGTTTCGCTTGTAAAGAGACTTGCTCGGATTCAATCCTCTCGAAATAAAACGTAATGCACTAATAAACATGTTTTGTCTTACTAATAATGCACCACACGTAGCATCTAGGGAAAGCTTGCGTATGTGTTTTTACTAACAGTAACTCGAGTGTCTTAAAATGGCCGTCACAATGTGGGAAATTTTCTGCGCATGCGTCTGTCACACTCACTTGATGTGACGTACTCTCTGCTTTGGTGGGAAAACTTTGCTTCTCCGCACTAGAATTAAAAATGGCTTCTCTATGTTTTCACATGCTAACGCTGACATTGCTGCTTTTTACTAAATTGTTCGTTCTGCTTAAATCTTATCGCTGTAGTTAACATAAAGTAATGGGAATAGAGTAGAGATAAGTGGTATACAGTGCATTCATTTATTCTTTGTTCTAAAACTGTTTCTCTTTGACTTTGCTATTAGCTCGTATTTGGGCCTGATGTAATCTTGCTGCACTCCATCTTGCAATCCTGCGACTGCGTAGAAGAGCTCAAGAGTCCACAAGCCATGGCATTGAATCCATGCCAAAGACAGTCTTGCCTGCAATGCACCTGGGAAAATGAACTTTTACCCTAAAAAAGGAAGTCAACTTACCAATCTTCGTATACAATGTATTTGTTATTGAAACATCCATTGTCGGGTGGAATAAAAGAGCATGGGAAAATACAATTATGGGAGGGAATATTAATTTGAATATATGAATGAAATAATCTCATAACTGGTATTGTGTGATGACCTCTCCTCGCATTTTGACCAATCAAATTGAGGGAATACACAACTTGCAACATTGGGGGGTGGTACACTGCCCTGGAAAATGGTATATCTAAGGTAGGCTTAGCTAGTTAGATTGTCCGACTTGTCTGAGTAGCTGACCTGTCACTGACCCAACGTACTCAATAGGCGATCGAGAGCAGAGCTGCTGGAGGAGCACTCTGTCAGAAGAATCGATAACCCAATTGGGGTTTTGAGGGAAAGGAATTCGATAACCCAATCGGGGTCTGACTGTTAGCTGGAGGGAGGGTTGTGACGGTGGCGTTGCACTTTAGCTGTGAGTGCCGGTCCTGACCTGCGGTGGTCTTGTCCTGATCCAATTTGCTCCCTACTTGTCCTGAATTCTGGTCTGCACCTGTTCTATCCTGTTGGTACCTGAACTATCGGGGGTCCATGTCCTTTATCCCAGCCCGTGGCCAGGGTTGGTCTTCACACCATTCTAGGTAGTTATAAATTAGTGTGGGTATGTCATTGTATTGTTTCCCTTTTCTTACCCTTTCTATGTTTCGATGCTTAAAGAAAGTCTCCTAATATTTTCACATCATCTTACTTTGATCATATTCTTTCTAATTGAACGTGCTTTAATTGAATTGGTATGGACTCTGACATTTAAGAATTTACAAAGCTAAAGTTTAAACCTTTTTCGAGTCTGTGGTTATTTTATTAAATGAAATGTTATTTTATTGCCTATTATTCTAACACCATTGATCCCTTAGGACTCTAGGTACCGGTGACTAGGATTGGTAAGTCAAATGGTATAGGTCCTGAAAGGTTAAATCAATCTGATTAGCGTAGGTTTACCTGTTCAAAGTGTGTATGTTTTTATGGGCCCAGGTGAGTATGGTAAAACGAGCAGGTGAGCCCGGGCTCTATCACTGATAATACAGAAAGTGGAACCACATGACCTTTCAACCGTATTATATCGCAGAAAGTGTAATCACACAGCATGTGAAACACAGGACATAACAGGGTTTGACATTATGCAAAAGGACAAACCATTTCTATGTTAAATGAATGAACAACGCTTTGAAATGTCACTGTAGCATATACAATTACTCCAATTAAATACCATTAATACTCATCATATCACATTGTTCCCAAATAAAAGCAGGATCTGCGTTCGTAGCACTGCTAGTGTAATGATTAACGTGGCAAAGGCACAGATAAATAGCGCTTTGCATATATAAATATGAAAATACATAGACCAAGAATGCAGTGTTAACATCTGGTGCTACAACCTGTGATGGTTTGCAATAAGATGAGAATTTCTCATGATCCTTATGGTGGTGGTAGAGGCACTGCAGTAAGCATGCAGTCATCCAGTGCACCCTGTGTCCATACACTGCTGGGGGGAAATTGAAGCCAGAAGGAATGTGTGGAGAGAAGTAATTGCCAGAGCAGAAACATCTTGTGGAGAAGATTTATCAGTACAGAAAGGAACATTTTTTTTAAATTCTATTTTTAGTAAGCAATGGAAAAGGTCTGGGCACCAATGAGATGGAAATGTTAACTGCGTGTGCTGATGCCGAGAACTGGCACCAAGGTGCCAATTACGATGCGGTTTGTACAGTCGGAGCCTTCCAAACCGCATCGTAATGTACTGGTCAGATTCCTTTACGACCACCTCATTTTGATGGAGGCAGTGGGAAAGAATCTGACCGGTCATTCCAGCTGGCTTTCAACGGGCTCAGAGAGCCCGTCCTCCAGTCAGAATGCATTAAGTAATCTCAAAGGTGGTCCTTTACACCCTTGAGATTACGATGATGGTTTCCGACAGGGTTTCCATGTTGGTCTTTCCAACATGGAATTCATGTTGGAAAGGGTCTTTGGGGGCCCCCAGCAGGGTCCACTTGGGTGCACGGCCTCCAGTCGGTGCCTGCCACGGGATGAAGGGATGACCTGCACCTCTCATTTTACTATGGGAGCATGCATTGCAGTTTGTTTCTAGCTGGAATGCATGCTGTCATAGAAAATTGAAGGAATGTGACTGAACAGCGATCAGTTGCATCTTAATGAGGCGGTCGGAATAGTCGACCGGGTGTCGGTCGGTCCCAGGACCGATGCGGTGTCTGGCGGAAGTAATTCAGACCAACATCGTAATGAGGCCCCAAATGTTTATGTTTTAGGGCAGCAGTTACTTATTTTGCTGGGTCTGCTGGAACTTTACAATCACACTTTCATGAAACGAATGGAAGAGTAGACCCTGGGGATTCCTCAGGTGGGTTTCTGGGAGTCTATGAGAAAAAGCTGCTCTTCGGAACATGTAAATTGTCAGGGTAACAATCATAATTGTTAACCCACACAGATTGATCGATATACAGTAAATTAGGTTTCCATCTTTCATTTTTTCTTTCATCAAATGTAGCGTTAGTTTAGATTTTTTGTTTCGAGTCAAGTTAATATTGTGTCATTGTATATGAAGCAAAACGTCTGCGGAAAAGGAAGGTTTATTGGTAGCCTGGTAGCTGCTGCTATAAGAGAGCTTTACAAAGTAGAACACTAGCCTAAGGAGAGAGAAAAGTCGCATCGCACAGACCCCCGGTGGCCGGAATCAATAGAAGTTATGGGGCTATACATTGCAGCCTTTCATTTAATCCTGAGCCAGGGCCGGACTGGGAACTGAAAGCAGCCCTGGCCAATTTAGCGAGACTAGCCCCCGTCCAGCGCATAGCAAGCGAGCAACGACCGATCCTAGCGGGGGTTTGGGTGGCTCCTCAGCCCACGATAATTTTGTAAAAAGACAGACCAAAATGGTGAATTTTACAGCACATTTTTCATTACATATTCAATTGTATTAACTTTCAAAGCACAGTACATAGTGGATAATGACCTTAAAGAGCACCAGGTTACGCACCCAGTCATATGTACCCATAGACATTCTTTCAGAGAGCACCAAAAATAGACACAAGATCAAGAGCCCTTGTCAGTGCTCTGTACCTTTTATTAGCAGGAGAATGTACAGGACCATCATAAAGGAAGGGAAGCTGGGGCTTCATGCACAGCTCCTTGCACTTTTTGAGGCCTCACTCTCATGAAGAAACTAGTTTGTGAGTAATAAAACACTACGGGTCATCTTTATTACAAGCTGCTCCTTGAATTAGAAGTGCCCCACAATAGTTGTGGTCCCCGGACCCACAAAAACTCCTGGCATGCCTAAGAATGTGTGCATTTTTTAAGGCCTCTACATGTTGGTGCACGCAGATAGAAACAATGCAGAGCTGCTGTGCAGTTGCGGTTGACATGCATGATTCGCAAATATTTAAATAAAAATATTACGAGGACTGCATGTCAGAGATTGCGAAATACCTTGCTGTGCGTGCCAGAAGTGGTGCTCAAGTTCTAACTACGATGCACATGTGCCGAACATTTCGATTAGAAACAACAGCAAATAAAAATGTGCAAGTATGAGTACAAAAAAGCGACCACAGCAGAGAAAACACCAATGCCACATGCTTTTGGGTTGTATTGTATATTGCTTTCAGTGCCATCAGTGAACACAAAAACAAAACCTTTAGCTGAACTGTTCAGATAGCCCCTTTATAGCAGGCCCCGGGAGCCCTGGGTTCATTAGCTCTCAATACTTCTTCATTCTCTGACCACACTTCCACCCAGGAGGAATCGCGTTAGCACTCAGAGGCTGCAGAACATCGATCTCCTCCAGAGATCCGTTTCCTAGCATCTCTTGCGAGAGTTGCTTACTACGCTAGCTTCAATCAGTCCGCCTGTCAAACTGTGCCTGAACGCCTTTATCAATAAGAACGCATTGCAACTAGTGACCCCATCAATTCAGATTCATAACCTCGTGCAGGGGATATTAATTATAACCTAAATGGTGTGTGGGTGAAGTCAACGCTGCTAGCCGGCGCAGGCACTTCTAAAATATTTTATTGAATAGCCACATCCCGCTGATGTCTTCAATCTAGTATTAACATACATTCCTGTATACCAATGGTTTTGATGCTTTGTACATTTGTTTACAGCGTAACCCCGCAATGCCTGCATATAGATGTAAGATGCATGTTATCATGTCTGCGACTGTGAGACGTGGGAATGACCGGGAATTGGAAATCAAGTTATAATCATGACGGGCGGCAGCGCAAACTTAGCCACAGCCCTGTGTCCTACTGCGCGCCCTTGCATCTCCTTCACGTAACCACCCCTACACACCTACTCATCTGTAAGCAAGCCATTGTCTTTTGTTTTCATCTTGACAATATTTTGGCAACTGCAAACCTCCTTCATACACAATTACTCAGAATCACATTTGCAACTTGAATACGTGATCACTGCTCTGTGCTCTCTAAAGAGAGGCCAAGGATTGGATGAGCATGGGTTCTGAACACCTTTGGTTTCCCCTGACAGTGACAGACACTGTGAGAGAGTCGTCTGGTGCAGCCAGAGCTCCAAGGCTCTCGGTCATGGCCCTTATGCACACCTGGAGGTGTTAAATTCTCCCTCAGTTCATAGTATGCGCTATACAAGTGTAATAAACAAAGATGCAGCATCATGGACACAGCTAACACTACACTCTTAGGGAATGGAAGATTAAAAGAACATGATATGTAAACAGAAACAAATCACTGACGTGGACGAGTTTAATGATTTTCTACATTCACTGTGCAGAAATCGATCAGTGTTTTTGTCAGTAAAATTAAGGACACTGACACAGGGCCTGTTGGGGCCAGTTTTAAAGCCCTCTTTTAATTACTCAGAAAAGGGTGTGGTGATGAACAGAGTGTCTGAATTAAGCAGACCACTCTTACCCAGTCCAAAGATCAGGGCTTGATCCATCACCGTTATTTAGCTCACTGCCCCATCCCAGCTCAGAACCTGGCTATATGCAAATTAGTCTGTCCCTGGCCCAGTGCATCATGGGAACAGGGCAGACCAAACTACCAAGCCAATTCTTCACCAGAAAGGAGACAAGCTTCCGGGGACCGGTTTCTGCCATTCCAGGCGTCGTCGGCCCGGCTTGCTTGAATCCTGATGGAGCAGTGAGCAAGGGACTCATGTCTGAGTATACCCTTCCACGCTTATGGTGGACAAAATGATTCAGAAAAGGGTGTGGTGATGAACAGAGTGTCTGAATTAAGCAGACCACTCTTACCCAGTCCAAGGATCAGGGCTTGATCCATCACCGTTATTTAGCTCACTGCCCCATCCCAGCTCAGAACCTGGCTATATGCAAATTAGTCTGTCCCTGGCCCAGTGCATCATGGGAACAGGGCAGACCAAACTACCAAGCCAATTCTTCACCAGAAAGGAGACAAGCTTCCGGGGACCGGTTTCTGCCATTCCAGGCGTCGTCGGCCCGGCTTGCTTGAATCCTGATGGAGCAGTGAGCAAGGGACTCATGTCTGAGTATACCCTTCCACGCTTATGGTGGACAAAATGATTCAGAAAAGGGGGTGGTGATGAACAGAGTGTCTGAATTAAGCAGACCACTCTTACCCAGTCCAAAGATCAGGGCTTGATCCATCACCGTTATTTAGCTCACTGCCCCATCCCAGCTCAGAACCTGGCTATATGCAAATTAGTCTGTCCCTGGCCCAGTGCATCATGGGAACAGGGCAGACCAAACTACCAAGCCAATTCTTCACCAGAAAGGAGACAAGCTTCCGGGGACCGGTTTCTGAAATTCCAGGCGTCGTCGGCCCGGCTTGCTTGAATCCTGATGGAGCAGTGAGCAAGGGACTCATGTCTGAGTATACCCTTCCACGCTTATGGTGGACAAAATGATTCAGAAAAGGGGGTGGTGATTAATTCAGAGACTCTGTCCATCACCACCCCTTGTTGTAAATTATTTTGTCCACCCTAAGCGTGGAAGGGTATACTCAGATGTGAGTCCCTTGCTCATTGCACCATCAGGATTCAAGCCAGCCGGGCCGAAGACGGCTGAAATGCCAGAAACCGGTCCCCGGAAGCTTGTTTCCTTCCCAGTGTAAGAATTGGCTTTTGTAGTCTGGTCTGCCCTGTTCCCATGATGCACTGGGCCAGGGACAGACTAATTTGCATACAGCCAGGTTCTGAAACTGGGATGGTGCAATGAGCTAAAAAACGGTGTTGGATCTAGCCCTGATCTCTTGACTGGGTGAGAGTATTCTGCTTAATTCAGAGACTCTGTCCATCACCACCCCTTGTTGTAAACTCTTTTAATTACTAGCAGATCTGATCTCTGGGTGGACACTGCCCTGTTATAGCACCTGTATGGGTCGGTATTAGTCTATGCGAGTGCGATCCCCGGTCTGATGGCTCTCTGCTCTGCAGCGTGTCTCTGTTCCACTCTAGGCCGGGGGCCCTTGCCCCTTTCCCTCAGGACTCCTTTGGCCCTGTGTCCTGTTCCTCGCTCTGGGGCTCCTGGAGGACTCTGAGCAGCTGTTTAATGGGCCACTAGTCTGTATACCGGAGAGTGATATAATTAAACCCAAGCGCACATAATCGTCCCGAGACCGTCACCCGAGCCCATTCTAATGCAGGGAAGCAATACAGATCTTTCTTCACTTTCCTCATTCGGAATTCTGGAAATACCTATGTTCGGAAGCTAGTCACCTAGAAGAGGACGCAAGGAGCTAATATCGTATATTCTCCTGAGGCTGCAATAGGCGTGTGGCAATCACCCCTCGAGGAACCTGGCCGGGGCCTAGGCCCTTGCCCCTTCCTTAGGCCCCTTTTTGCAATTTCTTTTTATTCTGGCCCGACCCGATTGCGACGCCCCGGCCCATGCCCAGACTGTGCCACCACCAAATCAGATCTGGCCACAGGCCACGGCGGCCAGGGCCAGAAACAAATTATTACAAATAGCACTTGACTCACCTGCCTGCGGGCGGCAGACACTGGCAAAGCAATTAAATTACGGGGTGCCCATGCCGCTCTCGTTCACTGATGCCTGGCTCGACCTCGCCTCAGAGACACGCGCACTTTTTCCTAATGCACATGAGCATCACTAGTAGACCCCACCCTAAAAAAACAGTGGCGGGCAGGCGGGGCGGAGGCGGTGACAAGATCTGCGCACTGCTGGCGTGACGCGTCCACAACATCATCTGATTCATGATCATCGGTCAGGTGACTGGTCAGGTGGTTTGGGTGTTTCATAAATTATAATGAGCAAAACGGAAATGTATTTGAAATCAGCTGACATGTTTTGGAGCACCAGCAATCCAGCATGAGTCAGACTTGTCATGCAGCATGAGAAAATTGTTCATTGTGCTCACACCAGGTCTCACTCAGTCAGACAGGTGGCCTGATTGTGCTTAATGTAAGCACTGTGTTCTGTTGTTGGGGCCGATTTGGACCGACCTTGACTCACGGTCGGTCCAAATCGGCCCCAACAACAGAACCGGCCACCTGTCATAAAACCGGCCCCCACCCCCATCCAGCCTACCGGGGGATTGCCCGGTGCTCGGCATGACCAGTCCAGCCCTGCCACTGGCTCTCGATTGAGAAGTGAGTAACCTTCAAGCTACTCAGCCATGCCTACAAATTCCTCCACAACATCGGACCCAAATACCTCAACAAAAGAGTGTCCTTCCAAGTACCTCATAGGAACCTCCGCTCTGCCGACTTAGCCCTGGTAGAGACCCCACACATCTGCAGAACCAGAGCAGGCAGAAGAGCCTTCTACTACCTCACAGCAAAGATCTGGAACGAGCTCCCAGTCAACATCAGATGCTCCCCCTCTCTACACACCTTCAGGAAGAACCTCAAGACCTGGCTCTTCGAGTGATCCGGAGCTGCATTTCCCAACCTTCAGCGCCTTGAAACCCTCTCAGGTGAGTAGTGCGCTTGATTAACCCCTGATTGATTGATTGATTGATTGATTGATTAGATGACTGCAGACCAGATATGATGATGTCATCCCTTTATCACCTTTATCATATGCACCACTGACTTATGTATGTTTGCCATTGGAAATATGGACTGCACTAAAACAACTGCTTCACTGCTATGTTGCCCCAAAGCTAGGCATCCAAATTCTGGAACACCCCAACTACAATTCGATCTCTATGAACTTCGGAGGGCAAAACATGCAAGGATGATGCACTTGAAAATTATGTTGGCCTCCGCATATTTCTCCAATACAACCCACTGTGGATGTTCCGAGACCCTTAGTCAAGGCAACCACATTTGGGCCATATTGATCCCATCCAGTACAGTTAGTCTGATGCCCACTGCTCCTTGGTCCAGGAGGTGGGTATTCTTTGATGCAGCGGCAAGTCACTTTGACACCTTCACTGAATTTGCTGACAACATGACAGTGGCCATATTAGGCATGTTGAGAAAAGAAGAACTCCTGACTATTAAAATAGCTATTGGGGCTGTTGAGGATAAGATAACAAACAATTCAGAGAGATGCAATAACATTTATTTGTAAAGCTCACGAACTGGGTTTCTTGGCGCTAAATAACAGAAGTGATATGTCCACCTTCCCTCAGCTACTACACTCTGTGGGGAAAAGGCTGGAGGTAGTGCAAGATGAGCACAGCTAAATGCTGGACTGTGTTGAGGAGTTATAGAGTCTTCAATTGAAAAAACTGTTTAGAAAGAATGAGTTGAATAGGTGATAAAATAGGAAAGATAAGTCCTACTCACTGCAAAGAAACATGCCCTACATTCAGGCTGAGGAGCATAGCTTGCATACAATAGTGTAAAGACTTCCATCCATAGAGGAAACATTAATAAAAATAAACAGAGAAGTTGCTCAGACATACAGAAGTTGATGCAAAACAAAAAAAGGGCAAATCTTAAGCTCCACTTAATGACAAGGTCAAAGACAGGTGTTAGACAACACTGGAAGTTACAAAGCAAATGCGGGTATCCCTCTGCCTAAACAAAACTAGAGTGCACCTCCAATACACCGCCTTTGCGAACAAAGAAAAAGAAGTCAATGATGCAATAAGGGTCATGGGACCATTTTATCCTCCATTGTCCCTCGATACCTATTTTTTACTGTGCCCATCCACCCCACTAATAAAGGGACACCTGGGTGTGGATAGGACATTTTTATTATACTTAGCTTCTCCCAGTCACCATAATATTCAAAGCACTCACTGGAACACGGGTACGCTCATCCTGGCTTTTAGGAGGCAGGATGAACCAGATAATGAAGCATGCCACTACTAGAATGGGTGAGAGTTGTACTTTAAAGAGAACAAAGGTCCTTTTTCTTTTTTCGTAAAGGTGGTGTATATCTGTAAGGTGCACTCTAGTGTTGTTTAGGTAGAGGGATATCCTCATTTGTATTGTAGTCACATTCCGGGATAACATATCCCCGTCCTCCTTTATCAAGAAAAGATATCCCCTCCCTTATGATAGGCAAGTCCCTATGACAGGGCCTTCCATACTGTTGTTTGAAAATACTGGACGTTAACCTAAATACATGAAAAATTTATAGAATATGTTCATTATATATTTACATGACTGTATCTTGACCTCTTTTAATTCCTTTGTTGAACATTAATGGACTGACTCACTATATTGAGAGGAAGACCTTGTACTTCCATGCCTCGAATCCCCTGGCCATTGCCCTACTTCAGAATACTCACCGGTCCCTGGTTGACTTGAAAAAAATCAAAAGAAATATTGGGATGGTAAGTTGATCATTAGATCCCATCGATGTTCAACAAGCACCCTCGCAGGGTTCCAGAAGATGTGGTGTATTATACAAGTTAACTAGACAGATGGCTATGAATTTGATAATATTGAAATGCAAGGAGTTAAACTAGTGGTAAGCTCTATGTATGCCACTATTCCTGAAAAGTCTGACTTATTTGCTACTCAATCCAAATTACTTACAAAACTTGATAGAACTTGGGCCATCATTGCAAATGACTGGATGTATATGTTTCACACAATTTTTGATAGATTCTTAAATCTGGACTTGATAAACAAGCTTCACAGGGGAATTGTCAGAAACTTAATAATGAACTACTCTGTGTTTAATCCTTAGCACAGACAATTGATTTTCCTTGTTCATGCGATCTTCTCAAGAAATTACTGCTTTCTCTCCCCTCAGTTCCTGTTTCCAATTGTTTAGAATAAGTCATATTGGATAACACTACAGCCTTGCTCCAAAGACACTTGGCCAGAAGGAAATTAAAAAAATCCAGTGTAGGTGGAGAGCACCTCCTTTATATGGAGCACTATACAACACGACTGACACTCTGAATGCGCTCACCTCAAATCATCCTATCAATCCCATCACTAAAGCCACTGCATTTAAGTCCTCATCTACATCCAAAACCTCTTTTTCTACAATGTCCTTGGAGATCTTAGCTTTCGGAAAATATGATCTTGAATGAAGTTCGGAAATTAAAATAAAGTTTTGAATTTGTTCTGTATAACCTCATGAAAATACGAACGCATGGTATTAAATACCCTTGAACAGTTAATGATCAAACCTGCTGGCAAGGGTATATGAAATGATTTTATGGATAGTGTAAATTATCTAGACTAAATTCTATGATAGCCTTTTCACACAGACTACAATATCCTTCTGACATTTAACCCTTTGAGCCAGATTCAAGGGGCATTTTGAGAATATTACCAAAGACCTGAAAGACTTGAAAGGCTGGACCTTCTGCCACTTGTTCCCAGGACAAAGATGTTGACTCCTAGGGTCTGTTGGCTGACCTCCTGTTAACAACAAGATGCTAGAAGCCCTTTTCCTAAAGAACATAGTTGGCCAGTTCCAGTTGGACCCGCCCTGAAACCTGCTGTGGGCACCTCTTTAGCATCTTGAATAGAGATAGTGTGTGAATCTCGCCCTGATCCACTGGGGACTTGACTATCATCTTTTGATGCCTCTGGGGGCTCAGGGGGTATAGCATTTTTTTAAAGTAACAAATGCTTCATGCATTTCTTGCTGTGAAAAACACATGGTGGCATCTGGATGGCAGAGGGCTATCACTGTGAGCTGTTTGGGGCTCTATATTGCCCAAGTACGCTAGAAGGTAGCCAAATTGGTCTCTCTTTGAAAGAGCCCAGATCATAAATGCTGCATGGTCAAGGTACCACAGCCTTTCAATTATCTCTCAACATCAATGCACTCTTTTCCCACCCTATTAAATTCTTACTTCTTGCTTCATTTTCCCAGGGTAGTGTGAATGCAAGTGCCTCTAGTAAGGACCTTAAAAACCTCCCATTGCATAGCCAAGGAGGAGGTAGTCCCAACATCGTTTTCTTTAATTTGAGTACATTACAATTGGCGAACTGGTGAAAAATAAGGTGCACTCCCCATACAGTCTCACCAATTGTTCAAATCCATAAAGTCCTGGTGCTCCAAGATAAATGGTATAGTTACCTGTCATTCCATAGTATTTATTTATTCCATTTGTATGGCGCAACAGCTACCCTGATGGTTTCCCGGCGCCTTGGATCACACTTTTCATGGGGTCATAAATTACTAGAAACACTCTTGGTCGAAGAGCCATGCCTTAGCACCTTTCCTAAATTTCATATAGTTAGGTTCAAGGCGCAGATTGAGTGGGATTGAGTTCCATAGCACTGGCGCCAAGTATCCAAAGGAGCGTCCCCCTAGTCTTGCTCGCCTGAATCTTGGAACAGCAAATCTCTCCTGATGGATAGATCGGAGGTTCCGAGTCGGGATGTATTTATGGACCAGATTGCAAAGATATGCTGGTACTTCTCCTATGTTTATTTTGAACATAAAGCATAAAGCCTTAAATTTGGCTCTGTTGCCCATCTTGAGCCAATGTAATTTACGTAGATGTTCCGATACATGTGCTCGTCTAGGTAAATGGAGAAGTATCCTTGCTGCCGCATTTTGTACGACTTGTAGTCGGCGAATAATTTCTTTGTTTGCCCCTAAGAACAAGATGTTACCATATTCAAGCCTTGACCCAATCAAGGCCTGAACTACCATTCTCTGTGCCCCCTCAGGGAGTTGCCACAAAATTTTCCTCAGCCATTTAAGAATGGCGAAGCAGACTGAAGCTGTTTTAGTGACCTGAGTACGCATTGTCAGTTTGTCATCTATTATTACTCCTAAGTTACGAGCTGACGGGACTGCCTTTGGGAGAGGCCCCATTTCAGTAGGCCAATGAACTCGTCCCCATAGATCTTTCTGATTACCGAATAAGAGCAGTTCGGTTTTGTCTCCATTTAATTTTAGTTTCTTGGAGTGCATCCATTTCGCCATGCTCTGTAATCCAGAGTGAAGGGAGGAGGGACTTTTTTTATCCGTTGATGACAAGGAAAACACCAGTTGTGTATCATCTGCGTATGAAAAGATTGTGAGACCAAATATTTCGGCTATGCACGCTAGAGGGGTGAAGTAAATATGAAATAACAGGGGGCTCAGGATTGACCCTTGAGGAATCCGTATGGCAAAGTCAAGATCTCCGAGATGTTATTTTTGGAGAATACCTGATATGACCTGTCTGCTAAAATATTTTCAAGCCACCTCAGTGCTGTGCCCTTTACCCCAATTCCCTCTAGGGTTTCCAGTAATGTTTCATGGGATATAGTGTCAAATGCGGCACTCAAATCTAAAAGAATGAGTGCCACCGTGCCCCCATTGTCTAACTTTTGACGGATAGGTTCTGTAACTCCTAGTAGGGTGGATTCGGTCGAATGACCTGCCCTGAAACCTGACTGGGAGGGATGTAATAGCTTATTGGTGATTATATATTCCCCCAATTGCTTATTTACATGTTTTTCAAAATATTTTGAAAATACAGGGAGAAGTGATACTGGTCTGAAATTTGACAGTATCTCTGGGTCGTCATTTACTTTTTTCAGTAGCGGTCTTACCATTGCGTGCTTCCATTCAACTGGCAGTATCGCTTCCTCTAGTGAGGCGTTTAGCAATACTCTAATGACATTTAGTATATCGGGATCAAGTTGTTTAAGGATGCCTACTGGAATGGGATCCTTAGGGGAACACGATTTAATGCCATTTAGAGTTTCTGCAAATGAAAGCTGGTCTAAGAGTTGCCAGCTTGTCAATAGATTCTTGGGAGGGTCTATCATTTCCCTGGAACTCAGGATTATAGTAGGGGAGAGGTGTGGAACCTCCTCTTTACTAAGAGAGGAGTGAATGTTAACTATTTTATCATAAAAATATTGCGCCAGGCCATTACACTGTAATGTAGACAGCGTTGGCGGTTCTGGTTGTTGTGCGGCACCCGCTAGATCCTTTAGAACCTTAAATGGGGTTCCAGAGTTATTTTGTGCTTCTAAAATAGTACTTTTAGTAAAATCACCTTTAGTTATTTTACATAACCGATGGTATGCCCTCAAAGCTTTTTTGTAAGTTTCCTTCATTTCCACATCATAGTTTTTACTCCGATTCCTCTCAAGTTTTTTACATTTACTTTTTTCTATTTTCAGCTTTTCGGAAAACGACGGGACTGGGGGTCTACTGAGTTCCGTTTATTCCTTGAGAGTGGAATAACTGACTCTACGGCTTTGGCTAGCCAGTGTGTAATTTCGTCCTGATCTCTTACTTTAAGGTCATCTAAGTTTACATCGGGCCTCGAATTTTGTAGTTGGAAATTCAGGTCTTCTATATTCAGTTTTTTCCAGTTTCTAAAATACGAGTTCTTGGACCTGCTTATAGTTTTATTACCTGGTAGCCTGATGTTAAATGTGGTCAGATAATGGTCCGACCATGGTACAGGTAGTGCAGGCTCACAAGTAAGGCCCTCAAAGTTTGCAAAAATCGGGTCCAATTGATGGCCCGCTGTATGAGTGGGGCCTGTATTGCATAAATGTACATTAAGGGCTTCTAGATCGGCTATGAAATTCTGAATCAGGGGGCAAGTGTGGTCCTCGAAATGCAAGTTAAAATCTCCTAAGATCATAAAAATAGATGCTTCTAATAACAAAGGGGTGATATATTCAGGAAAAGCTGCCACCCAATCTCTGGCGGCTCCAGGAGGGCGATATATCAAGATTCCAGTAAAAGTGGATTGATGTGATACAGTAAGTTTAAAGAGACCAGCTTCACAGTTGGCTAGCGATAGCTCTTCCTATTTACACAAATATTCTCTTTTAAAAATGATTCCTATGCCTCCCCCAGTTTAATTCACCCTGTCCCTTCTGACTAGGCTATAATTTGGTGGTAGGGCTATCGCAATATCAGGACCCGAACTGGCATTCAACCAAGTTTCAGTTAAAAACAAAGCGTCTGGTTCGGTATCCATTAAAAGATTAAAAATATCCTCTTTATGTTTTGAAAGGGATCTGCAGTTTATACCTCATCGTTTGTCTTACTTGTATCTTTTCTAGACCAGGCGTTCTCACCGGTTATTCCTAATGCTGAATGGGAGAAGAAGAAATTGCAATCATTGCATTGAGGCATAGGGTATTCCGGATTCAAGAGATTGCAGTTTTGATTACCCTTCGGTCTTAGGGATAGCAGCTCACTCCGCGAATAAGTGACTGGAAATGAATTTGGAGCAGGGGGGGTGGCCCCTGGTCCCGGGCAGTCACAAACGGGCGCAGACGGGCTTGCCTTTGGCGACCCTTCGGCGCGCCGCCGGCACGCCCGCTGCACGCGTCCACTGCGTGTTGTACACATTGCCGGTTTTTATGTAAATCAGGCAGCGTTCCCGCCCCCTGACCCCTCCCCCGGAAGAATGTCCCTGTCCCGCCTTGACTCCCTCCACATCAAGCGGGAAAACCCGTGGTGGACCGGGGAGCGGGCGGACAGGACTGCGGGTGATTGGAGAATCTAGGTAGGCAGTGAGTATGATTCTAAAATCAATTTTTAAAATGCTTTAAAAATACAGCTGTTCTCAACGATACATTAAAAATGCAGGCAATTCAATCCACTGTGCAAATAGCAAATGTCGCAATCACACCACTATTTCTGGCACCTGAGAATGCAGAATGAGAATGCAGGCAATTCAATCCACTGTGCAAATAGCAAATAGCAAATGTCGCAATCACACCACTATTTCTGGCACCTGAGAAGTGAATAATAGTAGGAAGAGAGCTCCCAAAATTAGCAGAATCAATCCTGGAACACTGTCAATATCAAGTTGTCTAAAGAAAACTCAGTACTGAAAGTGTTCTGATTCTTCTTTTATTCTTTTTTATTCCAAGACGTGTTTCATCACAATTTTAATTCTTCAGAGCTAGAAAATTATATAACACAAATCATTGTACAAAAATATTAAAATGGACCAATTAATTACAATATAAAATGGTGAAAAACTGATGTGCCCCAGTAGCCAGGTGTACAACAAACCTTTTGCAACCTATCATCAAATCAATATCAATCCTTTATCAAATCAAATTATTATTAAAAGTCAAAACCACTGTCATCCCTCATCATACAGGGTTGTTTTATGGGCGCCATCTTGAATGATACCTCAAATCCAGTGCTACTAACTAAACAAACACACAGAAGGGCAATCACCAATTAATGGCCATTTCCTTATATAACTCCATTAAATCACTATCAATCTTTAACCAACTCAAATAAAAGTAAAATTCAAAAACACTATCACCCCTCATTATATAGGGTCATGTTTTATTGGATGTATTTTAATTGTGGCACATTGACTATATCAATCATCCCCCAGGAAAGATTGCAACTAATGATCTGTTTTGAGACCTTTCTCAACAGCCTTTAATGTATTACTCCTGCTGGACTGCAGTTCATGGTTACTCCCCCAAGGGTTAGAACCCACCATATAATTCTCATGAAATTGAAAGTTGGAATGTGGGATTTTTGTCCTAGGAACGTATAAAACCATTTGCACATCTCAAATCACCAATCTTAACAGCTCTTATATGTTCCCAAATTCTTTCCAGCATGTTATTATTGTACTACTTACATATATCTTACCACATTTACATACCAAAACATTAACCACATATTTAGTATTTGACGTAATGTTATTCACAATTGTGTATTCTTTACTCCATTTTAACTAAACATTCTTTCTTATCCCTGGCCAATTTACAAACTGTACATCCGCCACATTTGAAAAAACTTTCTTCATAATATTCAACCCAGTAGTGTTCATATTTATGTTCTTGGGATAACTGGTAATCAATATATTCCTAGCCATTTTACCTCTTTGAAAATGAATACTCGGGTATGGAGTAATACACTCACTAATCAATTCATCATGCTGTTCACCTGGTTATTGTGACACATGAAGTGATGATTCATTTCACCATTTTATATGGCAACTAGCAGCCCGTCCCGACGTTGTCCGGGTATGAATTGCTGCCGGCCAGTAGTATATTGGTTTGTAGGATTTCGTTTTGATAGCATTTCTTATCTGTGACAGGCCTGTGAAACGCTCTGATTCACAGTGCACAGCTGATGCACTTAAGAGTGCACGTTCAGTAGTGTGTGAACTCGAGTTTCCCTACTTTATTTTTCCTTGCAATATTATATAGCGAGAACTCGACAACATGGCATGAGCACAATTTACACTACAGAAGAACACATTCATTTGTGGTAGGCACGGGGAGACAAAGCGATTTGCCTGGAAGCACAGGATGTTGAGCTGATGCCGAGATTCGAACGTAGCTCCCCAGCTCTAAAGTTCGCAATTCTAGAACTTGTGGCGGGAGGTGTGTCTAAAAGTGTATGTCGGTGCTGGCCATCAATGAGAGAGACCTGTGCATTTTTCAAATGGGTGGTGAAAAAATATGAGTATGTTGCTGGAGATGTGGGCCGCCGTGCGACCAATGTACTTACCGGGGGAGGGTAAACACCCATTATTCTGCAACTTTCTTTCCGCATACTTTCATTACGAAAGTACCATGACTCCCCAATGCCATTATAACGCATGGCATTACATTTTATATGCTTTTACCACGCATACATTTACAATGAAATTCGTTGTAAATGCATGAATGCTAAAAGCATGATTTTTTTTTGTTTGGATAAGGTAAGTATGGGTATAGGGGTATATGTTTTGGGGTACTGAGGTATATGATTTGGGGTGTTTGGGTATTTTAAGGGTTCAGATATCGTTTTTGGTTATCTGGTACAGGGGTAGTTTTAGGGTTTAGGGATAGGTATGGGTTTTGGGGTACAGGGGTATTTTTAGGGTTCAGGGCTAGGTTTGGGTTTTGGGGTATAGGGGTATTTTTAGGGTTCAGGGGTAGGTTTGGGTTTTGGGGTACAGGGGTATTTTTAGGGTTCAGGGGTAGGTTTGGGTTTTGGGGTACAGGGGTATTTTAAGGGTTCGGGGCTAGGTTTGGGTTTTGGGGTACAGGGGTATTTTAGGGTTCAGGGGTGGTTTGGGGGTACAGTGGTATTTTTAGGGTTCAGGGCTAGGTTTGGGTTTTGGGGTACAGGGGTATTTTTAGGGTTCAGAGGTAGGTTTGGGTTTTGAGGTACAGGGGTATTTATAGGGTTCAGGGCTATGTTTGGGTTTTGGGGTACAGGGGTATTTTTAGGGTTTAGGGATAGGTTTGGGTTTTGGGGTACAGGGTACAGGGTATATTTATAGGGTTAAGATGGGTTAGTGTTTAAGGTGTATTTTAAGGAGTAAGGGTGGGTCATGATTATGGGGTGCAGGGGTATTTAAAGGGAGCAGGGTGGGATTAGCACACGATATGAGACATGGCATGAAGGGCGGAACGTACCACACGCCCCCAGCGTTTGTCATGCCCCAGCACACGCCCACAGCACAACACAGACACGCCCACAAGGGACTACTTTGCTGGCACGGTTCTTTTACCTTTTAAATGTATATGGTGGGCGTCTGCATAGCCTATGTCCTTCTGCTGCAACTGCCCTTTCCAACGCTGTATTGGGTGTTGTGATTGGTGCTGTGGTTCCTGAGATTACCCGCCTCAAAGGTTTGGGCTCTCTCTTTATAATATTAGTATAGATTAATAGGTTTGTTTTAATATTTTTGATGAACTGTCTCTTTTAAAATTTCTGTTCTTTGTTGAGGTCAAACTGAATAAGGCTGAAAATTAGGGAAATCTGTTTTTATGTTTTGAATATAAACATTGTTTGAGCTTATGAAGTGCACTGTACAAAGATTTCTGTTATATAATTTTCAAGTCCTGATGAAGTCAATCTATGACACATGTTCATGAGCTGACCGTTGTAGGTGTCAGGTAGGGATAGAGGAGTGTGTTCCACTTGAGGCTAGGGCACTTAAAAGGGGTTCATGGTCCAAGAGCTCCCTACCAAAGTTATCTGGGGAGGAGATGGAGGGGCAGAGTACCGTTAAGCACACATTTCTGTCTAGACAAACGTAGAGGACATGTACTCAGGATGAAAAGTAGAGCCAAACTCCAGGGTTACAATGATGCCATCCATCCTGTAAGTAAATAAATATAGACAGAATCAGTTCTATATTTTAGAGCGACATGTCCAGCCGGATAGTGGTTCTAAAATAGTATGCTCCCCGAGGTCCTGTGCTGACTAAATTGGGGCCCCTTGTTGTTCTCTAACGTAATTTGCGCAATCGCTTGATTGCAAGGGCTGTACTCGCCTTCCACTTCTCCTAAGTGGGTTCTAGCTCCTCTACCCCGGTGCTCTTGGGCCCCACCTATCTTCACACTTCTCAACCGCATCCTCCTACTCCTGCTCATTTTGTAATGTCTGACTCAGCCCCTCTTTACTCAATCGAATACATTAATAAGATTTGCGCAGGTCCTTCCTTGTTTACTGACCAGGAAGACAGTACCACAGCAGCGAGCTCGAGTCTCTCTGAGGATTTGGAGAAACAAAAGAAAAAACATGCTCGATTGGAACTAATGATTCTTATGCTGACCCAATACCTAAAATCAAACACCATTCCCCTTGGTTTACAAGTCAGAAATATTCCCGGAGTCTTTACTGACAATCCCAAATATATTACAGGATTCAGTAGCATAGGCACCACCTGCTCTAGACATTGGTTAGTCTTAGGAATAGAAACGGCAAGCGAAGAACTAAAAAAACTGGTTGAATCTATTAAAGACCTAGAACAACAAATAACTGATAACAACGGTGTCACTGAGGCAAAAAACCTACTTGAAAAGATTGAAAAAAACGTTCTAGAATTCCACCGCATAGAACAAAATAAAAAGTCAAACAAAGTAAAAAAAGATATTAAAGCTTTTTCTCTTGAACGTGCCTACCCCTATCTGCATAAAGATTTCTACACGAATCGTAATTTTAACCCACACCAACAGACCCCAAGACCTTGGGGCCGCTTCAACAGAAGAAACACAGTGGTTGGCTTTACTGATTCATCCGCAGAATCCTCTGATAGCTCCGACCCAGGTGAAGGACCAAGTGGCCCTACACGCAACCAAGGCCAGCATTTTTTATCCAGAGGCAACACCGAACCCCCGAAAAGAGGGCGAGTGAAGCAACAGCAGAGATGGCACAATCCCCCAGGGGAGAGACAAACCCGTCACAAATTTTACCAATGGTAACAGAAAGCGAAAACATAGACACCATCCCGGTATTTAATCTACCCAAACACACCTTGTCCAGCCAGGAGGTCTCTATTCTAAGTAAGGGCTTATCATTTGTCCCTACAATCTACCCCAATTTTCTTGATTTACAATCAGAATTAATGGGTTTCTTTCACAAGATTAGACTTCGGGCATTCTTTGAAATACACCCCTCAGAACCCAAGCTGGCCATCACTCCCTTTAGACCCCCTTCCACCTTTTCACCCAGCTCCAATATGATCCCAAAGGAAATCACTACCTTTGAAAAGGTTATCCTAAAAGAAACCTCCAATCTGGCCCAATCCCATCTGTTCATACCCTATAACATCTCTCTGGATGAAAAAGTCGCCATCTCCACCCTAAAAAATAACTCTAATCTTGTCATCAAACCAGCAGACAAGGGTGGGGGAATAGTGTTACAGAATATTGAGAACTATAAGGACAAATTGCTACGTCAGGTTTCTAACACTGACCACTATTACAAACTGCCCTGTAACCCCACCAGAGGCTTACAGACACTTATCAAACAAGTTACGACAGAAGGCGTTGACAACGGCTATCTCAGTAAACTTGAATATAATTTTCTGAACATCACCAACCCCAGAATTCCGGTAATATATACACTACCAAAAATTCACAAAAGGTTAGACAACCCTCCAGGGAGACCCATTGTGTCTGGATGTGGCTCGGTACTAGAACCCCTGGGCCACTACGTTAACTATTTTCTTAAAGACTTTGTGCCTGAAACCCAATGCTACATTCGAGACAGTATGCATATGATAAATCTTATTGAGAATCACCCATTCGACTGTGATAAAGAGACTCTATGCACTTTGGACGTAGAGTCTCTTTATACCAACATACCCCAGAGAGATTCGCTCATTGTTATGGAAAGTATACTCAACATGAGACCGCGCCCACATAGAGTACCTACTCTGTTCATAGTGCAACTTCTTGAGATCTGCCTCACACAAAACTTTTTTATGTTTGACTCACAATTTTACCAGCAGGTACGTGGAACCAGTATGGGAGCGATTTTTGCTCCTACTCTGGCCATCCTGTACATGGACTGGTTGGAAGTTAATACTATTCTAACCCCCAGCAACCCATTCAATCTAGGGTTGCTTACTTGGAAACGTTATATTGACGACATTTTCCTCATTTGGGGTGGGTCCCTCGATGATCTTCCGAATCTTTTACACTGGCTTAACAATAATTGCAACGGTCTGTCCTTTACCCTTACTCACAGTAAAAGTCATATTGCGTTTCTAGATCTAACTATACAACATCAGGGTGGTACACTTTATACATCCCTTTACTGCAAGCCCACAGAAAGAAATACTCTTCTTAGCTACAGTAGCTGCCATCCAAGGGCTCTGAGAGACAGCCTCCCCTATTCCCAATTTCTAAGGCTTAGGAGGAACTGTTTCAAGAAAGAGCACTATTTTTGTGAAGCCAATACCCTCTCAGCCAAACTGAGATCCAGGGGTTACCCACGCCGCTTGGTAAAAAATTCCATGAAAAGGGCATGGTACTGCCCCCGTGAGACCCTCCTTGAACCCAAACCCAAACCAACCACTGACAAAATGGTATGTGTCACTACCTTCTCCCCCATCTCCAATCGCATCAAACAAAGCATAAAAAGGAACTGGCACATACTCAACTCTGGACAACTCAAGTGGAAAACCCCTCTATTTGCTTTCCGCAAAAGTAAAAATCTGAAGGACCAGCTGGTTAGGGCAGCCCTACCCGCCACATCTCCCGTGAATACTACACTCAATGACCACTGGCAAATACCCCCCCTACGAGGCCACTCTAAGTGTGGGTCATGTGTGGTGTGTAACTTTACAGTGGATTGCAAGGAATTTGTTTTCAAGGATGTGAAGAGTGAATTAATGACCTTTACCAACTGTAACAGCTGTAATGTTATTTATGCTATCTTTTGTCCATGCAATCTGATATACGTGGGTCAAACGAAACAAAAAATAAAACTCTGAATATCCCAACATCGAAGCAGGATCCGCTGTGGGACACCCAATGCCCCACTAGTAGAACATTTTTCCATGAAAGGACACACAGAGAATGAAATTCGCTGGACTGTTATCAACCAAATCATCATCCCACCAAGAGGCGGAGATCTAACCCGTATGCTCAACAAGGAAGAGCTTAAATGGATCCTCAAAACGGACAGTTTAAACTCTGGGTTAAACCTCCAAGAGGACTGGACTTCTTTAATCTAATCCAATTACTTGTTGCAAATGAACTCTGTGTTTCTCACTGGGCTGTTTCAGACCCCTAATGTAATGCTTCCCTTGTAAATAATTTATGTCAATATTGTAGATAACTGTTAACTGTGTTTTTATAACCTTATTCACTGTCACTGCGCACCTTCACCACCATGTACTAAAACTCCCCCTCACTCCCAAGATGGCCGTTCGGTAGTCCACTCTTTATTTCTGTGCCCCGGTAGCGCCGACCAACCAGAGCCCTTATAACAACCATCCGTACTTCCCCACGAGGAAGCCAGGATACAATCCATACTGCCGACTGACCCGGTAAGCAACAGCCTTAGGGCGTGTGTAGAATCCCTCCCTAATCCCCCTGCAACCTTGTTCTGATCCCGTCCTTTTTCAACAGGCTATCCCATGGCTCCGTCGATTACAACATTGTAACGCGGTATCCCGGTTTCAGCCCGATTTTTGGTAAGACCCGCTCGGCGCCGTATCATTCACCATGGAACCGCTCCCTTTAATGCACGTCGCTGATTCCTCTTAATCATTTTATTTCCAGGGCACGCCGTCACGAAACGGTCATTCTCGCGCTGCCGCCGATCCGGTTTGGGCATTCAATGCGGTAGGCTTCTTTAAGAACTTGCGCCCCGCTCCGAACCTATTACTTTTCTATCACCAAGTCACTTATTATTCGAACTCACTCCGACTTTTTGCCAGCACTCCGCGGTACCTTCCACACTCTGGCGGTTGCGGACTGCTTCAATCACTCCTTCATGAATCTACACGGGTACTCGTGCACACTATTCTCAGTACCCTAGGTCAATTCTCCCCAACGCGTGACCTATCTACATGTGTACACTTATGATAGTACCCTATGTCACTTCACCCCAACGCATGACCGATTAGCCCACCCTTGGTCACCCACTCGGTCACCTTGCGCTTACGCATGCAGTTAGTCTCAAATGTGAATGAAAGTGTTTTTCCGCATGTCATCCACCTGGAGTTAATAGATAAACGCCACGAAGTCACCGCACCTGTTTATAAATAAGATCACTCCAAATCACAGAAATAATTTATGAAAATTTACATATGTCAATTCCTTTCCTCTTTCCCTCCCTTAGGCAATTAGAGGCTTTATATACGCTAAGGCATTACCTAATGTCCTGATGATGGTCTCCATGATCTAATGTAGTGAGACCGAAACGCCGTCGACTTGCCTCGCACCTTATACATAACCTGATTGATATGTAAATGTATTGTAAATGGTGCCTCATGATATTTCTGTACATATGAATCTTGAAACAGAAAAACGTCACTTTTTGCCTTACAAAAGCCCTCCTTTTTCTCGTCTTAGTGTGGAATCTAGGAGTGTCAGGGTACAGGCTTGTGCCCCACACTGGTGAATGTTGAAGGTATCCCTTCTGGTTGTAACTCTCTGCATATTGAGTAAATTTAAAGACCACTGTCCGGCTGGACATGTCGCTCTAAAATATAGAACTGATTCTGTCTATATTTATTTACCTACAAACATTGTGTATGCATGGGACCGCTGTTGTTCTTAAATAGTATGCTCCCCGAGGTCCTGTGCTGACTAAATTGGGGCCCCTTGTTGTTCTCTAACATCCATCCTGTAAGGACCTATGATGTAGGCAGGAGACCAGGTCCTGTTCACTGGCAGTGGTGGAGACTCTGGGGAGCGATAGATGTGAGTTGTCTAGTGAGGTGTCTAAGACACAATTGAAGTCACCCCCTAATATCCCTGGAATATGTGTCCATTTAGCTAGGTGGAATCAGAGTCACTGTAACAATTTGGGATGGTCTGAGCTAGAAGCGTAGATGCTGCCTATTATAAGTGGAGAGCCATCCAATCAGGTTTCAAGAAGGGCAAACCTACCCCCCGGTTCTATGTCTTTAGACACAGCACAGAGAGAAGTTTCAGCTCTAATTTAGATCAGTATATCCCTGGCATAAGCTGACTAATTGGTAGGGTGGATCTGACCCCTCCCTCTCCTCTGGAGTCTGTTACCTTTGGATTGTGTGATATGAAATTCCTGGATCAGTGCTATGTGGACCTCCCTGCTTTCTAGGTTGTAGCATATTTTGTAACATTTGACGAGTATTTGCAACCTCCAAATTATCCTGGAGATTATAGGGAATGTCTGTGTGTGTATCATAACTTAAATTTATGGAGGCAGGCGTCCATCTACTGTATGAGCTCCAGCGTGACCAGGATCGATCGGGTTGACAATAGAGTGGAGTCTCCAGCTCAAAAGAAACATTAACCAGGGAAAATTCAAACTGAATTAAACACAGGGTGAATACAATGGGCAGAAGGCAGACTGCTACTGTCCAAACCCTTGAATTAACTATGGGCGGAAAATTTGTTCCGCTCGCGGAATGTGTGGATTTTCAGCAATCTCGCGATCCGCGAATCTCGTGAAATTGCCGAAAAATCCACAAATCCGCTTGCGGGCAGATTTCAGTTAAGGCAGGTGCTCGAGTTAAAGAAAGCTAACTTTGTAGCCATTTTGGAATGGCGCCGGCAAGCTGCCAGAGTTGCAACTTGCAAGTAAGCAACTCTGGCAGCTTGCCGGCGTCATTCTAAAATGGTTACAAAGTTAGCTACAACTTGGGCACCTGCCTTAACTCTGGAAGTGCTTCCTGTGGGCCAAAAATTAAACCTCAACAGGAAGCACTTACAGATAAAAATAAAGCAGATGCTCGAATTGAAGCTCAAATTCAGTAACGTTTTATATCAGCCCAAAACATTAGTGAGCACGGTCGAGGCTGGGCAAGTGTGCTTTAACCCCTTATCTGCAGGCGAAAATTAGCTGTAATACTCGAGGGAGGTCTTTGAATCCCTGAATTTCTCGAGCGCAACCCCGTGTAGTTCCTGTGACCAGGAGGCGGCTTTCTCCTCATCTGCGGCCCTGCTCGCTCTCTGACCCTTACACAAGAGGCATGTGAACACGCATGGAAGCCCCGGGTTTTTGCATCCATGAGTTTCTCGAGCGCAACCCCCGTGTAGTTCCTGTGACCAGGAGCCTGCTTTCTCCTCACCTGCTACCCTGCTCGCTCTCTGACCCTTTATACACAAGAGGCATGTTGACACGCATAGAAGCCCCGCCGTTTGACCCCGCACCACACACTAGCAGTATCAAACGTCTTCCCGCCCTTTCCCAACTATAATGGACAGCTCACTCAAGGGACCTCAGTGCCTTTTGACGCGGTGGCAAAGTTACAGGCACACATGGTCAGTGGAGACAAATCATCTGGCCCTTTACGCAGCTGCAGTGTAGGTAAAGCACTATACATTTACCCAACGAGGTAGCACTTACTGATTAGCCAGTAAAAGTACTTCAGTTGAGTAGAGGTATTGCACAAAACGGTGGCATCTTCATGGATAACCATGCAGGGCAGGATTCATTCTGGCACGAGGCTCCTGTCACAAAAATTAAACCTCAACAGGAAGCACTTACAGATATAAATAAAGCAGGTGCCCGAGTTGAAGCTCAAATTCAGTAACATTTTAATCAGCCCAAAACATTAGTGAGCACGGTCAAGGTTGGGCAAGTGTGCTTTAACCCCATATCTGCCGTCGAAAATTAGCTGTAATACTCGAGGGAGGTCTTTGAATCCATAAGTTTCTCGAGCGCAATCCCCGAGTAGTTCCTGTGACCAGGAGGCTTCTTTCTCCTCATCTGCTACCCTGCTCGCTCTCTGACCCTTTACACAAGAGGCATGTGAACACGCATAGAAGCCTCGGGTCTTTGCATCCATGAGTTTCTCGAGCGCAACCCCCGCGTAGTTCCTGTGACCAAGAGGATGCTTTCTCCTCATCTGCTGCCCTGCTCGCTCTCTGACCCTTTACACAAGAGGCATGTGAACACACATAGAAGCCCCGGGTCTTCGCATCCATGAGTTTCTCGAGCGCAACCCCGTGTAGTTCCTGTGACCAGGAGGCTGCTTTCTTCTCATCTGCTGCCCTGCTCGCTCTCTGACCCTTTTCACAAGAGGCATGTGAACTCACATAGAAGCCCCGGGTCTTTGCATCCATGAGTTTCTCGAGCGCAACTCCCTTGTAGTTCCTGTGACCAGGAGGCTGCTTTCTCCTCACCTGCTGCCCTGCTCGCTCTCTGACCCTTTATACACAAGAGGCATGTTGACACGCATACAAGCCCCGCCCGTTTGGCCCCGCACCACACACTAGCGGTATCAAACGTCTTCCCGCCCTTTCCCAACTATGATGGATAGCTCACTCAAGGGACCTTGGCGCTGAGGTTCCGTGACAATTGTAAGTGATGTTTTCGACTCGCACGAATATGGTCGAGTCTGGTATCTAAGAACCGCAAATGACGAGTTTAGTAAGTATACGCAGTTTCGCTATGCTAACTTAAACCGTTCGTTTGATATGTGGGTTTTTCATCTGTACCCACGGGTTCCATCTTAGATACGGCATCCATTTTGTCTCTTGCCCTCAAGTAGCCAGCGAACGGACACTGTCCGCTTCGTTACCTTGGGACTCTCAAGATATTTTTGGAAGACACATGTTCTTTGTAAGTATCTTTTACGATGAGGGGGATGATACTGTAAGGCAGATGGCCCCGCTTCTGCCGTGCCGGTTTATTGTCTCAGCCGTGCATCTCATTAAGCACGTCCCTTTGATGCCTGTATCTCGTGTTTCCCGATACCTCCCCTTTTTCACCCTTTTCAATCTCCCACTGTCTCCATCTTCCTCTGCACCTGTCTTTGTCCCTATTTCGATCTGTTTTACTGCCGATTGGAATTCACTAATGTTGGGAAGATGGGTTTTTACAGTTGGGAACCGCCAAATGTTTCCGCACTTATGTTCCGGACCTTATGTGTACCAAAGTGACCAAAGCGACCCCTCTGGGGGATAATTATGGGAACCAGGTTGTAAACTTTTGTGTACCATGTTGTCCTATGAGTAAATTCTGTATAAAAGGAGCGCTCCACAGAACCAATTTGAAGCAGTCTCCCCAAGTTGCACGTGTTGTACTTGTTGTGACTTCTGTGTTCCCTGCAGTAAATAAACCTTGAATCTTTGACGCCGAAGGAAGTGTCCCGTGTCTCTGTAGTTTGTGCGCCGAAACAGGTATCCCATGAAGGTTATAGGTGTTGTTCCCTGGCACCGCTGGTACTGTTAAAAAGTCCAGTCCTTCAGTTGGCGCCCAACGTGGGGCGACTTCAGCGGTACCGGTCCAAAGCCTGATGATCGTGAGGAACTTCGTGTGAAATCTCCGAGGGAAGGTGCACCCCGCTTCATCGATCCTGTTGTCGAAATAAGTGGCCCGAAGTTTTTCCCTGCGAAGATTCCCGCCTCCTGACGGCTGCGACGGACCGATGCCCTGACTGTCGACCTGTCTTCGACGCCCGGCGTAGACCTTATGTACAAGCGAGACGATAGACGGGCCTTCCTGGTGACGCCATTGAAGTTCAGAGTTAAGTATTTGTGGGTCGCTCCCAGTCCTTAGTGGTTGTTCTAGCTTTTGAAAGCTTTGTTGTTAGCCTTTAAGGCTTTGTGGTAATAGCTCACTGAGCTTTGTAATAGCCTCCTCAGGCTTTGTGGTTAGCTCTCCGAGCTTTGTAATAGCCTTAAGGCTTTGTTGTATTGCATGGTTCCATTGCATTTGTGGTTCTTAGTATTGGTTTTTAGTATTATTTGACAGTTGCAATTGCCAAAAACCGAGGGTTTTGACTTACACGAGGTTTTATTGCTTCGGTAATCCTTGAAGTTTGATACTAGGTTAGTGTGCACGATGCCTAGCCATAGTGATTTGTTTCGTATTTTCAAATGTTGCGCAATGGATTCCCGGTTGGAGGACTCATGTCCGATACCTCCAGTTGGAACTCCGATACATGATCTTTATAGTCGACATGGTGTGGGTCCTATAATCTATAATGATTACTGGGTCCGCTATACAAAGAAAGACGGTGACCTTAGATGGCCACCACATGGAACTTTTGAACTTTCGATTTTAGATAATCTTGAGGCTAAATTATTTTCAAAGAAAGCTAGGCCAGCTATGTTTGATTCTTTTCGGATATGGCGTAAAGAGGCCAAGCAGAAAGAAATCAAACAACTTAAAAAGGATCAAAAGCAAGAGTTCGTTCCTGTAATGCAAGCTATAAAAGAATGTAGACAAGACAAAGAAGAAAAAGACATGGAAATCGCTACTAGATTGCATCACATGAAAATAGATAAATGTTACCCAGTTTTACCGAATAAATCAGAAAAGAAAGAAGAAGATTTGAAGGAGGATTCCTTGCTGTCATACTTGATGAAATCACCACCTCCTTATGTACAGGGTGCTACTGCTCCTGTAGTTGCTCCTGTAGTACCTCCCGTTGTACCTCTTGTTGCTCCAGCGGCTGCGGGTCAGCCCGCTGTTAACCCTACGTTTGTTTCACCACCTGTTCTCGTTCCTACTGCTCCTGTACCTGTACCTTCGCAGACTGTTGTTTCTGTCACTCCAACTATCTTGTCCGTTCCTACTATGCCTTCCTTCACCTCCAGTGTTGTTGCCCCTGTTTTTCTTTCTCCTTCTGTTCGTAAGCGTGTTCCTAACTCTGTTGCTACCCTTTATTCACCTCTTTCTGGTCCGTTATTTTCGTCTAATTTATCTGAAACTCCTCAGAGACGGAGTCAGATCCCTAGTGGTAGGGAGAAAGAGACGTTAGTAACAATGGCACATAGGTGGATAAGACATCCTGCTAATTACACTCCATGTGTAGTCTTTGATACGTTTTCTCAGTTTAATGAGCCTACGCAGAGATTCGTATTTGAGGAGATGTGTAACTTTTTGAGAGAAGAATGGTATAATGATGATGTAGATACTGTACCGTCCGACATAATTGAACTTCAGAGTCACTTTTCAAACGGTATGATTATAGGAGACGATGTACGACGTGCCGTGGAACGCTTATTAGCATTCAGACCCACAGCACATTCTCGGGTATCATTAGATGATACCACTGAAAACTGGAAAGCGGTTCCTGGTCAGTATCCTATGAGGGAAGTCCCGCCACTGTGGGTGCCTGGAGATCCGCAGGGTAACCCTGTGGTGCTACCGCATTTTCGAAGAGTGTGGATACATCTTCCATGGAAACGATCGGAAGTTTTGCAAGTGAAGCAATCCTTACCCGATCCGCGTAAAAATCCGGCTGGTTATTATAAGGAGTTATCACAACTGATAGAAGCTTCTATTATGAACCTTGCCGACATCGACATGTTGTTTGGCAACGTTGTACCGCAACCAGTTTGGGCTAAAATTCGTCAAGCCAATCACGCAGCTGAATTAGGGGGTGATTGGGCTGCACTGCTAGCAGCTGATGCATTACAAGTCGGTGGGGCCAAGCCTGAACAGTTGATCTTGGATTTGCCTCAGAAAATCATTACGCTCATGAAAACTCTCATGCCAGCGATGAAGGTGAACTGGGATAAGTTATCAGCTTGTAAGCAAAAGAAAGACGAGAGTGTCTCGGATTTCTTTACAAGGTTTGAGGAAGCGTTTGTCGACCACAGCGGCCAGGACATGGGCGCTGAGGGAGGCCAGCGGTTATTCGTTGACAAATTCGTGTCGAATTTGTTGCCTGAACTAAGCAACAAACTAAAGAATTCAGAAAGTGCATGGGCAGTTTCAACCCCTGCGCAAATACTAGCAACGGCTCAGTATTATGAGAATAGGGAAAAGGAAGAAAGTGATAGTGTAGAAAAGAAAACGAAGGAGCTCAAAACAAAAGTTTTGTTGCAGCAAGCATACCCTCCACGATCAAACCAAAATGATGCACAACAGCAGTATCGACCACGAGCACAGCCCGATAGGACACAGCCGCGCTCTGACAACTTTGATTCCAGATCTTCACTTGGGTATAATCAGTGCGCATATTGTAGGAAAGAGGGACACCTAAAATATGATTGTCTTGCCTTACGGGACCGTCTGAATGGTGTGTCGACACGTGGAAACCGTGGTGGTGGTCCTCAACAGGCACCTCGTGGTAGAGGTCGTGGTTCATCCCACAATCAGAGTGATCGTTATCAAAATCAATCGGATGTAAATAATTACTTTGATCAGCGAAATGCGGGGTCAGTTCGATCTGCACAGTATAATGTTGATGATTATTATGTAGGATATGAAACTGTTGTAAATGACCATTACTAGGACAGCCAACGACAAAGAGAGGGAGTAGTGTCAGTTCCGGTCGATCAGAGTGGGCCTTACGTTGCAGTGGCTACATCGGGTGTAGTTGAGCCTTTTCTGTTAGACACTGGTGCGACAAAAAGTTCCATCATGCATTCAAAACTCCCTGGCGCAACTTTGTCTGGCTTAACGAACGTTTCCGTCGGATTCTCTGGCGCCCCTGTTAGTAACCCAGTCTCTAGTCCTTTGCCTCTTATGATTGGACCCCGTGAGCTAACCGCTCCACTGATTCTATCTACAGGTTGTGGTGAAAATCTTTTGGGTCTGGATTTGTTGAAACGATTATATGCAACATTGTATTGTTCCCCCGAAGGAGTGAAGCTTACATTGGGACGGAGAGTGATCTCTCCCATGTATTTGTCGGTCGATAAATTCCCACCGGAATTGAGTTCCCTCCCTGCGTCCTTATGGGCCACAGGTCCCAATGACGTGGGCCTGTTAGACATTCCACCCTATGTGATTCAATTGAAACCAAATGCGCGATTACCGCGTTTACCTCAATATCGTATTTCTCTCGAGGGCGAACGAGCGCTGTTAGCAATTGTTTATGATCTCATTGGAAAGGGTGTTGTTGAAGAAACTCGTGGAAATGTATGTAATAGCCCTGTATTGCCAATTCTGAAACGAACTGACCCAACTAAACCTCCTGTGTACCGCTTCGTTATAGATTTGAGAGAGGTAAACAAAATAGTGGTTCCACAATTCCCCGTGGTCCCTGACATTACGGCTTTATTAACAATGATCCCGGCATCTGCCTCCTGGTTCACAGTGATCGATTTAAAGAATGCTTTCTTTAGCATCCCAATTGCAGAGGAAAGCAGAGACCTATTCGGATTTTCATTAGGTGGTCGCAGTTTTAGGCTAAAACGCGCTCCACAAAGCTACTGTGAGAGTCCGTCAATCTACAGCCAAGCACTTAAAGGTCAACTTGATGACTTTGTATTACCAACGGGTGCAGCTTTGATTCAATACGTTGACGATCTTTTAGTGGCAGCTGATACAGAAGCTATTTGCAAAACGGCTACAGTATCATTGTTACACTATCTACATGACTTGCACCACAAGGTATCGCCTTCAAAGCTACAGTATTGTTGTCAAGAAGTTACCTATCTAGGTCACTTATTGTCAAAAGAAGGGAGAAGGTTGACCCCAGAGAGAATTGCAGCGATTTCCCGAATGACTGTGCCAAAAACCCAGAGAGATGTTCGCGCCTTTTTAGGTATTACGTCCTACTGCAGACAATGGATTCCAAATTTTTCATTGTTGGCGAAATCATTGATAGCCCTTACGTGCAAAGATGTTTCATCCCCAGTACCTTGGTCTGAAGAATGTCAGAAAAGTTTTTCTGAATTGCGTAATGCGTTGTGTTCGGCTCCTGTGTTGGGCACTCCTGACTACAGTAAGCCGTTTACACTATACGTTCACGAGAGGGATGGTTGCGCGTTGAGTGTTTTGACACAACCTTTTGGTGGTAAGCAACGCCCATGTGCCTATTTTTCTTCGACTTTAGACCCAGTAGCAAGAGCCTTGCCAAGTTGCTTAAGGGCAACAGCGGCAGCTGCGGCGTCCATTCGACAGTCCGCAGGTCTAGTCATGGATAATATGCTCACGGTAATGGTTCCGCATGCAGTCGACACTCTATTGAACCGAACGAAAACTCAACATCTGACAAGTGCAAGATTGTCTGGTTATGAATTGACGTTGCTGGCCAGTCATATACGGATAAGACGATGTAATGTGTTGAATCCAGCAACATTGCTGCCGATCGACACAGAATCAAGTGATGAAGCAGTACATGACTGCTATCTCAGAACTGAAGAGGAAACCAAGGGTCGCATTGACCTAAAAGATACTCCATTGACAGATCCCGATGGTACTTTGTATGTGGATGGTTCTTGTTTCAAGTTGCCGAACGGTGATGTGACAACTGCGTATGCTGTAGTTACATTGAGAACGATTGTGGAAAACGCAAGGTTAAGTCAGAATTCGGCTCAGGCTGCTGAGTTAATTGCTTTGACGAGAGCGTGTGTGTTGTCTAAAGATAAACGGGTGAATGTGTTTACAGATAGCCAATATGCGTTTGGTGTGGCACATAGTTTTGGACGACTGTGGAGAGAGAGAGGATTCCTTACGTCACATGGTACGAAGATTCAGCATGGCCAGCTTGTAAATGATCTTTTGGATGCACTTACGTTGCCTAAGCAAGTGGCGATTGTTAAATGTAGTGCGCATCGTAAGGTGACGGATGATGTTGGTCGTGGTAATGCGTTTGCAGATGAGACTGCTAAGGAGACTGCCCGGAACCTTAGCACTCGAATGTATGTGACGAGTTCGGTTAGGTGGCCTGCAGAATCAAGTATGTGTGAAAACACTATCGAGAGTGTGAAAGCAATTCAGAATGAGGCCACCGAGACTGAAAAGACGAAGTGGAAAGAAAGTAAGGGAAAGTTGGATGCGAATGGTTGTTGGATTGACTTATCGGAACAGAAAAGATGGATGTTGCCTGATGCATATGTGCTGGCTGTTGTGACTATGGCACATGGGTTAGCACATATTAGCGCGAAAGGTATCTGTAAATTGCTGTTTCCTGTGTGGAAGAATGATGGTATTACGAAATGTGCTGAACGCTTGGTTAAGAATTGTATGGTATGTATGTTGTACAATCCTGGTAAGGGAACCCCAACTCCTCCTGGTAGTTTTGCTCCCCCTTCATGTCCCTTTGAGGTGATCCAATTGGACTTCATCCATATGGAGCGATGCAATAACTTGAAATACGTTTTAGTTGTTGTTTGCGCATTCTCCCGATGGATTGAGGCCTATCCTCTCAAAGACAATACTGCTTTGTCCACTGCGAAAATCCTACTGAAGGAATACTTTCCTCGGTATGGAATGCCTAGAATTGTGTGGTCAGACAACGGAAGTGAGTTTGTGGGGAGTGTGATGAAGAGTGTGTGCAAGGGCCTTGGAATTAATCAGAAATTCCATAGTGCCAATCATCCTCAGTCAGCTGGTTTGGTTGAAGGGTACAATGGCACCCTTAAACTAAAACTAGCAAAGATTCAGGCTACGACAGGTCTTTCATGGCCTGACGCTTTACCCTTAGCATTACTGTCAACAAAGGCAACTGTACACTCCCGAGTAGGGCTCAGTCCCTATGAAATAGTGTTCGGTCGCCCTGCCAATGTTTGGGGGGTCCCTAGACCGGGTGCCTTTTGTGATCTTGAGTATCCAATGTTGATCGATTATCTTCATGACTTGACTGCTAAACTGAGGTTAATTCACCAACAGGTTCACGAAGCATTGCCAACGCAGACGGAGGGTCCAGGCCACCCGCTCCAGCCCGGAGATTGGGTGGTAACACGAAATTTTTCGCGCAAGAACAATTTGGATCCCAGGTTCACTGGACCCTATCAGGTCCTCCTTGCCACGAGAACTGCAGTTCGTCTTGAGGGGCGAAAGAATTGGGTGCATGCCACCCATACCAAGAAAGTCCCCATCCCGTTGCCAGCAGACTCGTGGGTGAGGAAAGGCATTGCATCAACTGAAACCGAAGGATTGTCAGCGTTTGTACCTTTCAGCGACGCACAACCTGTCGGAGAATCCTCAGTGCAGCAAAAAGGCATTGTTGAACACTTGTCATCAGAAGACTCAAGACCAGAACATTCAGCTGATCAACAGGGCGTTGTCCCTTCGACGGATCTTTTGTTTAAAGAACAGACACGTCCTGGGAAAACCCGATATTTTTTGCGATCCAGCACTAAAGACTAATAAAAAACCCCGTTCTGTCCCTTGACAAGTGCATTATCCCGTTTTCCATGATCAGTTTGAACACTCATACTATTGTAATTATTTTATTTTGTACATATTCATTGAGCTTCGTTCCTTACACTTTTTGTTTCCACAGCTGAGAGACATTGTTTTCGCATATATATATATTTGTGAAATGAAGGCCGTAGGGCCGCGCGCGTACTTCCTTCTGGTTAGTAGGTCTTGACGCTAGGTTAAAGACCGTCGGTTCCTGGGAACTCCTAGGAATTGACTATTGCTACACAGAACGAAGTGCGTCAAGAAACGTTGCGGACGGTCATAGGGAATGGCATTTTCAAAGCTGATGGACTTGGAAAGAGCTCAAGCACAAAGATTCAAGCTGCAGCAACTCAGTCGTACCAAATGTTTTGTGTTCAAAATATTCGTACTGTTTGTGACTGTTTCTGCGTTATTGGTGGGTGGAGTATATTACACGATGTCTTACTTCTTGCCTTCTATCATACCTACTCCTACCCCTGACCTTAAACTCATCTCCACTGATTCTCCTCATTCTTTTCACATCTTACCTGAACACGAGCAGGCTAGACGTGCAGAATTCCGCAACAATTCCTTTATTCAGCTCCTTCATCAGCATCAGTTAGTGGTTAACACTACTAATTGTTGGGTGTGTGGGTTGATGCCGCATACTACGGATAAGGGAATTCCATATCTGGTGTTACCGTATAGCTCCCAAGGGTCTGCTCGAGCATTTCAAACAATGTTTCAAAGCGCACTGGGTTTCCACCCCATTCGAGAACCACGTTCCCCCTACTCTGGTCCTACCTCGTACCAAAAACCTTTGTCTATAGCAATAGAAGATTTAGATAGCGATATCTATGATCCCTCGCTTATCCCTGAAGAAGAGGTACAAGCCTATAGGGTCCTAAGTAGAGGCGAATATAGTGTGTTTACTGGTGAAAAACAGCTTAAAAGCTCGCCTCCGATATGGGTCGTACCCCACATTGGTAACTTTTGTTTAATAGGTCGCGGCCGTAGATCGAAAGCCCGACTTGGAGAGAGTGCTTGCACTGAAAATTATATATTGCCAATGGTCTCGTCCCCTGTGTTTTTGGCTGCCAAGGGTACATACTTTATTTGTCATGATCGTGCGTATGCATGGTTGCCCTCTGACTTCATGGGCTCATGTTTTATCGCAAACTTGTTGCCTCCGACGTTTACTGTAGATGCAGATTATCACAAAACTAGAGTTGTGAGAGGCGTAATTAGCGAAGAGGATACTGCCGGTCAAGAGGCAGGAGACTTTTTCAAGGGTTTCCTCCCATTTTGGGGACCTATGGTTAATAGTAGGAACCTGAGACAGTTGACTCGAGTGGTAGAATCGACAGCTAATATTACTGCCAGTGCCCTTGGTAATATCACCACAGAACTTCAGGCGGATAGACTTATGACGTTACAAAACCGTATGGTTTTAGACGTGATCTTAGCAGATCGAGGTGGGGTATGTAAGGTGATCCATTCGAGCTGCTGTATTTTCATTCCTGATAACGCTCCGACTGTCTATCAAGCCATCTCGAAGTTGCATAAAATCTCCGAATCCATACACGTGGATGTAGGGGATTGGACGCTACTTGGATGGTTTTGGGGCCTGATGTCGACTTGGGGTTGGAAGATTCTGATGATCATTGGAGTCGTTGTAGCGTTCCTGTTCATGTGTTGCCTTTGCGTGCAGTGCGGTCCTGCCTTATGTGGCCTCTGTGCTACAACGTGTATGAGACAGCCACCTGTTACCAAAGGGTCTCGGTTGGACAGAGCTATGCTACAGCAACATCTCGAGGGTCTGATGAATATCGAATATGATTCCGACTAGTGCTTGCCTACATGAGGGCAAAAGGAGCGTCTGAGGTTCCGTGACAATTGTAAGTGATGTTTTCGACTCGCACGAATATGGTCGAGTCTGGTATCTAAGAACCGCAAATGACGAGTTTAGTAAGTATACGCAGTTTCGCTATGCTAACTTAAACCGTTCGTTTGATATGTGGGTTTTTCATCTGTACCCACGGGTTCCATCTTAGATACGGCATCCATTTTGTCTCTTGCCCTCAAGTAGCCAGCGAACGGACACTGTCCGCTTCGTTACCTTGGGACTCTCAAGATATTTTTGGAAGACACATGTTCTTTGTAAGTATCTTTTACGATGAGGGGGATGATACTGTAAGGCAGATGGCCCCGCTTCTGCCGTGCCGGTTTATTGTCTCAGCCGTGCATCTCATTAAGCACGTCCCTTTGATGCCTGTATCTCGTGTTTCCCGATACCTCCCCTTTTTCACCCTTTTCAATCTCCCACTGTCTCCATCTTCCTCTGCACCTGTCTTTGTTCCTATTTCGATCTGTTTTACTGCCGATTGGAATTCACTAATGTTGGGAAGATGGGTTTTTACAGTTGGGAACCGCCAAATGTTTCCGCACTTATGTTCCGGACCTTATGTGTACCAAAGTGACCAAAGCGACCCCTCTGGGGGATAATTATGGGAACCAGGTTGTAAACTTTTGTGTACCATGTTGTCCTATGAGTAAATTCTGTATAAAAGGAGCGCTCCACAGAACCAATTTGAAGCAGTCTCCCCAAGTTGCACGTGTTGTACTTGTTGTGACTTCTGTGTTCCCTGCAGTAAATAAACCTTGAATCTTTGACGCCGAAGGAAGTGTCCCGTGTCTCTGTAGTTTGTGCGCCGAAACAGGTATCCCATGAAGGTTATAGGTGTTGTTCCCTGGCACCGCTGGTACTGTTAAAAAGTCCAGTCCTTCAGCGCTTTTTCTCGCGGTGGCAAAGTTACAGGCACACATGGTCAGTGGAGACAAATCATCTGGCCCTTTACGCAGCTGCAGTGTAGGAAAAGCACTATACATTTACCCAATGAGGTAGCACTTACTGATTAGCTAGTAGAAAGTACTCGAGTTGAGTACTGTGCAAATCACAAAACAATCCGTGAGTTCGCGGAAAATCCACGAATTCGCGGATGTTTTTGCAATTTCGCGCGAATTCGCGGACTGCAGATCTGCAAAATTTGCCCATGCTTACTTTGAATAGGGTGTATGCTGAAGGAATGGGATGGGAATGGAGCATCACGAGTCTAGTGTTTTCTACGTTAAGGAGACCATTCAAGATTGCACTTAGGGCCTTAATACGAGTTTGGTGGTCCTCCATCGGTGGTGGCACCGCACCGTCTGCTGGAGGACCACTAGAGCCACTGTTCATCTGCCAGCTAAATTACAAGTGTAATCCTGGTTGTGCGGGTGGTGCAGGGGAGGTCTGATGACACCAGTCTTTTAGCCTCATAGGAGAGTCTAACATGCAGACTGCCACCGTGAGAGCACGGACTGCACATTCCTGTATGATGCGGGAACTAGGGATGCAATACCAGGGGGGCACCCAGCATGCACCCCCAGGAGCAACAGGGGGCCCTGTTAGGCCCTTAGTTGCTGCTCTGCCACCCTTTTCATGGTGAGCCCACCTCCATGAAAGGGGCGGAGAAAGTCAACTCAGAATATGGTCCGCAGTGCCACAGTGGCCACACCAGCATATTGTGGCTCCTGACCGCTGTGCCGTGCCCACAGGATCCTGGATCCCTGGCGGTCACAGTGGATCGACCACCAAACTCATAATACTGCAGGCGGACCTGCAGTGTGGCAGTGGTAGGACCGCCACCACAAGTACAGTGGTACTATGAATCGCTGTATTCATAATAATCCCCTAACTGCCTGATTAAGGTGTGAGATAGGTCCAGAAGGAAATTCAAGAAAAACCCCTGGAGGTCAGAGCTGTCTCTTGTATATGTGGGGAAGAAACCTATGTATGTGTTGGAAATATACCTGCTAGGCACTCTAATGGCTAATTGATATGGAGTAGGGATAAAAGGAGTGGATGAAGAATACCCCAGCAAGGTGGTGGGCGGGCTCCCCCAATGGAGAGTCGCATGGGAGCATATCATTTGATGGTGGTAGGAAAAGACATGAGTAAACCAGCAGCAAATGTCACAATGAATCAGGCATTCGATTATGTCATCCGGTGTAGCTGTGGTCACCCTGAGAGGGGAATCAATGTCTTGTAGGAGACACAAAGTATCGGAGTCATCAGAAGAGGTGCTGGTTGGATCCTTGGAGAGGGGTCTCAAAAGGTCACTGCTGCATCAAGAACCAATTGTTTTGGACCTGTTATTCAGATGGGGTAGTTGAGTAGGTGGAAGTCTTTAAAGATTGTCGCAAGAGCAGAAATCGCAGCACCAGATGAGAATGTGTGACCACCCGTAGGCAGCCCCTGCTGCAAGGATGTGCCCTGGCTCACCACCCAATCCGAACTGCTGAAGTGTCACAGAAAAAAGTGATTTTTTGATCCACAATTATTTTAAGTTTTGCGGGTAAAAGAAGAGTGTGTTTAATTTTTTGCTTGACTCAGAAAGGAGGCTGTGAATGCTCGACTGCCAACATGTAGTCCAGGAAGAGTAGGATGTGATGGCTATCTTAGAGGATAGGATGTGATTGTCTAGCCATACTAGGTTTGCATCCGGATCAGTGTAATGGAAGATCTTGGTGACAACTGAGTGCTGGGGGTGATAACTGGGCATCATGTGAGCCCTTTCTATAGACAAGTAAGGTGTAAAGTCATGGGGAGGTACCAGATCTTTGAGCCACTGCTCCATGTAGTGCAAAATATACTTCACATCAGTATGTAGATTATGATAAGCTCTTCACTTATGTCACATTGCAGCCTTGATAAAGTCTGAGAGGACGAAATACGTGATGGATGCTGTTCATCTTTAACAACTGCAGAATTGTTACCACACTTGCAGAATAATAAATTGAGATTATTGGATTTAACTTGAAGTATAGGAGACACATGTTTTCTTCTATGATTACTCTGAAACTTATTTGATGTTTACACCAAACTTTTTGTGTCAGATTACAAATCAGCCTTGACACTGCTTAAATCATAACAGTCCAGTCTGCAATTCCAGACCAGGTCCTCCCTGGAATGGAATACAAGCAACCTAAAATTGGTTTCGGCACTGACTCTACAATTTAAAGATCTCAGCGGAGTTTACCACATATTTATGTTCTTCTACAATTATCTTGCCTGTATATAGTCATGTTTCCATTTGGACATTGTTGGACATTGATTGATAACTTGAGTATTCTTTAATCATCTCTTCAATTATAATGAAAATGGGAAACAATTGATCTTTATTTAATATTGATATTTTGTAACTGTTTTATAATTTGTGGTTCTCCGTCTTTATCCAATTTCTTAGTTTTTTCTTGATTGACTGGATCCATGAGGATCAGGACGTATGTGATTGTGTGAATGTGGAATATATGCTGTATGTTTGAGTGGGAAATTGAATGGACTTTGTGGGGAAATGTATTTTTGCTGTTATGTCCTATTTGACGTCAATTATATTGTACATATGAATATTGATTAACGCATCTATTTATGGATTTATTCCTTACAAATATTGCTTTTTGATAATTTGTCCTTAGGGAAGGAGACTGTATTCTTGGTGACCTTAGTAGCACTATCTTGATTTATTCCGGGTGGAGACATTCTTGTGTTTATTTACTGCTCCAATCATAACAGTCCAGTCTGAACTTCCAGACTAGGTCCTCCCTGAAATGGAATAAAAGCAACCTGAAATTGGTTTCGCCCTCAGGTCAGTTGGAGGGAGCAGCATTTGGCCTGGGGCACAAAGTTAATGGTGGCAAAAGTTACCCAAAGTAGGAAGAGGAGGAGCCCCCTTGGGCCGAGTGTCTGAGCAATTATTGTGGTTGTACCCCTCCTTGTTCTGCCCTGGGTCCCCCTGGGATTTGCCACCAATCAAGAGGAGGGGTTAAGGAATCCTTTACAACAACATTTATCAACAGGCGGCAGCCTTAAGTCTGATCCTGCCCCCAAGGTGTACTAAACATAATGTCACTGCAGGGGTCCAGAGCTGCTGCACACCATTAGCACTGTCTAGTTCCCTAAGTCCCCCAGGGGAGAACATCTTTGCCAAGTAGGCTCCTTTTTCTGGTTCACAAGAGAGACACCCAGGCGCAACCCAGGCATCGCCAGATCAGGTTCCCCAAAACCCCACCAAAAAAGTGCAGCCCTTTTAGGTTCATTGAAAGTGGGCTGCCCATGGATTTATATTTCCCTTCTGCTTCGCTATTGGGGAAGAGAGGACCAGAATCCATCTTAAGGGGAGTGGAGCCAAGCCTATCAGGAAGCTGTACATCCCTGCACACAGTCTGAGGCAAGGTTGAGATAGGTGGGTGTTCTTGGTGTAGGAAGGCTACCATAAGATCTATTTGGTGGCAGACAACTGGCAAATGGTGTGCCTGATCAGATCCCATTAACACTTGTTACGGCTAAATAGACAAAAGTACGCATGAACAATATACAGTGTTCTCCTATAGTTTTAGCTGGCAGCGAATGGTTTCCACCCATTCAGTCCACTGGGATTTTTCCTGATTTGGGTCCTTTGCGGTGGGTGAGCCTCACTACCTGAGTCTCATTCATGGTAATTTCACAGTAATTGGGCTGAGCGTGTTTGCCACGAAAGTCCACCTTTTAAGATAAGACCACTGCTGCTCGCTTAGGTGAAGGTTATTGGACTAGTTACACAGAACACGTGTGCACATGCAAGTGCATATGTGTGCGGGCTTCAAGTGTGAGACAACCATCATGCACAGCCTGGTAATTGTACATAGGTAGCCTGGTTCTGAAAGGGCTCTGCAAGGATAGGTGCTAACCTGGGATAGGCCTTATGATATTAGTGAGCATTTATAGATAGGTCAATATGGTGTACTGGAAGATCTGCAGTGTTTTCACTGTATTATACATATAGGTGAAATCTGTCGTAAAGTGTAATGTTGCTCTGCCTAGGCTTACACAGTCCAGCAATGTGTCCAACTGGGGTAAAACATGCAAACTGAGTTTGATTTTGCAGGTTCCAATAACATACATGTACATCTTACGCTACATCAAAAATTGTTATAGTTCACTAGCTCAGCTCATAATCAGATGACATTCTTTCTCCCATCTGCTGGACTAAGTTATTTACTCTGCTGCCCAGCAGAGGGAACAAAGGCCTCCCCATACAAATGGAGCAATTATCATTGATTCACCCAGTTCCTGCAAGAGAAAAGGGGTTTGAGGGAAATATGCTTCATGATAATTAGCTGTCACATTGCAGCAGGGCTAGGCCACCAGAGCCCCACTGAACAAAGAAGGAAGCACAGATATCTGGAGCAAACACAGGAGAGGTTCCCCTTTTAATTTTTAGTGGTTTGAGCAGAGATCCTCAGTGGAGTGCTTCACAGACAAAACTAGATGGTGTGATTGTGGATTCTCCAAGAATGCCGTGCAGGAGTTTTGGGATGATGCAGAGGGATGATGTGTCACACTAGGATTGGCCACGGGTGCTTTGCATATATAACTTTCCACCCACAATTAAACCCCTTCACTGAAAAACCCCTGCACAAAGGAAAAACAAAGAACAAGATCCTCAACCCAAAAGCCGGAGAAGAGTAATGGTGAACCCACTGCACACACTAGTAGGAGTGCAGGTGGGTAGGGGACTCAGAATTTTTTCTACCATGAGCAGACGTTAGATACCAAAGCTCCTTCCACCACAAGAAGGCGAATGGGGAGCCAGCTGGAGCAATGGGGCTTTAGGGCTCCCCCATGTCCCGCAATGAATTTTGCAGTTGTAGGTGTCCTGGGTGGGATCTTGGCTCCCACTACTAAATGTCAGCTCAGGGTACATGCTCATTTGGTAGTTGCCTTACATTGGTCAGTGGAAGAAAATATGCACATTTTTCCCCCCAATGATTGTCTCTTAATGCCTTGCACAGGCTGTTTTACTTGTTGTCCTTGCTCATGGTGCCTTAGGGAGGAGCAGGCTGCCAGCCCTTCCCTTTTGAAGAAAACCTACCCTATGCCTGCCATGGGAGTCGGTTCATCATTAGTTTAGATTTCCCTAGTGCTGGAGATTTTGCCCTCTTTAGTGCACAGAGTCCCTAGTGATTGGTCTCATGCCTAAATTATGTAGCCTGACCCTAACAGATATTTATAGTTGTTCTTAACATAAATGCTTTATTGGCGCATTTACCTATAAACACTGCTATGCTAATGCTTATGATGCATTTAGATATGATTTTAGTTTATAGATTAGTTTTAATGATAACTCTGAATATGTTCTTACTGCTTTAATCATGTGATGAAGCCTTTAAGCTTACCTTATGTTTTGATGTGTTGACCCCTTGACAAACTGAAAAAACAACTGTATTTTGAGGGTCAAGGGGACAATATTTACCGACCTCTCTAGTCAAAACCCCCACTAAGAACGTGAATAACAAGAAATAAACTAGGAGGTCTTTTTAAATGAAAGAAAGAGACCACAATAAATTGACCAACACTTCTATCACAACTAACGGTGAGGGTCCATCAGTGATGAAAGAGTCCTATCAGCCCACCCATTTGGCGGAACCTCGTCATCTAGGACCTTATCAGCAGGTGTTCATCTGGCCAAGCTCAGTAGTGTTTGCTCGGTGCCAACAGTTCCCATGCTGAAAGAAGATGAGTCCTCACTGCGAGTGGTACTGATAGGGTGCAGTGCTCAAGAAAAAAATATGTGCATAATTAAAATGGCGGTCAGGGTAGACAAAATTATTTATTGGTATCTCCCTGGACGCCAGGTTAAAACAGATGTGGCAACAGTGTGACAATATCACTGTCAGGGAAGCATCTATAAATAGGCCAACATGTTTCTGCCTTTCATGTATCGTTTTACAGGCATTCGTCAGGGCCAAGCTGTAAAATAGGCTACTGCAACATCTAGTTAAATTCTCATTATGGAAAATAAAACAAGCTATTAAACATGGTTGGGATGGTAAGTTTTAGTCATGTGGCTGAATCAGCCACCCTACCGTCTCAAGTCTGGCAACCATGCAGAGTACAATCCTTTCCTGAAAAAAATAATAACAAAGAAAGAAAGAACACACTGATATTGCATCCATTATACAATTGTGAATATCAACATGTTGGGAAAGTCAAAATTCTGGTGGTCTACAAACACTTCTAGTGACTGCTCTCGCGAGAGCCAGACAATATCATGACTATAGGAGAGTCAAAAACCAGATAATCTAGTAAATCATATAATATTGGAAAAGGATAACAACTCACCCAACACTGAGTGGGAGTCCAGCCTCACCTCACCCGGCAACGGCTCGGATAGAGAGGTCCCGCTCTATGAAACATACAGAGAAAGACATTTTTGGCAATGATAAATGTCATGCTCAATGTATCTATTGTAGTGTAAACACACCCACATGAAACTTGGTTTTAACTCTTACTGGTTTATAGCCCCAACTAATCAATGGCGCGAAAAAGGCAAGGAAGTCATTCGACTGGGACACAAAATGTAACGTGCCTCAGATCTGTGATTATGCTATTGAAAAGCTCTTAGCAAATGCCATTTAATTGCTACAAATTTATCAAGCAGATTTAACTAACTTGATTGTGAGTTCAGCTAAGGGAAGAAGACAGGGACAAGCTCTCCTCTACCCCTTCCGCTTTTTTTGAAATACAGAGTAGTTGTAAGAAGCAGGAAAAGTCCTTATTTATGCTCATCTGAGCTGCTAGTATGATGAACAAGAAGTCAATAACCCCGCATACCTGATAATAACACAGGGACTAAGACCAGAGCTGCCAACATGGATTCCCTTACCTGTCCGTCGGTACCTCGATGTGGGTCCAAAACCGAAGGGGAGGCGCCGACGGACAGGAGGCCGGAAGTTTATATGCCCACGTTGATTGGGTAATTTGATTGTTAATAGTCTACACCTGCGGGATGACGGATGCGTCTGCGACGCGCATCTGTGTCTCCTCGCTCGGCGTCGAAGCAGTGTTACCGCATTGCGCATGCGCGTGGATCCGGATTTCGGAACCAACGCTGCTAAGCGCATGCGGCGGTGTGTAGGGACCAAAGCGAACTTGCGCGCATGTGCAATAAGTTACTAGATGTTTCACTCCGTGTCTCTGGTACGAGGAGACGGAGTGCGTCTGCGCGCTTCTAGAACCGCTGATGGTAATGGTCACTTCGGAGCTGTGAGCATTTGTTAGCACCGCTCCGAGGTCAATTTTACTCAAAACGGGGCACGATACCGGTGTACAATGGGAGAGGAACAAAGGACCATCTCCAAAGAGCTGGTAGACCCGGCAATTCCGGGATGCCTATGTAAAAATCTACAAATACTTTGGCGAATCTACATGAGTGGCTAGTTTAGAGGACAACATACTAATTGATCCAATGCAACCGTAATGCGGCAAGAGTGATTCGAGTAGATGCAAACGAGAGAGCCAATGTGACCAAGCTTACTATGGAAACTCTCATCAAGTATGCAAATGGCTGATATATAAGATGTGTATATGTTGTTACTCTGGGCGTAAGAAAACAATGCATATAGTAATCACTTTTACAGACAGTACAAAAATCACCTGCATAGAGAAACTAACAGAGTCAACAAATTGACAGGGCATGATTAGATGTTGTACTCCTCTTTTGTGTTGAACAACATAAAAATGGAGAGGGTGTTGTATCCGCCCAGACCCTGTGTCAAAGGGGCTCACAGTATTAACATAAAGGTTCATACATACAAAAGGACAGTAATCCGTATGAAGAGCCTAGGAAACCTGTGTGTGCCCCGTTTTGAGTAAAATTGACCTCGGAGCGGTGCTAACAAATGCTCACAGCTCCGAAGTGACCATTACCATCAGCGGTTCTAGAAGCGCGCAGACGCACTCCGTCTCCTCGTACCAGAGACACGGAGTGAAACATCTAGTAACTTATTGCACATGCGCGCAAGTTCGCTTTGGTCCCTACACACCGCCGCATGCGCATAGCAGCGTTGGTTCCGAAATCCGGATCCACGCGCATGCGCAATGCGGTAACACTGCTTCGACGCCGAGCGAGGAGACACAGATGCGCGTCGCAGACGCATCCGTCATCCCGCAGGTGTAGACTATTAACAATCAAATTACCCAATCAACGTGGGTATATAAACTTCCGGCCTCCTGTCCGTCGGCGCCTCCCCTTCGGTTTTGGACCCACATCGAGGTACCGACGGACAGGTAAGGGAATCCATGTTGGCAGCTCTGGTCTTAGTCCCTGTGTTATTATCAGGTATGCGGGGTTATTGACTTCTTGTTCATCATACTAGCAGCTCAGATGAGCATAAATAAGGACTTTTCCTGCTTCTTACAACTACTCTGTATTTCAAAAAAAGCGGAAGGGGTAGAGGAGAGCTTGTCCCTGTCTTCTTCCCTTAGCTGAACTCACAATCAAGTTAGTTAAATCTGCTTGATAAATTTGTAGCAATTAAATGGCATTTGCTAAGAGCTTTTCAATAGCATAATCACAGATCTGAGGCACGTTACATTTTGTGTCCCAGTCGAATGACTTCCTTGCCTTTTTCGCGCCATTGATTAGTTGGGGCTATAAACCAGTAAGAGTTAAAACCAAGTTTCATGTGGGTGTGTTTACACTACAATAGATACATTGAGCATGACATTTATCATTGCCAAAAATGTCTTTCTCTGTATGTTTCATAGAGCGGGGCCTCTCTATCCGAGCCGTTGCCGGGTGAGGTGAGGCTGGACTCCCACTCAGTGTTGGGTGAGTTGTTATCCTTTTCCAATATTATATGATTTACTAGATTATCTGGTTTTTGACTCTCCTATAGTCATGATATTGTCTGGCTCTCGCGAGAGCAGTCACTAGAAGTGTTTGTAGACCACCAGAATTTTGACTTTCACAACATGTTGATATTCACAATTGTATAATGGATGCAATATCAGTGTGTTCTTTCTTTCTTTGTTATTATTTTTTTCAGGAAAGGATTGTACTCTGCATGGTTGCCAGACTTGAGACGGTAGGGTGGCGGATTCAGCCACATGACTAAAACTTACCATCCCAACCATGTTTAATAGCTTGTTTTATTTTCCATAATGAGAATTTAACTAGATGTTGCAGTAGCCTATTTTACAGCTTGGCCCTGACGAATGCCTGTAAAACGATACATGAAAGGCAGAAACATGTTGGCCTATTTATAGATGCTTCCCTGACAGTGATATTGTCACACTGTTGCCACATCTGTTTTAACCTGGCGTCCAGGGAGATACCAATAAATAATTTTGTCTACCCTGACCGCCATTTTAATTATGCACATATTTTTTTCTTGAGCACTGCACCCTATCAGTACCACTCGCAGTGAGGACTCATCTTCTTTCAGCATGGGAACTGTTGGCACCGAGCAAACACTACTGAGCTTGGCCAGATGAACACCTGCTGATAAGGTCCTAGATGACGAGGTTCCGCCAAATGGGTGGGCTGATAGGACTCTTTCATCACTGATGGACCCTCACCGTTAGTTGTGATAGAAGTGTTGGTCAATTTATTGTGGTCTCTTTCTTTCATTTAAAAAGACCTCCTAGTTTATTTCTTGTTATTCACGACCCCTTGACAAAGCCAATAGGTTTACTTTATATGTTGTTGTAGTGAACCTCTGACAAAGCCAATATGCGTGTGATAGGCTTGTGATATATATTAATCTAATCTATTAATCTATTGACCAATTGACAAAACCAGTAGGTCTGTATTATTTAAAACAACACCTCTTGCATTGTGATTTTGCATCTGGTATAGATGAAGGGTATTGTTGTGATTATGGGGTTCAGGACCCACAAGGGTGAGATGTTATTTAGGATGTCACCAAAGGTACTTCCATATACCTAATGTATATATTTGTAAATTAAAGTGTATTATTTGGTAGTAAGTGTAATAAATGTATGCTTCCTTTTCAAAATGAAAAACACTGACTGGACAATGATTTATTGAGGGTTGTTGATGCATGCCAGCGAATGGAGATTACTAGCCCACAACACCTCCACTGAGTAGGTCTTGGACTGCTCTGCCTCATTACCCTGAGAGATTCATGTACTCCTTGGTTCCCAGAGACAATTATAGACCTATTAATTGTGCTGGACTCACATCCTGCACAACTAATAACCCAATATATTACAGCTACCACATGAAGTATTTTAGGCTTACTAGAGCCGCACATCTTACTTCTCAAATTATTGAAGTCAAAACATCTTCTAAGGAAATCTTCAGGATTTGTAAGAGTCTGACAGAGGTTGTAATCTTTCAATTGTGCCTCCTTTGGAGTTATGTCAATCTCTTTCTGGTTTCCTTCATTGCAAGATTGCGCAGATCTGTTCACAGTTCCCCAAAAGTGAAGCTTCCTCTAACAATAGTAATTCAATCAACAGATTTCCTTCTGCTCATTTCACCCTCTTCTTAACCTTTTTGTGAAAACATATTTTATTGATTTTTTGTCATCATACAAATCAAAATTAGCATCCATTTCACTTAGACCCATCAAATATATCTTCAAGTTTATCCCCAACCAAAACCTCAGAACCCCCCCCCCCATTTGGCAATTGGTGTGGATACATTTCAAAGTATATATATCACAACATTGCACCAGCTATAATGGGAATACTCATAACACAGTGCGCTTATTAATTGTCACATGTATGCTCTTCACATTTCAATCTTCCCCCTCCCTCTGTGAATTCAGTAGAGCCTGCACCATCGTGTCCCAAGCCTTAGCCATTTCCAAAGCTTTTTCATTGGTCGTTCGTTTGGCCTGTTGAAACCTAACGGAGCTCTCACTACTAGCCCATTTATGTAACTCTGCTCGCCACCTCCTACTCGATGGCCCTTCTTTTGATTTCCAGTGCCAAGTTATTTCCCGCTTTGCCAAGAGTAGGCCTAAATCAATGAACTTACTGGTTACCTTAGTTTTGGGTGTCTGCGGGAACCAGTGTAGCAGGCACACATCAGTGTCAAAGTTTAAATGTCTATCAGTGACCTCATTGAAGAGTTCCCCTACTTCCACCCAATATCTTCCCAAAGCTGGGCAGTTCCAGAGCATGTGCTCCAGTTCTGCGCCCTGTTCTGAGCATCTAGGGCACGCTGCGCTATGGACCTGAAAGTATTTCTGGATCTTCCCTGGGGTTAGGTAAGCACGGTGCAAAATAAAAAATTGTACTTGCTGGAAACGCGCGTTTCTGCTCCCCTTCCATGTTCTCCCCAGGACGCGGCCCAACACTGTGTCCGGTATTGGTTTGCCTGTGGCCACCTCCCATTTCAGTTTTAGGTCATCTAGGGGCCGGAGTCCCTCGCGCAGCATCCAAGACTGAAGGCATGTGACTGCCTTAAAGGTCCCCGCAGCCATTACTACATACTGGCAAGCCATAGTGGTTGCTGGTTCTACCTGTCCCCCTTTCCAATGTTTCCGAATTGCCGTCATTACTGCCGCGTGAATCAGGAATCTACCATCTGCGAGACCATACCTTTCCTGTAAGGCCTGGAATGTCAGCAGCACATCATCTTCATATCAATCACCTACCATTTGGAGTCCCAACCGTTCCCATTCCATGAGGGGGGACCAGTCTCCACCATGTGGCAGTGCCGTCAGCATCCCCAATGGGATTTCTGGCGCATACGGGTGAACCACCCCAGCTCTACACTGACTCCTTTTCCAACAGAGCCTAAGGGTTTTCTCTTCCATTGTCAAATCTTTTAAGTTAAGTTTTTGTTGCAATATTATGTATGAAAGGATATGCCTCTATATCCCCGCACCTCGTAACCCTTCAGGACCTCGAAATTCCGCTGCAATGTTTTGCGTAAGCAACTGCACCTGGGCGGACAAGTAGTAAAGCTCGAAGTCAGGAACCGCCATCTCGCCCTCGGCTTTGGGCCTCATCAATGTTGTCAATGCTACCCTCCGTCGACCAGTCCCCCACAGAAAGCCAATAATCATGGAGCGCAATTCTCTAAACATGCTCGGAGGGACCCATACTGGCAAGGTTCGGAAATAATAAAGTAATCGAGGTAAGGACACTATTTTAAGAAGAGCCATTCTCCCCACAACCGAGAGAGGAAGTGTAGACCAGAACGCCATGCTTCCCTTCAAAGCACTGATGCAGCGCCCCACATTCCCCTCCTGTAAAAGATAACAGGAGTGAAAACCCATCAACCTTGTTGGGATTGGGGTAGAGAATTATATACAATGAACAATATCCCAACCGGTATTATTTGTATACAATTATAGAGAATATCTATACAGCATTATCCATCAAAGAACAAGGAGGCTCAGTTTGATTTTCATATGTGCTCAAGGCATCATTTTTATCAGCATTTTGAGAAGTATAGGGCAATTATAATTACAGTTAATATCAGCACTGCAATTAATAAATAACAAGTGACAGCCCAAAGTTGTACAAGGTGCACGAGTGCAAAGGTGAGTGGCACTACGGCGATACAAGTGACAGTGAGAGCAGCATGGACGGCGCAAAGTGTGTAGTGAATAAATATATACAGTGAATAAAAACAGAGTGGTTTCCAAATAGTTCAGTTTTCGTTTTCCATTTTTTATCGAGAACCACTGTGTGAGGGGCGCATAATATCTTGCTGGAAAGTCGACGGCGTTTCGATCCGTAAGAGTTAGGATCATCATCAGGCCTGTGGGGCTGGAAGCAGTGCTGTATGGGAAGGAAGGGGGCAAGAATGAGTGGCAGGCAAGGGCGGTGGTCCATCGGGCTGGGTAAAGCGAGAAGGAGTGTAATGCTCACCGTCTGGCAACTGGTTGATAGCAAAGATGAGCAGGTATGCGGAAAGAATTCCGCGGGTGGAGGATCTGTATGGGTGCCTCGAGGGACGTCCCGATGTAGAGTAACTACAGTGTACGAAATCACATCATCGGTACCTCAAGTGCATGGGGGCTGGGGATTGAGAAGGAAAAACAATTCAGGGTGGGAAGCTCGAGGGTCGAGTGCCCCTAGAGCAAGAGGTAAGATGCAAGAAGGGAACTCACCAAGGGTTAGGAGTCAATTCAAGGATTTTACAGAGCCGCGTGGTTCGTGGAAAGGCAAGCATTGATCTCAGCGTGATCGGTGGAACGAGGAGAGTCGATCTGTGGAGAATGGGAAAGGGGTCAGTGATCGATATCGATCGGAAGGCTATCGGTTCAAAACCTGGGCGGTTAGACACCGACGTGAAGCATTTCCTGTCCTCGAGGTTTGGGCGAGCGAGTAAAGCGTTGTCCGGGTGTTGCTATGGCAATCCAGTGCCCGGGACAGAGCTAAATAGAGATAGGGCGGGAGGGCCTAACCGATGACGTGGAGCTGCCCAAGTTTGGTAGAACTGCAGGGAAAGGAGGAGAAGGAAGGGGTGGGGGAAGAGGGAGGGACTTCTGTCAGGGAGGCAGCTCGGGATTAGAAGCTGTCGTGATCGGAAGGCATGTCAGTAGCTAGGAATTGCCGATACGAACAATGACGGTGAGGAGTCAGCAAGGTGATCAAAGTGTGATTGCAATTTGGCAGCGGAAGGGAAGCATGTGACTCACAAAGTGGTGCCTATACAACAATGTCATAAAGTTTAACAAATTCAGTAAAGCACATGCATAACATTTACATTGTGAAACCATGATAGAGCATACATTGGTAGTGTTAAACAGAGGTACAGTGGATTAACAGAAGTACGGTGATATACTGTTTAGAGGCAATGTCTACCTGAAGGGTGGCGTAGCCCAAGTGTGGGAGGAGTGGGCAACCCTTTATTTCAGAAGGGCAGGGAGTGAGAGCAGGAAATCAGGGTGTCAGATGGTAATGGTGCTATTCCACTCATCAATGGTATTTAATCCGTTGTTAACAGAGTCACAAAGGGTCATCCACCTGCATTCACTTTTGTTCAAGAGGGATCTGATGTCGCCACCTCTTGTGGGTAGTGTCAATTGTTCGATCACTTGCCATTTCATATCTGTGTCCTTATGATTTTTTTCGAGGTAGTGGTTCACCAAGGGTGCTGTGGCCACTTTGCAATTAATACGGCTTTGTGTTGCACAATTCTGTTTTTGATGGTTTGTGTAGTTTGGCCGATGTAGATAAGTTTGCATGGGCATTCAATGGCATAGATCACATTGGTGGATCTGCAGTTAGTGTGGTTTTTCAGGGTATGAGTTCTGTCTTTTTATTTGAACACTTTAGTGTTGGTTGTAAGTTCACACACCGAACAACTCTGGCATTTAAAGTGGCCCAGTACTGTCGGCAAAGCCCATGCTGCAGTGATGCTGTGGTGATCTGGTGTTTTTTCTGGCCAAGTAATTGCACACGCCAGGTGGGATGACAGATTATCTCCTCTTTGATAAGAGAAGAGAGGTTCATCTTTGAAGGGTTCAGAGGGACGGAGGATAGAACAGTTCTTTTTGATTATTTTAGCCACTTTGTTGTTTGTTGCTACTAGGACTGAATTTGGAGACAAATGGAATTCTCTTTAGGGGTTGTTTGGTTTGGCTAGTGAGGAGATTCTCTCTGTGGCAATACCACGCTCTTTTTCGGGCTCTTGAGACCAGTCATTTGGGGTATCCGCTGGTGATGAGTTTTTTGGTCAGAACATCGGCCTCCCTGAAGTAGTCTTGACGCCACTTGCAGTTGGGAAACAACATTTACAACGCAACTTTTACAACAAACTACCATTACAACGAAACTTTTACAACGCAAAAACTTTTACAACGCATACCATTACAACGCAGGATTTTACAACGCAAGTACTTTTACAACGCATACCATTACAACGTAAGTATTGGTAAGTATATAATTATTTTTAAAATATTATATGTTTGGGTTTTTGGGTAAAGGGGTATTTTTAGGGTTCAGGGTCAGTTTTCAGTTTTTGGGTAAAGGGGTATTTTTAGGGTTCAGGGTCAGTTTTCAGTTTTTGGGTAAGGGGTATTTTTAGGGTTCAGGGTCAGTTTTCAGTTTTTGGGTAAAAGGGTATTTTTAGGGTTCAGGGTCAGTTTTCAGTTTTTGGGTAAAGGGGTATTTTTAGGGTTCAGGGTCAGTTTTCAGTTTTTGGGTAAAGGGGTATTTTTAGGGTTCAGGGTCAGTTTTCAGTTTTTGGGTAAAGGGGTATTTTTAGGGTTCAGGGTCAGTTTTCAGTTTTTGGGTAAAGGGGTATTTTTAGGGTTCAGGGTCAGTTTTCAGTTTTTGGGGTACAGGGTTAATTTGTAAAAATAAAATAAAATTATATTTAAATTAAATTAATTAAATGTAATTAAATAAAAATTATTTATATTTTAATAATTTAAATTAATTTAAATTAAAAAAAATATTTTTAGGGTTCAGGGTCAGTTTTGGGTTTTTGGGGTACAGGGTTAATTTGTAAAAATAAATTAAAATTATATTTAAATTAAATTAATTAAATAAAATTACAAAAAATTTAATTATATTTTAATAATTTAAAATAATTTAAATAAAAAAAATATTATATACTTACCAATATTTACGTTGTAATGGTATGCGTTGTAAAGGTACTTGCGTTGTAAAATCTTGCGTTGTAATGGTATGCGTTGTAAACGTTTTTGCGTTGTAAAAAATTCGTTGTAATGGTAGTCGTTGTAAAAGTATGCGTTGTAACGTCATACATCCCTTGCAGTTTCGCCTGATTCGGAGAAATTGTCCAAATGGCAGACCATCTCTAAGTCCTCTCGTGTGGTAACTGGCATATTGGAGCAATGTGTTTCTTTCCGTGGGTTTACGGAACAAGCGGGTTCCCAGTTTGCCCTCCTCGGCATGAATGGTGACGTCTAGGAAGGGCAAGTTGTTCTGTTTACCTTCACTTGTGAAGCAGAGATGTTCCTGCAAACGATTCACCCAGTCAATAAAGGACATGAGAGCTTCCTTGGTACCCTTCCAAAGTAGCAGGATGTCGTCTATATATCGACGCCACAAGTTTATATTGTCGTGGAAGGGATTGGTAGGTTGAAGGATTAGGGTCTTCTCCAGGTGATGGACATACAGTATTGCAAAGTAAGGGGCAAAAGAAGCGCCCACTGATACTCCCTTAATCTGTAAATAAAAAGTGTCTCTGTAAAGAAAGTAGTTATTTTGGAGCGCAATGCGTAAAAGATCCATGATGAAGTGAGTTGGTATTTTGGTGGGTTGGGGTCTGGTGTGGAGGAGAGTTTCGATCACTTGTAGACCTTCATGGTGGGGGATATTCGTGTATAACGACTCGATGTCTAGTCCTGCCATGAGATTTTGTTCTTTATTCTAGTCCAGGTTTTCGATGGTATTGATAAGGTCTGTGGTGTCCCTAATGAATGTATCTGTAAGGGGGACAAATTCTTTGAGAATAGCATCAATGTATTTACCTACGGGTTCTAGAATAGATCCACAACCAGACACGATGGGCCTGCCGGGTGGGTTATTTTGGTCCTTGTGGATTTTCGGTAAGACGTATATGACAGGTGTACGTGGATGGGGGTTGTTTAGGAAAATAAATTCCTTATGGGTTATTATATCCATCAATTTGGCTTGTTCAGTCACGTCCGTGATCTTCTTTCTGATCTCTTGTAGCGGGTCTTTGGTAAGTGGGCGGTAGTGTTCGGCATTGTTGAGTTGACGTTTGATTTCAGAGTCGTATTTGTCAGCTTGTATATTTATTCACAACACACTTTGCGTCGTCCACGCTGCTCTCACTGTCACTTGTGTCGCTGTAGTGCCACTCACCTTTGCACTCGTGCACCTTGTACAACTTTGGACTGTCACTTGTTATTTATTAATTGCAATACTTCTCAAAATGCTGATAAAATGATGCCTTGAGCACATATGAAAATCAAACTGAGCCTCCTTGTTCTTTGATGGCTAATGCTGTATAGATATCCTCTATAATTGTCTACAAATAATACCGGTTGGGATATTGTTCATTGTATATAATTCCACATTCCCCTCCAGCATGCGGGTGGCAGCGTGATAGATTCGGACCCCTAAGTATGTCAGACAGGTTGGTTCTCATGTCATCACCCCAGGCAACTGCGGCGGTTGTGCACACGGTTTCAACGGGAAGAGACATGTCTTACGCCAGTTCACTTGCAAGCCCGAAAGTTCACCAAATTGCGAGAGCAGGGATACTGCACTCTGCAACGAATCTTCAGTGTTGTCTAAAAACAGAAGCAGATCATCTGCATACAGTGATATGTAATGGGGTAGGTCTTGCAACCACAGACCCTGATAGATTCGTCCTGACCTAGCTTGTTCTCCGAGGGGCTCCATCGCCAGGGCGAACAATAGCGGGGATAATGAGCACCCCTGTCTCGTTCCTCTCAGAACTGGACACTGCGCGGAAATTATCTCTCCCAGCCGCACTCTTGCCTTTGCCGAGGAGTATAATACCCTCGTCCAATTATCTCCCACAGCCGCACTCTTGCCTTTGCCGAGGAGTATAATACCCTCGTCCATGCCCCAAAGTGTTCCCCCAAGCCAAACTTCTCCAGCACATTGTAGAGGAACGCCCACTCCAGACTGTCGAAAGCCTTCTCTATATCAACTGACAAGGCCATTGGTAACTGTGCATCATGGTGGTCCTCTCCCATAATCCGCACCAATCTCCGGATGTTCGAAGACGTGTTACGCGTAGGGATAAACCCCGCCTGGTCAACATGTACCAGCATGGTCATATATGGCAGTAATCGGATCCGGCTCAGTATTTTATAGTCCACCGTCAGCATAGACAGCGGCCTATAGGAGGTCACATCCATGTCTTCCCTGCCTGGTTTTAAAAGGGGGATAATTAACGCTTCACGCATCGACGTAGGCAACTGACCCAGTACCTTGGCCTCAGTGAATACCTCCAGCAGGCGGGGTGCCAAGATATCCACATATTGTGCGTAAAATTCTATTGGTAGCCCATCTGCACCCTGCACCTTATTTCTGGCCATGCTCCTGATCGCACACCGGATCTCTGACAGTGTTATATCCCCTCCCAATATCACGGCCTGCTCTTCATCCAGTCGCGGAAGGGGGATCCCCCGCCAAGTATTCCTCGTTGTCCGTTCCCATTCCTTCCAACCTGCACTGGTACAGTGACTCGTAGTACGTTAGGAACCGCGACACCACCTCCCCCTGTGAATAAACCATGTCCCCTGCAGCTGTTACTTTTTTCATGATCAGGTTTCCTCTCTGGACCGGGTTTGCTATTCGTGCGAGCAGCGTGCCCACTTTATCTCGTTCTGCATGAGCCTTTACCATGTAGTTCTTGTAATCAAAACAGCGCAAGTGCTCTACTTCAACCGCCACTGCTTCCTTTGCTTCAATGAGCTTCACCTGTAATGTCGGCTTCTCAGGCCTTTGCTTCTCCACTTCCCTCAGTTGATCTTCCGCCTTGGTTACATCGTTCAAGATCACTTTCCTTACCCCGGAGTATTTGCTAATACAAAGCCCTCGTATCACCACCTTGAAGGCGTGCCATTCTGCCGCCCTAGAAGAAGCTGTTCCCTGATTGACCTCAAAGTAATGCTCGATGCCCTCCTTGATCTCTGTCCGAAAGACCTGATCCTCCAGTGTCTCTGGGCGAAGTCGCCAAGTGGGTATGGATGGCCTCTCCCGTAGCCAGTTAAAGGACAGCAACAGTGGGTTCTGGTCAGAAATGGTCCTAGCCAAGTACTCGGAGTGTGCCACCATATGGGCTATCGACTGAGAACATAGTATAGCATCAATCCTGACGTGCAACTCATGCAAAGCCGAGAAAAAGGAGTAATCCCTATCCTGAGGGTGGTGTGCGCGCCATGTATCCAATAGGCCCCATCTTTCCTGCCATTCCAAATGTTTCCCAGCCAATCGGCAAACTGGAGAGTCAGCCAACAGGGGATGTGATCTGTCAAGAACTATGTCTGTGATTGAGTTGAAGTCCCCTCCCACTATCGCCTGTCCGGCTAGGTAATGTGCCAATGTTCCCGATATATGATCCAGGAAACGTGTCTGATCCACGTTGGGAGTGTAGATACTGCTAAGGACAACATCTCTACCATATAGCCTCCCCTCCACTGCCACATACCTGCCCTCCGGGTCTAGAATATGGTTCGTGGCCTGACCCAGATCAGTGTCCCTCTGGCAAACGCCGAGTACGACGTGCTAAAGATCTGACCCCTCCACCTACGTTGCAATGCCAGTCCTTCCGCTTTAGTTAGATGGGTCTCCTGAAGCAGGGCTATTTGGGCTCCCCTCCGCACTAGGTATGAGTGTACTTTGTGCTGTTTCGTCATAGAGTTCATACCACGAACATTCCATGTGATACAGCGCAATTCAGGTAACGACCCAATGTGTGTATTCCTCCACTCCCTGGTCCACCACATATGTCCATCCACATCAGATTTGCCTCCCCAAACAACAACTCCCCAGTTAACAACCCCCCACCTTCCCCTAGAACAGGACCTAATACAAAACTATCAGCCCCCATCCAAACCATACAACACACACGTCTATACCCTGTAGTAGCCACTACAGGCTTGCCTTAAGGGCAAGAGGGTGTCGCTCGGTTCCAACAGGCAGCCGCGCCAGCCACGCACCCCGCCGCCTTGTGATCCCGTAACGAACTCACAGGATCCATGTACTCCCCCATTTTGTCTAATTGCAATGGTATTATCTATCAATCATAGACAATGCAGCAATCGTCAGCAGCCAGTCCATGTAGTCATTCATCTAGCATGCCCTCCGCCGTCCCGGGTGTCACCTCTGGACCCTTAGTGCTATCAGTTTCTGAGCGCTCAGCTTCCGACCGCGGTCTGTACTCCTCCGAGTCAGTCCCTGCCGCCGACTCTGTTCTCTGTGAGCCAGTGATCACAGCTGTTGCTTCCAGTGCCCCCTGTCTTTCCACTGCTGTTTGTGACAGCATCCGCAGCCGCAAAGTTCTCTTCTTCTTCCGTAGCCTCTGGGATTTTCGCACTCGTGGCTCTTTAAACTGTTCCGAATACCGTTGATCCCTACGATCTGTTCCTGCCCTATAAGTTTCTAGCCAGGTCCAAGCTTCCTCAGGAGTGAGAAAGAACTGTGTCAGGTCATCCACAATAATTAGTAGCTTTGCAGGGAAGATCAACGAGTATTGAATTCCTTCCTCTCTGATATCTTTCTTAACCACTAGGAACGACGCACGACGTCTTTGAATGTCCTGTGTGTAATCCGGAAATATTGTCACTTTGCTATTCCCTACAACAAAGGGGCCAGCCAGTAGCGCTCTCTGAATCACCAGATCTCTGTCTTTGTAGTGGAGTAGTCTAGCTACTACTGGCCTGGGAGGGCGGCCCTGTAGCGGGGGCCGCGCCGGCACCCTATGCGCTCTCTCAAGTGTGAAGAATGTGGACAGACCCTCCGGTGCAACCGTCGTCCGAAGCCAATTCTCCAGATAGGCGATCATATCAGTCCCTTCTGTTTTTTCCGGAAGACCAACCACGCGTATGTTGTTGCGTCTGTTTCGGCTTTCGGAATCTTCTGCCTTCTTCTCCAACGCCTCTATGCGGTCCAAAGCATCCGCCATTTTAGCCGCCAGGGCAGTGTGAGCTGGTGCCAAGGGAGTCCTCATTTGCTTTTACTTTATCCGCCAATTTCGAATGGTCTGCCCGCAGAAGCCCCAGCCCGGTCGCCACCTGCGCAATGTCCAGTTGAAGGGCTTCCTTTGATGCCGCAATGGCATCCAGGATCCGGTCGAACTGTTGTTGGAGACCTGGTTCTGGCATTGACTCTGCGGCCCCGTGCTCCACAGTGGTAAGGTCATCTGGTTCCGCAGTCCCATCTTTTTTGCCTTTGGGCTTCATCACGGCTGGAGAACCCCCTCGGTGCTATGCAACACGCGGTTACTTTTCAAAACCCCACCACAGCCCGCTTCAGCAATGCTGTGCTCCCAGTGCGGCGGGACCCTGCGGGGAGCACGCACGACAATCTGCAGAAGTCCAGCCGAGGTCGCAATATGGAGCTGATCTCCCCCCGGGCTGATCTCCAGTTGGTTCCCCGCACTAGCGATCGAACTGCACCACCAGCCTCTGCGGGACAAAATGTTACGTATGTCCACAATGGCATAGGTCTGCCGGCTCAGTCCAATGGCCGACCTTCACTAGGCCCCTGGTGCAGCGTGCACGCTGGATGGCACCCCGGCAGCCCCACAGTCAAAAGGAGTTCCACCCTGGTGCGATAATGCCGCTGCACAATAATTTGCTGGGGGTCCCAGTGCACACCCGGGCGCCGCCGTCTGGGCCTTGCGGCAACCACTCTTTTCTCTCGTGCGTGAGCCTCTGCACTCCGTGCCACCCCGCCACACCTCCAAGGGCCCAGATCACCGGCACCGCTCACTGGTTCTAGGTGGCGCCTCCACCGCAGAGTCGCCAGTGCCCTCTCGCTTTGGGCATTTGTTAGCACCGATCAGGGGTGTTCCACGTCAATACAGCTTCGGTGAGGCCCCCTGTCGCATCAGCCGGATGGTTGCTCCGCCATCTTGTGTCGGGTGCAGATTCCAGTTACAACAGTTCCCCGGGCTCAAGCACCAGGACCCTCCTCCGTTGCGTTCTGCGGTCCCATGCGCCCAAGCCAGGACCCAAAAGTCACTCGCACACTCCCGCAGGCCCCGCCACAGGCTTCCGATTAATTCCACTGCAGGAGAGATCATCGGCGCTCGGATACCTCCGCCATTTTGTCGTCCTACATTGAGCTGCAGCGGCACGATTTTTCGGTTCCTCAGGTCACTTAGAAGGCCCCCACTGCTTCGCTAATTGATGTCTGTGAGTTACAGGAGCCCCGGGGACCCAGGGCCCTAAGTCTCGGCGTCGGCTTTAGGGGGATAACAGGATTTTTGCCGGAATCGGGCGCGGAGCTCTGAGCTCACGCCGCCATTCCCGTCGGCGCCTAAGCCACGCCCCCACCCTCTTCTTTACCTTTACTTTGCCCAGTGATATGAGGACCAAATCCTTAGCTCTCACACTTAAATCCAGCTTTTACTTTGATCCTTGCCCCGCAAATACACTTAATCTTTCTACAGATACTATTGGCAAAGTTATCACAACTCTCTGCAATGCAACCCTTTCTTAGCCTATGATACCTTTATCTTTGAAGAATGTTCTCGTAACACACTTTCATTAGGAAGTTATAGATGACCCAACTATGTTGAGTAATTTCCAGCCTATTTCTCTATTATATTTTCCAACTAAAATAATTTAGAAAAAAGTAATTCACAGTTGTCTTCTTTCCTGGCATTGGTTACCTAGAGATAACAGCTCTTTACCACTGTTAGCAATGGTGCATTGTCCGTTAATGCGGTCCGAATGTTCGCCTGCATTAGAATGTTTCCCTCTAATACCTTTTGCTTTTGATGCATAGCAGTAATACATTTTGAAAGTTTTTGTAAATCATGCAAGTAACATTGAATAAGTAAACATGGTGATGTAAACGCTAGTTTTGTGTCTTTGCTTCTTTGATTGTAGTGCAGCAATGCTTCACATATGGATGTATTTGTGATTGAATGTATTGGATTCATTCTTAAAGGGTTACTTTAGTCCCAATGAGGCTACAAATCATATGTCTGCCTCCCTTTGAAATATAATGAATCTATCCTGCTAGAGCAATCTTTCTGTTTCCTAGAGGATAAGGCCATCTTTGATCCTGTTTAATCCTGCTTCTGAATCTCTCCATAGCACAGTCTGCTGAGGTCACCATCTTTGACAAGCTTAAAAAGGTCATGGACATTGGTATAAATGTCTCCATGTTCCTATTGGATCACTTTTTAGCAACTGACATGGCGAACCGTGAACTACTGCTTAAACAGCTGGTCAAAGCAGGCAATGTCTTAGCCTGGATTATCTAGTCTTTCAGATCTGTCCTAGGTAGTTTGACTTCATATTACCAATCTTATTCAGAAATCTTTACGCTTTAATGTTTACATCTCTCCATTGAGGAGGCTTGTCAGCTCAACTTGGTCTCACATTGCTGACTTATGGTGATGACAACCAAAGTATCATCAAACTGCAACATCATTCATCCAAGTCTCAGATTAACTTTCCAAGTTATTTTAAAGCAGTTTTAAAGTGATTGACTGCTTAACTAATATAAAACTGAGAGCTTAGTTGTAGAGTCTTTTTCTGCATCCAGGCCCTCTGCTTGATGGCCTTCAGAGCTTGGACTTCTTCAACGTCTGGTTTATCAGTGTGAAATCTAGGCTTTATCCTTGGTCACTCAAATGAAAAAAGTGACCTGGTTTTGCTTCTTCTACATAAGGATGTTAAGAGAGGTTATTCTTCTGCATCCACGTTCTGTTCAAAAGTTCTTGGTGTAGGCCACAATCTTGTAAGGGGACCCTTTAATTGTGCATCTTTTTACATCGGCTTTCTAGGCACCCCAAGTTCAAATTAAAGCTTTTGAGCTCCCGTTACGTCTTACTCACTGCTCCCATGTTTCTCCTAATCTACTTTCTCTCACTGTCTCCCATTCTATTAAAGATGAATGTTTCTGGAAGGATCTGTCAGAAACCTAGGATTATTTTGACTCTTCATTATCCTTCACAAAACAAATAAACAAAGTTGTTTTTACTATCTTAGTAAGCTTTGCAAGATCAACCCCATTTTCACTTCGTAATATCATAAAATAATGGTTCAATCTCCTATCATGGTTCACCTTTAATATGGTAACTCTCTTTAACTTACATTATGTGCCTATAGATTGCACAAGTTACTAACTGTCCAGTCCAGTTGCGAACTGTTGCAAGCTTCTGCATGGCTCGCACTTGTTCTTTCTCCCCTTGTCTCAGTCTTTAGGGTCCTGTGTTCCCTTTATTGCTATCTAGTGCCAAAATGCACACTGTTTCATGTACTCTGGATTGCGCAATGTGACATACACAAGACTGCATTTTCCGAATGCTACCCCTACAGTACAAAAGACTTTGGGCCAGATGTAGGAGCCCAAATACCGGTCGGTAACGGCCGATTTCGGCCGTTACCGACCGGTATTTAGGATTTGGCATGTAGGGGGCATGTCATTTACAGAATCCGTAAATTTACCGATTCGGTAAATATACAGAATCGGTAAAATACCGAAGCGGTAAATTTACCGAATCTGTAAATGAGATGTAGGCGGCACTTCAAAGAGTGCCAAAGGCCCTTAAGAGTCGGTATTTTACCACCCAATCCTATTGGGTGGTAAAATACCGAATACAGGTGTGCATGCACATCTGTGCATGCACACCTGTGCAATGTGACACACAGACATGCCCTTAGGGCATGTATGTGTGCCACATGTTACACGTGCCTGTATTCGGGGTGCTAGAGGGTGTCAAAGTGACACCCCCTGCACCCTTGCAGGATTCGGTATTTACAGAATCGGTAAATACCGAATCGGTATTGCCCATTGATTCCTATGGGCTTCAAGGCCCATAGGAATCAATGGGCAATACCGAATCGGTATTTACCGATTCGGTAAATACCGATTTTTACAGATTCGGTATTTCAAAAAATAAATTCACCTACATCTCCCTCCTTCTAATTTACCGATTCATAAATACCGAATCGGTAAAATTCGGTATTTATGAGTGGGTAAATTAGAATTACCTACATCTAGCCCTTTATTATGAGACAAATATTCATACATTAAGGACCAGCATTACTAACAATCTGAGATGGGGTTGTGCCATTTTTGTGGCGCAGACCCAATGCAAAATCTATGTTGGGATTTACCATGCCACACAACTGAAGAAATAAGTGGCTTTGCAAGGGATTTTTTGCCAGGCAGCAAATAGGGTTGCCTTGCATTACATTGCATAGAGCAGGCGTTACATTGGTGGAGCTTGCGCATTCCATGCATCACTCTTGTATTTTGAGATAAACCCATTTTTATTAGAGTTGGTATACTGGAGTTTGCGCCAAAATGCAAAGGGAAATATGCCCCTAATAGGTATTGTTGTTTATGTATTCCTTCCTGCACAAAAACTATTCTGAGCAAAACGCAGGCACCCTTGCGTCGTGGCACTAGGCAGCCAGACGAGCGCAAGCACTACAAGAGGTCAGTAGTGTGTCATATATTAGTTGATATGGTGATATTCTGCTCTCTCTCTGTGGCGCAACGCAGTGTATCAACTTCCCTTGCTGTGTTGCATTGTGTGAAATCTTAGTACATCAGGGCCTAAGTCTTTCTCTGGGCAGACATAAAATGGGTGAAAGCATCAAAGGTGCACACAGCAATTGCTTCTGGACTATTTCTCTTCCAAGCAGGGAAAATAATTGAATGGCATATCAACTTCTACAGGTTGCATATCTTTTGATAACATCTCAAGTGAAATCTGTATGCCTTATAATAGGTGGATCATTGATGGAGGGCCACAATGGCCTGGTTTACATGTATGCAATGTCTTTACAAGACAAAGCAGTTCCTCTACAATTCAGGGGTCTCCAAACCGGTCCTGGAGGGCCGGATCCATGCCAGATTTTTAAAATAACTACATGTATCTCAATGGGGATATCCCAAAAATCTGTCATGGATCCGGCCCTCCAGGACCGGTTTGGAGACCCTTGCTCTACATCCTATGAAGCCAATGTTAGAATCAATGTTGAACGTGTGCAGTGGATACATATATGACGCTCATAGCTGAAGCACTTCCTGCTACGCTGCATCCATTACCACACCAGAAGAGATGGCAAATATATTTCTTAAGACATAGGAAATTCGACTGGTTTTATGTAGTTTTCCAGCAAATGTGAGACAACTTAGATGCCAGGTTGTTACTATTATGCGACAGTGTGCATCCAGTAGGTGAGGACTGGCTTTTGTACTTCAAGCTGCTCATAACATGTGATTTTCTGAGTCTCAGCATTCCAACGATTATGTGAGGTGCCCAGGAGAGCAAAGGTAAAAGCTTTAGCCAGTTTATAGCCCTTCACATTTACTGTTAATGAAAAAATGCTACTCTTTCCAAATAACAGTGCATAAGCATGAATGGGCTTCAACATAAACACATATCTGTACCATATAATGACCCATCAAAACGTGTATGCCTAAAAAGGGAAAATAATTTTGTCAGGTTGAATCTAACAATATTAAGCTTTTTCTCCCAGCTGTGAGGATGCTGTTAAGGTTAAGGCTTGTGCCACTTAAAGGTTCATAATACCTGTGTGCTAGAGGATAAATTACCATTTAGTTCTAATTAATTGCTCAGAAATATTCGTGTGCCTAAAAATAAAACAGAGTATGTGCCTGTCAATAGTGCAATATATTTTCTGTACCTCAAATTAAAATGTCACCAGTATTTTTAATGACATTTTCCAAGTAGTAGCCCGCACCACATTTCAGTTATTGCCATCATAGTCCACTGTATTTCGGCTGCATATTTAATTAAGTTGATATATTTGTAAATTCCTACCACAAAATGAATTTTTTTTTGATAATGCATTCAAATTTTTGATCGAAAAAATATAATTGATAAAAGCACAAAAAATAATTTCTACCATAGTCTTTTTATTATTGACATCAAATACAGTGCCGGTCTCTTTCACAATAAAAGCTGAAACCAATAATGTCCCTCAAAAGACAAAAAAATATATACATCAAAAATTGCTGGGAGGCTGTAAAATGAGACTGTACACTGGTGCATGCCTATTTCTTTTTGAACTTGCTGTGTATATCATTAATTGCTGCATTTATCTGTTTTAATGTCTGTGAAGTATTGAACAGTCTGTGCATTCATTTGTTGTAAAACTGCATCGAGAGGATCATAGCGTTTTAACTTAAACATTTTAACTAGCACAGACCGTTAATTTTCAGCTCCATGTCCAGTTCTCACTAAAACTATGGTTAATCGCCACCTCATCAATTTCAAATCATACCTTCAAATGCTTTACTGATAATACGTGTCTGCATTTTTCTCTTGCCTTAATAATGCAATCTTCTTTTACTCCAAAATCCCTTTCACATGAAACATTACCAGCTACCTATTTATCTGTAAATATTTGAAATATCATGCTTGGAGGCTATGTATTTGTCTTTCAAATTATTTATACTTTCTTCTAAAAGTGATTGGATTACCTGAGTATTGGCACATTTACTATATATCACAGTGGTTGGATTCTTAAAATCTAGGGAAATTCTGTTCTTTCCTGTAAATGTCAAAAAGAAATCAATTGCTAAAATTTTAACATCTCTAATATTCCCAACCATACTTACCCTAAACCAAATATCAACTTACAACTAATATTCCTAATAACTGAATTACTTAAAATAAAGTGATACTTCAACTACTCTAAATATCACACCTAAACATTAATTAGTAGAAGTTATTGTGGCCTCAGATTTGATCAATCAACCTAAGTGTTCCAAAACAGCATTATTGTTCACTATAAGGACAAATCCAACCATTGCCTTTTGATATTTTAAAATATTCATTTTGCTTTTTTATTTCAGAAAAATTGCTATTGACCAATTAAGCAATGGCAACCTTCAGCTAGATTCATCATTATCCAGTTTTGCGAGTCCTTAATAGCGATTCATAAGGAATCGCTATTAAGGACTGGCAAAACAGGATTCATGTAGGAATTGCAAAAAATATTGCAATTCCTACATCTTCCTTATTTGCGATTTTATTCCTTATTTGCGATTAGCAATTTGCTAATCACAAATAAGGATGCGATTTCAAGGGTGCCAGGGGTGTCCAAAGGACACCCTGTAGCACCCCTGAAAAGCAAATGTAGCCAGATGTTGCGCACACGCATGTCCAAAGGACATGTGTGTATGTAACATACCACTCAGAAAAATGCACTAAAGTGCATTTTTCTGAGTTTTCGCTATTTACCACGAAGTCTGACTTCGTGGTAAATAGCGGCCAGAAATAGCTCCCTGGCTGCTCGGGAGGTAGCGGTCCAGCTCGGGGAGGGGCTTGGGTGTTAAATAGACCCTCTGTTCTCCTGACTCTCGTGGCTGATCACTGTGGTGGCAGCACTGTGAAACGCTGCTGGAGAAAGACGGGCAGACTGCGAGATTGACTCTTCTGCCCACTCGCTTTTCTGCACTATAGCTGTAGCGCTATTTTAAAAATTATAAATTTGCTATTTTACACTCAATTGATTTTACTAATTGTGTTGTATGTATTTTTAACTCAATTGCACACTGTTTACCCAGTTCCCCTGTGCCCTGTTCCACCGCGGCTGCTCTGTGCCGATTGTTGTGGAGGGCCAGGTCGGGCGGCGCCATCTTGAGTGAGGCCCGGTCCCTGGCTGCTCGGGAGGTAGCGGTGAAGCTCGGGGAGGGGCTTGGGTGTTAAATAATGGTCCCCCATATGGCGCGCAGCGGTCGCGCGCAGCGGGCGCGCCGTCTGCGCGCCGAAGGAGCGCCAAAGGAGGGCCCGTCTGTGCCCGTCCGTGCCGCGGACGGGCACAGGGCCAGCCACTCTGCCCGGCGACTATTGGGAATGGCCAAATCTGAGACTCGTAGGTACTCCCATCAAGATCTATGGAGACTGGCCCCCTCAGCTAATAGCGCGCGTTGCACACGTGCGGATTTGAACTGTTATATGTCTAAATGCCCCTCTTGTGGTTTTCTCCCCCAACCCTCCCCCCCCTCACATTTAGCTAATCACGCTTCTGCCACGAACATTCGGGCAGGATTGATTAATGCCAGATCTGCAGTTAGGCATGCCGCCGAGATCTTTGAATTATTGGTGGACGACCAGCTGGAGGTGCTGTTCCTTACGGAGACTTGGATGACCAGCACCTCCGCAACTAGCGTAGAACTTGCTGTCCCCAGGGGGTTTAAGATTGCTAGGGTGGACCGACCCCTGGGTAGAGGGGGAGGACTTGCGGTTATTTTTAAGGAGGAGTGGAGCTTCGCCTCCGAGCCTCCGGTTGCGGATGCAGGGGGTGAGGTTCTTCACTTTTCCATCATAACCTCTCCCCATTTTACCCTAGGAGGTTCTTTGATTTACAGACCTCCGGGTCTGGCTACTCGCTTTTTGGACTCCCTAGAAGAATATTTGGTCCCACGGGCCCTAGGTTTTCCTAGGTTCCTATTGGTCGGGGACCTGAACATTTATATGGATGTCCCTGATTCCCCCGATGCCCACAGGCTTGGTGAAATTTTGGAGCTTGCTCAGCTCAAGCAATGGGTGACTGCCCCGACGCATGCGGGGGGCCATCTGCTCGACCTGGTATGTTCTAATTTCCCTATTCAGTCTGTGGCTGTTGAAAAAACAACCTGGTCTGACCATGATTTGGTCAGATTTAAATGGGAGATCGTGGAGCTCTGTCCCGCACCATCTATTTGCCACTCCCAAAAGATCAATCTACCCGCGTTTAGACAGGCTCTGGATAATACTCGCCCAAAATCTAAACTGCCTCTGGTCGATGCGGTCTATGAATTTAATGAGTGGCTACAGCAGGCGGCTACCGCCTCCACTAAGCAGACCACGCTTACCAGATCCAGACGCTTCCCCTCCCAACCTTGGTTTACCCCAGAATTGAGGGAATTAAAACTGGGGTGTAAAAAGCTTGAACGAGCGTGGAGACGTGATTATAGCCCCGAGGCCAAATCCACTTTACGGTTAGCTCAAAAAAATTACTATACAGCCATCAAGGGTGCTAAGGGGAACTACTATGCCGGGCGTATCGCCAAAGCAGACAACAGTAGCAGAGAGATCTTTGCCATTGTGAAAAGCTTTGTGGCTCCTGTCGCCGAGGCTGTGTCCCACCCTTCCTCGATGCAATGGTGCGAGGAACTGTCCTCCTTTTTTACTAACAAAATAAAGAGGATTCAGCTTGACCTCGCAGCAGCTCTTTCTACCGACTACCTAACAGCGGGCCCGTGCCCTGCCTTATGCCCTAGCTCGGAACAGCAGTTCACGACCTTTGAGCAAATTGCGGAGGTTACTACTCTCCCTTTAATCCAGTCCTTGAAATCTGGCTCTCCCGCCGATCCGTGTCCAGCCCGGGTGCTCTCGGAGGTGGCGGAATTAGTCTGTACTGAGATCACGCAGATTGTGAACCTCTCTCTGGCTATGGGCGTGGTTCCTACTGTTTGGAAACAGGCTAAGCTCCTGCCACTCCTGAAGAAACCAGGACTGGACTGGACGGCCCCTGGGAATTATCGACCAATTTCCCTCCTACCGGTACTCACAAAGATCTGTGAGAAGGTGGTATTTCGACAAATAGAGAGCTTTGTTGAAACCTCCAACGCCCTCCACCCGGCCCAATCGGGCTTCAGGGCTGCTTACAGCACCGAGACAGCCCTATTGGAGATGAGCGAGGCTATTCGGGACTGTTTAGACGGAGGTGGCAGAGCGGTCCTAATCCTTTTGGACCTCTCTGCCGCGTTCGATGCCGTCCCCCATGAGCTTCTTCTTGGCCGGCTGGCTGAGATAGGCATTGGAGGGGTTGTGTTAGACTGACTGTCCTCCTTTCTTTCTGACAGGACCCAGCACGTCTGGCTGCCTCCCCATGCCTCTGAGCCTAAACCTCTGCTTACAGGTGTCCCGCAGGGCTCCACCCTTAGCCCCTTACTGTTCAACGTTTACATTACTCCTCTGGTTTATCTAGCAGAACAGTTCGGGGCTAAGATCATAGGGTATGCAGATGACACCCAATTGTTGTTCACCTGGCCAGATGATAACCTTGATACATCTATAGTTCATCTGTGTTTGTCCTCTGTATTTCGCTGGCTGGCGAAGGCTCAGTTGAAGTGCAATGAGGACAAATCTGAGGTTCTCTTTTATGGCTCCTTTCCCCCCTCAATCATGAGCACTGTATGGCCTCCTGACATACCAGGCCCGAAAGAGATGGGGAGGCCTGCCAAGAATCTGGGCATCTGGTTCGGAGAGGATTTAAGATTCGAGTACCACATTAAAAAACTCTCTGGCACCTGTTTTGCGACCTTAAAAATGCTCCGCAAATTCTTTCCTCTGCTCCCAAGGGAGGCAAAGGAGTCTGTTGCGCGAGCGCTCATACTGGCCAGGTTGGACTACGCAAATGCATTGTTCAGTGGAATCCCCTCTTACCTGGTAAAACGCCTGCACATTATCCAGAACGCGACAGTCCGTCTTTTATTTAACATTCCTAGATGGAAGAGCGTTCGCGCTGAGATGCGCACACTCCACTGGCTGCCGGTTGCACAGCGCATCTTGTTCAAGTCACTAGTTCTGGCGTTTCGTGCTATCCATAATCAAGGCCCCCAGTATTTGAGAAAAAGATTTATTAGCTATGTCCCTACACGCACCCTGAGATCCTCTACTCTGTTTCAACTATCCCTTCCCCGTTTCAAACGTGCCAGACTTGGTGGTCAGTCGATCGCGGTGGTCGTGGCTCGCGCCTGGAATGCTCTTCCTCTTCATCTGCGCTCCACACCCACTGTAGCTGCATTCAAAAAACATCTGAAAACACACCTGTTTAAAGTGTAACTTAAGAGGCCTTTTTTTATGTTTTGCTGTTTGCCTTTCTTGCTCCCGCGCCAGGATACTCCCCAGTAGCAGAGCGCGCTATAAAATGGCTTATAATAATAATAATAATAATAATAATAGCGAATTCGCATATAGAAAATGGTTGATGAATTGCATTTAAGGAATCTCAAATAGAGATTTCGCAATTAGCGATTTTTGCATTTGGGATGATGAATCCCAAATGCAAAAATTGCACTCGCAAAGGGCCAGATGATCAGAATCTGGCCCTTTGAGAGCCGTTTTCGGCTTGATGAATCTAGCTGATTGTCTCTTAAGTTTGTAGTAAGTCTGGCCTTACTTCTATTTATTACATTCTTTTGGCAATATAAAATGGTAATGTCTGCCCATGTTATGATTTCTTTAATATCATGCTTTAAATTGTTTATAACTGTTTGCTCACAAAGTTTCATATTAATATTCTCCACATTTTAAGGTGAACACTCTACAGGTAGTAATGATTCATTTATGATGATTCAATTATCTATGTTTTATTGCATCTTATATATTGTATACCTCTATGTTCATGAATACATAGGATGCAATATACAGAAAATGCACAATTATGTCTTCGTATAGCTTTTTTTTGTCTGGGCAGCCCTGCTAGTTCATGGCATAACTCTTGACATTAAAAGCCTCAGTTCAACCATATGATGAAGATTGCTGTTTCATAAAGATGGCTGCCTCAACAGATAACCTGAGAAGGATATCTTATCTTTCAGGGAGTTCCCTAAATGAGCTCCTAGTTCACCAAGGCAACACATTTTTTCCACGTTTGACAAGGCTACAACAGCCTGCTTCCTATTGATCAGTGCACTACTTTTCCTAATGTGAAAATATGTTGCAGTCATGTGAGAAATTGGGTTGTTTGTTGAAATGGGAGTTAACCCTGTTCAAGCAACATCCACAATCCCTGTAAGGGTGAATCGCAAAACACGGGGCCGGCTTTAGAGCTTGTGGCGCCCGGTGCGACCATCACTTTTGGCTCTCCCACTTACCATAACCCCTCCTCAGATTCTCTCCCTACCACCAGCAAAAGTACCCTTCATCTCTCCTATCATAAGATATTGCTAACCATAGGGCCCCCTGAGGTCCCAGCGCCCCCTCCGCAGGTCAGCGCCCAGTGGGCCGCACCAGTCGCACTGCCCTAAAGCACCCCCCTGCGCAAAAGCCACTAAATTAACATTTGCTTAACCCTCTGGTAGCTTGGCACAAAAGCAGTTGGGCTTATATTAGAGGCAATGTGTGAAGTATGTATGTTAATGTTACCACAATTTGTATAGCGCAACAGCTTCCCCAGCAAAGGGGCATCCCGGCGCTGACAGCGGAGCAACTAACACACTTAGGTCGAGTTGGGGCACAGGCTACACGGCGGGAAACAGATGTCTTCTAATGACCTTCCTGAATTCTAGGTAGTTGTTGAGGCTCCGGATGCGGGTAAGCAGCGAGTTCCAGAGGTAGGCCGCTCTGCTGCGGAAGGAGCAGACTCCCGCCCGTACTCTCAGAGACCTAGGGACCCTCACCAGGTGTTGACCTAGTGAGTGGAGGTGCCGTGCCGGGACATAGGGAGACACTAGGTTGGCTAGGATGCTAGAGGTGGTAAATTTCAGGGCTTTGAAAGTGATGCAAGTGCCTTGAATTCAATTCTCCATGCCACCAGCAGCCAACGCAGCCGGCGAATGGTGTCTGACACCGGACAGGACCTGTGCAGGCCAAGCAGGGTTCTTGCTGCTGCGTTCTGGTCCCTTTGCAGACTCACAATTTCTACCTTATTTGAACCTAGGTACAAAGAGCGGGCATAGTCCAATTTGGACATTATTGAAGCCTGAATGATGATCAGATGTTGTGGGTGGGTCAAAGAAGCCCAATAGGGATCTAAGCCCCCGCAAAAGCCCGAAGCAGCACACAAAAGGTAACAAAATGAAACCATAACACAAGAAAAATCCCACACCAACTTAGAAAAATAGAGTACATTTTAATAAATAAGTTGACGTCAAAACAACAGAAATCCAATTATTAGAACCATAGTTATGCATTTTGAAATTTGAAGGTAAAAACTAGCGCCTGAAAGATCAACGCACCAGCCACCAGCATCTAGTCACACGAGACTGGATCAAAGTAAAAAAATATAGCCGACCACAATAAAGTGTGAGTTGGTTTCACAAAGTGGATTGGGCCCGGTTGGGGATTACCTTTGTATTTAGAAGATATATCGACAAAAATTCTCTGAGAATGTAGATGTTCAGCAGGGCATGGCTGCATGCAATGTCCGAGGAGGAAACGTCATAGTCATGGAGCCACTAGATGAAGTTGAGGTCAAGATTTCTTCGTTCAGACTTAGCCTTTTTTCAGGAGTCAAAAATCTCCACTCTGACAAGGCTGGAGGCTGTAGTTGACAACAGCTTCACTAGACCCCTTTTGCAAAGAACCATTGAATAGGATTTGCTGCAACAGAAAACGTAAAAGACACACAATTGATGGAGGGAATGCAGAACAAATCAAAACATCCACCCCCAGTCAAGAGATCTGGGTTAAATCCATCATTCCTTTGCTCACTATACCACCCCTTTTTAAACCTGGCCATATGCAAATCGGTCTTGACCCTGTGCCTCATGGCAACAGTCCAGCCCGAACTGCCAAGCCAGGTCTTCCCTGGACCAGAAACAAGCATCCTAGGACCGGTTTCAGGGTTTCACCCGTACGACATTGTACGACATTGTTATGGTTTCTGTCCATCAATTGTTATTTTTGCATTTGTCACCCGAGTGGTACTTGTATGCACAGACGTGGGTCCCGTGCTCTCCATGCCACTGGAGTCCAGCTATCCTGGCTGATGAGGGCTGAAAGCCCAATACCGGTCCTAGGTTGCTTGGTTCCAGTTCAGGGAGGACCTGGTTTGGCAGTTCGGGCTGGACTGTTCCTATGCACGGGATTAGATTTGGAAGTGCATTACAAGAAGGTTGTGAATAGCCAAAGTTAGAAGGTAAATGGTTCGTTTTATTCCATTACATGTTCCAGGCCACCCTTCAGACACTCCCACGAGATGCTGTCCTTCGAAATTGCATGTAAAACCGTGCATAACGGAGGCATTAGTTGCCACCCACGAGGATCTGGCTTGAACACATTCATCACTCTTCTTATGTTTTATAAATCACATGAAATACGGACTTACCTAAATAAAATCGTGTTCGAGATTGAAATCTAATCCAGTGGCGTAACTAGGGGGGTGCGGGGGGTGCGGACCGCACTGGGTGACACCAGCACATGGGGTGACACCAATGAGCGGCGACAAGCGCAGATGCCATGTGAAGCTCTAATTATTGTATTCACCGATGCAGACTGTCACGCATTAGTTTACTTTAAATAATTCCTGCTGGCAATTATTGTAGTTTAGAACGGTCTGTGTCATTGCCCCTTGTGAACCCTGGAGTCTCGCCTTGAGTGCCTGTGGCCATGCATGGTCTGATTGGTCAGAGGCACAGGCGGGGGTTTCTCCTTGTCACGCACGCATGCGTCAAAGCGGCGCCATTCTTCCAGCTCTCATCTTGTGCGCGCCGGGGCCTGTGGCTGTCCCTGTTTGGAGCCAGTGCTTGCCCGGCCTCCTCCTTCCATGCACGGGTCACCAGGTCACTAGGCATGGGAAGATTCATGCTGTGTGGGTGTGCTGCTAACACATCCCTGATCCAAGGCAGTGTTTCATCACGGAAGGTGCTGTTTGGTAAGTACAGTGCTGTTCATATTATCAGAAACAATTGCGTGATTGAGTCAGGTGCTTGCATTTTGTTCGTGGAGGGGTACGCACCAAAATGTAAAAAAAGTGTTGCTACTAGTAAAATGAAAGTTTTCTGTGCTGATAAAAGGAGCACAAGTACGAGTTAATTTTTGTGCGAATCAATCTGCTGAACGTGCACCTCTTTTGGAAGCACTAATCTGTTAACAACACTTCTCCCGAAGTAACATGAATTGTGAAGTCTCGCTAATTAGTTTTTTCAAGACAAATGAACATGTTATGCAAACTTTGTGTAGTTCTTTTTAATATTCCCACAGATGGAGTCTGTACTGAAAAAACACTATTTTATTCTACATGGTGTCAACATTACAGTTTGGGCCACTGATATTTTCTCCCAGTTAGTAGCTTATTTTAGTATCTACATGCAAATCTGTTTTTAAGGGTGGGACTCCTGAGCCTTTAAACGTTCACTTTAACTACAAATATATTTATTATTGAGGTGCATTCTCAGAGTCTGTGTGACCCTCAAGGCCCTACGAGGTAGGACCCTGCAAGACTGTGGAGTATTAACAAAATGTGAGTGTGCAAGAAACGTTAATAAAGATCTTGGACTGAGTTCAGCAGTGGACTGTAACTGAAGCTGTTTACTCTATGAAATATTGTTTTGCGCATAAAGCTTAGATTACTTTCAGATAAGTAAATTGAGTTGGTGTCAATAGTCTGTGCAGCTGGCTTGCAAGGAGAAGTCTCCTGTTAGCGCCCTTCAATTTCTGGGCCTTTGTTGCAGTTTTAAGATCTCCTTTGAGTTTTTCATTGCTCAAATGGGTGCAATTTCTGATATCTATATGTTTCCCTTGTCTTCACTGCTAGATTTTGCTCGCGAGAAAGTGTTACTCATAGTCATTGAAATGTCACTCATAACTACCCTGACATTATGAAAATGTCACACATAGCATTCTGAAACCTTGGCAGCTATGATCTGGTTACGCTGTGTTGGCTGCTGGCCAAACTTTGCAGCCTCGCCTCTGCCATTATATGGGCCCTCCAGTCCTTTCAGTATTACCTTCTGGGTCGCTCCTTACGGTGGACTCTTGGCCCGATCGGCCAAGACTGGTAGGGGAGTACTGTAAGGAAAAAGCCTTAGGGGCTTGTGGCTGGAGCCCCGGGGGCACCAAGGAGTCCTGCTTCCTGGTCTCTTCCTCTGTTGCCGGTGTAATACTTCCGGTGCAAGGGGGAGGAGGGACTTTATATTTCGATGACCCGGAACTGCAGAGGGGAACTCGGATGCAAGGAGGTGAAAGCAGGAGAGCAGAGAAGGACAACACGAAGGAGGACGCGGCAGCGGACGCTAAGGAGGAGAAAACGGTGGGAGAACAACCAGCGCGACCAGAGGCCGACGGATCCAGAAGGGACACCCTGACCAAGGACGTGAACAAACTGGAGGTCTGCAGGAGCCAGGATGACCACCTGGAAGGCGTGCCGGACGAGGCGGCCTTGGCTCTGTCACAGAGGAGGTCCATGGGGTAAGTCATGAAGGGCTGACACCATGAGTTACCCGCACTGGGTGACACCAACCCTAGTGACGCCACTCAATTACCCCACGCAAAAGCGTTGTGGATCTGCACCTCAGCGTGAAGTTTGACAAACGAATTTTGACTTTTTCCTTGAAAAATAGACCAGACTTTAACAAGCTCCATGCTGGCACGAAGAGCTAAGAGTCAGGGCCTCTCAAGAACATTTGAGTCCCAGCGAGAAGAAATATAAAATGTGCTGAAACCATTCTAGCAGTTGCTCCGGCTATTAAATTAAGAGTCTATGAAGCTTTGATCTTTCTCAAAGTGCAGCTGTGCTCCCCCTGGAGGGCGATAACGCCTCCCCAGGCTACTCTGGTTTTGACACATCTGGAAAAACACGATTATCTTTCAGCAGAATGTGAATCAGTGCACAATAATTGTCATAGTAAACATACTGTCCCAAAAACATACTGAGAAGCTGTAGACCACTTAAAGTATTAAATATTAAGCCACCAATGTTAAGCTGGGGATCCTCGTATTTGTCATATTGTTTGCTCAGGGCATACTTACTACACTGCCTTTGTCATATGGAACATTAATGTGTGATACCTAGCTGAGAAACCAATACAGCTTTAATTAAGTTGACATTTTCTAGGCAATTAAAAAAAATCATGTATATGACTGTTTAATATTATTTCACAGAGCTCCAGGTATATTCATGTATTGTCTATATATGAATATAAGCAGCACTTCATAATTGTAATGCCCCCAGTAAATCCACCCCCTCCCGTAACCTGATTAATACCCTCGGGTTTGTTTTCATAATTTAACACTAAAACAATCTATATATTCAACTTTACAGGACCTAAGCATCAACAAACCAGTTCTCTACCATAATTTAGAGCAGGGGCGCAGTGAAAATAGTCCCGAGCTACTATTGGCTTTAAGCATAGGGTTTGTTTTTTAGTATTTTTGTTGGTCTTATGCAAAACACACACAAAAAAACAACTCAATGCAACAAATCCCCCCTCATCAGGGCTCATAATGTCCTTGCCTATACGATACAGAATCAAGTTCACTTTGTCGCTTCACAATGACTATATTTCCACATTATCCCTGGTTAGCCTTCTCCCCCTGCAAGGAGGTCTGTGAGGTTCAACCATCCCCCATCTCTGTTTGAATCTGTTTCGGATTACCCCACAGAATTGCCTGGTAAAGGCAGTGCCAACATTCCAAACGCTCCAGATTTTCTCACATTTCTTCTGACATCTTCTTTCTCGTTATATTTCCTTCTCCATGAGTCTGCAATGGTCCATACCTGCCACCCAAGTGTGGTACTGGGGAGGACTCCCGAGCCCCATTTCTTAGTAATGTCACGTTTTGCTATCATGCAGCCCAGGTTTGCCAAGAGTTTCTGATACCAGGTGCGGTCAGTCTGCCCCCAGACTCCCAATAGTGCAATGCTGGGTTAGAGATCAAAAGGTATACATTTTTGTTCCTCAATTGTTCCCCGCACTTCTTCCAGAAATTCCTTAAATTGGAACAACTCCAGAACATGGCATATGTGGCTCTGCCAAGTTTAAGAAGCAGTGTGCATGTATTATATACTCTCTGTATAAGTGTTAATTGAATAAAGTGGAGGTTTGCCAGAATGACCACCTTTGCTGGAAATACCAGTGCTTCTTGCCAGTCCTCCTCGTCCAAGTCACTGCAATCCTATGACCAACCAGCTGTCCTGCAGTCTAGTTGGGGGGTGGGGGGTCGGCAGGTTTTTCATTACAGTCACGTATGTTAAGGAGATCAGTTTTACATTGATCGGTTCCTCCAACAGTCTCATTTCTAATGTCCTCTTGTGTCTCCACATCAGGCAACACACCTTTTTTAAGGGCATTCCTTAATGGATGGTATTTTAGCCATTGTGTCCACGATGTCTGATACTTCGTCTGTAGGTAGCGAATGGGACCATCCTGTTTGCATCCCATACAACTGCAAGAGTTGAGATGCCAATACTATCCCACCTCCGAAATCTTGTTAGAATTACCATTTGATACAGCCTGGCTCCCTCCCACAGCGGTGTTCTTGGGGTCAACCTCTTCCCCGCCTCATCTTTTTAGTCAACTTCCTCTAAACTTCTACCACCATCACCGTGGCCAGGCATGCATCTGGTCTCAGCTTGTCCCCTTAGAGTGCGTGCATGTAACTCTAGTTACCCATTCTATGCCTATCCCAGTCTGCATATTCCCAATGGTTAACCAGCCTCACCTGTGCCATCTCGTAGTATTTCTGAATACTTGGTAGAGCTATTCCTCCCTCATATTTGGAACTTTGGAGGACCCAGAATGCAGCCGAGGCCGACTCCCTGCCCACAACAATAGTCGCACTAGTTAATCCACCCTTGCAAAGAATGAATCCGAAATCTTATATGTTGAGTTCTGAAACACTTAAAGATCTTGGAAGTTTCAGCATTATAAACATTGCCGCCTGGCCCAGTAAGGAGAGTGGCAATGACACCCAATACTTAAAATCTCGATCCAATCTTGTCAAAAGGGGGGTCATTTTCACCTAGTGGTGTGAATCCAACTGAAAATCATGTCAATTCCACCCTCAGTAGCAGGGCCAGATGCCAGTCTCCCACTAGAAATAAGAGGAATTTGCCCCAATTTATAGTGAACCCTGACACCTCCCCAAAGGTGTGAAATATATCTCTCAGTCTATGTAGTGTCGAAGTTGCTCTCGTCAAGTATAGCAAAATGTTATCCACATATAACGATATGCGTTCTACCATCCAGACCTGCCGCCCAGCCCCAAACCTGCACGTCAACCCTGACCCATTTTGCCAATCCCTCTATCGCCAATTCAAATAACATCAGTGAGAGAGGGCATCCCTGCCATGTACCCCTGCATATGCGAAATTCCCCAGAGAAGTAGTTGTTGACTCATACCCTTGCCGTATGCCTATAATAAAATAATTTGACACATCTCTCTATTTGGAGCCCAAGCCCGTTTTGGTCAGTACCCTTAAAAGATACGTCCAATCCACAGAGTCAAAGACTTTGTTGGCGTCCAGTGAAACTATCAACCGTCCCGCAGGTAAAGCTGCTGATGCCTCCAGTTTTTTTTAAGCCGTCCCAGGTTCAGCGCGGTCGAACGACCCGGCATAAACCCACATTGGTCTGGGTGTACCAATCATTGTCACTACCATCCCCAGTCTATTGGCCAGGCTTTTGTTGTCAGTGTTGAGTAGGATATCAGCCTATAGGAATCACAGGGGCTTGCTTGCTTTGGGAATAAGAATTATGGTCGCTGTTCACATATCTGCCCGGAAGTCTCCCGACAGAAACGCCGCCTCATAGGCCACGCGCAGGGGAGATGTAGTCCATTTATTTAATTTACAGAAGAGCGCCACCGGAAACCTTTTAGGAACTGGGGCCTTCTCTGATTGTATCTGTCACATAGCTGAGGATATCTTTTCACTGATAGACCATTAGGCTAAGCGTACTCAAAAAACAGCAAGGATAGCTGTATGCCATGATTAGTCCAAGGATGCCCACCATATGTAAAGTTTTTTAAAAAATTTTTACATTTATTTTATTAGCATTTTGAAAAGGAAAACACAGAAGGAAAACAGAGGCAACCCTCACAATCATTGGCAGTCAGCATAAGTAGTAGATAAGCAGGCAAAGTTCATAGAATAAACAATATCAGAAGTACGCAGGCAAGAGAGCATCATATATACCTGAAAACAGTTTTCAGACTACGACACCATATATCCGGGAACGCAGGTGTTGCAGACGATTCGCCAATCTCCCCGGAGTCAGGGGGGCCACCTGTATGTCACACCATCAATGGCCCTCACCCCTCTCAACCCGTGGCTAGCTAGTGTTAGTCTGCCTTTTGTAGCGGCACCTACTGTACCAGTCAGGGCAGCTCCATTCGTCAAGCTGGAAGCATCCTCAACCCCCTCAGCGTCACATGCACGGCATCTGTCAAGCAGCAGGGACCAATAGTTTTTGGGCCTATTGTGCGGAGGGAGTTAAGCGCTGTACAGCTCCGTCTGTGTGCTGCAAAACATCATTTCCCGGGACCACTGTGCTAATGTAGGCGTCGGGCCTCTCATCCAGTGATGTGAGATACACCGTTTAGCAAGGAGGAAGGCCATGTCTACCAGTCTGCTATGTGCCGGGCGCAAAGGCTTGGAATATCCCAATATGGCTAACAGTGGGTCGGGAGTCAATTCTAGCTGCGTGATTTCGTTAACTTCTCTATACACTGAGTGCCAGAAAGTTAAGATCTCCGGGCAGGACCAAGCGACGTGTAAGAAATCGGCGAGTAGTTCCCCACACCTCTCACAATTAGGGTTGTCACGTAGGCCTTATCTGTGCAATCTTTCAGGGGTATAGTAAACCCTGTTTAGATATTTAAAGTGCTGCAGTCTATGACGACCGTTCAGAGATATCCATCTCGTACTCGTGCAGCAGTACTGCCACATCTCCTCCCCAAGTTCTGTTCGCAAGTTAGCCTGCCACGCCAGCCTAGGTTTAGAATACTCCGCCGTCTTCTCGGAGAGAGCAATACGGTACAGGTTGGTGATTAGTTTAGTAGGGGCCTTAGTATTGACAATGTAGTCAAAGGCTGTCACTGTCGCAGGTTCCTCCATATCGTCCCCTAGCAGGGCCTTAAGAGCAAGCCTCACCCTGTGGAACTGGAAGCGCGCTAGCAGTGAATGCGGGTTGCCGTCTGTCTCAATCTCACTCCAGCATCGAGCCCGTCCCCCAGAGAACAGGTCACCCATGGTGTGTATCTGCAGCCCTTTAAAAGCCTCTACGACCCCCTTGTCCCTACATGGAGGCAGCCATGTGCACCATGCCGCAGGTGCATTAGGGTATACAGCAGACTGCATGCCTGAATGTCTATCATATGATGCCAAGGCATATATGTTTCACAGCGTTCAGTGAATCGAGGAGGCCTGTTCTCGATCCCGTGGTTTGGACAGCAACGCCGGCCAGGGCGTCGGGTCTGCCACTATTCAGCCACGGACGGTAGTAGGTGTAACTGCAGGGCGGTGATGTAGGGAGGGGGAGGGGCAGGGTGGGGGGTTGTAATGTATGGATTACGGACTTTAACAGGTAAGTAAACATATAAATAAATAAAACGAATTTCGTTGCGCGCACTGCATCACATTTGGTGATGCAGTGCACACAACGAAATTCGTTTACTTACCTGTTAAAGTCCGTAATCCATACATTACTACCCCCCACCCTGCCCCTCCCCTCCCCACGTCACCGCCCTGCAGTTACACCTACTACCGGCCGTGGCTGCCACTATTGACTCAATACGTATGTGTGGGATGTTCGCTGGTCCATGTATCCAGTGATAAGCGTGTGCACTCTGCGCTGCCCGATAGTAAAGCTCCAGATCAGGGGCGCCCAGCCCTCCCGACATGCACGGGCGCACCAATATTTTCAAAGCTACTCGGGGTTGTTTCCCGGCCCATGCAAGACGGACCATTAATGATCGTAGCTGCTGAAAGAAGTGACTCGATAAAACCATCGGAATGTTGCTGAATTGAAATAAAAAACGTGGTAGGACAACCATTTTCATCAGGGAGATGCTCCCCAGCAACAATAGTGGGAGAGCAATCCACTTTTCGACATCCTCCTCGAGATTCGAGACAGCCACCCCATAATTCTCACGCAGGACTATTTCCGAGTCCATTTGTAGGCGAATCTCCAAGTACCGAACCGCGTCTGTGGTCCACTGGAAGGGGTATTCCGGCTCAAAAGGCCGAGTAGCCGGCGTGAGCGGAAACATAAGAGACTTCTTCCAATTGACGTGAATTCCCGACAGCAAACTAAACAAGACCACCTCGCGGAGCACAGCTGACATATGCACCTCCGGATCCCTGATGTATAGAAGGTGTTGTCCGCGTACTTAGACACAATCAGGTTGTACGTGGGAAAGCGAATGCCTCCATGGCTGTGGTATTTGCGCAGGGCGCAGGCGAGCGGCGCAGCAACTAGCGCATATAATATAGGAGAAAGGGGGCATCCCTGCCTCGTGCCTCTGCTGATCTGTATGGGGTCCATGGTAAGAGAACATATACGTATTCGGGCAGACGGGGAGGTGTACAGCGCAGCCAGCAGCTGTTGGAACAGCTATCCCACCCCCATGCGCCTTAGGACGTGTCTCATAAAAGGCCACTTGATAGAGTCGAAAGCCTTTTCCATATCGAGAAAGACCGCTATTGTGGAGACCTCCGGGCGTGTATGCTGGAACGCCGCGAAAACCGTCCTAAGATTGTACGTGAGGTTCCAAGTCGGGATAAAGCCCGCTTGTTCCGAGGCCACCAGCGCAGTTACCATGGGGGCAAGGCAATTGGAGATTAGTTTGGCGAATATCTTCGCGTCGACATTCAGTAACGACAAAGGATGGTATGAGGCACAGTCCCATGGATCTTTTCCCGGTTTAAGAATAGCGACTAGTATGGTCTCACGAAGAGAAGACGGCATCGTGCCCGTGTCCGCCATATCCTCGCAGAGGGAAAGAAGGTGAGGAATCAATAAGTCCAAGTAAGCCTTGTAAAAGGTGCCAGAAAGGCCGTCACTACCCGGGGCGCCACCCGCCCTCATCGCCAATAGTGCCCACACTATTTCTTCCCACTCTATCGGCCGTGCCAAGAACTCACGGTGCGTGTTGGACAGCCAGGGAAGCTCTATGTGGGTAAGATAATCAAGGATGCGCTCCTCAGGGACAGGACCTCTCGAGGCATACAGTGTCGCATAAAACTCCAGGAAACGCTCCGTCACCTGCTCATCCGTGAGCAACTCCTCAGTTGCAGGAGACCTCAGAACGGGTGTCGAAGTTCTATCTCGACTACGTTTAGCCAATTGCGCAAGCACCGCGCCAGGGTGTTCTCCTTCGCCGTACGATCTGGCAACGGCGTATTTACCCAGATGTTTGACTTCAGAGTCGGCCTCTTCATTGTATTCACGTAGCGTAGCTGCTTGGTTTCTGCAGAAAGGGATGGTTAAGTCCGTTGCAAAGTCAAAAGAGTCCAAGCAAATAGGAGCACCACTGAACATTGAGCGGATGGTCCAGGCCTAACCTAATGACACAACAGAGGTGTTCATGGAGCAAAGCCCATTGGTGTATTGGTATGGGAAAAGAAGCCAATGACCAGTGCTCAGCAGGCTGGCGATAAAGTATCTGGCTTGCCCTTTCGCAAGAGTCTCTTCTGAGCATGTTTTCAGTGCTGCTGGTGCCATTGTAACTGTGAAAAGGACCAGTCTCTCACCCAAAAGTGTGGAGAGGTTAACCATGATCAAAATGAATCAGCACTTCATGCCACGGACTACAAAATACCAGAAACACAGCAGGAAGAGGAGAGCGACTCCGAAGACATAAGTAGTGGGTTACATGACCTACTTCTGTCTGAACCACCAGGGTTTGAGGACGAGCTCCTCTTCCCTGACAACTAGGCTTTCAAATTGTTACTTTCTCCCTTCCTTTATATCTGTGTATATCTGTCTTTCTGGTTCAAATCAAACCACAACAAATCCATCACCACCGTCTCTTATTTTTATTTACCTTTTGGAGTTATATGTCTGTGCGTTTAACTGTCCACTCCACTCCTTAGAGTCCTGCTTCATCTTCCTGACTCGCCCTAAATACATTTTCATCTTGCCAGGCATTGGATGGAGATGGAGAATAGTACAATAATGTAGCCTCTAACAGTCCCTCCATAACAAGTGCAACGTACGTGACTATAGCCATCTTCTGTTTTGTTTCCAATCTGAAACTCATCACTGTCTTAAGGCTACCACCTCTGTCTGCAGGCATACACAACTCTTCACTGTCAGAACTTGAGCAGGCATCCAAAACTAAAGTAAACTCGTCATCACTTTCAGAAGGCTCGGCATCTCTGATCTGACAACCAAAGAGAAGAGCAAGACAGGTATATGATTAATGAATGATGCCATGCATTGCATTGGATGCTTGCTGACTCTGACCAAATGTGCATGAAGTAAAACTATACTAGGAGTTTAAATAATAACAAAGTAAAAGTGACTCAAGTGATAGTTAATGTTTCCATGTTGTTTAATAAAAACTAATTGTACTCCTACTACTGCAGGCGCAGTCTGGACTTGCCTGACTTGCCTGAGTTGCTGTAGGTCTGTTAGACAACACGTACACGTACCACACCTGATGATGATGATGATGATGATGATGATGACCATGACCATACTATCTTTGCACGCAGTCAGTCAGTTGGATATGAAACGATTGATGGAATACGTTTCAGGAAGTGGAATAAAAGGTAAACACAACCAATCAACAAGACCCACAGCAGACCTAGGCTACATGTCTGTGCAGTGGTGGAGTCGAATAGTGGTATGATGATGACTGACAGTGGCGTATTGATTTAGTCACTTGATTTGGAAAATGCTAGGTTGCTGTATATGCCTTTTGTCTGGCTCTGTCAAAAATTAAGGTAAATGGAGTTTGGGTCATGGCCTGGTGCCGTGGGTCTGTTCTGTGCTGGCCCCTATCTTGTTGTTCTTGTAGATTAATGCTGTGTAACTAGTAGAGTAGACACAATGTATCCAAGTCGCCTCAATCTGAAAGTCTTCACGCTCAAGAGACTTGTCTTTTTGCACTACACTGTAATTGATGATTTTTTTTCATTCATTCATTTTTCAATACCCCTTTTGTTTTTCCATCAACACTTACAGGCCGGCCTTTTACCCAGTGCTATTATACTTGGAGCAACAACTCACACTTACCTTACCAATCCTCATCAGCCAGCCAGTGGCACCCAGGAATGATGTTCAGAGTGTCCATGGAAGGGAGGACCAAGATGAATGACGAGATACAACTACACATTTGGAGCTGGATAATACAGTGTGTTTGCTAGTTGCTCCCTACAACAATTTTTTAATTTTCTTTGCTAGCTTTCAGCCCGGTACAGCAGGTAATTAGGGTTTCTCTGAGGGCATACAGCTAAGGCAAATTTCATATAATACTACTTGCTTGTACTGTCGAATTGTGTAGTAGTAGTTAAGTATTACTCATTAACCTTCAAGTTATCTTCATCATGCATGCATTTCCTTTTTCTACCTTTAGTTTATAGATTTATTGGATAGTGGATCATCATCGTCTTCATTGTTTTGCTTTTGTTGTCTCCATGCGTACTGTTTTTCTTTGTTAAACCTTTCCCCCAACCACCCTTCCCATCCATTCATCAAACCCTAACCCTCTTCCCCCGGGCTGTGTGGTTTTATATTGAGGTGTGATGTGACTACATTAAATCTACACCAACAATTGATCACACGCTTGCTGGGGCAGATGTGGTAAAAGCAACACTAATTAAATGTCTACGAGGCAGGGCGAGGATCTTCTTCTGCTTTACCACCCATGCGCAGTGTATGTACAAGCCAATTAATTTTCCAAAGGGACCCACCGAATACATCGTAATTAATTGCCGGCATTAATTGGATTTACAGTATTAAAGTTTACAAATTAGGATTTTGTTTAAGTGACTCCTTCAACAAAACTACAGTTTAACTTCTTAGCTTCTTGTACTAGGCAGTCCCCGACACCTTTGTTTTCTTTTAGTTTAGCAGTTGTAATATTGTTTGTTTGGCAGTCTTCTTATGTACTGTACTTTTTTACTACTCCCACAGTCTCTCTCAGGCAAATGACTGTCTCTTTTTTATGTTTGCAAATGCTAGTGCCAGTGTCTACTACTACCACCACCACAACCACGGCATCTTCTCCATTCTCTTGGGAAACCATGCAGCCATTGCTGTGCCGAACTTAATCCTCATCAATCACAGGTAAGATAAGTTTGCTGGGAGGTATAATGGAGTAGGAGGAGCGACTGGTAGTACTGGTAATACTAGTAGGACAAATATAACTCAGTGAGGGGTACCGCATCTATCTGTTTGCATGTCACAGAATTGGCAGATTATTTAAATCAAACATTGGCTGCTGCCCTGCAACTGCAAGTAAACCTTGTGACGTACATTAATTCATGAAACAGTAACCCCACCACAAAACATTAACATCGTATGTGTAAGTATAAATAAATACCATTTATTTTCTTTACAAAAATAGCCTATCCCACACCTCACCCACCCCTCTCCCTAACCCAAACCAATGTCCAAGTCCAATGAATGTCCCAAAAAGAAGAGAAACCCCAAAACCCAATTCCCACCCACCAACAAAAGTATTAAAAAAGGGGCAAATCAACAGGGTCCATCTATAATCGGCGGGCTTTAGGTGTTTGTCCACCAGGATTTTGACGCGCTTCTCTAATTGGTCCTCCAGCTGTGCCATCCGGAGGAGAAGTTGATGGCGAAACGCACGGCACCTACATTTGCATCCATGTGGGGGGTTGGCAGATGTTGACAAATGGAGGCGGTGGGCGGCTGCCTGACCGTGGCGCCGTACTCCTGCAGGCGGGGCCTGGCTGGGGCCAGGGGCATTGGAAGAGGCAGCAGCTGCTGCCACCGCCTGCCACCGGTGGTATTCATCAACGATGGCCTGCAGTTTCCGTTGTCGGGCCCTGGCTGCCAACTCCTTCCTTGTTGGTTTTTGGGAAGGAGTATCTATAAAGAAAGAAACAGAATTGTAACCAAAACTCTTAGCAAAACAGTAACACAAAATGAATTCAACACATAGTAGCACAGTAGCACTAGCAAGTGCAGTACATAACATTTGTGGTTACTTTAAGTATCTATCCTCCTGCTTCCCCGGCCTCTAACATTTGCTGGAGTTTCTTCCGGCATTATACTTTCCCTAGTACTATGGATGGACTCCAGTACACAGAAGAACACCAGTCTTTTTCTTCTCTCTAATTTACATAAATTAGATAACCTTGTTGTAGGCTGTATCCAGCAAGCCAGCTCAGTCAGCTAAGCCTGCGTCCAACACCAACATACGAGGCAATATGCAGACGCCTGTTACTTTTATTAACTAAGCTGCAGGTGGGGAAGCTCGTATATGTTTCGATTACGGGTGGCACTGGCCATACTCTCTCTGTTACATGGACACCGCTGATGATTCTTTCTATCCACTATCCACCCATATTGTGTCGTCCACCCAGGCAGGCATCTTCTTTCACCTTCCACCCATCCTTTAACAACCTGTGCATCTGATTCCTATCAGCCACCTGCATGCTGCTTCCAAAGTATCCTTCTCTGCTAGTAGTATTGTATTACATCTCTTTCGTCCTTTCTCCTTCCACCCTAGTTCTTTCCCTTTTTGTTCAACACATCCATCAAGGTCATCTGATCAGACTTTTAGTCTTCTCCATAACTTTCACAGCTGAGTTGGAGTCTGATAGAAGAGTCCTTTGTTTACTCAGCTCACGCTGGTAATGCTATTGCTAATGCATTGGTAATGCTAAGTAAAGGGTGTCTTCCCTTCTTCAACCGTTGTATATTGTTCAGTACAACTTCAAGCTCATACACACTTAATAAGTCTCACAGTACGGTGAGTGAAGTGTTCCCCTTCCAGCTAGTAATGCCAATAAGTAATGAATATAACTTACCACCGCCCACCGCTGCTGTTTCCTCCCCCACTGATGCTCCTGCAGGTGCCGCATCTCCTGCCCTCTCCTGGATGGCAGCATTGGCCTCGCCACTGGCCCCGTCGGCACTTGTGGTTGGCACTGGTAGTGCACCTATAAAAACAAGTACACCTTTTTAGATGCCTGTACACCTCGCCCTATTTTACTTGTTTTCACCAGGAAGGAAGATTGAAAAAAAAGTTAAAGTACAACATAAATCATCACTAGTCCAAATTGAGTACTACAGTAGAGTCAGTAGACGGGAAACAACGTTTACAACGCAACTTTTACAACGCACTACCATTACAACGAAACTTTTACAACGCAAAAACTATTACAACGCATACTTTTACAACGCATGTTTTTACAACGCAGATACTTTTGCAACGCATACCATTACAACGTAAGTATTGGTAAGTATATAATAATATTTAAAATGTTATAGTTTTGGGTTTTTGGGTAAAGGGGTATTTTTAGGGTTCAGGGTCAGTTTTGGGTTTTTGGGTAAAGGGGTATTTTTAGGGTTCAGGGTCAGTTTTTGGTTTTTGGGTAAAGGGGTATTTTTAGGGTTCAGGGTCAGTTTTTGGTTTTTGGGTAAAGGGGTATTTTTAGGGTTCAGGGTCAGTTTTTAGTTTTTGGGTAAAGGGGTATTTTTAGGGTTCAGGGTCAGTTTTTGGTTTTTGGGTAAAGGGGTATTTTTAGGGTTCAGGGTCAGTTTTTGGTTTTTGGGTAAAGGGGTATTTTTAGGGTTCAGGGTCAGTTTTTAGTTTTTGGGTAAAGGGGTATTTTTAGGGTTCAGGGTCAGTTTTTGGTTTTTGGGTAAAGGGGTATTTTTAGGGTTCAGGATCAGTTGTTAGTTTTTGGGTAAAGGGGTATTTTTAGGGTTCAGGGTCAGTTTTTAGTTTTTGGGTAAAGGGGTATTTTTAGGGTTCAGGGTCAGTTTTTAGTTTTTGGGTAAAGGTTTTTTTTAGGGTTCAGGGTCAGTTTTTAGTTTTTGGGTAAAGGGTTTTTTTTAGGGTTCAGGGTCAGTTTGGGGTTTTTGGGGTACAGGGGTACAGAGTAAAAATAAAGTAAATTTAAATTTACATTAAATTAATTTAATGAAAAAAATTAAATTATATTATATTATTTTTAATTAATTTTCAAAAAATTATTATATACTTACCAATACTTACGTTGTAATGGTATGCGTTGTAAAAGTATCTGCGTTGTAAAAACATGCGTTGTAAATGTATGCGTTGTAAAAGTTTTTGCGTTGTAAAATTTTCGTTGTAATGGTAGTGCGTTGTAAAAGTTGCGTTGTAACGTCATACATCCCAGTAGACAGACATTAGTAGTATTATATATGGTCCCTAGGATCATCTCATCTCTACTCCTACTGTAGTCTTTGGAAAGTTAGCCTGAGCCATGTAACCATTTTAGGTTCATGTCTACTCTTTTGCGCATGTTACCTCACAGCTTGTTGCACAGTAAGACGCCGTTGATGCCACATGAGTGTTGCATACAAGTGAAGAGGTTGAAAACAAGCCACTTTTTTTTATGGAGTCCGGTTAGGCCCTATTGCTTAGCCATAATGTTACACTTTTTGGCATGACTGCAAAAAGCTTGCATAATTGTATTATTTTATACTCTAACGTGCCCCATTTTTCTCATAATAGGCAGATGAGAAGATTGCCTTCTACGAACCAGAGATTTGCATAGCTTACGAAAGATGCATGTAACCAGTATACGTTCAACGGTGAGGGGTCTCCCACAATTCACACAGATGTCTATCAAGCACTAGTTGTGCAAATGTTTACTTTTAATCTTCTTTATTTTGCATGTTGGAGCTGGATGTAATTTCATGGAACAACTTACAAACCTTGTTATTATTTGAAAAAAATAAAGCTTTTGAACTTGCACATAGACTCTGTGGTATATTTGGAGTGTCTGTGGTGTAGTGGACTTACACGAGTGAGTGAGCGAAAGGGTGTTATGTTCTGGGTTGTGTAATAAAATTATTGGGTATCTTCGTGTGGGGGGTGGGGAAATAATAATGACTAATGACTGAAACACTATAGCTAGTCGGTCAGTGAATTGTAGGTTCTGAGTTCTCTGACTGAGGTGTAAGTATGGTCCAACCTCCCATCACCAACATCCTATTTTCTTGTGCATAGTTCTGTATGTGGCTGTGCAGAATACCCACAACAGTAGTAGTAGTGTGTACTACTACCCTAACAAAAAATACTAGACAAACATCTGGTTGCGCATTTTGTTGGTGGGAATTGTCAAAGCCTTGAGATTAAAGAGGACAACGCAAAGGACAGGAGTGGACCCAGTGGCTACAGCTATTGTTCTATCACAGCTTTATTCAAAAGAAAACCTCAACTAAAGAGTGGCCAACAGAGCAAGCTTAGCTACAGACAGTCTATTAGTAATACAGCGAGTCATAGCAGAGGCAGTTTGAAGGAACTGAAAGGCAGGGATACCCAAAATTTGGAAAACAGATATTGAAGATCAAAGAAGCTTTTGTTAAAAATTGAATTAGGAGGAAGCGTAATTAATAAAAAATAAGGTGCGTTAAAAGTTAAGGAAATGTAATTGTTAATAATATAAGCACTGTAGGACTTACTGGGGCCAGCAGCAGGATCCTTGGTAGAGGAGCGCTCCTCTGGTGGTTGTCCCACCAACTCGGACCCCGTCTTTTTGCCCCTCGGTGCTGATCATGTAAGAAATATTAAAGAAAGAGAGAAACATTGAGTGCTGTGAAACAAATCATTAAAAAAACGCTCAAACATTTTAGGAAACAACACTTGCAATACAATTGACCTATCTAAACGACTACTGGCTTGCAGGATTCACGGACCGTCCTTATATGAACACTAATCAAATCTTCCATAATCATTCTGATTGCAGAATACTAAGAAAGCCAGTACCACCTGACCTACACCACCTATTCCAGAAGGGCCAATTGTTCAGTAAGTCTGCATTTCCATTTTATTTTTGCCAGCAAAAATGCATAGATGAGATGGAGGACACATGCATAAATTTGTGCATACACCAAACTGTTGGTTGGTTACGTCATATGTTGTTCTGCTACTGACTGATAATGCTATTGCCTACCACTCACTAAACAAACTACAAAAAGGTTCTATGGAGGACTGGGGTAAGAAGCATTCAGTGACAGAGGAGGCGTCACGCTGACCGTAAAAAAAATATGAACTAATACTAAGTAAACCTATTATCCATCCACCACTATTTCACCGAAGGACAATGGAAGGACTAGACTCTATCTAGCAATAGCATTAACTAACTGCAGTCCTCTAAAGTAAACTCTAACATCAATATTAAGCCCAAGCTAGTGCAAAGTTACAAACAAGTAAGAGAAGTGCCGAGCAGCGCCTGTGTCATACAATCACAGAAGATTTTGAAACGGAATTGATCTGCAATATAAGTAAGCGCACCAGTAATCGTGTTATTCGTCCAATAATTATACACAATACTTATACTACTATATATTACTAGCTACTCACCAAGCCCCATGACCTCGACATCTAGCAGGTCCAACAGGTCCTGCTGCCGGTCCAGGATGTCGGACCACCGGTGGGCCAGCTGCTGGTGAGTGCACCTGATCCCCGAGCAGCGAAAGACTGCCCGGCGCACCTTCGCCCACCGGCGGTGAAGCTCCTGGGTAAGGTACCCAGGACCTGGCCTGCCGCCTGCTGCCAAAGTCATGGGGAGGTGGCGCTGGATGAAGAAAACCAGGGCGGCCACCTCCGCCTCTCCGAACAGTTGTCGGGCCTGCACCCCTGCAGGGCACATTCTGTCGCAAGGCAGTCGGCTCTTGGGTGCAGGCACCTTGCCCTTGGAGCCGGTACTGCTGCCCTTGGCCATGGTTCTGGGGTGGAGGCAGAAAAGAAAAGAAGGAAAAAATAAAGTTAGGGGGAAGAAGTAGGAGTTTAAATAAAGAAGTAAAATAAAACAGTAGAAAAGTAACAAAAACACAGTGAAAGTAGAAATAAATCACAAAATATAAACTTAGGGACAGAGAGACAGAGATGATAAATAAAAAAAAAGTGAGAAAAACAGTGAAAATAAGTAAAGATTGCAAAGATTAAAGCTGGATAGAAAACTAGGCCCAGAATCATAGCATAGAGAGAAAAACAAGATGGCCGCGCCCGTCACAAACACGTGGGTAAGTTCGCGCGATATTTCTCGCTAACACGCACTAGTCGTTGCGAACAAGTAGATAGCGTTCCCAAACATGACTTGCACAACGCGGACTCGTTACACGCGACCCGGAACAGGAAATTAATCAACGCGAGCGGGCAGGACAAATGAAAAAACAAGATGGCTGCGCCCGTAGCCCACCGCATGGGTACGTTTGCGAGCTACGATCCCCGAGCACGCAGACAGTACCCTGAACACCCACAGCGCTCTCCCAAGCAAGAAAAACGTGTCCAACAAGCTACTACGCACGCTTGCGAAGCTTGCGTAGTGCGAGAACGTCTTTGCATAGCTTCGCGTAGCGCGACTACCCGTACTACACCCACCCCTATTGGACACGTACATATTTGAAACCAAGGTTGTGTATATATAAACATGCACTAATGTTGCAGTGTACTAACTCCTCCCCCCTCCCTCCACCCACTTTCCGGATCTGCCATCCTGACACCGACTGTCCATCCGAATATGTGTAGACTATTGTCTCTATGCGTCTATTGTAGTTGTTGCGCAGCAACCCAATCGATAGGGTCTGTGCTTTAGATTAAAACCACGCGCGTATTCGAATACAACGGTGTGTAAAAATTTCAAAGCAATCGTTGAAGAACTTTTGGAGATTTGAGATTTTGAAGAAAAGAACAGTTACATTTTTATTTATATAGATATCTGCAAAAAAGAAGCAGAGAACTCTGGGTAGTTCCCAAGTTTAGGTGGAAGGTAGCTCCTGAATAGAGTACCCTCAACACCAGTGACACTCTTAAATTTGCTCACCTCAAATGTCTGTTTTTCTATCAAAGTTTTTAAACATAGGATTAGCACAGTGTTATCCACGCAAAGATAGAAAGGGACAATGTCTTTTGCCATTTCTACAGCAAAATCTTTAAGCATAGGATTAGCACAGTGCCATGCATGCTGAGCTGTAAAATGACAAAAGCCAATTATCACTCCAGGTACAGTATTACAGTTTTGGATTGGTAAAATACCATCCAAGCCAACCTGAAATGAAAGAAAGCAACCCCATGCACGTGTTTTGCTGTCTTTACAGCTCTTCAGAGAAGTTTAGCTTTGTCCAGACACAAGGGAGCACCCAGTATAAGTCAAAACAATACCCTTGCAGGCATAGAGTGGCGCATATACTATGCAAAAAAGAAGCAGAGAACTCTGGGTGGTTCCCAAGTTTAGGTGGATGCCAGCTCCTGTATAGAGCATCTTCAACACCAGCGACACTCTACATTTGCTCACCTTAAATGTCTGCTTTTCTATCACATTTTTTAAGCACAGGATTAGCACAGTGCTATCCATGCCGAGATAAAAAGGGACAAAGTATTTTTCCATTTCTACAGCAAAATCTTTAAACATAGGATTAGCACAGTGCTATCCATGCCGAGCTGTAAAATGACAAAAGCCATTTACCACTTGATGTACAGTATTACAGCTTTGGATTAGTAAAATACCATCCAAGCCAACCTGAAATTAATAAAAGCAACCCCTGACATGTATGTATGTATATATCTACCTTTATTTTATTAAAGTTGGGAAAAATGTATTTGTTTATTGATATGCAAACCAAACATTAGAAATCCTAAGGCTATAGTTCTATCTTAAATTTATAATCTACTTGCCACTGTTAAACAATTCTAACTTTATTTATTTTATTGGTGCAAACCAAGCTTAATCAACACAAAAGTTTGAAATTGATCAGAGTACAGCGACCTACACTGGAATAGCATAGAGTGGAGTGGCACCTGGACAACCACGATGACCCCAACACCATGGCCCTCCTGGAGAACCTCAACAACATGGGACTGAAGCAACTCATCACTGGCCCCATGCACACAGTGGGGAACACACTCAACCCCTTATTCTCAGAAGAAAACAGTGTCTTCTTCAGCCACATCACAGAACTCCTCTGGACAGACCACCACTGCGCCCATTTTTCCTTCAGAAAAACCATCATACACAAGCACGCCCACCACTTCCCCCACAGAATCTGGAGCTAAGCCACCGAAGACCAGCTCACCACCACACTTACCAGCACCCCACCACCAATGATGCCAGATGCTAACAACGCAGCAGGCAACCTCCACTGGTGGATCACAAACTGTGCAGACACATTTGCCACCTTAAAAGAAAACACAGGACGACACATCAAGAAAACAAGCTGGTTCACCCCTGCACTCCAACATTCCATACTCTCCTGCCGGCGACTAGAAAAAACATGGAGGAACAACAATCCCAGAAACACGCACCACCTACAGAAAAGCCACCACAGCTCACCACCAGCTCATCAAATCCACAAAGAAGACTTTCCTCCAAGACAGGGTCTCCACCAATGCCCACAACTCCAAAAAACTCTTCTCCATCATCAAGGAACTTGCCAAACCCTGCAGCAAAACAATAGAGGTACTGTAGTGTAGTTCCTATATTCCCAATAGGCTCTGCGCATTGGAATATTATATCCTGCAGCTTAGACGTAGGACTTAAGTCGACTAGGTCTCTACCGAATATATTAGACTTAATTGTGAGTGCCAGCTGTCTCAGAGGTCACTAGAAACTTTCTCAAAAGTACAAGAAGGGATAGTCTCTAACAACCATATAACATGACAATTTTGTTCCCCTAGAATGAAACGTATCTCTAGAGTCGCGGAAACAATAGACTATTTCACTCAGTCAGAGGTGCATGCTTCGTTTCACCAGAGTTGCTCAGAAATAGAGAGATGGGCGTTTTCAATAAAAGTTTTTATTGCACAGTCTTATTTCTTAAGCATAAGAAATGCACTGCTACAATTGAAATGCTAGTTAAGAAGTACAATGCATATAATACGAATAGTATTATAAAATAGTACTGTAAAAGCATGATATGGTTTCTAAGCCATACACATAGAATACATAAAATGCATAAAATGCATACAGTGATAAAATAGTGGCTAAAAGTACTCAACTTGTGCTTCTAAAATACGCCTACCCCGGTGTACCTAACCTAAGTCTAGTACGAGGAAGTGTGGTGTAGCTTAAGTCTAGTAATTTTCTGCCAAGAATCTGTTCCAAGAATTCTCTAAGGGTCTAATCAGCTCCGTACCTTGGTTTTAGAATGATAGAGGTCTTGTATCTCTCTCTCAGGACTCGATCTCCCAGCAACCCGCAAGGGCAGCCTGGAAACACCCGAGCTGGATTTCTTGGCAAGAATCCAGTGCATCAGTTGGAGGGTAGGCTTCCTTCGGCACTTGCAGCAGCAGGGCGTCGGGCAAGTAGTTAGTCGATCTGCTCCTAAACCACTGTGTGTTTGACTGGGCAAATGTAGGCATATTTATACTTTGAAGGTGCCGAGTTTGACGTAAGGTTGGACATAATATCGTCACTAGTGCCTCAGTTCCTTAAAAACTCCAGGAGTTCTTGGATAAATTAATATTCAAGCAGGGGGAAGTCCCTGACTGCTGAAGGCGGGTTTTTCCAAGAAATTGTTGTGGATTCTCGGAGTTTAGTGGAAGTAGCCATGCTGTATTTGGGCTGCATAGGCTAAGACTAAATAAGGTAATGATTCCTATGCCTCTATAAGGATTGGGTGAATTATACCTATATATGGGCATGAATAGGGAAAATTACACCAGGGTCCTAGATTCCTACATAACAGTACCACCCTACCAAGAACTGTGCAACAGACTTAGCACCTTCTTTTACCTCAAGATTAAGATGATCTATGAAAACTTTGGCATCCAAGACCTCTGGACCGCCCCAGCTCCCACCTCCAGCGATGCCACCCAACAGATTCTGCTCACTAGGACTCCACATCTGACAAAAAATACCATGAAGGCCATGAACAGCATCCATTCCAGAGCACCCTCAGACCCCTGCCCACCATGCATCTTCCACAGAGCCCCCAGGTCCATCGCACCTGAACTATACCGGACGATCAACTACTCCCTCAAAAACACCAAATTTCCCGTTGACTGGATACACACCAAATTCAACTCCCTCCTGAAAAAAACCTCTGCAGAATCTCAAAAACTTCAGGCCCATCTCCCTGCTTCGATTCACAGCCAAGGTCATCGAAAAGGCCGTCAATATTCAGCTAGCAAACTTCACTGAAGCCGACAATGTCCTGGACATTTCCCAATCCGGATTCTGCAGCAACCACAACACTGAGACCGCCCTACTCGCTGCCACCCACAACATCTGCTGCTCCTGATCCTCTTGGTCCTCACAGCTGCTTTCAACACCGTCTCCCACCACACACTATCCATCAAACTCCACGACACCGGCATCCATGGCAAGGCCTTGGACTGAATATGCTCATTTCTCGTAGGCAGAACCCAGCGAGTCAGACTCCCGCCCTTCCTCTTGGAACCAACGAGGACCAGATATGGAGTGCCAAAGGAATCCTCCCTCAGCCCCAACCTATTCAAAATCTACATGGCCCCCCTCGCAACTATCATCAGAAACCACAGGCTGAACTTTGTTTCCTACACCGATAACACCCAGCTCATCCTCTTCCTCACCAAATAACCCAACATCATCAGGCACAACTTCCAAGAAGGGATGAAAGCCATAGCCACCTAGATGTAGAGCTGCCTGAAACTCAGCTCAGAGAAAACAGAAGCCCTCATCCTTGGCCCCACCCCCTATGCATGGGACGACACCTGGTGGCACCCAGCCCTCAGAAACCCCAGACCCTGACAGACTATGCACAAAACCTTTGCATAATACTCGACTCAACGTTCATGGTGAACCACCAGATCAGCGCTGTATCCTCAGCCTGCTTCAACACCCTCTGCATACTCTGGAAAACATTCAGTTGGATCCCAGCCGAATCTAGAAAAACAGTCATGAACACCCTCATCAGCAGCAGAATGTACTATGGCAACGCTCTCTACACTAGAATCAACAAGAAACTACTTTGCAAACTCAAGACCATCCAAATAAGTGTACCTGAATGGTTCTAGACATCCCCCGCCACAACCACATCACCCAACACGTACGAGATATCCCCTGGCTCCCCATCGAAAAAAGAATAACCTTCAAGCTTTGGACCTCCCCAACATCGGACCAGCATACCTAGGCACCTGCCTCTCCTTCCACGCACCCAAGAGACCCCTCGATTAGCAGACCTCTCTCTGCCCCCTGTCCCCTTCATCTACAAGACCAGAATGGGAGGAAAGTCTTTCTCCTACCTCGCACCCAAGGACTGAAACAACCTCCCCCCGCCTCAGACAAACACCTACACTGCTCCAGTTCAGAAAGGACCTCAAGACCGGGCTGACCCCAGTACTTAATGGAGCACACCCCTCCACAGCACCTTGAGACCCTTGCAGTTGAGTAGCTGCTCTTCACCAACCCTTGATTGATTGATTGATAGAGTGAAGTAGCGCACAATAGAGATGCGTAGAGTTGAGTGGGATAGAGTGGAGTTATATATAGTGGAGTAGAGTAGAGTGGCGTAGAGTGGAGTGGCATACAGTGCAGTGGTATTGACAGGGGTGGCGTACGCAGTGTTGTGGAGTGGCGTAGAGTGGAGTGGGATACAGGGTAGTGGTTTGGAGTTCAGTGGCAGACAGTGGATAGTGTACACCACAGTAGAGTACACTGAAATAGCATAGAAGGGAGTAGCATAGAGTGAGGTGTCATAGAATGGAGTTGCATAGGCTTCAGTGGTGTAGAGTGGTGCACAGTGGAATAGCATACAGGGGATTGACGTAGAGTGGAGTGGCGTACATGGCAGTGGAGTGGAGTGGTGCACAGTGGAGTAGGACACAGTGGAATAGTATATATTGGAAGTGGTGTGGAGTGGAGTGGCCTAGAGTAGACTAGGTAGAGTTAAATAGTGTAAAGTTAAGTAGCATATAGGGTAGTTGTGCATAGTGGAATAGCGTATAGTGGAGTGGTATAGAGCGGTGTGGGTACAGTGGAGTAACGTAGAGTGGAGTGACATAAAGTGGAGTGGTGTAAAGTGGAATAGAGTACAGTAGTATATTGTAGAGTAGAGGTGAGTGATGTACAGTTGAAAAGCACATAGTGGAATGTCATAGAGTGGAGTGGAGTAGACTGGACTAGTGTATAGTGGAGTAGCAAAGAGTGAAGAGGCCTATAGTAGAGTGGGATAGAGTGGAGTTGCATATAGTGGAATGTGTAGAGTGAAGTAGCATAGAGTGGAATGGTGTAGAGTGGATTGACATAGACTGGAGTGGTGTAGAGTTGAGTGGCTTAGAGTAGAATAGCATAGAGTATAGTGAAGTGCCATAGCATTGAGTGGGGTGGAGTAAAGTGGCACAGAGGGGAGTGGCGTAGAGTGGAATGCCAAAGACTGGAGTGGCATGGTAAAGAGTAGAATAGCATAGAGTGGAGGGGTGTAGAATAGAGGGCCATAGAGTGGAGTGGCGTACAGTGGAATAGCATATAATGGAATGGTGTAGGGTGCAGTGGCATAGAGTGGAGTGTGGTAGAGCAGAGTGGAGTACAGTGAAATAGCGTACAATGGAGTGTGCAGAGTGCAGTGGCATAGATTGGAGTGGTCTAGAGTGGAATAGCAAACAGTAGAGTGGTGTAGACTGCAGCAGCATACAGCGTGCTGTGTACAGTGGAATAGCGCACATAGAAGTGTTGTAGAGTGGAGTAACATACAGTGGTGAGGCATGCCATACAGTGGAGTGGTGTAGAGTTATGTATAGTGGAGTGGTGTAGAATGGAATAGAGCAGAGTGGTTTGTACTAGCATAGAGTAGAGTGGCATATAATAGAGTGGTGTAGAGTAAAATAGTGGAGAGTGGAATAGCATTGACAGGAGTGGTGTAGAGTGGAGTGGCATAAAGTGGGGTGCCATATAGTGCAGGGCTGTAGAGGGAAGAGGCATAGAGTGGAGTGGTATAGAGTGAAATAGCGAAGAGTTGAGTGGCGTAGAGGGGAGTGACGTAGAATAGAATACCGTAGAGTGGAGTAACAAAGAGTGGAGTGGCACAGAGTGGATTGGCGTAGACTGGAGTGGCATAGTGTGGGGTGGCATAGAGTATAATAGGATAGAGTGGAGTGGCATAGAGTGGAGTACAGTTGAGTGTGGCAGAGTGAAGTGGCGTAGAGTGAAATAGCGTACAATGGAGTGGAGTAGTGTAGATTGGAGTGGTGTAGAGTGGAATAGCACACAGTAGAGTTGCACAGATTGGAGTGGTGAGTGGAGTGTAGTGAGGTACAGTGAAGTGGCATAGAGTGCAGTGGCATATAGCGGAGTAGCATACAGTGGAATAGCGAACACACAGTGGTGCGGCAGAGAGTGGAGTGGCAAAAAGTAGAATACCGTAGAGTGGAGTGTCATAGAGTTATGTATAGTGGAGTGGTGTAGAGTGAAATAGCGTAGAGTGGAATAGTGTAGAGTGGAGTGGCATAGAGTAGAGTGGCGTACAATGGAGTGGTGTAGAGTCGACTGACATAGAGTGGAATAGTGTAGAGTGGAGTGACACAGAGGAGAGTGACTGAGAGTGTAGCTGTGTAGACTGGACTGGCGTAGAGTGAAATACCATAGAGTGGATTGGCATAGAGTGGCGCAGCGTTGAATGGCATAGAGTGGAATAGCGCAGACTGGAATGGTTTACAGTGAAGTGGCATAGAGTAGAGTGTTGCATAGTGGAGTGGCATATAGTGGAGTGGCATAGAATAGAATAGCGTAGAGTGGAGCAGTGTAAACATGAGTGGCATCAAGTGAAGTGGAGCGGTGTAGAGTGGAGTGACCTATATTAGAATACCATAGATATGAGTGTAGTAGAGTGGGATGGCATACAGGGAAATAGCTTACAATGGACTGGTGTTGAGTGGAGTGGCGTAGATTGGAGTGGTGTAGAGTGGAATAGCGTACAGTAGAGTGGCATAGAGCAAAGTGGTAAGTGGTGTGGCAGGGAGTTTGCTTTTTTGCTTGCTTTATCTTAACAATTTTTCTCTTTCCCGCCTCTCTGTAGCATAGTGCTAGTATCCAATAAACATGTAAGTCGGAAATATAGTGCACAAGATCAATTACATAAAGGCTTGAAACCGAGTACTTCAGCCTCCATTCCTCACCGATTGCCTTTTCTAACTCCCAATCATATAGAATGTAGAACACCAGAATAGCCAGAGACTATTATGAATGATGGAAGCAATGTGGAGCAATCAAAAGTTGTAGTAAGCCAATAAACATATGTACAGAAAATTCAACAAATGTGAACTATAACATCATACATCCTACTTCCTAATAAAACAAATTGAAGATGACTTTCATGGTAGAGTGTACTACAAGATTCTCCAAGAAAAAGTTTGGTAAGTATATATACATAGACTGAACTATTGTAGTTCTATAAAAACAATATATTTATTCAATACAATCCAAATATAACAAATTATCATGAACAATTGTGATATTCACTGTGATAATCTTCCAATCATTTGGGTGGTCTCATCATCCTTTTCAATCTCACAACACCGTCTATGTTTATTCCCGATTGCAGCTCAAAACTGCCAACTTCATGCACAACCTTCCTACAACCACCTCCTTATTCACAAGCCCAAATTGAATTATCACTACGTACCCCTGAATCATCGTGCACTACGATGTGTTTCCTGTCCTGACATCTCATCTCTAGTTTCTCTACCAACAACTTCCTATGCCCCACTTGTATCATGCTATTCTTCCAACCATTTATTATTTTCTTAATCAACTTTTCTTCCTTATAGTTCTTTCTGATGCAGAGCACAGTTCTGCTAATTTGTCACGCCACATATCCCATCATACAAGTATTCTGGATTACACATGATTTTCACAGTCATCAATGGTTCTCACTTTTTGCAACTTTTCATTATAACTTAACTCTGGCCCTCTGTAACCAAAACACAGTGTATTTTATTCTGTCTGCTCATCCAAGTACCAATTGTACTCATTATATGTTTTGTTAACTGTTTCCTAGCTTCCGCAATAGACCATTACCCATCCGCTGACCTGAAAAACCAAATAGGTCTAAACTTAGGTCTGGGAAATAATCCCCTCATAATCTCCAATAATCACACACGGTTGTCCGATACAACCAAACCTTATAGTGAGTTCCCCAAATGGAGTTACACTTCATAGTCAATGGAATGGAACTCTTAAGAACCTGGTTAAACCTCATTACCATATCATTACTGATTGGATTAAACAATGATGTGATTCAACAGATGATGCCAATTTTACTAAATTACTCCTGAACCTTGTCTGAGGTTTTATCACATGACAGTGTAGAAGGCAAACCTTCTTCAAAAAAACATTATCAGCCTGATTCATGTAGGTAAATTGCACTCGCAAAGGGCCAGATTCTGAGAATCTGGCCCTTTGCGAGTGCGATTTTTGCATTTGGTATTCATGATACCAAATGCAAAAATCGCTATGTAAGAATTCGCATATTTGCGTGGAATGGCATTTAAGGAATCTCTAATAGAGATTCCTCAAATGCTATTCATGACACAAAACAGAATAGCGATTTTGGACTTTTGGGGCCGCTATTTACCGACAGGTCAGACCTGTCGGTAAATAGCAAAAACTCAGAAAAATGCTTTTAAAAGCATTTTTCAAAGTTGCATGTAGCACACACACATGTCCTTTGGACATGTGTGTGCGCAACACCTGTCCAAAAGTGCATTTTAGGGGTGCTACAGGGCGTCCTTTGGACACCCCTGGCACCCTTAAAATCGCTATCTTAGTTGCGAGTAGCAAATTGCTACTCGCAAATCCCCATTCATTCCTATGGGCCTCTTGGCCCATAGGAATGAATGGGAAGTATTTGCGAGTAGCAAATTGCTACTCGCAAATAAAGAACATGTAGGAATCGCTATTTAAGTAGCAATTCCTACATGAATGCCGTTTTGCGTGTCCTCAATAGCGAATCGCTATGATTCGCTATTAGGGACACGCAAAACGGCATGTACATGAATCAGGCTGTATGACTGAATTCCAAAACTTTGCCAATATCCATTATGTGTGTCCCTGGCCATTCAGAAAACCAATCAATCATGACAAATACTTATTTCCCCCCGCCCTGGGACCATAATGCCTACGATAATCTTCTTCAAGGTTCAACTTGGGCGTTGGCTCACAGTCACTTGTGCTTTCAATATCCTCAATGTCATCAGCTGGCATACCCATGTTACATTATCTTACTACACATACAATTGAAATATCCATTGCTGTCCACCATTATAAATTATTCATACATTACTTTGTCTTTAAAATTCCAAATGACCTTCATGCCACTGTTTCATTATTTTCCCCCGAAATATTTAGGAGAAATGATTCTTCTACACCTCAAAAGCAACGTATCCATTACTGAGTGATCACTTGTAATCTCCCAGAAATATTTCACCTGATTACACAAATATTCTTTACTACATTTAAAAATGTATGCCTTTATTTTGTTCAAAATATTATCTTTTCCGACACAGAATGGACTCTCGTTCTCATACCTTAATAGCAAGCAGACCATTGTAATTTATAAGAGCAATCTGACAACCTTAACATTCATTCTCATAACATGCCAACATTTGAGGGGGAATTCTAGAAAGAAAATCAGGACCTACCTTTTTCTTCCGAACTACATGCATGTCATATCAATACTAGAAAATGTATATTTCACAACAAAAACCAAGGTGCCCTATGTATCAACAATTTGGCAAGCTAAAAGGTCTTTATCAATCTAATAATTATATGAAAAACATAACTGGTTCGAATTTTCCTTAAGGGTTTGAGATCACTCCGTGTGGTGAATTCAGTTAGTATAATAAAAACCCTTAACTGATTTATTACCCAAACACGTCAATGCTTCTCGCATTTTAACATAACATTTCCCTTTAATTAGTGAGAAAGAATGCGAATCAAAAGCAATAATACTCTAATACGCCCTCGACCCTCATCATCACATCACGTCAATAATGCACTTATTCTCTGGTCACTACCATCAGGTTTTACTATGTCTCATCTTCTGAATCAAAATCTTGATGTGCAGTAGCATTAATTATATCATCTTTGATTTGTTAAAAGTCCCTTTGACCTTTAGGGCCTCATTTATGAACTGTGACGCATCGATGCATAAAAACAGCGATGCTTCACTTTTCATTGCGCCCTCCTTGCAACTTGCTGGATGCGTCATATTTACAGTATGATGCATCATGTCGTTAGGAGTAACAGATACGTCAGTATTTCTGACGTATCTGTAGGCACAAAAATGGCGCATTGCTGGAGTGTGTCACAAAAGTGTCGCAACTCCAGCAATGGGTCATTCACATGGGCAAGTCCCATTTCAAATGTGCCTGCATCAGTCTTACACCTGCTGTGAGGCAGGCGTAAGATATTGACGCATTTGCGTCCTAGAAGTGGCGCAGTGAAATCTCATAGAATTCACTGCGTCACTTCTACGAGGCTTACTTGCGTTGGAATGCCCACCCTGCATACATTATATCTGGCGCAGGTATATTGTGGCGCAGGGGTTCACAAAGTGACACATCTTCCAAGATGCGTCACTTTGTAAATATGACGCAACATGGCGCATTTTTTACGCTGCTGGTGCATCAAAAAAAGTGATGCACCGGTGGCACAAAAGTGACGCAAGGACTGATAAATAAGCCCCTTAGTGCTCCACTCAAAGTTTGCCTTATTTTTAAGTGTCTGTTTCAAATGAAAAGTTTTAGCAGAGAAATTTGGAAGATACTTTGTGTGAACGTCTGCTAGCCCCATAAATGATGACTGATCATCTTTATTAATAGGGGCAGAGGTTAAATCTAATTGTATCAGCCAATTGTAGATTAGGTTTTAATCTGTAGCTGTTGACTACAAAACCAAGGGGGTCACACTATTAACAGAAAATTTGCACTTAGAGTATTCTACTTTTAAATTGTTCTTGGTCCCATATACCGCTAAACTGCTCAAGTTTGGCATCATGATCTTTGTTGGCAATTTTCATTCTTAAAATATCATCTTACATTGACTTGGTACCTTTTATTCTACCCAAAACTGAAACATAATTCTTTGGAAAATGTTATTTGTAGCCAACTCAAAAAGTATGAGTTTAAATTGGAAAAGCCCCACATTTATGATGTCATTTGCAAGCTTTCTGTAATGGATCTGGTGGTATGTTGCTCAAAGATTGATCATAAAAAGTCACCTAATGTCTTTAGTCATTGTTACCAGCACCTCAATTTTTGGTAAAGGGGATCTGTTGTTAATTATGCGGCTGTCAGATAATGAAAGCCTACACACAAACACATTTATTAATTTGTACCTCTGGTTATCACAATTAGAGATTCGAATTCAAACATGTCAACAGGTTTTATTATTTTAGGGAAAGCAAGATTGTTTAAAACCTTAAAAACCTCATCTCTTAAAAAATGTGAATATTCCTGACAAGATGACATTTAAAATCCTATCTAGCCTTAATTCGGACAAAACCACAGTATACAGAAACAAAAGCCACTAGTGATTGTTGGTGAGACTCATAAGTAACAAATGAATTCCCATCAAAGTATAGAAAAAGACTCAACTTGACTCCATCACACCAGTTAAATTTCTAATGGCCCTAGCAAGACTGGCAATGAAAGAGAATTTATTCAGGTATGAAGACACCATCTACCTACAGATAGCGGGCACCAGCATGGGCAGTATTTTGAAAAAAAAATTTTTTTTAAAACCTTTATTGTACAGAAGGCGCGCACAGATACGGGCCTACAACCCACCGGGCCGGCCACCACAATAAAGAAATATACGAGGCAATACAGGAGAGACAACAGGATTTCTAAATAGCTCATATGAAAGGCAAAGGCAACAAGTCTTTGAGTCGCCATCACGGACAGGATAAAAGTAGGTTAATTTTATAATAGAATAAAGGGTGTCACAGGATAATGTCAATCTGTAAAGTCCAGAGGGCCGTGGCGGGCCGTGAGCAAGCCAAAGTCTCGAATACAGGAAAAGACCAACAGAACAATACATTTTGGCAAAGGCAGAACGTGAGTCCCACATCAAGAACAATCACAATCGCTGCTCAGCACCCACCCGCCACTATCAGGGCACATAATAATAAAACAGCGAAAAATACGTTTACAAAACTAAAAGCCCTCCGTTACAACAACCCAAGGGAGGAAAAGAAAATGGGGTGGGGAAAAGGAAAAAAGGGGAGGAAGAGGACATCAAAAAAGGGGAGGGGGAAAGTGAGGGCGCAGCGTCAGTGCACGCCCCCCACGGCTAACAAAGCACCCAATACTAATTCGGCACATGGAACTAGTGGCAACAGGAGAAATGAATGCGTAGTAAACCGTGACAGCAGACATACCAAAAGGGCCATGCCAGCACAAACACCCCGGGGGGCTACGTGCCGACACCGCGCCACGAAATCAGGGGATACATAAGAGCCATAGAACCAAAAAGAGGAACAGGGAAAGATACAATAAACAGACCCCCCCACCACCCCGCACAGCCCACCCTGCACCCCTGCAGAAGGCTATGGCCTACCCCCCAGCAGCGTGCCTGTCGCCCTAATTAGAACCCGAAATATAGAGAAATATAAGAAAGAAAGAATCACTTAGATGAAAAAAAGGGGGGGAAGGGGAAACAGGGAAAAAACAGCGGGAGAGGAGCCACATAATCAAAACCCCTTCAGCTCCCACCCCCCCGCCCGAAAATACTCAGAGCCCACGGGAAGATAAAAAACACACACATAAGCTCCAGGAACTTAAAGACGTATCAAACATAATCATACAATTATGAACGGATCACCCAACCATACCACAAAATAACAGTCCACAGAGGCAAGATCAGCTTAACCCTGCCCTCGTTTTTCGCAAACTGTAATCGTCCAGCGCGCCAGGAACCAGATCACATAAAACAGGAGGTGAAGAACAGGGAGTCGAATCAAAAATACACTCAAGTTGTAGCGATCGTGACCCGGATGATCCAGAAAGTACAGTAACCACTTCAGGCAAAGCAGGCAAAGTTCCGATGAGAATACGGAGAAAGCCGGTCCAGCGGCACCGTCACAGGATCTTCGTACGGCCATGTGAGGCAAAAGAGGTAAAGGAGACCCATCGAGGTCGGTCCAGACGGGATCCAGCCGGGGAACCTCCGGAGCAGAAGGAGGCACAGGACGAAGAAGGGCAGCGGACCCCCGCACATCCACACCATCAGCAGCCTCCAGGTCCACGACCCCAAGGAAAGTTCCAGCAGCACACAACAGAGATGAAGCCGCACAAACCGAGGGGGGTCCGGCAGGCCCAACAAAGGGACCCCCCTCCAGGATAGCGGTCGGTGCGGTCATGGGTGCCCCCCAGGAGCGCAGGGCGGCGAGGATGTCGCGGAGCGTAGGCTCACCTTTACAGTATTCAGCAAACGTGCCGCGCGGCGGACTCGCATCGCCGGTCCCCGCAAGGCCGAGAATCATGGGGCCGGCCGCCATCTTAGAAGCCCGGCGGGGCCGCTGCGAACACCGACCCCCGCCCGGATATCAGCGGGGCAAAACAGGATACCGGCAACCACCAGCGGAGGTGCCACCAGGGCAGGAAGGGGAGCCACCAGAAGAAGGCGATGCGCCGGCACCCCACACGCCGCCGGCACCGTTCTCCGAGTCCGGGCGGAGGAACTCAAAATGGCCGGGCCGGAGAACAAAGGGGAGACGAGCCAGATGTACGGTCAACCCCGTCCATGGAAGTCAGCTCCCCAACACCAGGCCGCAGGACCGCCGGACCAGGCTCGGGAGGCCGCAATCGGTCTATTAGCACCTCGGCCCCTCCGACCGACTCCACACCACCACCAAGGGCCGGCCACCGCGCCCCGTCCAGCCCGGGCGCCGCCAAGGAGTGCCAGGCCCGGCCGCTCCGGAGGCCCCGAAGCAGACAGGGGCGTAACTCAGGATCCGTGACACCCAGGAATCACCGGAGCAAACGGTAAGTGCCTGTGAGTTATCGTCGTTCCACTGCACATCGTGGAATACTTCCCGGGGCAGGATAAAGTACAGGATATTTGTTGCAGACAGGAGAGTGATCGGAGCCGAGCTAAAACGCGGCCATCTCGGACGCGAGCTTGGCTCCTCCCCATGGGCAGTATTTTTGCGCCAAGTTTGGCGAATCTTTATGTTCACGCTTTCGAACAACAACACGTTCTGACATCAACGAATCCTTTCTTTCCATCGATCAAATGGTGGAAACGATATATAGACGACGTGTTGGTCGTATGGAGTGGTGATAGAGATTCAATTGTGAAATCAGTGGCTTAACACCAGGAATCGCTTTTTGCGGTTCACAGTAGAGACAAGTAAAGAGAGGCTTTCCTTTCTTGACCTCTCTATCAATGCCACTTCCACAGGATTAGAAAGCGAACTATTTCGCAAATCCATGGCCAGGAAATCTCTATTATTATATGAGAGTCAGCACCCGAAAGCACTTCGGGATAATCTGCCTTTTGGGCAGTTTCTCCGTGCCCGCCGAAATTGCTCTACCCAAGAGACTTTCACCAAACATGCTGAAGGTCTATCTCTACAACTTCGAGCTAGACACTACCCCGTTAGACTGATAAAAAACTCTCTGAAACGGGCAAAAAATAACCACCGGGAAGCACTCCTCGAGCCATCTGTGAAGAAACCTCCACAGGATCGGTTAACATTTGTGAGCACCTTTAACACCAAATCCAACCAGATCCAATGGATTGTCCGCCGACATTGGCGAGTTCTCAACTGCAGTAATGATAAGATTGAACCTCCACTGTTCGCTTTTAAGCGGTCAAGTAGTCTACGTGACCGTTTAATACATACACAACAAAAAGAAATTGCGAAACGAGCAGTTGGTAGCCTTTGGGACTTACCCACAGTGACAGGACACCATCCCTGTGGTTGCTGTTCGGTCTGCCCACAAACCATACATACAACACAAATAGACATTGGGACAGATCGACCTTGGGAACAAAAGCAGTTTACGAATTGCAACAGCTCCCATGTAATTTACCAACTGAGCTGTCCGTGTGATATCAAATATGTTGGTATGATAACACGCAAAGTACGGACACAGATGCTAGAACACAAAAGTGCATTCAGATGTAAGAAAACCATAACCCGACTTACCAAACACTTTGTCGAGTTAAACCATACAGAGAATGATTTCAACTGGACAGTACTAGAGAAACCATTCATACCAGCGCATATTGGGGATGTTTCCAAGTATCTATTCACAAAAGAACAATAATTGATTTACAAGCTGTCCACAGATACCCGAGGTCTTAATGATGAGATACCTTGGACTAGCCTTTAAAATACATGAGTAAGGTGTTTTCCCTATATGCAGGATGAATTTCAAATGAATTTCAATAGTATTAGGTTGACATAACCATTCATTCAGGGTCTTACCTCAAAGAAAAGAGATTAGAGTTTGATCCCTTTCAATGTTGATAATAGGCCCCTAATGATTATATTCTACAAACCCGATATATTGTGATTTTATAAGGTCTGACATTTGAAAGGAAACTCAATATAAAGTTGTTGTAGCATCTTTTGCCAATATAGTTGTCATATTTGAATTAGCACGGTAGATAAAGTACCTTGCCATTTGTATCCACAAGAGGGTGTCTGGACATTTAAGAGCCTGCATGGGTGGTCAACGACAACAAAGAGGCTCCCCTTATTCCTTGGACCATCCTGAATAAACTAAGACATAAAACAGCTTTATTCTTAGACTACTCGTCCGTGGCTTCGCTGGCTCGCGGAACACAATTGGACTACCATTCTGTTGTGGCTGATGTCATTAGGAAGTTCATTATGTGCTCGCGAGATTTCATACGCGAGTGTCTGGAAGACTCGTAACAGCCTTCCCAAGAAAAACGAAGCTGGGTCGCGTGATCCGACATACTTAAGAGGTTCATTTTTATGTTTGGGCTGACAGGATTAATACCCCAAATGAACCCAGCAAGATATTTGTTAAACAACCAGTCGGTGGCAAAATGGACTACAATTGTACTGAGGGTGAGGTCATCCTGTAGTTCCTCTTACACTCGCGAGATCTCAGGTGCGAGCGTTCGACAGATTCGGAACACTCATTGATCGATCAACCACATAGTAAGTCACCTGTGGATTCAAGGTTTCTACTGCTTTGTTTTATATTAACAGTGTGTACAGAGGAGTTTGGCACATCAGATTTCTGGTTGTGCCACCATATCAGCAGTCAATAAGTCCCGCCCCACAAGCGTAGGATCTTTGATAAACGCCCATCCTGTGTCGGTCGTTGCCTCCCCCTTGTCTCGGGATCCACTCGAGGCAACGACGGACAGGTGGGTTCAGGGGAGATACGTGGACTAACTTTGTTAGTTGGTTTAGATGAGGGCTGGAGATAGAATCACCTTCTCTTCCCCTTCTCTTTGAAGACTATTGGTTTTTAGTCTTGTGAGGAGTCCTAGCTTTTGTAATAACGGGATTTAGTTGGGACTCAGTGATAATGGTGCTTTTACTTAGTCGTACAAACATAAAATGATGCCCTATTATAAAACGAGAGGGGCAGTTTTGAATGCGAGAGATTTGTCCTATAAGAGAGCCTTAACTGTTTGCAGACTGAATTGGTGTTTATCTGTGGAAGTGGGTAACAAGCTGGGTTTACACAAGTCCGTGAGGGTAGGAGGTGCTTTGTGTTCTCTGCCCTCACTCTACGTATCCCAATCTTGGCCTCCTAACTCCTGAGCTTGGTCCAGGTGAGGTGAGGTCTAGTCCCCGGTCAAACTGGGTGAGTCAAATTGAATTTTTTAACTTATATGAATATATGTGGGGATGTAACACAGTTATACACTAACTTGAAAGCCATTATATTTGTTTTATAGATGTGAGACACAACATTTGACAGAGGAATATGAACATGGAGTGATTTATTCACATATATCCTTTATTGTAAAATTTGCACTTATAATTTTCATTGGTATTGATGTATGCAGTAGCAAAAACATTTTTAGAACAGAGGCCCTGAAGAAAGCAGTGGGATCTCTTCCCTGTCGGCTGAAACATGTCGGCCCACCTGCAGTTATTTGTTAACACTGCTTTTTTGCACTGTTCTTGGTTTTAATTAGTGGAAGAGACAATAACTAATAACATTTCAGTTTTTTTTATCTCTTCACTCTATTTTATATAACACTTTATTTTTGATCTGCACTGCACGTATTCCCATATTGTTTCAATTCTCGAGGTCATTAACAGTGATTGTGGGCTTGACCCATTGTACATCGACATAAGGGGTATGGAGATCACTCTCAATGATCAAGAGACATACCATCCCTTTTTCTGGATGACCAAATGAGATAATTTATGATTTCTATACTTTGATGGGAATCCATTTGTTACTTATGAGTCTAACCAACAATCACTAGTGGCTTTTGTTTCTGTATACTGTGGTTTTGTCCGAATTAAGGCTAGATAGGATTCTGATTCCTGGCTCACTTGTATAAGGAGCTTTTTGCCTTCTTTCAAGCCTAAATCTGGCTTGTTTTGAGACCCCCGGTTTTATTGTGTTATTAATATTATTCTGAAGGGGATGTAAACCTGGGCCTGTCTTTAAATATCCCTTAGACCCTTTCTTCTCTGTGGTGTTTATTGAAGATGAAATTTAGGACATGCATCCTGTAGAATCCTATGCTCTAAATCTTTCAGCATAGCAATCTCACCTCGAAATATTGTAAAGTACTTCATTAGCATGTTTACCTATGACTTCCTCCCAAATAACTATCAGGACTTGTTCCACACTATTCAGAGCTAACACAATGTATACATACATCAGGTTCATACATCTCAGACCAAAAGTATTTTTGGAACAGCCTTCTTATTCTTGAATATGAATACTTGTATTTTGTAATATGTCAATTGTCGTGGCATCATAGCCTACAGTCCTTTTCTTTAATTTAAATAATTTGTCACCAGTTTCCCCTACAAATTTCCATACTTCTTCCTCAATAAATGTATGTGGATTATGAATCCCCCACAACATCCATACCAACCCTTCTGATAGCCATGTAACACACTGGATTGTTTTTGTTTCTTTTGTCACTTTCAAAATTTAGTATCACATTTTCTCTCAAACTGAGCAAATTTTTCTCATTTTGTTGTCACCTTCACTAGACAGCAACTCTTCATTCTCTACTTAAGTACACTTAACTTCAACTCCCTTCTTTTAACAAACCGTTGAGAAATGACCAATTACCCCTCAAGAATTAAATAGTTGTTTTTACGGCTAGATAGGTCTTACAATAAGTCATGTGGTTAGCACTGTCACATCTGCTACAACTTTGATTCTTACAATACCATCACTTATCTTTTTACCTACACTGTTTGTTATAACGTTACCTCTCAAAACCCAGCTGCATTTCTTTTTCTTAATTGTGCTAATTGTCCCTACAATCTCCCCTTCTAAAATAATGGGGGTTTCAGCCTTCACCACCTTAGCACACCCTCCAGGCATTTCTGCATTACTAACTATTGCAAGTATATATTGTATTTTGAGTCAACAGTAATCCATAGTCTTTCTTGTTTGCTTGGATGAGCATCATGCATCACAACTTGATCTCTGATAAACTTCTTTTAGTGTACCGAATATGCAGCCAATACTCTTAGGGGATTTACATAGTCATCACTGTCTTTGTTTTCCTAATTTCCATCAGAAGAGCTTATGATGTGTAAATTTTACACATAATTTTGAGGCAAAGTAGCTGTCCAAATTAGCTGAAGCTCGATCAATAAAGTTGCCATCAAAAGCTCCTCCTTCTTTAGGTATTTGTTCATAAATGCTCAACCCAAAGAATGTAGAAAAAATGATTTTCATCTTTTCCTGTGACATTCTGTTCTCTTTATCATTTGTGAATATATAATTCAAAAAGTACATTTCCATTCTGTCCACTTAAAACTTTGTTCTCACGGAATGGATATAAATGATTTCAGAGAATTAATGGTGATATTCTGCATGCTCATTTTTTACTAGTAAAACAGTTCATTATGGATCGTAATACCTGGTAATAATGTCAGTTCCATATGAGTTCATCCGAGAAATTTGTAGGCGTAGGATATTAAAATGATTAATACTCCTAAAGGTATTCATGCTTGATGTTTTAACCTTTAATTGTTCTGGTCTTTATCCCTGTGCGTTGTCAACCATTACCTGAAACGCTTGAGAATTAATGTTTTATACACAAAATGTTTTTATTAAGCTTGCCTAATATGCACAATGTCATCCAATCCCACTGCAGTCTAGTCTGTTGTTTTTTCCCAAGAAAACCCTTTTACTTCATGCTGTGATGTTCTGCTTCCATTCAGTGCTGGTTACACATTGCATTTACACACTTGTCCTTGCATAAGTGCGTGTGCGGCAATACATACTGCAGTGCTTGATCAGTATGTCACAATGTGGGATTGTCAAAGAAAGGAGTTCTTCTGCTGTGCATGGAAGATAAGTGAGATCTATTTTGTGCACACTCTACCGGTCGGAGGATTATCCCAGTTAGCCTATGCGCATAAATTATTAATAATTTCAAAGTACCTTGGTTATGCTTAGTTTGGAGAATGGTGTTTTAATAAAGTCACATCATGCTGCAGTGATGTGTGCCTTTCCTACTTTTAGTGAAACAATTAGTTATCAGTACGCACGCTTCTGTGGTAGCGATTCACTGGAGTCCACTCAAAAACACTGATAACTCTAATCTTATCTCTTTTCCCTGCCAATGATTTGTTCCTTTCGCCCTCTTGGTGCTCCGATGGATCTTCTTTAGTGTTAAGAGTGGTTGGATATAAAGGGTCCCAAAAGTCGTCCCAACAGTCATCTAATGAGGACCAGGAATTGGATAATTGACCTACAAACCAGAAATCAGACTCATATAGATTACTCTCAAGACAATACTATAAAGATAAAAGATTATCATGGCAAGCCCAAATCTTCTGTAGAAACCCAGATGAGCCAAAATCATCCACACTAAGGGCTCGATTACGAGAATGATGGCTGGCGGCGGGACAGCCGCACCACCAAACCTGCATGAGAACCACCCGCCGTATTATGACTTTTTTAGTGAGTGGCAGTTGATTCTTTGACATTCCCACAGCAGTGCCTATTTATTAGGCACCGCAATGGGAACATCAAAGGAAGTTCCACCACAGCATGGACTGTGAAGTCCATGCCCTGCTGGAACTGGGGGTGCATGCACACAGGGGGGGGGGCACTTGTTGGCATTGTGGTCCCGCCAAATATACTAATGCCTCTTGACTACTGTGCCACCTCCAGAGAATGACAGTCCCTTGCAGAGTCGGTGGTCCCAGGGCAGCATAACTGGCAAGAACGTAATGTGATGGTTAGAAGACCGCCACCGCACCATTAGTCTGGCAGTCCGAGGACCGACAGACTCATAATTAGGCCCTTAGAGCTCACTTAAAGGTATACACAATTATTATTCTGTATACCTGTAAGTGAGCATTATTATTTTATGTTGTGAGATCTCACTAATATGATATCCTTTGGTCATTAGTAATCCCAAATTAGGAAAGGCACATTCACTTGAATAGAAACAATCATAATAGATGAGTTGATATGGTAAGTTGGTTTAGTTTAGCAATATTTATGCAAATGAGTGCAACAGTAAATCAGATTATAAGACAAATTGGACAAATTCTAATAGGACATTAAAAAATAAAGATACCAAAGGTCAAGAGTTTAGGAAGGGACATGAAACATGCCAGCTCAAGTAGTCTCCCCAGACGGAAGAGACCACTAAGCGCGCACAGCATTTGCCCAAGTTCAGGCAGGAAGCCAGCTATGTCCGCATCTGGCAAGTTAGGATTGCCAAGGAAAGTTCCGCAAAGTATTCCTTAAGTAAGGAATTTGCCAGCAGTCCATCCATCACCATCAAGAGCGCTAACTAGCCAGCCAGCTGCCCCAGTGCCAACCACAACTCCAATGTCAGCCAGCACTTGTCAGTTAAATCAGGCAATATGATATTCTTAAAGTTCCAAGGGTGCCACCTCCTTGAATCACCTCATCTGGTCAGACCACTCAGTCCATTAGTCAGTTAGGATGGGTGTCAGGTAACGTAAAGAAGACACACATTGTAGACAAATAGTTGGGACAATTACGCAGTCTTTAAGCATTTCACTATGTGAAACGTTAGAACAATGCTCCTTCAGCAAGAGCACATCAGCAAGTACAAGAGGACAGTTTCCCAGGCAGCTGTTCAGCATTGTATCAGAAATTGTAGCAAAGTATCTTGTATAATACATAAGTACTTAGGAGAGAAAAGCCTGTTGCATGTTATTGGTTATACTGAGGAATTCTCTCACAAATAGTATGATTCAGCAAGTCAAGAGGTTTCACGTATGCAGTCAGGCCTATATTAAATTAATCTAACATAACATATAATATATAGAATTATTAAGCATACATTTGTAGGAAATACAAAGATGTCATGATTCTAGTATAACTCTAATGTACTTGAAATCGTTTAGTATGGTTATAAACAACACCTGTCAATATTGTAGATTTCTGGTTTTCAAACGTACCAACATGTAAATACATTTAAAATGCTACTGTATTAAATTCGTTTTAGGTGTATAGCATTAGCACATCATGAAATACAATCTATGAAAGTTTCACAAATGCCACAATAGTTAGGAATGTGCAGCACCTATTTTCCTTTGTCATTTTGGTGCGCACATTTACACACACAAAGAAATAAGTTTAATGAATGCTGTCATCATAATCAGGTTAATTCTTAACATTTGATTGATTCTTCAATAGTTAAATGTCATCATAAATGATAAAGAATAATTCGAGTTAAACTCTAGAATATAAAGGTTCTCTTGTAATGTTTTCTCGAATGTGTATTTGGTGCACGTTTATTAATTTTCTCTCAGAGAGAGTCATGATCAGATTTCTCATATCACCAAAAGTTTAAATGCAATATCCTCTCCAACACTTACAATTCTCAGAACTCATTGCCAGGTTTTGTAGCATAGTACCAGCTTCCAATAATCACATAAGGTGGATACATTTTCACACGTTTAATTAGAAAGATGCTTGCAGTCTAGTACAGTCCTTCAACCTCCACTTCTCAACAACCACCTCTTCTTCTGCCTTCCAAGAATATAGAACATAGGGGCATATTATCAAGGGGGTTTATCTCTGCTTTTTTGGCTTTAAAAGCCAAGAAAGCAGAGATAAAATGATCTCCCTATTACCTAGCTGTCGCTAACACCAGTTAGCGACAGCTAGTAGGAGATAGCGACCATCTTGGGCCCCACTTTGCATGTCAGTGATATTTATCACTAATGACATGCAAAGTGGGCGTGCCAAGATGTTAGCGACTGGAAACAGTCGCTAACATCGCTATCTCCTATTACCAACTTTTGGAGATATTCGCGCTAAGCGCGAATATCTCCAAAAGCTAACACCTGCCCTGAGCAGTTCTAAGCCATGTTATCCAATGGGAGGTGGATAACATGGCTAAAAGCATTAGCTCGGTAATGCATGAATATCGCTGACTTTTCAGCGATATTCATGCATTGCGGCCCTTTTTTATCGCATTTGCGATAAACCTTGGTAATACCAAGGTTTATCTGCGGTAAAAATCGCCGCACCTCAGCGGTAACATTTTGTCTCTAACCAAGCAATAGCGATAATTATCGCTATTGCTTGGTAATATGCCCAATAGAGCGCCAGAATGGAACAGGCTATCGTGAATGATAGAACCAGGGTGAAGCAAACAAAAGTGTGAATATACCCTTAAACACATGTACAGAAAATCAAACAAAAGTTAACTATACCACTGCACACTCCCTCTCTAAAATATAAATTCGTATTTTTAAAGCACAAACTACTCACCCTAACGGGTCTCAAGGCGCTGTCGTGAAAATTAAGTGAGCTATTACCCAGAGTCACATGGTGCTGAGCTGAGCTGCCGCCAGAGCCTGGGGATCAAACCATGAACCCTGTGGTCCAAAGTCAGCTGTCCTGGCCGCTGCACCACACCTCTCCACTTGTCTCTTCTTGTAATCTCCACTATGCCTGCAACATAATTCCTGGGAATATGTAAGTGGCAGCCCTTGGCCTTGGCTAACAGTCCTGTTTTCTGCTGGCTTGTCCTGTATTTGTGGGGTCAGTTTCATTTCCAGCAGTGAGCTGGTGTGGGATGCCAAAAGTCCCACATGTTGCCACTTTCAGGACAAGCAAGGCAAATGATAATCAAGAGGATTTAAGCTATCCGATGGGACACCAAGAACTGTCTGGCAGGGTGTCACTTTCTTGTTTTCCTACTTGGATGGAGAAGTTGGAGAACGGCATTGGTAGTGCACAATCCAGTTCCAGGAATTCCATCACCTTTACAGATGCTGGTATGGTAAGTGAGCACCTACATTGTTAAACAGCACTGAATGTGTGAATGAAATAGTATTTATTTATTCAATTCTGCCTGATTAAAAGTACCCACATATTGTCAGACTGAGGAACAGAAAGAGTATGATTTGCTCACTTTCAAACATGTTGCTAAAGTAGGAGGCCTAATACTGCAGTACTACTTGCTGGAAAGAACATAACTTTACTTCTATATTACATTGTGTTGTCTAGTCCACCAAACAGGGTATTGTCTAGCTTCTTAGCCACCCCATACACACTGAGGTAATATACAGTCCAGTTTTTAAAGCATATGCATTAAATATGAGCGCTTAAACAAAGAAGCCCCGAGCGCGGGGCACACCGTGCTGCGGGGGAGCGTCCAGGGACAAGGGGGTCTCCCGGGCGCTCCCCGCCTCTTTATTCCCAAGGGGCCAGGCGGAGTAGGGACGCCCCTCCGCCCCGCCCCTCCAGTAGCCCGCCCCCCCTAACCCGGACATCCTCCACTGGTATCCGGGTCAGGGAGGCCGCCGGCCAATCGGTGGTGGGTCGCGCCCAAGGGCCCGCCCCCACCACCGAGAGGCACACAGAGGGGAAGGGGGGAAGCGGTCGCCGCGCCGCCATGCGTGCGGGGGGGCCGAGGGCCCCCCCTTTTCAAAAGCTTTGAAAACAATGAGCTTTAGAATAAGTTCAAAAAGTGCATGCCCAGTGTCACAAAATATGTCCAAGTGGGGAGGCAGAGATTAAAAGCCACTGGTCTTATTTTGAGTTGACTTAATAATCTATCCAAATCGTGGTGATTGTCCCATACTCTGTCTAACAAGTACATTATATCCTACAGTGGCAGGGGTGGGGAGGGGGACGTTGACAGAAGACAGGATAGGGAAAATAAAATAATTAAAAAAATATAAAACCACTTACCTTGCTCTCTCATCGTATGTGGACTCCCCCCCCGCTCAGCCCACTACTCTTAACTGTACCAGTCGCGCCTGAGTTTAAGAGATTTGTGCTGAAATGCCGCATGATATAGTTATCGCTTACTTAAGGTATGGAACCCCAAAAGTGCACCCCACAATACACCCTTGCACCCTAACAGACATCTTGAAGCACAAAGTGTCTCTGTAAGCGCAGTGTCCTTCGAAGTGCTAATGGACAATTGGTTACCCTAGTTCAACAAATGGCCTCCAATAACTCAAGCCCCCTGCGGAAATGCAGATGAAATTATTGGGCAGTCCCTCCATGAAAGTGATAGCAGTACACCCCAGTAGAGTGAAACACATGACCATGTCCTTTGACACACCTTTCCCATTAAGACTAAGATAAAACTTAGAGACCGTTTATCTATCCACTCATTCATTGTCTTTAGGTATTTACTAGTCGAGGGAGCTTGTATACGCTCACTGTAGATCACTTCCTCTATTGAAGTCCCCTCAGCAAAGGCTCACTCAACTAATGCAAAGAAGAAAGTCGTAATTGAACCTTTGACGGAGATCATTATGTAAAAGTTATTTTGAAACAATTTTCATTTACCCAATGTAGTGCCTTCATCAGTGTGTCTTTTTGTACTCATGCTAAATCGTATAGAATTTCATAGAAATCAGACATGAAGCTGTGCAAATGTGCGATTTGCTCCTTTTTGGGCTTTCACGAACGCTTTTTATTTAGAAATTCTATATGCTGCACTTTTGTAGTTGGTACAATTTTAGTTTATGCATACAATATAAGCCACATTTGCACACTTCTTATTAATTGCCCTACAGCTTATGTGTGTGAGAGGAATATTTGTATATTTATTGCAAAATACCGAAACACGTATTGCTATTTGACTGTTAAGAAATTAATCATTTTCTGTTCTAGCGATTAAAGCCAGATGATGCAGAGAAGACATGATGGCAAAATAATAGAAAATAAAACTTGAAAACAAATATACCTAGCTACGTGACATATTAATGACTGAAATATAAATCATATATTTTTGTGCCTGGGCGTGACAGAGCAAGGGGGCTAGCAAGTGCCTAGATAAAAAAAATAACCATTGAATGCAAACATGTTCCTTTCAATCACTTCCATGTTCATGGAATGTACAAAGGGTCTTTTTATTTTGCTGTACCGGTCACAACGTTCCAATTCACTGCCTCTGTGTGCTTTTTTCAGACTGAAGTCGGCAGTGACATCTTTAAAGATCTCAAAGTAATCTGCTTATCATTTATTTATTCCTCATTCGACTAGCTGGGCATTCGTGAAGCATCATTTGCATTTTTCATGTCTTTTATAGGTTGCTTTGTGGGTGTAATATAAGGCAGCAAAATATTTAAAAGGGGAGAAATAGGCGTCATTGTAAAAGAGTTGCATATTTAAATCTATCTGGAACAAAACTTAATTTTAATAACTTGCTTTCAGTTTTTACCGAGAAGTAGTTTTCACATACAATGTCATAAAATGTAAATGTACTTACTTTAAAGTTCTTAACTTTTCACAAGTTCAATAACAAAATAGACGTATTTGTGAAGCTTGTCTGAAGATTGCAAACCTTGGTAAGGCTATGTTTAGCAATAGTGGGGTTTTTGAAAGAGACTCACTGAGGGTCCCATTTAAAAAAAAAAAGTAAGAAAAGAAGTTTGATCCTGTAGATTGTTTTTCTGTGTTTGGAGTAAATCCCTAACTTGGGTAAATCCTAAATGGATTTCCAGTTGTATTGTTTCCAAGTCAAGAGCTATTGTTTTGCTTGGTTTCAATCAAAGGATTGTGATGTGCAAAAATCAGTTTTTTCGACACTCAGCAATGTCCATGTAAACATGTTCGAGTGCCTCATTTAGAAAGAACCCCAGATTGATTAGATGCGATTCATCAAGTGTTGGCTTGGTATTTCTCATTGGCTCTTTGTGGACGTCCTTGTCTCAGTCCTTACTTGATGAGCGATCGCGCTCCCCAGCAGGTCTTCAAACTGACCCCTTCCTTGTGTTACCAAGTTCACGCAACTAATATGGAACACAATTTCTTTCCTTGTCTTGTTTGTCCCTTATCTGTTTCCATGACACAGTCTTAGTGCCTCTCATTTCTGATTAAGTAATCCCTCCTCACTCGACCCCTTCCTGTTTTTATCCTATCTGTACAACCTATGGGTCAAGTCCCTAGCTAGTGCAGTTTTCAGAGGTAAGAGTAATTCATTTGGGTTTATTTATTGGTGAATATCATAAGTGTTTTTCCTCAGAACTCTGCAACATCGAGTTTAGGGATTCTCTTAAGACCTCTGACCAGTCGCGGCTGGCATGACTTGTGGGTGGTGAGGCAGAGGGGTCATAGAGGGGGTTTGTCTTAATTTAACTTACCTTAGGCAGGCAGCCTTCCTCCCCTCCCCTAAGCCAATCACAACGCTGTAATGGCAGCATTGTGACTGGCTGGGGCGCTGACCACACAGGCATCTATGGTGAGGCCGTTTTCTCCATGCAGGCTACATGGAAAAAATTACAGTTTGCTCATGACTGGTTTGGTCGGTCCCAGTGGGTCGACCAAAGAGTCGTTACATTGGGCTAGCCACTCCTTCCCTGCCCTGTTGCAGGACAGCCCAGATGCCCGCCCCCAACCAAACCCTTCTGCTCTTTCGCAGTGCGAGACGCAGTAACATAAAAAGGTATACCATTCTATGTTACTGCTTCTCGCACTGCAGGAAAGCAGGTGGGGCCACACTCCTTCACCCAGATGGAGGAGCCGCTCCTTCCTCTGATGTTGTCTAAGACAGCTATGCTCAGGGAGGGAGTCTCACAGTGTAGGCACCTCCTGGCAACCACTAGATGAGAAAAGAAGGCATTGTTCAAGGGCCAGGAATACTGTGTTCTTTCCCCGACATTTGCAGTCTTGTATGATGAGTAGGCTGCGGTAAACATTTCATTTGTTCATGAATCTGTGTCAGTGCTCAACGATTTTCTCATATGCCTTCCAATACCACATGCCAAATGTTACAGTTGCCAAATACCAAATCACTCTAGTCTTGATTTCACCTCATGCCTCTTTCACCCACTTGCATAATGTGCTGTCTTTCATCATGTTCTTGCAGCTACATACTTTGTCACTGTTTTTCGTCTTTCTTATCTTCCTTCTTTGCCTCTTTGCTGCTTTACTCTTTCTTGTTCTGGGACATAATTTGATATTGAAAATAAGTCTCAGTCCCCAAAAAGAATGATGGTGGGCCGGCAAGCAACCACTGGCTCAAATTAAGCACTGGGTGTGACATTTTGCATGTTGCTAAGCAGCATTTGAATTAATGCTATAAAATTGTTGATCAACAGTAGGAAATCTCAATAAACTCCAGGGAATCTGGGAGATAATATGAGTATCAGTAAAGAAAGGACGTTTTTTTTATTTTTTACAGGAACCCGATTAAAGTGTATAAATTATAATTTTTTTAAACTTGAAATAGTTTAAAGATTAATTCTTTTGGTAGTAAAAGACAGAAAAAGACGGAATGCCTTGATGCTCAAGTTAGCAAAAATATTTATAAAATTAAATTTCAGGTACATGCGAAAAAGGATTGTTAGGCGTACATAACAAACGAGAAACCCAAACAGCGCGCACTAATGGACATACCATAAAAACAGACAATAGAATAATATACAGACAAAAAGTGTGTTTCATGAAAATAAATTTGCCATCTACAAAATAGACTCTTACACTAAAAAGACAATGCAGTTGTACAAATGTGAATGGAATAGTACTTATAATGATTATTAAGATTATTGTTGATGTTTTAGTTTCTTAAAGCCGTCTGTACGTGATACAATCCTCAGGATATGAAGGACATTCTCATCTGGTTGTTACTCTATTAAATGATTGTGTAAGAAAGTCATCACGTCTAGCCAACTGCTTGTGTGTTAAAGATGGACCAGAGATAAATGTGCCTATGATCCACAAATGAACTTAGTATCCAGAAACAATCTGAAAACCCACATGTGGAGGAACTACATCATGACAGTAAGGTAACCTCAACCAATTCATGTGAATTGTAGCACATCCAAGAAGGAAAGCCAAATAGGCAATGCTCACAAGTTCAGAATTACCAGCAACACAGCTATGGCTTCTAGAGAAAGGATTGTCAGCTGTGCAAGGAGACCAACTACGTAGCAACAGCTATAAAATCAGCATTTTCTGAGGTTTAGTGTTCAGAATTAAGCCCCAGAAAGGCATGGAGAAGTTTAAGAATGGTAACTAGAGGGCATCATAGACATAGCAGTTTATCAAATTTTATAAACTGCTCATAACCAGGGAGACTTGTTATCAAAATAGGGTAAATAGAGGAATACAGGTCCAGCAGACATCCTCCCTCTTATAGTAATATCAATCAGGTGGAATGCTTCATTATGGGGCTGCGTTCCTCACTGTGCTCCGATCGGGCTGGGGCAGCCCGATGGGCCTTGATAGAGTGTTTTTAATAAAGCCTCGGAGTCTGAGGTGTTAGACCCTTTGAATGTGCAGTAGATTGGCCAATAGGTGAAAGCAAGAACAGATACAAAAATTAACTAAATAACCCCCTTTAAAAAGTTTTAATTGTTGGGGGCCTTTGTTAAGATTAAAAACAATGGGACTCCCTTGAAAATGATGTTACAGGGGATCACATGGGATAGGTCAATATGTGTCTTGCCTTATATAGTCCCTTACAGGATCAGTAGCAATTTATCAGGACCAATGCTATTTTGCCTAAGCTATGCAGAGGTGTCTTACTCAGATAAATTAGAAATGCCCAATCTGAAAGACCCAACATCTGTGTCAATAGAGTTTGTCAAAGTGTCATAATTTGCAGTATCCATATTCAGAAAACCAGTCATAAAGCCTGTATGACCCGACACCTAGGGTGAAACAGACCTCCTGGGAATTCAAGACTTGAGGACATAGAGAAGATCTGTTGCATGCTTCATTGTATCCCTGCCTTTGGCCTTCCCATATACAAGGTTCTGAAGAACCTTGGGAGAAACATGGGCGCAGATCCCAGGAGATGCTCACGTAAGAAAATATATTCAAGAATCAGTTTAAGAAAAGATTATACCACATAAAGACTAATCTGGATATACAATCTCCATCTACATCTCAAGATATTGCCCTTATTTTAAAAATACCAGCCTCTTGATCACCAGGTATTGTTACTGCATCCAGATATCAAAATAATTACACAGAGTCCTGGGACTTTCTAGGACTTTCAAGTTGACCAATATTTGGCCTGAAAATCACATCAAAACGGCTGACATTAGACTACTCATTACATAAATACCCTTTCTGTTGATACCACAGCCCTTGTAAATTTCTCCAGAAAATTGGGGAAGAGGCCCCCTTTGGAGCTCGTACAAATTGATAAAGCCAAATGTTTAACAGTTGCAACATACGGGGTGGGTGTGTGGGGGGAGGTAAATACGGACGCATTACAAGCAGTTGAAAATACCTTTTCATGTCACATGGAATTAGGTCTCTCTCATCTGGCCGACATAGTGAAATTACAGCCACTTCTCCTGTGGCATCGTATCTGGTCTTCAGATAAAACTGCCTTTTCACAGGGGATCATTTTAGACTGTATTGCCTTGGAGAATGTACACAAAATTGGATGGTTATCTTATATAAAAAGCTTCCTATATGACCTAGGGTTGGAGATATACTATCACGCACCACAACAATTCAGGAGTTATCTAGGAAGGCTTTTCAGGCGCAGTGTCTTATCCATCTTGAAGAGCTGCGACTGACTAAAGAGGTCACTAAACCATCCATAACTCATAGTTTGGCTGTTCAAACTTCTTTCTACATTCAGCCTTATTTAACTTATGATTTTACCACCTTTGAGAGATTCCTTTTGACTCGGTTCAGGTTAAATTTTTTTCATCGTCTGGTTGCCTTGCCAACGAGAAATAACTGGGCCAATGTTCTACCATCTTGCCCATGTGATGATATTGTTATTGTTATGTTAGATTTATATTGCGCCAAATCACCTACAGGTCTCTAGGTGCTCGGAAATCGATGGAATTTATACAATAACTTCATGCAATAGAAAGAGGTAGTGCAGCAGCCAACTTACATTGTACCCAGAACCTTTCCAAACAGCAATGTTTTTACGGACTTTCTGAACCGCAGGAGATTCACTTCTCTGCGTAGCCCCTCAGGCAGTTTATTCCATAGCTGAGGGACCAACACTGAGAAGGCTCTCCCTCCCTTGGTTACCAGTTTGTACCGAGGGCAGACCAGCAACTGAGAATCAGAAGATCTGAGTGTTCTTTTTGGGCTATACACTTTCAGACGTCTCTGATATAAACAGGTGCATGGCCATAAATTGCCTTATGGGCCGTGCATAGACTCTTAAACTCTACCCTCTCTTTTATGGGGAGCCAATGCAGGCTCTGTAGTAGGGGAGAAGCCTTGGTCCTTCTGGGGAGTCTAAAAATCAGTCGCGCCGCGTCGTTCATCACAACCTGCAGTCTATTAGTCAGAGTTTTGGGGAGGCCTAGATAAAGGGCATTCCCATAATCTATTCTTGAGATAATTGTCGCCGCTACAATTGTTCGCAACATGGACTGAGAAAGAACGGGGGCTAGCTTGCGTAACTGCCTGATGATATTCGTGCAGCTTCCAACAACAGAGGAGATTTGGCTGCCCATTGACAAGTCACAGTCCAGCTTAATCCCCAAGCTCTTTACATTTGCGCTCGGCTTCGGAGTTGGCCCTAACTCCTGTGGCCAGTAGAGATCACTCCAAGGTGAGGTGGTAGATGGAATTACCAATACCTCGGTCTTGTCCGGATTGATCTTCAGCAGATTTCCAGTCATCCACCCAACGTATACCTCAAGATATTCTGCGCTTGGGACTGCGCGGCCTCTGTGTTATCGATACTCAGCACAAGCTAAGAATCATCAGCGTAGTTGAAAACTATGCAGCCCATATTGGCCAGAGATGCAATCAGAGGTTGTAGGTAAAGATTAAACAGTAGTGGGGACAATGCAGAGCCCTGTGGCACCCCACACTCTAAGGTCCCCATGTCTGATATCAAATCCCCCAGTTGTATCCTCTGTGTCCTTCCCAAAAGAAAGGATTGCAGCCAATTAAAAGCCAAGCCTTTGACCCCAAAGTCGTCCAGTCTTTCCAGGAGCAGGGCATGGCTGATATCTCTACTCAGACAACCATACATACTATCGTGTTCTGCAAATTCTATAGTGAACATCGAAAGATATGGCTTACCCCAATATTAAAACTAATGGGTATTAGAAGATGTCGTCCTGCATTGCTTTCCCTACAGTTTTTGGATGAGGAATGGATTGCAAAGTATATTGTTAAATTCTTGAAGTGCATCGTTCGACATAGACCTAACTTAGACTGAACGAATTCAATATTCACATGTGTCAATTCTTATTAGGTATGTATGTGTTAATGACAAAAGATGCTTTAGAACACAGTACCATACATATAGTATGAACTATTAACAATTTTAGCCTAATCTTTTTAAATAATTATAATATCAGTCTTATTTAATAGAATGTGGAAATGTATATAACTTTTTAACTGTGCTTTCATGGTTTTGTACATGGAAAAAAAAAAGAATAAAGAAACATTTGATTTGATTGGCCAATAGGTGAAAGCAAGAACAGATACAAAAATTAACTGAAAACCCCCCCTTTAAAAAGTTTTAATTGTTGGGGGCATTTGTTAAGATTAAAAACAATGGGACTCCCTTGAAAATGATGTTACAGGGGATCACATGGGATAGGTCAATATGTGTCTTGCCTTATATAGTCCCTTACAGGATCAGTGGCAATTTATCAGGACCAATGCTATTTTGCCTAAGCTATGCAGAGGTGTCTTACTCAGATAAATTAGAAATGCCCAATCTGAAAGACCCAACATCTGTGTCAATAGTGTTGGTCAAAGTGTCATAATTTGCAGTATCCATATTCAGAAAAGCAGTCATTAAGCCCTGTATGACCCGGCACCTAGGGTGAAACATACCCCCTGGGAATTCAAGACTTGAGGACATAGAGAAGATCTGTTGCATGCTTCATTGTATCCCTGCCTTTGGCCTTCCCGTATACAAGGTTCTGAAGAACCTTGGGAGAAACATGTGAGCAGATCCCGGAAGATGCTCACGTAAGAAAATATATTCAAGAAGCAGTTTAAGAAAAGAGTATGCCACATAAAGACTAATCTGGATATACAATCTCCATCTACATCTCAAGATATTGCCCTTATTTTAAAAATACCAGCCTCTTGATCACCAGGTATTGTTACTGCATCCGATATTAAAATAATTACACAGAGTCCTGGGACTTTCTAGGACTTTCAAGTTGACCAATATTTGGCCTGAAAATCACATCAAAACGGCTGACATTAGACTACTCATTACATAAATACCCTTTCTGTTGATATCTGCAGTGCACCAAGCACTTGAAGCACACAAAGATAAACTGTCAGCAGTTTCAGAATTCAACTGTTTAGAATCAAAACTCATGATTGAACAATTTATCAAGAAAGGAATTTCCCGAATTTATAGATCACTTATGGTAAATACCCCTGTCTCGTTGAGACAACTCTGCACTAAATGGGAACAAGACCTAGGCCCTCTAGAACAAGCAGAGTTGACTGATGCCAAGATGGCTGCCCACACACAATCTCGTCCGCATTTGCCATGCACAACTGAAATTCATTCATAAAATATTTGTTACTCCTAAAAGACCCAGGGAGATGAGACATGGTTGTTACCCAAACTGTCTTAGATGTGTAGATCAGATATCTGAACCTTTTTCCATGTAACATGGGGATACTTCATAATCACTCCATATTGGTTCGTGGTACAACAGAAACTTAATGCACATGGCAGACAGACATGTGGGACCCAGATTGGCACTACTGGAGATAATGAAAGAATGGGAAGGTCCGAGATTAATATGCCTGCTATTAGGAATAGATGTGAAAACTTCAAAGGGACACACTGCAAAGAACTAGAGCATGCATAAAGCACCACCCTTGACTGATTGGATTTGCGGCATGGACTATTGTAGTAAGGCAGACAAATCCATGTATAAAGTCCATGGTTGCCCAACAAACACAAGAACATATGGGCCTGTGGTGTGCATACTTTAGAGGCGTTCTGCTGAACTGTCGCTAACGCAGTATAAACATGAGCTTCAGGTACAATCAGGGGTCTTGCATGTGATGTGAAGATGCTACTATTTCAATTTTGTATATTCATTAAAACAACAAAATCTGTTACAAACAAATACTCTGAAGGATTTGGCAGATATTGATCCCTCTAAGTTTCCCTGAGTGTTGGCCAGGATAAATCAACTGGAAGAATTTTAGAATAAATTCCCTTCTGTTTTTAAAGTAGATACATTGATGGCTAATATGATGCATCAGTTTCAGTGGTGCCTGAGGATTCTCAGCCCATGGCTCAGATTGATAAAAAAGGATTAGAGAGCTTTAATTTACATCGTTCAGTATATGCTACAAATATAACTCAATAATTAGTGAGAGTCTTTCAGGTATTATTCAATGCATTTCAGCGGATGTATGACGTTACAACGCATGCCATTACGACGCAGGTTTTACAACGCAAGTCGTTACAACGACTTGCATTGGGGGGCACTAGATAGTGAATAGTTTAATTTACTATTCCAACTCCAGTCCCCATGGATAGTAGGGAAGGTGTTGGATAGTAATTAAACTATTCCCTATCCTAGAGCGCCCTCCAGCCAATTCGTTGTAATGACTTGCGTTGTAAAAGTTGCGTCGTAATGGTAGTGCGTTGTAAAAGTTGCGTTGTAAAGGATGTTTCCCATTTCAGCAAGGAAAGGATAGTGTTCATATTTTAGTGAATATGGAGCAGCATGCCAATGTTATCTAAGCTCATTTTTGATAATGTATGTTCAGCAATATTGGTAACCCATGCAGCAACATGAACTTGCTTCATCCTTTGAAAATGGACATTCCTCGGAAGAACCAGCTGGTGCGCCTTCCATTCACTGGTAAACATCTATTTTCGTGCCCAGCTGGGTGAGATGGTCCACAAAGCATAGGATAATAGGAAGGCATTATTTTCTTTCCATCACCAGTTGAGGATAGGGCGATTATTAGCTAGGTATTCTGCTTCATTTCCAATTAATTTACGCTTCTGAGGAAGGGTTTGTGGTAGCCAGCCCTACCTTCTGCTTTAAAATCGTATCTATAGTCATAACAATGCCAGTAATCAAGACAGACCAATGGGGGTACCTTATAAAGTTCTTCGCAAATCAATGGTACTACACAATAACGGACTGTAACTCAAAACAAAATATTTTGAGCAATTACCTTAGATCCCTCTCCCTAACGATCAAGAGAAGTTGAGATTCCTCTTTAGGTCTGCATTCAATCACAGAAACAATAGCAGTGGGGCAAGTCCTGATCGGTGAACAGTGACCAGGACTTTATTCAGTCCTGTTCTTGGCAACAAAAAAAATTGGGGAAATAGAGACTGATCTTAAATCTTCAGTTGCTAAACAAGTTTATAAATGTCAAGACAATCGGGATGGTAATGTTACAATCATTGATCCATCTGTTTAGAGTCACAGGAGCTTTGTTCCATGGTGCAAATGGGGAAATCTTCCTTCCTCCCTTTTAGGATGGGAATGTCTCCTGCAGAATTTCTGGACATGGGTTACGGCCCAGAATGAACTGCATGAAAGTTTCTGTCCAGTTTAGCATTTTCTTTTCATCTCAGGACACACAGCAATTGTGTGTGTACACAGAGAGCCACAATAGTCAATTACTTTAAAAGATATCTAGAGGAATGAGCAGGCATGCTTTCTGTAGAAAGTGGGACTTCTTTCCCATCACTATGATAAGATATTGACAGTGATACCAGCATCAGTTGTTATTAGTTTGACTGTCTTTTTCACCATGTAATTTGTCTGCACAGTTCGATACTTCTGGGTTCTATACTACATCCTTATATATGTGAGCGTAGTGTGTATGTGTTTACATGCATGTATGTGTATGACAGAAATGTGCATAGAATATGTATGCCATGTCAGCCTATGGACACTGCAGAATCCATGTTGATGCCATTTTGTGGGTTCTAATTAAAAATAGTAAATAAAACCCCTTCCAGATGGGCTATATAAATTGCAGAACCCTAACTCAGAGCTAGCATTTTAGTATGTAATGAACTCACCGAGGGTGGCAGGACCGTGGACAGCAATTGGCTTTGTAGTGCAAGAGTGTTCCTTGGAGATTTCCTGCCTTTAGTCCCCCCAGAGGTGCTACAGACAGATGCTAGCTGATTGACAACTATTGAGGGGCAACCCCTCCATTGTGTAACAGTGTTTTTGGAAGCCCTGGGAGAGAGCTTCCTAAGCCCACCCTTTGTTCTGCTGTCAGCTGAGAAATTTGAACTGTGCCTGATTTGGCTGGAACCAAGAAACCAAATGGTGGAACTCTCTGGAAATGTTATGGTGCAGAGATTAGGAATCTGGAAACTATGTCTGGAAGTACTCCATAAACAGCAGCTTGAGCTTCCATGCAGTGTTCCTGGACTTCTCATGGAAAAGAGAGGTTGCACCCACTGGGTACATCAGGATGTCTGTGATCCAGGTCTGGAACCACCTAACAGTGTCACTTTACCAAGGACACTGCAACCTATTGTTTAGTTTCTGTATTGAAAAGGGGACTGTTTAACTGAGAGGGGTCATTAGTGGTGTCTCTGCAAAGCATCTGCCCAAGGGAGAAACCCACAGGTAGCTGCCTGCACGGAGGCTGGCCTGTGATCTGTGTTGTGAAGTGCCTGAGGGGCTACCTAAGAAGGAGACTGCCTGAAGAGCCTGAGGTGTGCAGAGGTTGTGCAAGTATGATGGTTGACCATGGAAGAACTATGCCGGTGAATTTGTTCCCCATTGGGTACAGTACCTCCGAAGAACGGAAGCTTAGATTTTTGAGACTACTCTCAGCATGATTGGCCATGCCGCTGACATTACTGTGCACCAACGAGGCTGGGCCATTTCATTCTGTACCTGCTTTTGCTGACAATATTGTGGTGACCCAGTGCAGCTTAGCCACTTCATTGTGTACCTGCCTTTGCTATTGACATCGCCGTGCCCCAAGCAGCTGTGCCACTTCATTGTATGACTATCCATACTGCTGACATTGTTCAGACCGAGCCCAGGGATGCCACATCATCGTGTGAGTGCCTATGGGAGGGGGAGAAACTCACCTCACCATGACCCAGTGTGGAGAGCCCACTCCGAAAAGAGGCCCATAAAGACAAGGATGAGCACAGTTGGAGACTGAACTACTTCTGCAGCCCAAATAAAGCTGTAACGGATCCCCTCGTGGAGCCTGCTGAATAAGGGGAGGGGAGGATACAACTTTATGAACTTTGATACCAAAGACTAGCCCAATTGTCACTGACTTGGGAGGAGAGATAGCCTAACCACCTGCCATATTAACATGAAACTCAAAACTTTTATTCCCCATTCTTGTGCTACACACTCTTCAGTGACTACAACACACCACAGAGTAGTGACGCTAATATAAGTAGCCTTTTGTACTGTAGTTTGCCTGTTCAACCGTAGGATACTGTAGTATTGAATTATTGTAGGAATAAAAACATTTTATTTTATCAAGTTCAAGTATTGCCTAGACACTATAATTGTTTATGGATTAATTAGTGCATTAAGTAAGCCTTGAAGTGCTCGACTACATCACCTATTGAAAGTCATGTGCTAAAGGTGCAAACTTGGTGCACGACTTGCAGGGCCATACTAGGTAAGACCCGGGTTACCAGTCGCAAATGTCCAGAATCCCCACAGTTGTGGCCTAGTAGCCCATGTATGTCTAAGATCCACAAATTGGGTCTGACACTCTCATATAATCTTTAAAGCTTTTAGATGAAGAACTTTCTGATGAGATATGAATAAAGTCTACAGATCACAAGTTCAAAGTCTGGCAAATGTGGCACAGTGTAATTCCTTCCAAAGTCAATTAATTGAGTACAATTGAACTGAGATTGGTAATGTGGGAAAAACAGCCAATCTTTAACGAATGACAAGGCTGTTCGGCGCAGGACGCCTTTAATCCCAATATCGATATTTACCGAATAAAGAGACAGGCGCTGGAAAACTGGAAAGCAAGAACTGGTTTATTGCTTCAGTAGAGAACACAACAGGCCTGACACAATCAATGTCTTCAGGAGGTGTTCTAACAACTTCTCTGCTGTCCCACATTACATACAGTTTTACAGTAAGTTTATTGGTGATCAAACATCCTAAGAATTCCCGCCCCCAGCAGGTGCTCACAGAGTCCCAAAGGTTGGTAGTCCCCCACCCGGATCTGGATTGGTGATTGGTATCACAAGCCGGACATTCCAACGGGGACTGTAAATGCGTGGGATCGGTCAGATCTAAGAGTTATGTAGATGATAAGATCGTGCATCTCTGTGTGTGCAACACGTCCCGCAGTGTGGGGGCCATAAAGTACGTCCGCAAGGCTTGGTGTACAGCCTGGGACCGGATCGAGTGGCCAGGTGCAGTTGGGGGTTATCAGAAGGGCCTGCTCGAGTGGGGAGGATGAAAGGACAAACGTGTTTAGGGCGGAAAGTGGCTCCGGGGTTTTCTCACGAGGACAAGAGTTTATGACCTCCAAGCATTTGGTAATGCTGGAGCAGAGCGCCGGGGATGGTTGAGAGGTCAGAGTGAGTCATGGGTGGCTCGCAAAGCGCGAGATGGCCGCGGCACCTAAAATGGATGCCGTTTACGTGCGGTCGATGGCTCTTGTTTAAGCAAGATGGCGCCGGTGATGTTCACGTTTGTCGATTCTACTTTTAACAGTCCTACCTTTGAACATTTCCAAGACATCTTGCTAGTCTATTTCAATCCCCATAATGTCCTGTATCTCGGTATCGTGTATTACATTTATTCGAGCTGTGTGTGAGTCTAGATTTCTGGGGCATAAGGAGTTCATATATAGAGAAGACAGAGGAGGTATGCAGTGTATCCCCAGACAGCAGGCACATATTATAAATACTGGAATTAACAGGATCATCAATACTTTTCATTCCCACTCTTTTAATATCCTCCAAAACCAGCCTCCAAGTGTCCAAGTCTCTTGTCCTTGATGGATCTCTGATGAAAGTCTGTCAAATGTTCAATTGCTTTATAAACGGAAGGTGAACTATCGGGAACGAAGGTGCAAGAGCTGGCACCGATGATGCGGCATGCTCCTCCGCGGTCTGCCAGTACCACGTCTAATACAAGACGATTCTGCAAAGTCATAAGGCGGACTGCTTGAAGCTCGGCAGTGTTGGTGAGGATGCTAGCTGTCACATTCAAAGCTATCTCAACTGCCTGAGACAGATGTCGAATGGCCCGGCTGTTTGCCATCGGACCCCAAAGTGGAACAAGGCCTTTAACTGCATCAAGAAACTGGGATGCAGCCGTGTCTGCTTGGTCAGTATCTCCGGACCGTTTTTTTCTGTGATGTCCAGCAGGTGCAGTGTAGGTGGGAGGCAGAACAAAGGCAATGTAGCAAGTGCCCCCCCCCAGCCTTTAGGGAGCCAGATGTAGGCTTTAGTACCACAGATGAAGTACATGGTTGGCGATGCAAGAAATGAAGGGTGGTCGGTGGTATGTAGAGTCCTAGTGATGCGACAAGTACTGTGGCCCACGTTTTTCATCCCATGGCCTTCAATACAAACAAGACCTGAGACGTTCACCACAGATAGGGCCACAGTTGTGGTTGCAGCTGTTCTTTTCTTTAGAAAGGAGAAGGTGGGTCTGGCTGGATTATTGAACACTTGCATTTCCACTCATTCTTTTGCAGGAATGTCCATTGGGAAGGTCGCATTTGAAGTGAGAGGACACAAGGGAACAGCTGTTTTTCCAGTTTTGTTCAGCCAGAACTCGTTGTAGAATTGTTTTATTGTTCCATCAGATGTGGCATTGTCTTTGTAGCTTTCTTGTAGAGGCATTAACCAGGCAAGGCAGGACCCATGTACAGAGAAAGGTGAAGGGATGAAAGGAATGGAATGTTCAGTGGCATGTGGTAGCAGCCCACAGACCCAACAGTTCGTAGCATTTGCCACAAGATTGTGCTGGTGCAGTAGTTGGACGAAAGAGTTATTCCAGAACTCTCTGCTTCGTTCTCGGAGGCGTGGTGACAGTGACACCAGATAGTGTTCTTTTTCAGTGGTGGGTTGCACAGTGGGCATAAATGTTTGATAAGCAGGAGCACTCTCTTCGATGATCCAGACTGCTACCATTAGCAGGAGGCTTGTGAGTGATACTGCTAGGAGTGCAATTGTCTTTATACTGTGAATTTTGGCAGTCTTGGCGTCGTCGCAGTGGTTCTTCGGTCGTCCGGGATCTTCCATCATTTTCAAGGGGCTCGATGACTCACGGGACCACTTACTTCGTCTAGCGTATCTCCTGGTAGCCTTTGTAGTGTTGGCTACCGATCTGAGACTTTTGACTTAGTTAGTGGTCTGCGTGTCGACCTCAGGTTGTACCCTTTCTTGGATGGTACAGTAGGGTCGGGATACTCTGCTAGTTCAAGTGTCTCTGTCTGTGGGTAGCAGTCAAGGCTGGTCGATCTTTGGTCAGGAGCTCTTCTTGGACGCCCACTTCCTCGCTGGTCGTCAGGGTTGGTGGAATTTTCTGACAGTGGTGGGCATGCAGCCAGTTCTTCTTTCCTTCCACTCGAAGGGCAGTTCGGTGGCGATGAGGACCTGCCAGGGGCCCGTCCACCTGGGTTGCAGACTCTCCGACCTCTGGAAATTCTTTACAAGGACGAAGTCACCAGGTTTGATATCATGTCCTGGACCCCTGGACACGTCCGGAATGGCATGCAGCACCTGTTGGTGGATAATTGTTAATTCGGTGGTAAGCTTATGCAGGTAATCAGACATTAGTATGTCCGGGACATCATTAATGGTGGATGGTTTTGGTGCCGCCCAAACATTCATCGGCCTGCCAAAAACTACTTTGTAGGGTGTCAATCTGTCCTTGGTTGGGGTGGAGCGCATTGATAGCAATGCCAGTGGGAGTGCATCGGGCCATTTCAAACCAGTGGTGGCGACTATTTTTGCAAGTTTCAGTTTTAGTGTTACATTGTGTCGTTCTACTAGGCCTGCTGATTGGGGGTGAAAGACAGCATGGAATTTTTGCTTCACCCCAAGCCCTTCAGAATGCTTTGGATTACTTCCGCTACAAAATGGGGGCCATTGTCGCTCCATAAAATTCGAAAAAGGCTGTATCTAGGGAAGAATTCTTCTAACAGTACCTTAGCTGTAGCTGTGGCGGTATTGTCTCGAGTGGGGTATGCTTCCACCCATTTGCTAAATGCACAAACAATGACTAGGACGTATTTGAGACCATGGCACCTTTCTAACTGTATGTAGTCCATTTGGAGGATTTCAAAGGGTTGATCAGGGACTCCAAACCCTCCCTGTGGCACTGCTGTTCCCTTCCCTGGGTTGTGATGTAGGCACACCATGCATTGTTGTACCGAACGTTTTGCTGAGTCTGCAATCTTGCTGTTGTGCCATACTCTTGTGATTAGCTCGATCATGGGGGCAGATCCTATGTGTGCTGGTAGGTGTGCCATGGTCAGTATGGGAATCAGATATGCGTTCGGTAACAGCCATTTGTCACCGTCTTTTGTCCTCCAGCAGCCCTCTTCGTCTTTCAGTTGCACCCGTGCCCATTCTGTCAGTTCACTCTGTGTGCCTGTCATTTTTATGTCCCTTATAGTCGCCCTAGTGTCAGTCCAGGGTTCTGCTTGTGACTTGGTCACATACATGCGTGTCGTTTTCCTGTCTTGTGCTGTGGTTCAAACGGTAATGTCTGCTAGTGCATTTCCCCATCCAATGAGATCGGTAACCTTCTTATGAGCCCGGCACTTGATCACTGCTAGCTGCTTGGGGAGGAGGACTGCTTCCGTTAATGCTGAGACTAGATCTCCATGTAGGATGGGGGTGCCATGTGATGTCAGGAACCCTCTTTCCCTCCAAAGGAGCCCGAAATGGTAAACCACCCCAAAGGCATATTGGCTATTGGTGTATATGTTGACTGTCGTGCCAGCCGCTAGGATGCAAGCTCGAGTGAGGGCAATGAGCTCAGCTGCTTGGGTAGATCGTTGGGTGATGCGGGCAGTTTCTCTGATAGTTTGAGCTGTGGTTACGGCATATGCTGCTCAGGTAGTGCCCTCATGGAGTTTGAGACATGAGCCGTATACCCATAGTTCTCCGTCTGGTTCTGGAAAGGCAGTGTCTCTGAGATCGACGCTACTCTTAGTCTGTTCATCCATGAGTGCAATGCAGTCGTGTAGTGGGATCGTATTGGGGTTGCTTTCAGGAAGAGGCAGAAATGTGGCCGGATTGAGGGTGAAACATCGTTTCAGCGTAATGTGTGGTGCTAACAGGGTCAATTTGTATCCCGTCAGTCGGGCACTCGTCAAATGTTGCGTTTTGGTCTGATTCAGCAATGTGTCGACTGCATGTGGTACTAGCACTGTGATGGGGTTGGAGAGCACTATTCCCTCGCTCTGTCGAATGGAAACTGCTGCAGCTGCTACAGCGCGCAAGCAGGCGGGCAGTGCTCCAGCTACTGGGTCGAGGGTAGCGTAAAAATACGCACAGGGGCGTTGCTTGTGGCCAATTGCTTGTGTCAGGACAGATAATGCGCATCCCTCCCTTTCGTGCGTGTAGAGGGAGAATGGTTTGCAATAGTCCGGTGTTCCTAGAACGGGTGCTGAGCAAACGGCATCTCGTAATTCTTTGAGCGCAGACTGGCATTCGGTTGTCCACGGGAGTGGAAAGGGTGTGTCTTTGGCTAGGAGGGAGAGAAGGGGTTTGACAATGAGACTAAAATTCGGTAACCATTGTCGGCAGAAAGAGGTGAGGCCAATCAGTGAGCGGACTTGTTTCTGGGTTTTGGGAACTGGAGTGTCGAGAATGGTCTGGATCCTGTCTGGTGTGAGCGTTCTCCCTTCTTTTGACAAAAGGTGCCCTAAATACATCACTTGGGGTTGCGGGAGACCTTGTGACCATTCTCGGCAAGAAAGCGCAGTAATTGAATGGTGGCAGTGACTGCTATTGGAGTGGTGTCTGCTGCTAGCAAGATGTCGTCTACGTATTGTATCAGTGCTACCCCGTCTGGCAATTGTATGGCGTCCAGCTATCGTTTGAGTGCCTGACTATAGATGCATGGACTTTCTGTGTACCCCTGTGGTGCTCTACAAAATCTGAATGAGCAGGACCTTAGTGTAAATCCAAAAAGATAGCGGCTGTCATCATGAATGGGTATGGAGAAGAATGCGTTTTTAAGATCAATTACAGTAAAAACGGTGGCACTGGATTGGATGAGGGTCAGGATGGTGGTGATGTCGGACACGACTGGGTATTGGGGCACTACAATCTTGTTTACCTCCCTTAGGTCAATGATAAAGCGGTAGGCATTTCCGTCTCCCTCTCCCTACTTTTTTATGATCGGCAGAATAGGACTGTTACAAATGTTGCTCACCACTTCTTCCACCACCCCTGCCTCTACATGTCAGTGAATGATATCTGTGAGCGCTCTCTCTCCTGGCGATATTTTGTACTGCGGTATCTTTGGCAGAGTCGCGTCCTGTCATATTGTCACATGTACTGGGTCAATCATCATCTGTCCTATGCTGAGTCAGCTCCAGCCCATAAGTGTGAGGGTAAAGTGTCCAGTAGGGATGTTTCTGCTGTGGAAATGGGATACATGTGTTGGGTGGACTACCTCTCTGATGTTGGTTATTGTCATATAAGATGACTCGCACTCCGTCCGGGGAACATCGAATAGTTGCACGGAAGTGCTTCAGCAAGTCGAGGCCCATAATGGCGTCTGGGGTGTTGCAGGAGAGTAGGAATGTCGTGTCGATGACGTTATTTTCAAGATTAAAAGGGATGGGTCTGGACAAAGGGTTAGTGGAGGGCGTACCATCAAATCCTATGGAGGTCACATGTGAGCCAGACAAGGGTGCCCTTGGAATCAGTCGTTTGGATAGTGCACTACGTGTTGCTCCTGTGTCTACCAAAAATGGCGACTCTGTGCCCAGGACCTTTGCCGTAACATAAGGGCCTTGCTGATCAACATAGAGCTCGACTGGATCCCTCCCTTGCCCTTGGCTGCCCTATGCAAAGTCGTACGTGTTTTAGTAGTCCGATTGTTGATACTGGTTATGTCGGGGTCGGTCAAAAGCACTTGTCCTACCTGGCCTCTCTTCGTTAATGTCGTTAGTGTGCCCTCTTCCCCGTCCTCTACCTCTGGGCCCATTCGCTACTTTTCTCGTGCCTTTATCTCCATTTATTACTGCTAGGATCGGGCATTGGGATTTCCAGTGTTCAAACCCTTTACAAAATTCACACTGATCTTTCCTTAAGTCTCGGTGTCCATTGTATGGGGCAACGATTCAGAAAAGGGGGTGGTGATGAACAGAGTGTCTGAATTAAGCAGACCACTCTTACCCAGTCCAAAGATCAGGGCTTGATCCATCACCGTTATTTATCTCACTGCCCCATTGTATGGGGCAGGCACGTTATTCCTAAGTGGTGGCGCTCTAGGGGTATTTTGCTGATATTCTCCCTTATACTGTTCCCTTCCTGAATTTACACCCTGTAGCTGCGCTATCATGACTCTTTCCTTTAAGTCCTTCTTTTTCTTTTCGTTGGCCCTTTCATTCTCGTTTTTCTGGTGCTCGTAGTACTGGGCCATCTGGAGGATGGCCGCTGGTTTAGAGGCCGCCCAACTGCTCTCACTGGTCTGTAACTTCTGTGAAACATCTGGTAATAGACCTTTAACATAGTTCTGTACGAACAAGTGGTGTCCGGTTGCAGTGGACACGTCTTGTCCACTATAGTCGGAGAACACTGTCTTGAACCGAGAGAAGAACTTTGATACATCTTCCTGTGGTTTTTGGAGGCAAGCTGTCACGATAGACCAGTCTATCTTTTTCTCAGGGATTAAGGTTTTTACTTTCTGCACTATTTTGTCCGGGAGGTCCAATATGGCTTTTAAGGGTTTCTGTCCAGGGTTTCGTTGCTTATCCAGTCCGTCTAGTTGTCCCCAGGTATGCCCGAACAAGTCTGAGTGATCTACCTTTCTAATCTGTTTCCAGACATCGGCTGGCAGACATAGCCCGAAGACCAAGTCGATGTCGGCTAGTGTTATGATCGTCGACCCTAGAGCTGTAGGATTCTTTCGCAAGTCCAGCAGGGATTTTCAAAACGTCAGAATGTCCTGTCTATCCCAGGGCTGATATACCCAATTATAAACCACCCTTCCCTTAGCGTCTTGATGATTTATGTTGTCATGCGTTCCTTGTCCTCTAGGGGGGACCCAATAGGGGGAGCTTCCTTGATGGGCATCATACTATCTACTCTGTCTATCGGGGGTTCCGTTATGGTTGATGCCGCTTCTTTGCCTGTCTGTCCTTGTTCCATGAGGTGGCGAAAGATTTCCAACGTTTGAGAGAACAGTTCAGCTACATCTCATTCACTCTCATCTCCTATGTCTACCTTTCTGTATAGAATCATGAGCCGGTCGGGCCCTTTGGTGCTATATTTTTCTTCATACGCTGTGAGCATATGGTGGCAAAAGCGCACGACAAAGTGTTGTTTGCTACTGTCGGTGTACGAGTTACATATGTCCGTTAAGTGTTCCCCCTGGCGCATACTGGACGTTCCTGGTGGGCTAGTTGGCCCCCAGGGGCCCCCAGTATGAAAGAGGAATTAGTTCCTCCTCTGCAAACGCGCCAGGGGGCTGCGTTGCAGAGATGTGTAAAAAGGAGCGTGGCCTCATTACACCTCTCTGCAACGCAGCCCCCTGGCGCATACTGGAGGTACTTGGTGGGCTAGTTGGCCCCCAGGGACCCCCAGTATGCCAGGGGAATTAGTTCCCCCTCTTCAAACGTGCCAGGGGGCTGCGTTGCAGAGAGGTGTAAAAAAGGGCGTGGCCTCATTACACCTCTCTGCAACGCAGCCCTCTGGTGCATACTGGAGGTTCCTGGTGGACTAGTTGGCCCCAGGGACCCCCAGTATGCAAGGGGAATTAGTTCCCCCTCTGCAAACATGCCAAGGGGCTGCATTGCTGAGAGGTGTAATGAGGCCACGCCCCTTTTTATACCTCTGTACAATGCAACCCCCTGGCGCATACTGGAGGTTCCTGGTGGGCTAGTTGGCCCCCAAGGACCCCCAGTTTGCAAGGGGACTTAATCCCCCAACTTAGAACGCGCTACGGGGTGCGTTTGCACAGTGGTGAAGGTAGGGGGCGGGACTTGAGGTGATATGTGTGCAAACATGCCCTATGGCTCGTTTTAAGTTGGGGAATTAATTCCTCTTCAATACAGAGGTCCCCTAGGGGCCAACTAGTCCAACAGGTACCTCCAGTAAGCGCCATGGAGCTGCGTTGCAGAGTGTTGTAAAAAGGGGGCGTGCCCTCTGAAAACCTCTCTGCAACGCAGCTCCCTGGCGCATACTGGAGGTACCTGGTGGGCTAGTTGTTGGCTCACAGGGGACCTCAGGATTGAAGAGGAATTGATTTCCCAAACTAAAACGCACCACAGGGCGTGTTTGCACACATGTCACCTCAGGACCCGCCCCCTTCCTTCACTATTGAGCTAAATATTCCTCTAAAATCAGCCGAACTACGAATTCCGATTCACCTGTTATCAGGAGAGACCTCAGTGCTGCATCTTTCAGCCCACTACTGATCCTGAAAAGTAATTCTAACCATACTTACAGTAACTTGAATGTCCTTCCTTAGGCTAACATTGACTGGTTTCACTTGGAAATTCTTCTAAGTGTGGAGTTTTGAAACTTAAAAAAATTCCTCTAAAATCAGTCGAACTACGAATTCCGATTTACTCACCTGTTATCACGAGAGACGTCAGTGCTGCATCTTTGAGCCCAGTACGGACCCTAAAAAGTAAATCTAAGCATACTTACCAGTAACTTGTATTTCCTTCCATAGGATTCTATTGTGTGGTTTTCACCAGAAAAGTTTCTGTGTCTATTTTTGAAACGTACAAATATTCCTCTAAAATCAGCCGAACTACGAATTCCGATTTACTCACCTGTTATTAGGAGAGACCTCAGTGCTGCATCTTTCAGCCCACTACTGATCCTGAAAAGTAATTCTAACCATACTTACAGTAACTTGAATTTCCTTCCTTAGGCTAACATTGACTGGTTTCACTTGGAAATTCTTCTAAGTGTGGAGTTTTGAAACTTAAAAAAATTCCTCTAAAATCAGTCGAACTATGAATTCCGATTTACTCACCTGTTATCAGGAGAGACCTCAGTGCTGCATCTTTCAGCTCACTACTGTTCCTGAAAAGTAATTTTAACTGTACTTACAAGTATCTTGAATTTCCTTCCATAGGATATTATTGCCTGCTATATAAAATATATATAAATAAAAAATATATAAAATAAAAAAAATATTACAAGTTCAATATTTTTCAAAACATTTTTTTCAATTTATATAATATGTAATGTAATTAAAAAAATAAAATATCTAAAAATAGATACTTTAAAACAATGTAGTAAATCAGTATAAAAAATATAACAATTAATACATTTAAAAATTATCATTTACAAAACCTTTGAAATTCAGTGAAAAAACCATAGGTTTCAGCCACATTATAGTTAGGAATTAACATTTAAAAACCATAGAAATTCACTGAAAAAACCATAGGTTTCAGCCACGTTATAGTTAGGAATTAGCATTTCATTTAATTTCAAATCTTTATTTCGGTTAAAACTAAACCATAAAAGATATACATACAGATACAAATATATTCTTTGCGATCCAGGGTGCAAGCAATTCAAAGTTATCAGCTCCACTTTCCCATAGTCAGTTGATTGCAATTTCGTACTACACAAAGATAATTGCACTATTAAAAGAAAAAAATAAATAGATAGATACCAGGAGTTATATCATAAGTTGATGCAACCAGGAAACATTAAAAAACAGTATTTAAAATATACATAGTATATAGGGTATTACATCTATTCCATGCCTTTACATCACTCCTACAGCCCGTAGGCCCATGAGCCCCTCTTCACTGGTACTGTTATAGCTGACAAATAATTAATTGCCATAGGACATCACAGTTTGAGACCCGTCTTCTACGGGCTATTTCCACAGAGAAAAGGTATCGACTTACGCTAAATACAATGACCTGACTTGTGTCCCCCCTAAACACTCTTTCTGCTTCTTTTAATTGTCTAAATCCTAAGAGTCGGCAAATCGGTCTTATCCATTTCTTTCTGATATGTCGATATGCAGGGCATATAAATAAAATGTGAGCCTCATCCTCCCTTAGTTCCATGTCACATAAATCACATATTTCTGACGTATCATTTCCCGAGCCATCTTGATTGGGTGCCCAATTCTTTGTGTTTGCTTGAACTTGGAGTATGCCATACCGAAATTTTAAGTACAACGATTTTGCTACGGTTGGTAAAATTTCATCCATGAAACATTCAAACTGGCTCACTATTTTCACTTCGAAAAATTTAAGGGTTAATACTCCAGTTTTAGGTTTACATAAAGTGGAATTAAGGACAGAATCCCAGAACCTCTCTCTTAACAACTTTTTACAACTCAAGGTCGGAGATTCGCGGTCTGTCCAAAAGTGGTATAACCCCAACTTGCTGAACCAATTTTCAATATGGATCAACTATGCCGACCGGGTCGTAATCTTGATTCTCATGACTTCCTTAAGGGCTTCTCTGTAGTCAACTAATTCATCCGTTGACCACAGGCGTACCCAATACAACAGTGGTCGCAGGATTGCATGGTCGTCAGAGCGATGTATGTTCAAGTCCATAAAGAGTGGAACGAGTGGGGTACATTGCGGTACTGCTAATATTTCCCTGAAAAAGGTATTCTCACAAATGGAAAAGGCATTTTTTGCTAAGTAACCCAATAGTTCCGCCCCATAGAGTACGGCAGATTGAGCTTTATATTTGAATAGCTCTATTACAGGCGTTACTGCTCTGCAATAGCTATTCTTATGTCTTCTTGCTATTGGGGCTAAATTTTGTGTCAGGATTGTTTTGCTTTTATCAAGTTGTGACTTCCAATTCATTTTTGTATCTAAAGTAATACCCAAATAACTAAAACTGTGCACATGTTCGATCAATTCATTATTAATAATGATAGATCTTTTAAAACTCTTGTGGGGGTTAATCGCCATATATTTTGTTTTAGATGAATTATTCTCCAGGCTCTTACACTCACAATAGGATTTAAAAGCATCAAGTAGGTTCTGCAAGGGGCGTGGCTTGGGCGCCGATGGTGGAGGCGGCGTGAGCAGCTAGCTCCGGGCCTGATCCCGCCATTTATCCTGAAAATCTGCCTATGGTGCGGCTGAAATCACGGAATCGAGTGTCGGAACGGCCAAGGAAACATACCGGCCAGCTGCAGTGATCTTTGCAGGTCCCGAGGTGCTCCGGCTGCAGATGATCTGGCTGATAGACGGGAGGAAGGTGCAGCAAAATGGCGGCGGTGATCGGCAGTTGAGGCCGGGACGCGATACCCTGATCGCTTTGGGTGCCTACACCTCCGGAGCACGACCGCTGATGGCGAGCAGCGCATGATCTTCGCCTTATGCTGCGAAGGTGCCGCCAATATCTGTGGGTGCGATCGTCAGACCTGGAGGCGGAGATTGGGTGCATCACCCGGGACATCCAGCATGGCGCCCGGCGGGCGGAATGATCGGAGGGCCCCGCATTAGTGGCATTGTGTGGCGCCGGTTTCCAGGAGGACTGATGGTGCGGTGCCGTCCGGCGGCAAACAAGAGCTTTACCTGCGGGACAAGTGTGTCGGTTCACGTGCTGTACGTCCTCTGTGGAGCCGCGGCCTGCGATCGCTGTTGAGGCAGCTGGGAGACGCTGAAACCTGGCCTATGGGGCACGACGGAGAGAACGACGGGTGCCCTGCGAGTCGGACCTGAGGGTCTGCGGCTGGTGACTGGATTGCTCTGAAGCCCCTGGTGAGTGGAGCGGCGCGGGCCTGGGACCGGCCCTGCGGAGGTGGGGGCGGGGGTAGGCCCGTAGCGATTCGCAGCCGGGGTCCGGGAGCACACTGACGGCGAAGCTGCATGGTGGAAGACTCAATAGCACGGCCCGCCAGAGAACTGAGGCGAGGTTGGGGAAGTACCTACCTGACCATAGCGGGAGGGGTGAGGAGTGCACGAGACGCCGTGTCCACCGTGGGGAATTCGGCCGGCTGCTGCTTTGGATGCCACGGGTCCCACTGGGCCATGTGACTTTTTCTGGATCTCTACCCGGCACTCAGGCTCTGTGAGAAGGGCTACTAGGGGATAGCGCCGACCACGGACTAACAGCTGAAGTGGTGACAGCAGGCGGAGAGGTAGCTGGGGCCCTGGAAAGCAGCGAGTGGTGCGATGAGGATCCCGCACACTGGGGGAAATCTTGCTCATGCCTGTGGTTGGTAGAGGGCATCTAGCAGGTGCTCTAGGCTGTGAATACGTCTTCTGGAGTGCAGTGGCCCTCTGAAGGGCACGGGCAGGTGATTTGTGATCCCGAAGGGTTGCCCCCTGCTCCCACGGTGACCCACGACGACGTTGGCAGCGGTGTAGCGGAGCGGGAGGTTCCCCGCCTGTGGAATAGTGGTCTACCTCATCAGTCAAGATGAAACCTAAAAACAAAACAGAGGGCGCTGCGGAGCAGGACGGCGCCCGAGATGGCGGTGAGGACACGGAGGGCACGCTCTCTGAAAAAAGGCTGACTGAGCGCCTCGATAAAATCATGGAAGCTATAGCGGCAACAAAGGAATCCCTGCACTAGGACATAACACAAGTGGCAACGGGGCTGGGGCTCCTAAGGGCGGACCACTCCAAACTGGCGGACAGGGTTAAAGAAACTGAATCGGTCATACAAGACTTGAAGCCGGCGGTGGTGACGGTGGAACGTAAACTGGAAGACGCGTTGCAACGCCTGGCGACTCTGGAGAAGAGGGCAGAGGATCCCGAAAGTCGCAATCGGCGTAACAACGTACGAGTGGTGGGCCTGCCCGAGAAAATAGAGGGAATGGACATGATAATGTATCTGGTGAACTGGTTCAAAACGCAGGTTGCTCCGGAGGGTCTATCCTCTTTCTTTACGCTGGAGAGGGCGCACAGGGTTCCGGCCAAACCGCCTCTGTCGGGCCGCCCTCCCCGGCCTGTGGTGGCCAGGGTCCTTCATTATAAGGATAGGGATCTGCTGATTCAGAATGCACGCTCCACTGGGCCTTTCAAGGTGGAGAACAGCACTGTCACAATTTTCCCGGATTACACTCAAGAGATACAGAGGCGCAGGGCCTCGTACTTGGCTGTCAAAAAGAAGCTTAGGGACGAGGGGGTCCAATATTCGCTGCTATTCCCTGCAAAATTAAGGGTGATCATGGATGGTTCAACACAGTTTTTCATGACGCCCGAGGACGCTTGGTCCTGGCTCGAATCGTATAGGGCAGGCACGGATCGAAGGGGCAAGGGAGACGGAGGGCAGCATAGGCTGCCGCGGATGCGCCAATTGCAACGTCTCCGCAAGAAAAACAGGACCCGACAAGCCTTACAGCTCGCACAACTAGCGGCGGACAAACAAGGGGCTCTGGCGGCGACGGCGGCAATAACTGGATCGCAGAAAGAGAACTCGACTAGGGGAACGGACTCCGACGAGGACAAAAGACACTCAGGTCCTGAGTTCTCGGACACAGACAGCACCAAGGGCCCGGAGGTAACGCCCAGAACAGCCGATGATCTGTAAATTACACCGAACCTCGTGAGGGCAGCTGCTGGAGAACTGGATCGGGGGTCGCTGGAGTACTTGGTAACAATTGTGAACATTATAGCTGTACCTTATTAATGCGGGGGATTGAGGGGCCGGGGGCTGGGGCGAGGGCTGCCACCTGTCGGGGCTGGACCACCTTCCCATAGCCCTTAAGGCAACCTGTAGTGGCTACTGCAGGATAGAATTGTGTGCTTTGTTGCGGAAGTTTGGATGGGGACTGATAATGTGTTATTGGGTCCTATTCTGGGGGGGAGGGTACTGGGTGTTTTTCGGAGAGTTGTGGGTTTAAGGTTAAATGGTCCTGGTGTGGGCTGGCGAAGTTGGGAGGAGGAGATGCTGAGGTACTCTTGCAATGGGGACATTACCTGAATTGAAATGTATAACATGGAACGTACGTGGATTGCATACTATTTTCAGGCGCCACAAGGTGCATGCATATTTGGTGAGACGTGGAATTCAGATAGCGTTACTCCAAGAGACCCATCTTACCAAACAGGAATGTACTGCGTTGCAGAAGCGATGGCGGGGCCAGGTGTTTGGCACAGCCTACTCAGCGTTTGCCAGGGGGGTCTTGGTATGGGTGAGGGCGGGGATTTCTTTTCAGGCTATGAATAGTGTCATGGACCCGGAGGGCAGGTATGTGGCAGTTGAGGGGAGATTGTATGGAAGGGATGTGGTGCTCTGTAGTATCTATGCCCCGAACAAGGATCAGCCCCGATTCTTCGACAAAATTTCGGGGACATTGGCACATTTTCTGGCGGGTCATGTGATAATGGGAGTTGATTTTAATTCGGTCACTGATATAACATTGGACAGGTCGCACTCACCACTAGTTGATTCCCTGGTCCGTAGGACAGCGAAGCAGAGGGCAGGTTGGCAAGACTGGTGGGGGCTGACTGACATATGGAGGGGGCACCACCCCGGGGATAGGGACTATTCTTTCTTTTCCGCGCTCCACGAGCTGCATGTAAGAATTGATACTATCTTATGTGGCCATGCGTTGGCTTCTCTGGCGACGCGCTCTGAGTACTTGGCTAGGACCATCTCCGATCACAATCCTCAGCTGGTGACCTTTCAATGGCAGCGAGCAAGGGCTGCAATCCCCGCTTGGCGATTGCATCCGGTCACCCTGGAGGATCAGGTCTTCAGCTTAGAAATTCGAGATGGCATTGAAAGCTATTTCGCAGTGAATAAGGAGACAGCGTCTACCAGGGGAATAGAGTGGGACGCGTTTAAAGTGGTGGTGAGAGGGTTGTGCATTAGCAAACATTCAGGTGAGAGAACAGTGGTACTGGCCGATGTGGCAAAAGCAGAGGAGGCACTGAGGGAAGTGGAGAAGCAGAGGCCAGAGCGGAGGGAACTGCAGGAGCAGCTCTTAGCGGCTAAAGAACTTGTAGCGACAGAGACGGAGAGATTGCGGAGCTATGATTATAGACAACATAGGGTGAAGGTCCACGCTGAGGGGGACAAGGTGGGCACGCTTCTAGCGAGACTAGCGACCCCGGTATCAGGAGGGTGCCCGGTTCTGAACGTGCGAACGGAATCGGGAGAAATGGAGTATTCCCAGACTGCGATCCTCTCGCGCTTCTTGAGCTATTACACAACACTGTATCAAAGTCACCTGGAGGCAGAAGGGCCGGAAATGGAGGGCTATCTAGCGGGGATTCAGCTTCCACAGTTAGATGAGGAGGATGCTAAGACTCTGGTATGGGAAATAACTTTGGCTGAGGTTAGGAGGGCGATCAAGCAAATGGCTAAGAATAAGACCCCAGGAGTGGATGGACTCCCTATAGAATTTTATGTAAAATACATAGATATCCTAGCGCCCCGCTTATTAGAGGTGTACATCGAAGCGGCTGAGCAGGGCCACCTCCCACAGTCTATGAGAGAAGCGCTGGTAGTCCCCTTATTGAAGCCCAGGAGGGAGAGTAGTGATGTGACCTCCTACAGACCGCTGTCTATGTTGACGGTGTACTATAAAATTTTGAGCCGCATATTAGCCACGAGGCTGCTTCCCCACATGACTGCTCTAGTCCATGAGGACCAAGCAGGGTTCATTCCGACTAGGAATACCTCGATTAATATCCGCCGCCTCATACGTGTATTGGGGAGCGACCTGGAAGTGGGCATGATGTCGGCCATGTTGTCAGTAGACATAGAGAAGGCGTTCGATAGCCTGGAATGGGAGTACCTCGATAGGGTGCTGGAGAAATTCGGCTTAGGTGAGCAGTTTAGGCGTTGGACGAAGGTCTTGTACTCCTTGGCGACAGCCAGGGTGCGACTGGATTCGGTCATATCCTCAGGGTATCCGGTACAGAGAGGAACAAGGCAGGGGTGTTCACTTTCGCCCCTGCTGTTCGTGCTGGCGATTGAGCCTCTAGCGACCCACGCTAGGACGGGGAAAGCATATAGTGGTCTTATGTGTGCAGGAATCCCGCACTACATTTCCTTGTATGCGGACGATCTGCTGTTGTTCTTGGAGGACGCGACAGTGGCACTGCGAGGGGTGGTGGGCCTGCTCACGGATTTTGGGGCGCTTTCGGGCCTCAGAGTTAATTGGAATAAAACGTGCATTTTCCCTCTGAGAGCGGAAATGCACCAACCGCAACTGCCCGCTGGTCTGCTGTGGGAGCGATCATGCTTCACGTACCTGGGAGTTCGGATATATCATGGTGCTGACGACATGTTGGAGGGGAATGTAGGACGCTGTATAAGGGCCCTGAGAGGCTGTATGGCGTTTTGGGCAACCCTTCCCCTTTCAGTGGTAGGGAGAATGGTGCTGCTGAAAATCGTGGCTTTGCCTCGCTTACTCTACTACTTCCGTACACTCCCACTGTGGATACCCCCACGGTTCTTTCGAGAATTACGTACGCTCACCATTGACTTTATATGGGGGCACGGGAGGCAACGAATGGCGCTGGATACGTTGTTGAGACCGAAATTGGAAGGGGGACTGGCAGTTCCTAACTTCGAACTTTATTATTTGGCGGCACAGCTGCAGATTCTTACACAGAATGTTGCACGAGAATTTAGGGGCCCGGGCCAGACCCGTGGGACAGGAATACAGAGGCACGTTCTCTCATATATCATCATGCAACAAAAGCTTGAGTTATGGGACTTAACCTTAGAGGAGAAGACCCTGAGGTTGTGCTGGAGCGGAGGGCGGGAGGAGCGCACCCGTAGGCACCCGAAATCCCTCTGGGCATGTTGACGGCCTTGCCACATGGAGGAGACTGGTCCCCGCTACTGGAGTGGGAAGAACTGGGGCTTCACGTGATAGGTGACCTCTATGCTGAGGGCGAATTGTTACCCTTTCGGGCAGTGCAGGATCAATTTGGCCTCCCTGACGGGAGCTTCCTCTTGCATATGGCTGTCACGACGGCGATAAGGAAGCATTGGAAGTCTGGGAAGACAGAACCAAGGACCACGATGGCGTGCCAATACGTGGTGATGGCGGCGGGCACGTTTAAGGCGGTCACTTGCCTGCATTCTCGAATGTTACACGAAGGATTGGAACCACTTACGGTTCTCAAGCAAAAGTGGGAGGAGAGTGTGGGGAAGCCCATCCCGGACGCGACATGGGGTCATATCTTGAGGAGGACGTGGAAGGGGTGCAGGAATGCTCACTTTCAGCAAGTGCACTTTTTTGTGGTGCACAGAGCTTACCTTACCCCAGGGAAGATCCGGAAATATTTCCATGTACGGGATGCAGCGTGCCCTAGATGTTTGCTACCTGATGTAGAACTGGAACACATGTTATGGGAATGTCCGAAATTGGGGCTCTATTGGTCCGAGGTGGGGGCGCTGCTTAACAAGATTACTGATAGGGAGGTGGTCTACGACATGGCGGCTTGTTTGTTGCTCTGGTTTCCTCACACAGAGAGGACTAAAATCACTAGTAAATGTATTGATCTAGGTCTTATCTTAGCCCAGAGGGAGATAACCTGGCACTGGAAATCGAAGGAGGGTCCATCTAGTAGAAGGTGGGCGAATGAACTGCATAAATGGGCCTGTAGCGAAGGTACTATCAGACTTAGGCAGGCAGCCCGCACAACTAATGAGAAGAGTCTAGAGATGGCACGAGCTTGGGAAGAACTAGTACGAACGCTCAGTAACAGCCTGGCGAATGAAGAGGACTAAGGAGGGAAGGGTTTTGAAAGGAAGTTCCATGGGATACACGGATGGATGAGTAAAGCTCCTACAGGTTTCTTCCTTTTAGGGATCGATACAAATGGGCCAGGCCCACACCAGCTGAGGTTCAGGGGGAGGGTAGGGGTGGGAGGGCAGGGAGTCCTATTGTTGATGTAATGAGAGTACGACCTTCAAGGGCTGCGTGAGTTGATGTTTGAGTTGTGTGACTGATCACATGTTTCCCCACTTAGGGGAGGGTACACTGAGTTTAGCTCCCACAAGGCGGCTAATCAAGGGGGCAAGATGATTAGCGGGGCGCCACCAAGTTGTAATAGCAGTACATATTAGTATTTCCAGTTTGAGCTCTAGGACAGGTTGTTTGTTGGGACAAGGGGATGGGGCAATAAAGAAAAAGCAGATGCTAGATCGTCTGGCCGAGCAGATGTCATTGTTTCCTTTTGCTATTACCATGTTTGAGCACTCTCTAGCTAGCGCCGCCCGGCCTCCAGGATGTGGGCTCAACGGCTGTGTGATGATTGCTTTACGATATATAAGGGACATTTGTAAGTGGTGGGACAGTCGGAACAAACGATTGTATGTTTTCTAAATCTGCAATAAAAACACAGTTTAAAAAAAAATCAAAAAAAAAATCAAGTAGGTTCTGCAAACCTCTTGGTGTCTTTGAAATTAAAATAGTATCGTCTGCGAACAATAATGCGGGGACCGCTTGGGCACCCAACTTGGGAGAGTCATGCTTGCAGCCCAAGAGGGTGTCCGGGATGTCATTAACAAATAAGGAGAACAGAGTCAGTGCGAGGAAGCTTCCTTGCCTGACACCTCTCTTTATGTCTATGCGCTCTGTTAGTTCCCCGTTCGGGCCCCATCTCACCCTGGCGTAGTTGTCCTCATGCAGTCTGATAATTTGTTCGAGAATTTCCCCAGGGACGCCCTGATCCCTTAATCTCATCCACAGTTTGTCTCTGGGGACAAGATCGAAGGCCGCTCTGAGGTCAACAAAGGCCACATACAGGTGAGATTTCTTAATGTTAATATATTTCCAGACTATACATAAAAATCTAAAAACTTGATCGACTGTGCTAATCTTTTCCCTAAAACCAGCCTGGTACTTGGTTAAGATAGAATTTTCTTCCATCCAAGCACTTAGCTTATTTAAAATTTGACGTGCAAATGCCGTTTGAAGCACGTCAATCAAACTTATGGGTCTGGATTAAGTCTATCACCCTTTTAAAAAATGCTCACAATTTCAGCACCCCTCCATGTGTCGGGGATTGGCGCACCTCTGGCAATTTCGTTACTAAGGGAATTAATATACGGGGCCCATATCATGTTCTCGTGTTTCCAAAGGTCCCCAGGTACCCTATCTGGTCCTGGTGCTTTCCCAGGTTTAATTGCCTTAATGGCTACCACAGTGTCTGCCATGTTGAATGATATTGGGGCCGCACTTACATTTGATCCTGCATCCTCAATATCAATCCATGGCTCATTATCTCCTTATGAATATAATGCGGAGAAGTGCGAAACCCAAACATTTGCTTCCAAAAACGTGTCCCTTGGTGGTGTCCGTTCTTTTTTTCCTCTGGCTATCAAGGCCCAAAATAAAGTCTGGTCTTTCAGCTTGCAAGCTTCTAGTAATTCTGACCAGACTTTTTCATCCCAACCTTTTTTTGCCCTTACTAACGTCTTCTTGTATATTTGCCTTTTTTCTTTTAACGTTGACATATCTTTACTTTTTAAGGCAACTATCAGATCTGTTTTAGCTTGTCGACATATCTTGTCGTACCAAAGACAGCTTTTTGATGGCTTGCGTTGACCAGTATTTGCTCGTTTGGTGGCAGTGCTAAGTAATTCCCCAAGACCCAGTATCAATTTCCCGTGAACCTCTGTTAACGATGTTATCTGCGGTGAATAATCAACCAGGGGGGACAATAACTTAACAAAGAGCTCATATATTTTATTAATACTGGAGTCATTACCAATAACTGCCGGCCATTTGAGTGATCTGCGTTTAATAGACAGTAGGGGATCGGTGCTTAGACATTGCATGTGGGATATACCATCTACGGGCAACTTAGTCATTATATTAATTAGGGTGAGGGTGAGTGGGTAATGGTCGCTCTCCATGCGATCTTCCACCACTAAATCTACCATCCTAGACCAGAGGGATATCGAGACAATTATATAATCTAAATGACTAAAACAGTTGCCCCGTCTGAAAGTAGGTCTAGCTGGGCAATCTGATGGCAAGTGGCCATTGCAGGCACGCAGGCCATATGCCACTGTCAGACGGAGCAGATGAGAAGCAGCTCTTGTGCAAGGTACTGCTGTACTAGTATCTATTTCAGGGATATTAATGGCATTATCTTCCAACTCGAGGATACTTTCTATGCCCGTTATCGGTTCGAACCTTCGGTTAAAATCCCCTCCTATAATTATCAGGGTCCTATGGTCTAGCCTAGAGATAATATTGCCTAACAATGCTATGGTCTCAGATTCCTTATTAGAAGACTGTGGTCTGCTGTAGATGTTTATTATGCAAACTTCTTTGTAATTAATATCTGTAAACTTTATGCCTAGAATATCTAGGCTATTACAGTCAATTTGTTTAAAGTTACTTCCTAGTGTGATCTTTGTCCATATTATCAGACCTCCCAACGGTCTTCCTTTATTCACATTGGTTGCAGGTGCATAAAACGATCTATAGCCAATTTTGAAACAATTTTCAACACCCCACATTTCTTGGAAAAGTATAATATCCCCATTATCAATGAATTCATGCCCAATTGGGTCACTTAGATTTTTTTTTATGCCAGCAATATTCCAAGACATGCGTTTAATTTGGGTTTTAGGCTTGGAACCCTCAATATTATTTTGTATATTTTTAAGTGCCGTAGATGATAGACTATTGGGATCAACATTTATGGTTGGTTCACATTCTGTTAACTTAGGGACTTCAAGCATAATGTCTTCATGTTCCTCTTTCTTTGTGACACGTTTTTTTGTGCCATCGCCTGTTCTCCCTGGTTTAATATGCCTAATATTCGGGTCCTTATCTGCTGAACAAACATTTAACAACGAGTAAATCCCTTCTGTACTACTAGCTGCTGGTGTATATACCAGCCTACTGCTAAGGGCTGTATATTTAAACATTTTATGGGTGCTCATACTAGTATAGTCATCCACCCTGTTTAGAGCACCAACCCTTGGAGCTGCTAAATTCCATCCTACATCACCCAGTCATTCCACATCGTTCAGCCCGTATAATTCCATGAAGCGGTTAGAAATTGGGATAGGAAAATTAAAATTAGGTCTTTCCATCATCCCCTCCTGCAGTCTTCCCATGGGATATTGGGCCATCGACGATATAGGAGCTAAGTTATCAAAATAGGTTAGGTCATGTGTGCCAATTCTGCTCCAATCACTATGGGGTAGTTGATCACAGATAAATCTCACCACACGCTTATCCCTGAAATTTACAATTATTGTATCCCCAGGTATATCTTTGGGTCTTCGACCTACCCAATTAGCCCTTCTGGCAAATAGAATTTCCCCATTCATATCACTTGGTAGTGGTCTGTTTTTGTTCAGCCAGAATATGACTTTATTTTTTAATTCGTGGTAGGATTCATTTTTTCCCACTCATTAATTCGGGGACGCCAGTGAGCACTACAACATATGGTAGAGAATCTGGTGGGAGGTCAACACTAACAGGGAGGGATATAGCATTCCTATTCTTGTTAACAGTTGTTTCCGGCTTATTAACTATTGTTTTAGGAGTGGTTTGTTTCTCCTTTTCCCGCCTTCCTAAGTTATTACTACTTAGTTCACGTGGCCCTTTGTCAGGTGTTTATCAATTTGCTTAGTAATATTTGGGACATTTTGAGTAGTAATGTCTACAGTTTGCACAGCGGGTTGGTTAATTGCAACTTGTGGGGCCATTGCAGGAACCTTCAATATATTTGATGAATTGGCATCAATATTCGATCTTTCTTTTGCCTGCATTTTTATTAATGTTTTTAATGAAAAAAAGTTATCTAGGGTACTTTGTTCAAACCTCTCCAGCTTTTTGTTAACTACTTTTATCCTCTCAAGAAGTGGGAGAATCAGTGACCTTACTACTTGTTCTATCTGGGAGATGGATTCTCCCTGATGGTGGGAGATGGGAGTGGATATTGATGCTCCACTAGTGTTTGGGGTCATTAAAGTGTTTAATGGTGGCAGAGCGTCAGCCGCTTTTTTACTTTGGTTCCTAGTCGCTCCTGCTTCCATAAATGGTGTATTTGTGACTTTGGGTATCTTTGGACATCTCCCCTTTTGGGCGGGCCCTTCATTTTTTCTCTTTATATTGGCTGTTTTATTCGCCCTTGTCTGTGGGTGAGTTCTTGGAGATTTATATGTATCACCCACTGGTAGCGTTGGCTCTTTCACACTTTCATCTCGGCTAGTTATGCTAACTTCCTCGATGGCCGACGAGTTTCTATCAGTATGCCCTACTAAGGCATTAGGGGATGTAGCGAGCATTAGGGGACCAAGGGACGAGCATCTGGTATACATAGGTTCTGTTGACAGACGCCGTTCAGTAATGGCAATCTCGTGTTCGAGGACTGATGCGGCCCTGGTAATAAAGTCATCTAGGGTACCAGTTACTGACCCACCCACCCCTGTTTTCCTCCCTTTCCCTATACGCATTGCCATTGATATTGGTCTGGTGCTAATAAACAATACTCACTAGCCCAACAAATGTTCTTAATGTACAATAAAATACGTCAAATAATTAAAGCACCTTACAGGTCTGGAGGCTTTAGGGGGGTGGCCCAGCCCAGCCTTCTCCGGCCTTTGACAGCTGCAGAAGGCCCGCCCTTTGCCCGGGCTTAGCCCGGCGTGTCCCGCGCGCGTTCCCGCTATTTAAAGCGCCTCCGGGCTCGGGAGATGACAAGGGCGGCTTCTGCCTCTGTGCACCCTGGGAAGCGTAGTCCTCCTCTCGGCGGCCGCTGATGTTGAAAATGCGGCGGCGGGAGGACTGGAAGCAGCAGCATTTCAAATGGCCCAGCAGCGTCTTGAAGATGGGACCAGGTAGGCTACAGAATCCTCCAAGTGAAAATGCAGTAACACCCGCTCCACCGGGAGTACGCGCTATTTAAAGCGCCTCCGGGTGCGGGAGATGACAAGGGCGGCTTCTGCCGCTGTGCACCCTGGGAGGCGTAGTCCTCCTCTCGGTGGCCGCTGATGTTGAAAATGCGGCGGTGGGAGGTCTGGAAGCAGCAGCGGTTCAAATGGCCCAGCAGCGTCTTGAAGATGGGACCAGGTAAGCTACAGAATGCCCCAAGTGAAAATGCAGTAACACCTGCTCCACCGGGAGTACGCGCTATTTAAAGCGCCTCCGGGCGCGGGAGATGACAAGGGCGGCTTCTGCCGTTGTGCACCCTGGGAGGCATAGTCCTCCTTTTGGCGGCCGCTGATGTTGAAAATGTGGCGGCGGGAGGACTGGAAGCAGCAGCAGTTCAAATGGCCCAGCAGCGTCTTGAAGATGGGACCAGGTAGGCTATAGAATGCCCCAAGTGAAAATGCAGTAATTAGCATTTAAAAAACCTTAGAAATTCACTGAAAAAACCATAGGTCATTTGAGATGTCATCAGCGATGTCATGAGTGATGTCACTGACCATGTCATGAGTGATCTAATATGTGACATCATCAGCAGTGCATTGCGGGCGCGCAAGTTATATTTGGCTGAACTAACTATAACGGGGGAATTTCAATGGTTTTGTATGAGTGAAATGTCCAGCTAACTATAACATGTGTGAAACCTATGTTTTTTTCAGTGAATTTCTAAGGTTTTTTTAAATGCGAATTCCTAACTATTACGTGGCTGAAACCTATGTTTTTTTCAGTGAATATATATAAATATATATCTGTATATATGCATATGTATATGTATGTGTATGTATATATATATTTATTTATAAATTATTTATAACGTACCAGAAGTCTCCTTGCAGAAATTCATTTTCATTTTGACAACCCAAGACAGGATAGTCTATCAATAGTTCTCCATACCGTTACCCCTGCAAACTTTGGACAGTTTGTGCACTGAGGAAGCAAGGGACATGTTGGGTTTCTGGCAGGGAGTGAATGATTCATGGCACATCTTCATTTCCTCTAAAGAAGGAGTTTCATTTAAAGGATGTGGAGAGACGTTGGTCCTTTTTTCTTCTTTTCACGCTTGAGGTTTAAAAAAACATATATGTGCTGATAAAAAATGTCTTTATTTCTTTAAAAAAAATTAATTAAAAGATAAAAAAAAAATTACATTTAGAAATGTTCCTATAAATTAAAGAGTAGAAACATGTTTGGTGAAAAAGTGTCATATTATCGGACTCCCAAACAAATCACTGTTTTGAAGAAATGACATTTCGATGATTCAGACATAATTTTACCCATCCATGGCTCTCTGACTGACTTACACATTTGTTCTGAAAGAAAGGTTTTCACATTATCATCCATCATTTAAATCTTGACACAACAATCCACGTTTTACATCATGTTAAAACGTTAAAAAACAAAATGTATGTTTTCTTTTTGTTTAGCTAGGATCATTCAAGTGAGTTTTTGACTGATAGGATGTGCACTCTCGGAATTTAAGGGGAACGTTCTTTGATAGAGTTCGAATGGTGAAATAAATTACCAAAAGGCACTTTAGAAACAGCAGAAAATCCATCGCCTCTGAGGTGTCGTGCTTGACCAATTTATAAGCTGTCACCGGAGAGTCAAGGAGAAGCGGTCTCCTTCCTGAAAACGTTATGTGAACGTGATTAGAAATTAGATCCGAATGAATCATTTGAAAAATAATGCTTGGAGTGATGCTGGCTTTTCGAAAGAAAGTTTGTGCTGCGCTGATTTACCTATGGACCAAATTCTACAGAGAGGAAGACCTTTTATAAATAATTCCAAACGTTTTGGCAGACTTGTGACAGCTGAAAATAATCTTGTAGAGTATTAAGTATTATTCAAACATGTTCAGGTTCAAGATGATAAAGTTCTTCCATTTTCAAGAACATTTCCTGAAATTAGAGACAGAAATACCTCTGGAATCCTACAGAATCTTCATGTAGGCAGATGTATGAAATATTAACGAGGGAAGCTAAATGTTTCCTCGTTTCAGCATAAGAAATGATAAAAAGAGGGACATCTTACTTGATGTTGGAATCTACAAACGCCTTTTGGCAGTCGATCACATTCCCTTGAGGTGGCAGCAATTTGCTCCAAAATATAGGAAATCAACTGTGACCCACAAAACAAACACATTTACTTATTTATGACATATTTTCCCTAAATTAAGAGATAGTAAAAACCACGGCAGCCATTAAGATAAATTCTTTATGAGGTAGAAGTTACAATAGCCTCAGTAAGAATGACTTAGACAACAAGGGCAGGAGCTGCTTTTATCACAGGGTGAGCAGGTAAGGACTAGAACTCCCCTAGATTTACACTCAACCATAAACAATTAATATCCATAGGCTTTAGGAATGGGATGGGCAACTTTTTAAAAGTCAATTTTCCTTAATATTTCTTAAACATTCAGCTTCACCATTATATTGTGTTTTTAATAAATATTACAAAAAGTTCTTGAATGATATTTCTAGGTATTTCCTAGACAAACATAGCATTATTAAATGTAATAGTGCATCCCAGTGTTTAATGCCATGTACCATGCCTTACGAGCTGTAAGGCCTACTTAGGAGTAACTTATCAATATTTAAAAGGAAGGTTTAGACCTGTCAGATGAATTTATTTTGACAGGTTGAATTTAAGTTTTCAAACTGCTACAGTCAGGCTACAATGCAGTTATGCTTGCACCGCCACTGTACTAGGGGACACAAGAGGTGTGGCAGTCCTCTAGTTTCATTTAACTTACAGCCTATGGATGCATCTTTTAACTTATGCTAGGGAGTTATAGGTAAAGTGAATATGCCAATCAGGATTATGCCAAGCCAACCATGTTAAATAGGGGCACACAGGCATGTTACTAATGGTTGTGTAGTTCACAGAGTTCTACAGCCAGCAGTACCAGATAGGGTTAATAGCAGAGGGTATAAATGGTTGAGGTTTGCTTTAAAACTCATTAAATCAGGTTCCATCTTTATCATAAATGTGACTGCAGTCATGATTGTCAGGTCAGAATTTGTTTAAAAAGTAACTGAGCTAATCTAATCAAGTTTAACCCAGCAGGCATCGCTGGTCACTCTAGGGTGTTGTATGAGTGCTGAGCGTGTCATTGTTCCAAAGCAGCGGTAAGAACCTCTTGTTCTGCCAGGCATTTGTGTGAACACTTGTCTGAGAATTCATTTAGCTGAAGCATGTTTATTAACTGGCTGTTGGGTGAATAATTATGAAGCCTGTTTATGTTTTCTTACACAAACTGGCATATTGCATATGTCTGTCACCCACCCACATTCAATACAGATAAATAGGGACGAATAAGAACAACATCGTTCATCATTAATGTATCAAAACACAAAAAGATACACTATTGGACGCACCAGTGTCACAAATCACTTACTGCTGCATGAAAAAACACAGTGGTGTTTTTTCACCAAAATCCCAATAATACATTGATAAGGGTCATAACTCATGGGAACACTGAAAACTACTTCAATCACTGCATTAAAAGCAGTGCTCCAAACCCACTAAATGTATTGCTACAGAAACGTTTTATTTAAATAAAATAGGTGCAAAAATCAGAGTCATACTACAAGCATTCTGAATAAATCCTGAAGGAGGAGGGAGGGAGGGAGGGAGAGGGAGAGGGAGAGAGAGAGAGAGAGCGAGATAGAGGGGAGAGAGAGAGAGAGAGAGAGACATACTGCTGGCATTCTAGGGAACAATAAGGAAAATACTTGGAGTAAGATGTGTCCTGTTTTTGGATTGTTAGACAGCATTCTCCATGAACAAACTGCACCTTACATAGCACATGAGGCTCCCCAAACCAGGGCTCAGTAAACAGCTAGTAAAGGATATATAAGATTCCACAGCCAATTTCCTTCCGCCCATAACTGCTGGAGATTGATCGCATTTCACATTTGGACTGCCTGCTTATGTGGCACGCATTTATAGTAAAGCAAACAAACATACTCCATGGAATGTGTAGGCTACTCATAACGCAATTGCTTCACAAAGGTGGTAGCCAGGTTACATAAAGTTTCTGTAGGAAGCTGGCTCTGTATACACTATAACAAAGTCAGGTATAGTGTGTACAGCGTCCAGTGGAACTCAAAATGTAGGCAGAGGTAAAAGATGATAAAATCTTACTCTCTATTTGTGGTAGTGTGTGCTAGAAGTAAGACTTAATCAGAGGGTAGTGTTAAGCATTTATTGTACACACCCAGGCAAGAAATGATGTCACACACTCAAAGACTGAACTCAGACCAATTTTGTTAGTATAAAAATATTATTTAGTTATATTTTATTTTCTAAAACCAAGCCAGGCCTGGTACAGGTAAGTATAAAAAATTATTTGCAATATTTATGAAATAAATTACAGTTGAATGCAGGTTCAATACAGTTGGTTGATTTACAGGTACGTCAACAGTCAAAATTACTTTTCTATTACTTTGTAGATTACAGTGGATGTTACTTCTTGGATTACTTTTTAAGTTACTTTTGCCTAGATATCATACTGGGACATTTCTTAAGCAAAAGGTAAGTCATTTAGTTTTTACACATTTGCAGTTTCTAGGGGTTTTCATACAAACCAACTCCGTGCTTTATTTTTCACAGAAAACAGTCAATGCAGTCCTATGCGAGAAAACAGTGTTATCGGTTTCTCAGCAAGTATTCTGGGGTTAGAACCAGGGTTCTCACAGGGTTGAGTATGCACTCTCAAAGCACCCTCAGCTGCACTAGGGTGGCACTGAGGCCAAATGTTATCCAAAGGTGGATAGGGGGCCTCCTGTTGGTGGCTGCTCATGAGTAGACCACAATGTTGAGGAAATAAATCTTCTGGTATTAGGCTCGGGCAAAGGGGGGTCCGGTTTAGCACTCAAGTTGCACCTACAGTGGCACAGGGGCGGCCAGGTGCAGGGTACTGTTTTGGCATTGGGTGCCTTTTCAATGGGGATTGCCAGTTTTGTTTTTTAGCTGCAGGCTCAGTCCAGGACACCTTCCAGGAGGAACCAAAAGCTTGACAGGTAAGTTGGAGGGCTCAGGGACATAGGTGCACCTTGAGTTCTCTTCTCCAGGGCAGCTGGGTGCAGTGGTGTCTTTTGAGGTCGGATTTCACCTTATTGGGCCACTCGCAGTTGGGGGGGTCTCCGTGCAGAGGCTGCAGGCAACATCAGGGAGTCCTTGAGGGGTCAACCCATGGTGGACCCAGACTCTAGAGTAATCTGGGACCTTGCTGGGATCAGTAGGCCACTTGGACTCGGGCTGTAGGCATCGGGTGCAGTGGTGATTTCAGGAGTCAGGTTTATTTGTCCTCAGCAGGCTCAGAGTCTTTCTTGGCTGTATCTTTTGAACAAAGCTGATGTTCACAGGAGATCTGGTCTTTGTTGAAGGCAGTCAGTCCTCCCAGGGGTTCTGGAGGTCGCTGCCTGGAGGACAAGGTGACTTTTTGTGCAGGATCTCTGGAAACTGCAGACGGGCCGGTAGGGCTGGGGCCAAGTCAGTTCTTCTCTGCAGTCTCTTCTGCTGGGTGTCTTCTTTTGTCCTTCTTCTTCATAGTTTGCAAGAATATGCCTTCTTGGTTCAGGGCTGCCCCTAAATACTGTATATAGGAGGTGTTTTAGGGGTTTGAGGTCAGTAGCCACTGGACCACTGACCTTGGGGTGAATACACCCTAGGTGTGCTCACCCCATGTGGAGGAATGGGAACAATCCATGATCCTGATTGGAGAGTGCCTGCCATCTGCAAGATGGCGGGCACTAAAGAGTGGGCTTTACCTCGCCTCCCCCACCTGAGGGGTGGGGTTGGCAGAGGTGGGCACACCTTCTGGGCAGCTCTAATTTTTCCTGCCTTTCTTCCCGCTGAAAAGGGGGTGAGAGAGGAAGGGGCAGCCGCGATCAGGTAGTGGGAGTACCTGTCAGGTGGTGATTTGGGGAGGGGGAGGGGCGGGTTGGCAGGGTAGTAGTTTATGGATTATGGAGCTTTACAGGTAAGAGAACATATAAATAAATAAAACAAATTTCGTCGCGCGCACTGCATCACATTTGGGGATGCATTTCAAGCAACTAAATTCATTTTATTTATGTATATGTTTACTTACCTGTAAAGCGCCGTAATCTATAGATTACTACCCCCTTCCCTGCCCCTCCCCCTCCCCACGTCACGCCCGGCAGGTACTCCCACTAACAAATGCGGCTGGGAAGGGGGCCTGCTCCTGATAGCAGGATAGGCTAGAGGGTGTGTTACAAAGGCAGCAAAGCCTTTGAAGCTCCCCTGCCACAGATGGCTCTTCCTGACCTAGGGTAGATGTGAACACCTCCGCTCAGGAAAGGCCTTGTTTCTGGGCTCAGGGGGCGAAGGCTCCCACAACAGGGGTCCAGAAATATGTCTCGTGATGGCAGGCTGGTGTTTACCAGTCAGGGAACCCACCAGAGGCTGGTCATTTTTCAGGGGGCATCTCTAAGATGCCCTCTCAGTGCACTGTATAATAAATCCCACACTGGCATCCGTGTGGGTTTAAAATTCTGAGAAGTTTGATACCAAACTTCCCGGAGTTAAGTAAAGCCATTATGGTGCTGTTGAGTTTGTAATGACAAACTCCCAGACCATATACTCTTTTATGGCTTTATTGCTTTTACAATGTCTAAGAATGGACTTAGACACTGTAGGGGTACAGTGCTCATGCAACTGTATGCTCACCAGTGGTATAGTGCACCAAGCTAGAAGCGTGTCTTACCTATACAATAGGCAGTGGGGTGCAGGAGTGGCACACTGGTATGTGAACCATGTCAACTCTTCACTTTTCTCTGCTCCAAAACATGCAGCCTGCAATGGCAGTGTTTGTGTGTTACGGTACAGGACCTCTAAAGGTGGCACAATAGGTGCTGCAGCCCTTAGAGGCCTTCCATGGTCACAGTGCCCACAATGTCACTCATGGTACCTTTAACAAGGGACTTACATGTGGCCAGAGAGGTGCCAATTAGGGGTACAAAGATGCAGTTTGGGAAATAACAAAGGCACTGGGAACCTGATTGGCAGGGACCCAGGGCACATCAAGTCAATGTGCATCAGAAATCTGACAAAAGTGGGGGGTTACTACAATTGAAACCTAGCTTCCTACAGTATCCATGATTCTTATATTATCAGACATGGTACTGTCAATTTACAATTTGAAGTATGGTATACATGGAAATAGCTTACTGGTAAGCAAGTGTGACACTCATGGACTAATGAAATCGTTGGAAGCAGATGTCCACTCACATGCAACATATGTAATATTTTCTAAAATCTCTGATGTAGGTGACCAGTGCTATGCATTAAGAACATCACTGATGGTCCTGTAGAAGAATACAAAATAACACACAGCAAGACACACAGCATCACAGAACTATATTTTTGCATTATGGAGTCTAGGTATGGACACCTACAATGTCTAGTGGTAGACCTAAAATGGTATGTGACATGTTTGTGCATTCTTGCAGTTTGCACAGTCTGACAGTACATGGGGTATGCCCCCTGAGTACAGCCAAAAAGTGACATGTAGTATGATGATGATGACATGTAAATGGTGACATGCACATAGACCACCATGTTGACAGAGACAAAGAAGATGGAAGGCTGAGGAGATACAAGGCCAATATCTCAAAAGGCGAACATAGCAGTGTGTGTAAAATATTAGAATTGAAATGTGACCAATTACTTATTTAGGCTGAGGCTCGCCCCTCTAGATATATGTCTCTCGCACTAGCAATCCCTACAAAAATCAGATTTAAAGTATCAGCACATTTACTATGAATCAATTTGCAATACATAGATTATTAATTTAAAGGAGGAGCAAGATGAACGAAATAATTGTTAAATAAAGACATCTAACCAGAAAGATCCTTCTTTAGCAAAATCGGGAGCTTGGGTGACTGCACCTTGGCACTGGTCCTCTGTCATCACTGGCCTGACCCCCACCCCAGGGCTAATGATGAAACAGAGAAAGGCTGCTGCACGAGTCCTGCCCTGACACTTATTGTGGAGGTGGGGTCACAACTCTGTGATGTATTACAGTGCCATGTCAATATCCCCTTGTGATCTGGATATTTGTCCATTGATGCCCTTGTTACACCTTCCCAAGGTCTAAGCCATATGCAAAACTGATGAATATCCAAAGTGACTCCCGGAGGTCTGCTGACACTGCACACCTCATTCTTAATGTGACCTTTCCACAACAGGATTTTCCAGCCCATGTTCTAAATGGACTTTCTTGTGCCATACAGTGCTGTGTTGTCCACAAAGTCTTCCCTGACATTCATCGAGGTCTCCTCTAAACCTATCATGAATGTGTTTCGATACTTTCAAGAGTTTGATGTTCTTTTGAATCACTTCCAAATCAGCAACGATGTATGTCAGTCCTTTTTTAACAATAGTGACCATTCTACTCTGACATTGGACAATCATGTAGTCAAAGTCAATAAGAGTTTTTTATATTTCTGTGGACATCCTCACTGTTGTTACTTTTGAGCTGGGTCTTTAATTTATTGGACTACATGTTTGTTTCACATGTGATTTTCTCCAACAGCAACATCACAATGGCATCATCAATGCATGGACCAATTACTGAAACTGACACGTCAATGTCTTCGGTAGACTTTGTGGCATTTTTTGCTCTACTCCTTCCACCTGCAGAGGAAGATAATAGTTAATATTGAAAGTCATTGTTTACTCGTGCATTTCATAACTAGAAAATTCAACTGACAGATGTTGCAACAATTTGGAAAGATATTGTGCATATCGCTGTACAAAGTTCACCTTGATATGAATCTTCATTGAGTTTGGCCAGAATGTTCGTCTCTGTATTCAATAATGATATAGGTCTATAGCAGGAGTTCCAGGGGCATGCCTGACTTTAGGAATAAAGGTATTATTGCTTCATGAAGGACTTTTGGATTGTGACTTTCCGTACTTGGTCTCATTACACAGCACCAGAAGAGGCTAGTAATATTGCCAGATAGGCACTTAAACAGTTCCACGGTCAGACCGTTTGGTCTGGGGCCTCCCACAACTGCATTTGGGATGTGGCTATGCCGATCTCATCAGGTTCAAACTATCGTTCTAAATCGCGCCTCTGCTCATGGTCTAATGCTGGTGCTGGTAGACCTCTAACGCAGTCATCAGGCTCCATAGCAACTTATTGTGCTTCAGATGTGCACATTCCCCCAAAATACTTAAAAAAAACTATATGCTATATCGTTGTCGGGCTTTAACTCTTTACCATCTCTGTCTGTTATTTTATTTATCCACTAAGAAACTTTCTCTCTCCTGTCTAGCAAGGGCAATGGTTTGTTTGCCTTATTGCCTACTAAGTGTAATTGCAGTTGTTTACAACAGAATAATATATTCGGGCTTCGTTCTCCACTATGTCTCTGAGTTTGTCTTTTTTGGTGATCAGGCCACAAAGGCTTTGGCCAATTTGAGTTCACACATGTTCTTTCTCTAATTGTAATATTTCAGTTACAGCATGTCCTATATCTCATTGCCTGGTTTTCTGTATACATATTACTTTCCTTATTGTCCGCTCACAGAGCACTGCCTTTCAGACATCGCACAGCATGATTTTTTATTCTACCGTGTGTCCCTATTTTCTGTAAAATAGTACTTTGTGGTATCATCCATGAATGTTCTAACTGTTCATTTTTTGAAGCTGTCTCTGCTTCAAAGCTAGGATAACAAGGAAGTGGTCTGAAAGACCCCTAGCCAGGACTCTGCAGCATCAAATCTGCCTGCAGGCCAGGTTAGGGAATAATCCAGTCGTTAGGGTCCCATGTACCTCTGTACAAGTGAACTGTCTGGATGGAGTGTTCAGCATTCTCCACACATCTCTTGAGCTTAATGGTAGTACTCCTGCAATAATTGTCTGCTGCAGTGTGTGATGCTTATAGTGGCTGAGCATCGATTAAGGGCTGGCCTAAAATAAGGTTGAAACCATCACCCATTTAAATATTTCCCCTGGGAGGTGAAAAGGTACCTCCCTCAGTAATTGTAACATTTTCCTTTGCAATATTCAGGGCATGAATACAGAAATTATATTTAACTGGTCACATTTCCATCTCTTGGGACTACCCGAAATTGCCCTCTGAATCCGAGCAGGAGTCCCTCATGGAGAGAGAGGGTGGTTGTTTGATTAATATGGCTAGTGCCAGAGCTAAAGCTGGCATGAGTGATCAACAGTTTGCATTTGCCTCTAGACAGTGACTGGCAGCTGTTTCCAATGAGGTCTGTCTCCTCTAAAAGCGTAAAATCAGGATTCTGTCCCTGCAGTGTTTGGGAGATTGCCCACTCATAATTGTATTACTCATGTCACTGATGTTGCATGTCAAACAACTATGGATATATTTATTACTACTGTGTTACCTCTGCCTTTACCATGGTAATTTTGTGCTATCTGCCTTGCGTAGATTCCAAAATGTCTACAGGACTCTGCAGTTTCCTTACCTGCTACAACAGTTTCAAGAAACGTTCCATACCCCATGCTTCCCACTGCCCTCCCTCATCCCTCAGTGGGCCTTGAACTAAAATCAGGAGGCGTCTCACATCCAGCCCTCTAAAACATGTGTGGTGACTAGAACTAGCTTTCTGCTGGGCTGCTTAATGAGCACAACTAGTGGAAACTAGTGGAAAGTGGCCAGTGTTACCTTTCGCCAGTCCCCCCACCCATTGTAAGGGGGTGTCGCTAATGCAACTTATAATATGTGTCTTCAATTTGTTATATGTAACAACCCGCTCAAGCATTCATTTACGTCCCTGTTAGACCTGACATTTCTTGGCGTGAGTACCCCTGACCTTTTGCCTTTACCTCTTCTATTTTTGATGCTGTGATGGATTTCGTTTTACTGGCTTAGATGCTTTGGACACTTTACCAGTGCTGATCAGTGTCAAAGTGCAAGTGCTCGCTGTATAAAGTATAATGGTAATTGGTTGTCCATGATTGGTATGTTTGCCTTACTAGTAAAGTCCCTAGTAAAGTGCACTATGTGTGCCAGGGCTGGTAATGCAAATGCTACTAATGGGCCTTCAGCACTAATTGTGCCACCCACACAAGTAGGATTAAAGAGATAACTCAAGCCTGCCACTGCAGTGCCTGTGCGCAGTTTGTTCAACTGCCATGTTGTCCTGACGGATGTATGACGTTACAACGCATACTTTTACAACGCCTACCTTTACATCGCAGTTTTTACAACGCATGCTGTTACAACGCATAGCGCTAAGGGGTGCTGGATAGTGAATAGTTTAATTTACTATTCCACTTCCAGTCCCCGTGGATAGTAGGGAAGGTGTTGGATAGTAAATTAAATCTATTCCCTATCCTAGAGCGCCCCCCAGTGCAATGCGTTGTAATGACATGCGTTGTAAAAGTTGCGTCGTAATGGTAGTGCGTTGTAAAAGTTGCATTGTAAAGGATGTTCCCCTGTCCTGATAAGTGCACGCACTTGCCAGGCCTTACCTTTCCCTTTCTATGCACATCAGACACCCATATGGTAGGTCCAAGGTACCCTCTGGGCAGGGTGCGGTGTATGTGGTAGGACATGTACTGAGGTGTGTACCATGTCCTGACAGTGAAATACTCTCCAGTTCGTTTTTCACTGTTGAAAGGCCATCTTGCCTTTAGGACAGAATGGGGAGGCTGTGTAATATGTTTTCCAGCCTATCTTCCCAAAGGCTTAAGATGGAGAGCTGAAGTTTAGTGTGCCTGAACTCACAATTCAATAACACATCTTTTTGTGAAGGTGGTTTTTGCATCGTGTGTTTAGAAACCACTCTTTTAGAAGTGGCTGGGTTTTTGTGCTCTTTTCTGTGTGTCCTGCAGGGTTGTGGATTGACTGTCTGGATCTGAAAGTGATAGGATCTGGGGAATGTCTTGACCCAGGGGAGGAGGTGAGACAGCAATAGGCTGACCTGCATTTAGAGTGTAGGAGGGAGGAGAAGCCCCTGGAGGTGAAGAGGCCTGGGTTGCTGCCACAAACCAATGGCTCCATCTCCTGCTGAGTGATTAAGGATCCAGACCCCCACTATCAAAGGAAGAAGGTGTCACTGGCAGGGAGACACCGAAACTGTTTGGACAGGGGTCAGTGCCCCCTTAAACACAAAGACTTCAAAGACATTTAGGGGTATAAGTATGAGAGCTGAAACCCCTGAACGTTGGAATGGAATGGAATTGGATTGATGAAGACTGAAAAGGATTTAAACTACTTCGTGGCAAGAGGAACCTCTGCCAAGGAAGAAACAGCTGAAGAGACTGAAGGAAAAGACTGACACTTGCTTTGTGTTCTGGGGCTAGTCTGCAGTTTGCTGATTTAACCAAGGAGAGGCTAAGGGACTTTGCTGTGTGCTGTGTCCCCCTGCTTGAAAGGACTTTGCTGTGTCCTGAAGTAACTTGTCCCCAAGGGCCAGACGAGATCTGGCTCCGTGTTGTGGAAACTCAGGAACACAAACGTTTCTAGGTGTGTCTCAGTGACGCTGGGTGTATGTGCTCTTTGCAGCCTGAGATCCTCTTAAGAATTGCCCTGTGATCGTGGGCACCTGGAGTCCAAGCAAATCTCAGAGACGCTGTGTGCGTGTGCTTTGTTCAGACTGAGCCCTTCGTGAGGATTGTCATGTGATCGTGTGCACCTGGAATCCAACTGAGTCTCAGCGGCGTTGTGTGCATGTGCTTCGTGCAGCCTGAGATCTTCGTGAGGATTGCCCTGTTATTGTGCACACCCAGAGTCCAAGTGAGTCTCAGCAACGCTGTGTGCAGGTTCTTCTTGCAGCCTCATACCTTCTTGAGGATTTCCTTGTGATCGTGTGCACCCATCACTCAAGTGAGTCCCAGCGACGATGTGCGAGTGTGCTTCGTGCAGCCTGAGACCTTCATGAGGATTGCCCTGTGATCATGCACACCCGAAGTTCAAGTGAGTCTCAGCGATGCTGTGTGCGTGTGCCCTGTTGCACCCTGAGATCTTCATTATCGCCAGCGGCCCGGGCCGGCATCCATAGAGGAGCTGTTGCCAGAGCGGGACCTTGAACCAACCCCATCGGGGGAGGGCCCGAGTCCCACTGCCCAGAATCCACAAAGTCGCATCGGAGGCCCAAGTTGCGGGAAGAGGAGGGAAGAGCGAGGTCGCACCCTCCAGGTAACCTGTGTCCCTGCGTGGGGCAGGGTGCGGGCTCGGAGAGAGATGCTCTCGACCTCTCCCATTCTTGCAGCGTGAGCCTCTGCTTCAGCTCGTATCACGGCCCATGCTTGCAAGGAGTGGCAGTACCTGGGCCGGAGTGCTGATCTGCACTTTAATTTACACCATAGCCGTGTTGGGGGCATCTGTGGCAGAAGGAGAACAGCCATAACAACGCGGGGATTACCCCGCACTGCCATTACAACGCGGGGATTACAACAAAAGTCGTTACAACGCCTTTCGCTGGAGGGCGCTGTTGGATAGGGAATAGTTTAATTTTCTATCCAACACCTTCCCTACTGTCAACGTGGGCTGGAGTTGAAATAGAAAATTAAACTATTCCACTATCCAGCGCCCCCCAGCGAAAGTCGTTGTAACGACTTTCGTTGTAATCCCCGCGTTGTAATGGCATGCGGGGTAAAAGCCCGCGTTGTATTGACATACAACCGTGGCAGAAGCTGACGGCGAGTCAGTACGAGTGGCGGAGAGACCGTCTAAAGCACCGTGATCAGTGCTGGAGTGTATTACGCATTGCATTATTTCTGCTTTACGAACTACCGAATTGTTGCAATACGCATTGCATTAGTTCTGCATTACGAGCTACCTGATTGTTGTATTACGCATTGCATTATTTCTGCATTACAAACTACCTGATTATTGCCTTATGCATTGCATTATTTCTGCATTACGAACTGCCTGATTGTTGCATTATGCATTGCACTATTTTTGCATAATGAACTACCTGATTGTTGCATTACGCATTGCATTAGTTTGCATAACGAACTGCCTGATTGTTGCGTTACGCATTGCATTATATTTGGCATTACGAACTGCTTGATTGTTGCATAACGAACTGCATTATTATTACATTGTAAAGGGCTTGATTCTTGCATTACAAACTGCTTAGACTTGCATTAGGACTGCAGTGGATCATCTAGAAGTGCTCATTAATATCTCCAACACCTACAAGGGCTGGCTGATCTAATAATCGGCCAGGAGGAATATTACAAATACCCATATGTTGGATCTATATCGTGCGGTCTTATCGTATATCTTTTTATATAAATATATACTTGTTTTTGTGAAACTCGTGTGGAGTCCATTTGTGGAGTGATCATTGGTTTACTGGGAGCGTGGTTGCAAATACTTTACACACTTGCCTTAAAGATAAGCCTGGCTGCTCGTGCCAAGCTACCGAGGGGGTGAGCAGGGGTTATCTGAGAAGGTGTCATTTCTTTCCCTGACGTGGAAGCAAGGGTCCCTATTTGGCCTGCGGTACCTACCTCAGCCAACTAGCGACCCCCAGTTTTAACAGTCCCCATAGTGAAATACCACTATCATCAACAAAATATCCCATAGATGGCAAAACAGATTTTTTCTGAGGAATGCATAATTTCCGAGGTCTTCAGAAACTTTTCATGCTTCCTTGTCATGACAGTCTTCTGCAGAAGCATCTGCAAGGATAACCAGATCATACCACAGCATGTTGCTTCAGTTGCAGTTTGTATTACCTGCCGCTGGCTTAATTGGATTACCAGAGTCTCCCACCTTCTGTCTATAGTTGAAAAAGCAGTCTATTATGCAGTTAATGTGACGTAGGTCATTTCTGCATTGTCACTAGATGCCATCCATCATGCCTGGACCATGCGTCCTCTGGTGTGGTCAAATGATGTGTTTTCCCCTCAACTAACCGTGCAGGGAACATCATCATATACTTAAGGTTTCTGTCATGGAGTGCTCTTTTAAGGTCCTTGTAGGACACACACATCTTTTGTATGGCATACCCCCAGATTTCTGTCCCGTCAGTTTTTGTTGGCTGTCCAACTTTACTGCTATTAGCCAGTATTAAAGTGACTATGCTCCCCCTTTTTAGAATGGTAACACGAATTGACATATTTAACTTACCTATTAGTATTGTGTATATGGTAGTCCAAGAGGACTGAACCTGCTGTCTGAGACTGGAGAGGAGCCCTGAAGGACTGGGCCTGCTCCCTTTGCACCCATGACAAAGAAATTGACTCCAAGAGGCATAAAGCTGACCTTCATAAAGAGGCCTTTTCTGAAGATTCCTAGCTGACCAGTTCCAACAGGATCTACCATGGACCCTTCTGTTGGGTTCTGCTAGAGTGAGTCCTGACACCCAAGTCAATTCCTGAGGTCTTGGAACCCTTGGTTGTGTCTGGCTGGACTTCTCCTAAAAGTCCTGAAACCTGGGACATAGAAACCTTTTGGCTCTAAAGACCTCCAGAGCACCGGGACAACCCTGTTATGCTGAATCAACCAAGGTGTGTTTCCGCTGGGCTGCAGATCCGGGATTCTCCTGCTTGGAGCTCTGCCCGTTTTGGCAAATCCTCAGCAGCGGGACCTCACCAAATAACAATGGATTGGGGAGCGGCACAAGTTATTACTGTTGGCTAAGTTTCATTCAAGCGTTCCATCCATCACTTTTTTTGTATACTACTTTTTAAAAATTAGCATTTTTCTGCATAAACCAAACAAGCTTTTCTACAAGTGTCCAGGATCATATGGCTGTGAATGATTTTCCTGTGGTGTGTTTCCTTCCATGTCAAAAGGGACTTGGGTGTGTGGAAGTGTGTTTCTCTCCTGAGCAGGATGTCCTGGGGGGCTCTACTCAGACTTCCCGAACTTCAAAGGGTAGCCTGAGGCTGCTTGCCAAGCTACTGCTAGATGCAGTTTATGCCTAAGCCTGCCTGCCCTTATTACCCTAGACAGTGGTGCCAAACCTAGGAAAGAGGGAAGGTTAGACAAAGAGGCATTCCCAACCCACAGGCTGGCACTGGGTATAAGAATAGCACCTTAATAACCTCTCATCAGAATACTCCTGGACACCTGTGGAACATTTAGAAGGAGGATTGTCCAGCTACCTGAACAATAAAGACTGGACCTGCTTGCCTTGAACCCAGGACCCCCAGAAGTGGCTCCAATGGCCATTTATCTGACCCCCATGTTTGATCCACAGGGTCACACCAACCTTCCAGAAGTCTCCCTGCAACTGACCAACTGACCATCACCACCTCTACTTGTCTGAGGCCTTCTGGCTTATGCTGGAGTGAGTCCTGTGGTCATCAAGATGTGCTCCCCATGTCCTCCACCCCTCGCTGGCCTCAGAGTGTACTCTTCCTGCCTCAAAGCAGAACTCCTGGTGAAAATCCAGAGCAGGCTCGTTGCACCACTGGCGTAACAAAACTCGAGGAGGCCTCCCTGCAAGGCACGTGAAGAGGCCCCCTCTGGGCTCAATCAGGAGCTCTTGTCATTTTGGTGTCGTTGTATTTATAAAATTTTACTCTATATTTCTAAATTGTTTTAGGATTTACTTTGTGTTTTGTTTTATTTTTAACGCCGTTTGAGTGCTGCATAAATACTTCACACAGTGCCTCTAAACTTAACCTAACTGATTTTGTGCCAAGCAATCAAAGGGTTAAACACAGGTTTATTTAGTAACCTGACAAGGATTGTGTTTCTTATTTGAGTGGGGCTTCCACCTCTCTCAATTAATAACCCAATTTCTTACATATATATTATTCCTGGAGACTTAAATCCCTATCACATCAACACTTCCGCCAAAGTTGGTTGTGTAGACCTGGGTTCCTCAGTGGTCACTGCCACAGCTTTTTAAACTGCAGTACTACATCCTGATCCCAGGAAGACATGCTTCTCCAGCTTGCCTTGTTAGACTTGTGACAGAATATTTAAAACCTGATATTGTGTTACTATACTGTATATCTACCCTCAATTCAAGTGACCATTTTGGGTCCTCTTGTGGTTGTCACCTCTTTTGCTTTCCAGATTTCTGGCCCACCACCTGTTGTTTTCACCAAGCTCCTATCTTGCTTTTTATTCAGCATTTTATGTCATTGCATTTTTTAATTCCATTGTCTTTTTGGTAAGTGGTGCTAAATTTAGTTTACCAAAACAACATTAAACAATACATCTTTGTTCCAAGGTACAGTTGTTGAACTCATAAAGAGTATGTTTTCTGTCATTTAACCTCATCAATGAGCATTTCGAGCATGTCATGATTCTCTCATGTTGTCACCAGGTGGCACTCACAAGGTCCTGTGGGTTCTTGCCTTCCGACCAGTTTACAGTAGAACACTACATATAGGAAAACTTCACTCCACTTCTCATCCAGCCCTAGTGTTTACACTACCATAGTGATGCATTCTGGTCCTTGCAGGTTCTTTATCAAACCGTGACAAAGTCATATCCTTTAGGTAGAGCCCTGTTTAATATCATAGTTTGTGGTCCTTACAGATTCACCGACACAGACTGTTTCTGGATTTACCTTTGTCTCTGTTCCAAAACAAACACTATTCCTAGTGTCCCTATTACTTCTTCTTGTGCGTCCTGGTCTCTCAGGTCTTTCCTGCTCCAGGTACCAGTGCCGCCTCCTTTTTCGTGATGAGCCTCTGATTCCCCAGCACTTGGCTAATTACCTTTACCTGGCTGTCTCTCTAGACCTGTGCTCTTAACTGAGCTACCAGCTATATTTTAGTGGAGCTCAGAGTTTTTGCAACCATCTTACTTTTGATACTGGTTGAATCTGGCTGCTCTTATTGAAGGCCTATTACTAGTTCATGTGTTATTGTGTTCATTTGGGATTCCTTTATTTTCCAGTACCTGTCTAAATACTATGACATCTCGGTCCTCATAACTGCTGGAAGTAGGGGTGCTGCAGCACCCCAAAAGAACCCTGATGGAGCTTCAAAGATGAACACACATTAAAGATGACTTTCAATTTTATTTTAAACTAGTCACGATTGCTGTGAATGCAAAGACAGAGATCAAGCATCAGTCTAGTCAATGACAAATTGCTGCGTGTTCTCTCAACATGGAGAGCTTACTTTTCTTTCTTTTACTGAAAAGTCTGAGGATTCTGTAAAGTGAACTATGTGACAATCTTGGTTGTGTGAAAAGAGAGGTTGCAGGATGTCATTTAGGAAAGCGCTTTACTCTTATTCTGAAGTGTAATGGAAACACAGATTTTAATAGGTTCAAAACAAATGACACTGTACTTCGTGATGTTCAAATGACAAATATTTGCTGAAACTAAATTTGAAAACACTATCTTTTGTGTTTTATGTTTTGTGTTTTATGTTTTATTTTTTGTGTTTTATGTTTTGTGTTTAATGTTTTAAAACTGTATGTTTTGTTTGTAAATCTGTATGTCTGTTAAAATGCAGAGGTTATTTCAATGGATATTGTTCTGTCTGTAAATGACAGTGTTCTACCATACCATGCTATTGTAATATATTTGTGACAGTGTGTTCCTAAGTGTTAGATTACAGCTACATACTACTCCCTTACCATTTTTCTGCAGAATGGGTGTGGCTAATTTGTAATACTTGTTCTTTGTATGATGCTTGGGTTTCTCACAATCCCTATGAGTTTGGAGGTGTAACATTGATTACAGCACCCCCATTCTGAAATTGTTCCAGCATCAGTCTCTATCCTTGCTGATGTTCTCTGATGCTGTTGCTACATTTTACTGTATTCCAGAGTTCCTTGTCCTACATGCATACCTGCAGTCATGTGATTATCTATAATTCAAATTCCTTGCCCTGCATTCCAATGTTCCCTGTCCTAGGTGCATGCTACCCATTCTTGCTTTCCAAATCTGTATTCCCTAGTGCCTGTGTATGTCTTGTTTTCCCAAGTAGTTAGGTTGGTCTGCCTGCGCTATCTGGGCTCTGTTTTGCTTTTCATGTTAGATATCGCTCAGATTTGAGTCCTGCTTTTCCTGATTCTTGTTTCTGCATTGTTCATCTCACTCATTTCACTGTTTCACATAATCAAGTACTGCATCCTGTACTGGGTTTTTGAGTTCTGTTCCTCTTGCTCCATTACCGTTGTTCGCTCTTGTGTTTGTATTCCAATCTTAGTTATACTTACCAGAGAGTGCAAGTGTGTTCTGAGGCTTGGTTTCTCATGTACAGATAGTCACTTAGGCCATACCTACAAGATTTTGTCGGAGCGGTGGCACTGGGGTGCAAATCACCATGCCACCACTCCGTGAAATCTCGCCCTGCCCGCTCACCAGATTACGACTTATTCATAGTCTGGCAGGCAGACGGTGTGGCGATTCCCATTGCGGTGCCCTTTCAAAGGTGGCAGTGCCTTTTCAAAATGGCACCGCAATGGAAACGCCTCACTAGTTTCTGCATGGTATGGACTCGTAAGTTTATAAAGGTGCAGGAACCTATGTGCATGCACACAGGGGGGAACATGTTATGCCCCCCTCTTTGTATCGATATATGTCTGAGGCACAGGGGGGCCCTGTAGGACACCCTTTGTTTCCTTTTCATGGCAGTTGGCTTTTCATGGCGGTTGAACCGCCATGAAAAGCCTGGCTCGGAGGAACCTCGTAGTAAGCTTGGTGGGACAGTGCGGTCCCGCCAAGCATATTGCGGTCTCTGACCACCACTCCTGCATCAGGGAAGGGGCGGTTCCCTGGTGGAGCCGGTGGTCCTAGTGCGGTCCGACTGCCCGAGTCGTAATTGGGTGATGGGACCACGAGTGCGGCGGTGGCTAGATCCGCCACCACCATGCCAACACAAGTCTACTGTCCAAGGACCGCCAGTCTCGTAATCTGGACCTTAGTGTTCAGGTGCTAGGTGTCTCCAGTGCTTAATTTGAGCTGGGGGTTGCTGATGGTGCCCACCCAGGGTGTCAATCCACCAAAATGCCTGGGGTAGCAGAAGTGACATTGCATACCCTTTGTACCTGATTATATCACAGGATGTGACATGATATGACTGTTCACCCTGGTGACATCATGGGTAGTGGTGCCATATGATCTTCAGCTCCAGTCATATTATAGTAAGTGGTCACTCACTTATTTGTAAGGTTATGAAAATAGGAACAAATTTACTAAAGCAAGTAAAAAACAAGCACTTCGAAAAAAATGTAAACTAAAAATACTCTATTGTGTCCCTGATTTAGAACGCCAATGCCAGTTTGTTCTAGCAGTTTTGCATACAGCATACCCTGGCATAAATGTATACAACTTCTGCAAGTTTGGCATTCTTTATTCTTTAGTATGGTGTATATTAATGTAATGTAGTTATTACTCTGACAATTTAGAAATGTTTCACTGCACAGCAGTCCTTTGAATTTTTACTGGTTTTGTATGATACCATGCAACTTAATGGTTTGTTTGCGTTTTTTCGATTGGTGGCCTTCTGGTCCGGTTTTTGCTTTTGTTCGATGATACAACATAAACACATTTGCACTGGACAGTGTGCCACGTGTGCATACATAAGCATCATCATTATCATGCAACTGTTGGTAGGTCTGATGCAAAGCTGTGGTGTTCTCGTAGTTAAAGGCAGCCATTTTAGCATTGTGTTCCCCGGTAAAAAATTTACTAAATTTAGGATACGTGCAGCTATATAAACTCTAAAAAATCCACCCTTGATTTCATGGTTCCTAAAATTCCAAAGCAAATGATGATTTCTTTCTGTCATGTGTCTTTAATGAAGCTGACTTATTAGTGCTTCTTACCATTTTTTATCAAATTAGAAAGATCATTTCCATTTGAATAAATATGTATTTTTTGTCTCCCATGAAAATCAGGTAATTTTAAATTCATACCAAATCCTGAGATAAAATCCCAATACAGATTTTTTATTAGCATAGGGCTTTTGTTTGTGACTCGACTTCTATTGGTAGGAAATGGTATCATGGGAGCTAACGGGGTTGTATTGCACAATGCTGCCTCCTCATAACAAACATCCATTTATTGGTGGTAACATATGATTAATGTTTTATTAAGATTTACTGAACCAATAACAAGATAAAAACTAATCAAAGCGAAAGTTTTACTGCAAATATAAAAATCTGCTCAAATAATAAAAATAAACTAATATCAGATTTCAGTTGTTTTGCCATTTGACCTTGATGTAATGCGTCTAAGAGTAACAAGAGAGCAAACTTTTTTATTCATATGAGTGCCTTTGTACATTTAGCCATGGAGACCAAAGCTAAATGACAGAACCCAGGATGGATGGAGCCCAGTAATCACTGATTTTCAAAGGCAGGAGTATTGGATTTTGGGTTCCAAACATGGACGCTGTATCACAAAAAATGCCACGGGTAGCAGAAATGACATCATGAGCGCTTTGTCCTCACTTTACATCACAGGGAGTGACATCACTTGATCCTGATAATACAGAAAGTGGCACCGCATGACCTTTCAACCGTATTATATCGCAGTAAGTGTAATCACACAGCCTGTGAAACACAGGACATAACAGGATTTGACATTATGCTAAAGAATAAACCATTTCTATGTTAAGCGAATGAACAACGCTTTAGAATGTCACTGTAGCATATACAATGACTCCAATTAAATACCAGTAATGCTCATCATATCACATTGTTCCCAAATAAAAGCAGGATCTGTGTTCTTAGCACTGCTAGCGTAATAATTAGCGTGGCATAGGCACATATAAATAGCGCTTTGCATATATAAATATGAAAATACATAGACCAAGAATGCAGTGTTAACATCTGGTGCTACAACCTGTGATGGTTTGCAATACGATGAGAATTACTGATGATCCTTATGGTGGTGGTAGTAAGCATGCAGTCATCCAGTGCGCCCTGTGTCCATACACTGCTGGGGGGAAATTGAAGTCAGAAGGGATGTGTGGAGAGAAGTAATTGCCAGAGCAGAAACAGCCATGCTATCTTGTGGCAAAGATTTATCAGTACAGAAAGGAACCATTTTTTTTAAATTCTATTTTTAGTACGCAATGGAGAAGGTCTGGGCACCAATGAGATGGAGATGTTAACTGCATATGCTGATGCCGAGAACTGGCACCAAGCGGCCGATTATAATGCAGTTCGTACAGTCGGAGCCTTCCGAACCGCATCGTAATGTGCTGGTCGGATTCCTTTCTGACCACCTCATTTTGATGGAGGCAGTGGGAAAGAATCCAACTGGTCATTCCAGCTGGCTTCCGATGGGCTCAGAGAGCCCGTCCTCCAGTCAGAGTGCATTAAGTAATCTCAAAGGCGGTCCTTTCCACCCTTGAGATTACAATGATGGTTTCCGACAGGGTTTCCATGTCGGTCTTTCCAAAATGGAAACCATGTGTGGAAAGTGTCTTTGGGGGCCCCCAGCAAGGCCCCCTTGGGTTCTGGCCTCCAGTTGGTGCCTGCCACGGGATGCAGGGATGACCTGCACCTCTCATTTTACTATGGGACCATGCATTACAGCTGGTTTATGGCTGGAATACATGCTGCCATGGTAAAATGTAGGAATGGGACCAAACAGTGATCAGTTGCATCCTAATGAGGCGGTCGGAATAGGCAACTTGGTGTCGGTCGATCCCAGGACCGATGCGGTGTCTGGCGGAAGTGATTCCAACCGACATCGTAATGAGGCCCCAAATGTTTACGTTTTAGGGGAGCAGTTACTTATTTTGCTGGGTCTGCTGGAACTTTACAATCACACTTTCATGAAACGAACGGAACAGTAAGTAGACCCTGAGAATTCCTCAGGTGGGTTTCTGAGAGTCTATGAGAAAAAGCTGCTCTTTGGAACATGTACACTGTCAGGGTAACAATCATAATTGTTAACCCATACAGATTGATCGATATACAGTAAACTAGGTTTCCATCTTTCATTTTTTGTTTCATCAAATGAAGCGTTAGTTTTGATTTTTTGTTTCAAGTCAAGTCAATATTGTGTCATTGTGTATGAAGCAAAACATCTGCGAAAAAGAAAGGCTTATTGGTAGCCTGGTAGCTGCTGCTATAAAAGAGCTTTACAAAGTAGAACACTAGCCTAAGGAGAGAGAACAGTCGCATCAGACAGACCCCCGTGGCTGGAATCAATAGAAATTAAGGGGGTATACATTGCAGCCTTTCATTTAATCCTGAGCCCAGCCCTCACTAATGGTAACCAATATTCTTAATACAAAATAGGGATAGGGGCAGACTTTTAGGCACTTGCTAATGTGAGAAAGGCTTCTTTGCCAATACTTGGTGCTAAGGTGCATTTCTGAAGCAATATTTACCACCTGCCAAGTAAAATCAGAGACTACTAGAAATAATGGGTTTGTAGGCAGCTAGTACCTTTTGTCTTCTTAAATATCATTTTAATAGACATATTATAGAAACCTTTTTAAAAGAACTAGTGATCTGTTCATACATTTTGCAGACTTATGTCTGGCTCTTATTTACACTTTTAGCCTTAAAGGATGAACCAAGCATACAGTTCAGGCTATACTACAGGAAAATAGCTATGAAACCTTAGCAAATATTTTCATATCTTTTTTCATATCTGCCATGTGACCTAAATTCATATGTGCCACCATCCATTTGTACCAGCTTTTTAGCCAACTAAACGCTGCATTCTGGAACTTTGAAGCCGTGTCTCCAGCATACGTCCTAAAACTTCAAACATGCTATAAGCTGTTTCCTTATCCATCAGGATCGGTGCCTAATTTGTAAAAGAATAAGGGCCTGGGCCTGAATGTTTCTAAAAGGCCAGCTTTTGTCAATTGTTGGGGTTGCTTCATACAACTCTAAAATATAGATAGTCACCCTCTTTACCCAAAAGGGACAGGGTACATCAAACAATCTTAAAAACAAATGACTTTTTGTGCCATGACCTTAACGAGTAATCCAATAAGTATGCAGTAAAAGATGTACAATGTAAGGGGTGTGGCCAGGCCACCGACCAAGATGGCCGCATGGCTCTGAAGCTCCGCCAGTCGATCTAAGCTCACTGGTAATAGCCCCATTTTTCGTGGCAGTAGCTGGCTTCTGCATGTCGTCAGCCACTCCAGATTGAGCGGTGAACCTGATGATGCCACCTTAACGAAGTTTGAGGCCGTTGCTCCTGGTTTCCTGGTGCCTAGACGATTGAGGGGCGGAGCGATTGCTGACTGCGGCCTGCGACATTGCCCATGCTGTTTGCCTGAACCTTCACCGCGGCCCGGGGTAGACCATCTCCTGGAGCTCACAATTACATCTGCGGTGAGAGCACCGGACGTGGGTGCCTCTTTGTACGCTCCCCCCACTTATTCATTGAAGTAGTAGCGATGCGGCCACGTTTGGCTCCGCCGTGGCTGCTCCACTCGCTCCCGCCTACTCCCGAGGGCCCTGCGGGGACAGGGCCTGTGGGCGAGCCTGGGGGTCGACCGTCCGGTCGCTTACAGGTGTGACTTCGGGGGGAGGAGAGGGGGTATCTCCTGCACCTGGCTGCCTCCCCTGCCCTGTGCCTCATTGCTTTGGCCCTCACATCTACAGCCCCGCATTCTGCGGCAACCAGGTACTTTTGAATGCCGGTCTGCGGCCTACACAACACCAACAGAGGCCGCACACATTGCCCGCATATTGTTTTCTTTGCGGCCGGAGACACAGGCCCAGTAATCGCACTGTGGCGCACTTTAAAATTGGACGTTGCTGCTTCCTGTTTGCTCAGCCGGGGGAGCATCAGTATTGACATCCTACCTTCCACTCATCTGGCTTCTCCTTGGGAGACTCGACTGCCTCACTCAACTCCGTGCACATTCTCTGCCCCCTTGGCCCTCTCTGAACTCCCAGTGTGCACGCCACCACTAGCACGCACCAGTATGCCGTCCTGTCGCCGTTTGAGGTCTTGGGATATTATATCACGTCATGCCATTGTGTGCCCTCTCTACTCCTATCCTATATGTCTATTTACTAGGGTGCCTTATTCCTCCGCCCAACGTTCGCCTGCACTTCGTTCCTCCCACTGCACCCTTCTTTGCCTTTGGCATGGGCCGCAAGGACCCTAAACAAAGACCCTGCCATTTGAAAAGCTTGTCGAGAGGGTTCAGGAAGGAGGCTCTGACATGGCAGAGGGTGGCCAAGGCACGGACTAGGGTGTCGACTTCACCGCTCAGTCCCTATCACTACTGCAGGAGATGAGAGCTGGTTTTAGAGTGCTCGACGGACGTTTTTACACCTTAGATAAACGGCTTGAGAGTCTGGGGGCCAAAATCCAGGTGCACAACAGACTCTTAGATGTGGCAGAGGCATGGATCTCCGACATCGAAGATGGCATGGTGCAATCTCTTAAAAGATTGGAGAGCGTTGAACGTATTCTCAGGGACGTGGCGATTAAAAATGAGGACCTTGAGGCGCGCAATAGGCCTAACAATATCCGCATCTTAGGGGTTCTGGAGACTGCGAATAGTGGCCAACTTGATCTCTTTGTTGAGTCCTTACTTACTGACATGTTTGGGAGGGAGCAGTTTACCCCTGGCTTTGTGGTAGAGCGAGCGCACCGCACACTGGGCCCTCGACCTAACCCGGGATTTCCACCTAGACCCATCATTGCTCGCATCATGAACTTTCGTGACCGGGACACAGCTCTTCACCTCGCCAGGGAGCGGAGTGACACTATATGGCAAGGTTTCAAATTATCGCTCTACCCGGACTTTACACTTATGGTGCAGGAGGCTTGGCGGGAGTACAACAGGGTTTAAGCCTCAGGAACTTAGGTCTGAAATATGACATGCTTTACCCTGCCAGGTTATGAGTAGATGTAAATGGTCGGGCCCGTATTTTCAATACCCCTACTGAGGTGCAGGAGTTATGCCATTTGTACAAACACAAAGATAGCTAGACAATTGCTGATGGTGCCGGGAATTCCCACCCTTGCAGCGGCTCCAATGCAATAACGGAACTTGCTGAGCCATTGGTTATGCTCATCCTCAATTTACCACAATGGCTGAATTAGGATTTTATCATATGTTAGTGCACAGTAGTTCGAATAGCTTATCGACAGACGTAGCGTTGCCACCCCTCATGGTGTACACCGCAGGAATGTTGCTTGTAATACTGGTATATCTTTTCAGGGATTTTACATTTCTATTCAAGATTGTTTGGTATACCATGTTTAGTTGTCGGCTGAGGTTTGTCCCTCACTTTTTTCGAAGAGAGGCTGGGTGGGGGATTTATTTTTTCGCATAAACGTTGCTGTTTATTTACTGCTTTGCTCACTGTCCACTTTAACGCTTATCAGCAATTGATTGTTTTTGTGATATTGCCAAGTACATTAGATGGTCCAGTTAGGTAATATTAATGGTCCCTCTGGTTTGTCCCTACTTTCTTGGAACTTCAGGGGTCTCAACGATAACCGAAAAAGGAAGCATGTCATTCACTATTTGCAACGTCATAACACCGACATCGCTTTTTTTGCAGGAAACACATCTTCCCAAGTCAGACTCCACACATTTTGCCTCGAGTTGAGGGCAACATAGATATTTTTCCAATTTTAGCAGCTATACCAGAGGCATGGCTATCTTTGTTCACAAGCGGGTGCCCTACTGTCTGCACACCTGTATTAGGGATAGCGAGGGTCGCTATACTATTGTTACAGGGAAGCTGATGGGCCATAATTCTGCTCTGGTGTGTGTGTATACCCCAAACACGGACTGCCCTGAATTCTTTAATTCCCTACACGCCAACTTGAAAAGTTAGATTCAGCCCTTTTGATTGTGGGGGCGAGATTTCAATTTGCTACTCAACCCCGCTTTAGATAGCACCTCTAAATCCCCAGTCACCAAACCCCACGCACACCGGGCGCTTATAGATCTCTGTGAACAGTTATCACTACTCGACATATGGCGCCAGGCAACCCTTCCACGACTGACTACACACATTATTCCGGCCAACACAACACTTGGACTAGGATTGATTACTGGCTTGTGGCTCCTGGCATTCACAGCTGGGCCCATTCCATTACAACTCTCCCTAGAACATATTCCGATCACTCCACAGTAAAACTCCTCCCCAGGGTGCCCCATCCAAATGGGGACAACGAGCAGTGGTGCTTTCTCAGCCGCACCCTTAACGACGACCTATTCTACTCTGAGGTGCGCACAGCTATTGAAGAATACTTTGCCATTAATACCGTCTCGTTGATACTTGGGCTGTCCTGTGGGAGGCCTTTAACGTCTACATTAGGGGGGTCTGTATTGCCAAACATGCCTGGGTTCTAAGAGACCTAAGAGGGACACTTGCCCATTTCGAACAAGAACTGGTTGAAGTAGACAGTGGATTTGTGACCCCCCCTGACCCTGCCGCGATTAAGCATAGGCTGGCTCTCCTTACGGACTTTCGAGAATCCGCAGATCGTGTGATACTTTTATTAAGTAAATAATATCAGACTGCCCGCCGATATGGTGAGGGCAAGCGTCCAGGTTGCGTACTAGTACAGATGCTACGACCCCCGTACAGCAAAGCATACATTACTGATCTGAGATCATCTTCAGGCCAGACACTTACGGACATCTCAGAAATTTGAGATGAGTTTTTAGAGTTTTACTCCCCCCTGTATGCTTCCAGGGTTGGGCGCAATATCGCGGCACAGGAAGCATGCCTTTCTGAGATTGCACTGGTCTATTTGGAGAAGAATCTGCAGGAATTTCAAGCCGAACCATTCTCGAAGGAAGAGATCATTAGTGCTATTGAGGCCCTTCGGGGTTCCACCGCTCCTTATCTGGATGGCTTCACAGGGATTTTTAAAAGTCATATAAGGACCTACTAGCACCCAAGCTGCTCGAAGTGTATGCGGAGGCCCCCGAGAGGAAGTCCCTACCCTCCACTCTTCGTGAGGCGGTCATTATACTGTTACCAAAACCTGGCAAAGACCCGACATTGTGTGGGTCATACAGACCTTTATCTTTATTAAATTTGGACTATAAAATTCTGGCCAAGATGATTGCCCTGCGCTTGTCCCTCTTGATGGAGTCACTTATTAGCCCTGCTCAATCTGGTTTTGTTCCCCATAGACCCACCTCTTTGAATCTCAGGACGCTCTTTTTGATTCTCCACAGGATTAACCCTGGGGTACCGGCTTCCGCCATTTTGTTAGATACAGAGAAGGCATTCGATTCCCTTGAATGGCCTTTTTTTGTATCTATAATGCGCCAGATGGGAATGCCAAAGGGCTTTGTTGATACCACGGAACTGCTCTATAGCAGCCCCACTGCGAGACTTCGCCTCAATGGCACACTTTCCCATCCCTTCTCCTTGTCCCGTGGCACCAGGCAGGGCCACCCCCTGTCGCCATTGCTGTTTATCCTCGCAATGGACCCCTTAGTCCGACATTTTCAAGAGAGACACTTGCAGAGGGTCATACAATTCAACACTGTACCTCTTTTGGTCTCGCTGTTCGCAGACAACATTATTCTTCATGTTAGGGAGCCTCAAGTTAATATGGAACCACTTATTAGAGAAACAATTAGATTTGGGCAATGTTCTGGCCTGGGCGTAAACTGGCACAAGTCGGATATCTTCCCTTTGACCTCGAGCACTGCACAATGGGAGAGTGAATTCCCCCTTGAGTGGTGCACTGACTCCACAAAATATTTAGGCATTCATATCCACTTGGATACTGCCCAGATCCTCCGACTTAATTATGGGCAAGCAGTTAGCACCCTTGAATCACAGATAGAGAGACGGCTGCGGCTGCCGTTATCACTTGCTGGACGAGTGGAAGTGATCAAGATGATTATTCTCCCTACATTTTTAAATCTTTTTAATAACATCCCTATCCCTCTGCCAAACAGTTTTTTTCTGACATTGCGCTCTCTTAGGGAAGTTCCTGCCATCAACTTGTGAACACTCAGTGCAAGACAGACGGACAATTCTTAATTTAGAGATGAGGTTTTTTGTTTTTTTACCCACTGCTCCCCACCCGAGGTACCCCATCCCTCTACCCCCTCCCCCACCCTGTGACCCCCTTCCCCATGGGTAACCCTCCCTTCCATTAGGCTGAGCCTATTCGATCTCCACTCCCTCGGGCATTATAGGAATACACAATTACTAACATTTAAATCTAGGGTCTTGCCGGCTAGGGGCCCGCTTAACTTCAACGCCCTCCCTTCCTATACTCGATTTCCTTTTTTGATCTTAACAATAAAGACATCCACCTCCTCAGTCGTACGAAACTGGTGCATATGATATATCCACATTACACGTAATGACGCAGGAAACCTCAGCTGTGCCCTGGCCCCCAGTCCGTTTAACACCTCTAACCTCTTCCCCAGCTCCCACAGTTTTGTTGCTGTAATGTGAGAAATGTCAGATCTTATGGAGGAGGAAAAGGGATTTAGACCAGTAGATGTTATGGTGCCTTCCCTGAGAGCCGAGGTTAAAATGAGCTCCTTAACGGTGTATGACAAAAAGTTAACCAGAATCTTCCTAGGTTTTTGTTTGGCTAGATTCCTCTTGAATGGATCACGATGCACCCTTGGTATCTCATGCACGAGGTCAATATTGGGTGAGTTCTGTTTCCTTTAACAAGGAAATCACAAACCCCTGTATATCCATCCCCTCAAGGGCTTCAGGGATGTTTATGAGCCTCAGGTTGTTCTTCCTCGAATGGCTTAACAGATGTTCAAGGACGTCTTCTAATTCTTTATTCTGGGCCATTAACTTTGCCAAATCCACTGAGGTAGTATGCATAACGTCATTGATTTTGGGGATCTCCAACTCTATGCGTTGGTTCTTAGTATAACTTCCTCCAATTTCTAAGCCAAAGCCTCACAAGATGCTTGAATGGCAGCCTGATTTGTCTCTGCGACAGCAAACCTACTTGTCTCCTCAGCTTGGTTCGTCTCCGAGACAGTGAACCTACTTGTCATACCGTCTTTAAGAGCCAGTAATATATCCGCCAATGAGCAAGTCATAGTGTATGGAACTGCACAGTCATGGGGAACATTCGGCTGAACCACCTGGTTGTCTTGAGATGCCAAGACAGTGACTCTGTTTGAAAGACCTACTACAGGGTGGATAATGGGTGATGGGCCCTCAGAGCTCTCAACTGAATCCTTCGAAGAGTCCAGTGGTCTTGGCCCCTTCGAATTGCTTTACGAGGTGGTCGGCATGACATTTGGCACTGCAATTGACTCATCAGGAGACTTACTTCTAGGGGTTATCTAGCGAGTTCCTTGAATGCAGCCTGCGGAGACTATGTGGACTATGTGAACCCACCAGGGGGTTTTCCTGTTCATCATCCTTTTTGGGGTCACGGGTGGTTGAGGAAGACATAACCTTATAGTATGTTTTCAGTGAAGGAGTTATTTCCACTATTAAGAGCTATGCTTTCTTACCCCTACCCCTGCTCACCTCTTTCCCCTTGACGGCAGTTCCGTGCTCAATTACGCCCCTTTCCGCTTACTCTGTTTTGCTGGCACTCTAACTTCAGAGACGGGGGAGACTTGGGAGGACATGATAGGCTGAATAATGTATGTGTTGGAAGAAGAATGAGCTGCTCTAGCTCACAAGGTATAACTGCTGACTTTTGGCGGTGAAATACCCACATTCAAACCATTGCTTGTCTCCATACAGTTGAAAAATGCCTCTTCTTTCTCAGGTAACCGGGAGATTTCAAAGGTCTTCCTTTGATGGAACAAAGAGACACTACCGGTAGAACTGTCCGAAGATAAAGATAAAGCACATTTTCCCTTACCTCCTCTCCAAATGGCTACCATGACCTCCTCGTTCTGGTTGGAGCCCAAACGCCCTACCTGGAGTCCAAACTCTACCTCCCCTTCTGCTCCAGTTCTGAAGCGTTTGTATGCGCCGGTGCTGACCCTGCCTCTGGTGATCCAGAGCTGGAAGCAGACAGCACCGCGGCGCTGCCACTCACGCGCTGCACCTTCCCACAGACAGTCTCTGAGCACCGGCGAGACATTGATGAGGTCCGGAGCCATAAACTACACCGAGCCTGAGGGGGGGGGGGCTCACCGCCCAAAACAACACCTCGAGGTAGGAGTGGAGGGAGGAGGGTGCTTAACTCAGTTGCAAGGTAGAAGGGCCCCACCAGTTATAAATGTTCCCCATCCCCCATTGTACAAATTTCCCCGTAGAAATAAATACTTACGTTTCTTGTCTATACAAGACATATTGAAGAAAGTGTTCATTTCGGAACTAATAAAGTTGAATTACTAATAATAAAAAAACGATCTTTGAAGTGCACGCTTAGATGGCAGCCTTTTATTTCATTTATTGGGCATTGATTGGAGACAGTCCCTTGTTGCTGTTGATGGTTGTGTTATCCAATGAAAATGCTCAAAAACCGAAATTTAAATCAAGGGGAAATGTGGTGCAACTGCAGCTGAGCACTGAAGGAGGCATCGTGCCAAAATGCATTTGCTAATTTAAATCAATAGTGTCCTGTGAGTGCTCCGTGCCTGAGCCTGTATATATATATATATATATATATATATATATATATATATATATATATATATATACAGGCTCAGGCTCAGGCTCAGGCTACAGGTCGAACGGGTGAACGGAATTACCCCAGATTTGGCAGGGAGAAGGGTCTTGGTCTAGAAAGCACGATTTTGTTTATTTGGTGTCAATCCGTTCAGTAGTTTCGGAGAAATATCGAAATTTACAGATATCGATATTTGGGAATTCTGTCATCTGATTGGCTGAGGCGTTACAAGCACAAGCTTGCTGCTTATTGGCTACGAACGGTTGCAACTTGGAAGTGTTGGCCGCCATTTTGTGTTTCCGTTGAAGTGAGTAAGGGGAAAAGAGGGCGAAGTATTTACTTGTACCGGTGTGAAAGTGCTGTTTTGCCTACTGTGAGAAGGTGCTGAGGTGAGGTGCTGGTACACTCGGGGATGAAAGGGTGCGCTTAAACCGTGAGCTGAGTGCTGTAAACTGATGTGCTCCGGGCGCTGTAGCATACTGGGCGCTGTAGCATAGCTGTGCAGGTGGTGTTAGTATGTGTTTAGAGCATAGCGGGAGTGGGAAGCAAACTACTCACTGGTACCGGTCTGAAGACTCGGGGATGAAACCGTGAGCCCAAGCCATGAGCTTATCGCTGTAAAGTGATGTGCTGTGGGCACTGTAGGATACTGGCCACTGTAGCATACCTTTGTAAGTAGTGTTAGTATGCGTTTATACTATACAGGGAGTGGGAAAATAACTACTCACCTCCACAGGCCTGAAGACTCAAATGTAGTGTTTTAGCAAGCAGGAATAAAGAAATAATCGTGACGAATATAATGCAGAGAAGACAAATGGTGAAATCAGGTGTGTCTAAGAAAGTGGCTGTGTGTAATAAAGCGATGGAGTTTGAAAGTTACATAAAAAGTGTCTTTATTTAAGTGCCATAAATGGAACCACGGGTGCAAGAGCTACAGTTCAATGTGACATAAACAATACCTATTAGACTTGAATGACTCAAAATTCTATAAGGAAAATAAAGGTAGGATATGATTGCCACATGCATCCTTTAAGAAAGCAAAGAAAAAAAAATAATTTGCAAAATGCAATCATCAAACTTTTTAGGTACCCGGGTACTGCTTTTTTGTAACACAAAATTATCAACAGTAGAACAGTAGAATCTGTTGTACAGTAGATTCAATCTGGTGTGTGTCAGAATTGGTAATAGTTCTACCCACATTTGAACTTTGAGGAGGCATACAAACATTGCGCTTCTGAGAAGCACATTCGGTACCCTTGTGGTCAAACCATACATTATTTTCTTCAGCTGTTTCAAAAAAACATTCTTGTGCAGAGAGCTAAGGCATAGAGCTGAGGCAAACTCCTACCGCTTCTGCTGTATTCAAACCGAAGCTCTTGCATCAGTGAATTCCACATTACATGTTACAGTTCCATCTGACATGAACAATAGCTATTAGACATGAATGACTCAATTGTATAATGAAAATAAAGGTAGGATACGATTACCGCACTATGCCCACCAGTTCCTAAACAATGTCGTGTTTTTTTATCTTGATCGGCAGCTTGTGAGCACAGGCTGAGGAAGAGTAAATTTGTGTGAAAGGGCTTGGTGGATAACTGGCAGGCAGAGAGACGTATGCACGAAGAATAGACATGGTTTCAAAATGGATGCTGGGTTTAGGCTAATTTAGCAAGTAAATAGCGTATTTGCATAGGCCATAATCTTCGATCCCTGGTTAGAGTAGGGACGTAAGGGGCAATAATGACAACAGAGTTCAAATGCGTGAGCATACTTACAAAGTTATTATATGAAAGTAGTACAATTGAAGTGTATTAAAAAAAATTATAGGAAAAAGTAAAAAAAGAGGGAAAAAATCAATCCAAGAATAACATGAGTTTCATACAAGTCTTGGAGATTGCAGTCCAGAAATTCTTCAGCGGCATGAGATGCGTAATGTTCCAAGAGGTCATTGTTGCTATCGTGTGAGAAAAGCGAAGCAATCCAATTCATATCCTCGAAGGGACAGTAATGTTCCTCGAATGTTGGAGCGGCAATTTGAATTGGCAGGCAATCTGCGATGTTGTTAAAGGTCTCACGTTGCAAGAGATCTTTCGCAGCTGCGCAGAAATCCCATTCCGCCACGATACCTTTTTGCTTGGCAGCCGCCAATATTCAGTGCCCGAACAATCAAGTTCATGGTTTTCAAGATACTGCATTACCTGCTGGATGTCGGGAGCGATTGTTGGGATGTTGGCAAGGCATAGATCCATTCGCCAGTCGAATTGGGCAAGTTTTGCAATAAAAAGATGGTTGGACGCAGATTGCATATGTGTGAATGATTGTCATGTTGTAGCTGGCTTTTATAATAGATAGAGGCAGGCAGCCGAAAAGTAGTTCCATTTTTTCACGGTATTGATGTAGCTTTGTGTAGAGGCGTATTCTGTCGGACATGTTTGGTACCACAGGGAGCGCAGCCATTTTTTACAAGCAAAAATAGTAGTAGGATGGCCGCAAACAGAGCGAGAATTATGGGCACTGTTCCTGTTATTCCAGAGATGATCGAATGAATGAAGTCTGGTATTATACCAAAAACAGTTTGAACCGCTGTGAGAAGGCCGGAGGAGACCATGTTAAAAACAGTGTGCCAAACCTTGAGTGTGAGATGTGTTGAAAATTGTGTAACAATTCACAAACTGTAATTGGAGGCTTGAATTTTAAAGGGACTGTATTTTACTTGAAGTTCTTGCTATCTGCAGTCGATAAATTTATTTTGCAGACGTGAAGGACACTTCTGTTCTGAACAAAAGCGCTTTCAGTTTGGTTAGTTTAATGAAATCTGTTTTCAAAGTAGGGATTGAAGGCCAAGTTGAAGTTTGGGAGTTACTTTGTGTGGGTGGGAATAGACATTGCCATAGGAAGTTACTCGGTTTGAAACAGTAAGCACATAAGGTATGCCAGCTTACATTCTGTAGGAGTGAATGTTATTGAGAAGCAGATAACTGCCGTTAAAAAGCTGTGTGAATGTTGGTCTAATTGTGGGAGTTGGCGTGCTTTTAAGAAAGCAAGCAAGATCGCGGGCTATTAGCTTAGAAGCGGCGCGCAATTGGACATTCTTAGATAGTAATGAATGAGTGCCATTGTGGTCGCAGTTTTTACCTGTGAGAAAAAACTTCTGTATGCTCTTTAAGAGAGCAATATGTAAATGGGAGAAACCACTGCTCATGTATAAATGTGCTACCTTGTATAATCACATACAACATGACAAACAACATGTACACCTAGCAGACACAACAACACTACGTACTGTGGGAACCGTGGCTAGCCATGTACACAAACCAAACATGGCATGGCACCTCTGCCACACAATGCAGAATGCAGGGAGAGATGGGAGCCATGTATGTGCGAAGGTGGCAAGTGATTCTCGATTATAAAAGTATATAATGCAAAGTGTTTAGGGGATGTGCCGGACAGACTTGAGTATGCAGAGCATAGACATGTACATGTCAACATACACTGATGCTCTATTGAGTGAAGTGGACAGCGGACACAACAACGATAGTACAGTCAGTAGGGAAGATTACGAAAACATAGCACGTATGTGCCCCCCCCCCCAAATCTTTAGCGTAGTAAGCTGGCTCGGCATGCGCAGGGCTAGCTCAGGAGTATGAATAAAAGGCACATTTCCCTGGGTGTGGTTCTCTAACGAAATGGTGAACGTGTCTGCCAGGTCTGCGCAGCATACACCGCCACGAGGTTGCCCATGCGAGCGAAGGTGGCTGCGTGAATGATGCTCTCCGCGTGCTGGTACTCGGAAACCGACATGGACGCTGCAATGCATATATGCCGCACAGTTCATCTTTCGACACCGCCGTATGTGAAAGAGGGCCCACCACGTGCCAGCGGAAGCTCCTGGGCTGAGGTCTGCAAGCTCAGAAGGCTCCTGAGATCAATGCTAGCTACTGCGACACAGGGACACAGCGCCCAGCCTGAGGCCCAGAAGCGTTGAGTGCTCTGTATACTACTAATACAGTAGTTGAACAGGTACCAACAGTGGAACGGTGTCTTGATACCACAATGGACGATGTTAGAACTGCATCTGAGAGTGGAGATGAAGGTACTCACTTCAACCAGGTGCAACCAACTCTAGGTCCCAACAGTGGAATGGTGTCTTGATCCCACAATGGACGATGTCCGATATTACCTGCTGCTTTCTTTTCACAGAACTCCCTCAGTTGAGGTGGATCACACTCTGTGCTTCCGTAGCTAACCGCAGTACCGGATTGTTGGATGTGGTTAACTGTAGTCGCAGAACTACACTGCGGTACAGCAGGTCCGAACAGTGAAATAGGGGGATGTACGACATTACAACGCATGCTTTTACATCGCATGCTTTTACAACGCGAGTTTTACAACGCATACCATTACAACGCATAGTGATTTTGGGCGCTGGATAGTGAATTATTTAATTTAGTATTCCAACTCCAGTCCCCGTGGATAGTAGGGAAGGTGTTGGATAGTAAATTAAATATATTCCCTATCCTAGAGCGCCCCCAGCGCAATGCGTTGTAATGGTTTGCGTTGTAAAAGCTGCGATGTAAAAGCACGGCGTGGTAAAAGTTGCGTTGTAAGTGATGTTCCCCAAACAGGGTCTTGATTCTATGATTGAGGATGTCAGAAGTTAAAGTCTGTGATTATTTCTGTGTACCACCTCCAATCAGGTGCAACTGACTCTAGGTCCCAACAGTGGAACGGTGTCTTGATTCCACAATGGAAGATGTCCGATATTACTTGTTGCTTGGTCTTCATAGAACTCCATCCGTTGAGGTGCATCAGACTCTGTCCTTGCATAGCTAACTGTTGCACATGATTATTGTGCTAGGTTGACTCCAGTCGATGGAGTACACCACGGTACAGCAGGTCCGAACAGTGAAATGGGGTCTTGATTCTATGATTGAGAATGTCAGAAGTTAAAGTCTGTGATCATTTCTGTGTACCCCCTCTGATCTGGTGCAACCAACTTTCGAGTTCAACGGTACGTGGCTGCGAGGCGTTAATGAATAGTGCCTCTGGCCTACACTGCGGTCAGCAGGGCTCACATCAGATCGAGTGGTGCTTGTTTAATTACAGAATCCAGAAGTCAAGTAACTAGAACGTCTATTGAAATATACACAATATCCTTTTAGTATACTTGCTTGAAGAATTATTTTTTTAGATGACTTATAGGTTTACTACAATGACCAAATTCATCTTGAAAGTCCAAAGGAACACTGAATAGTCTACACTGTGGACAGCAGAAATCGCAATTCAAATTGTTTTGATTCATTTATTGCAGAGTTTTCTGTAATTTATGTTGTTGTATTTTGTGAAGAGGAAGTGAGAAAAAATATTCATGGCTGTCTGTGTGAGTACTGCCTTCAAATAACACTGCAGACAGCAGTGTTCACAATTCAGATCGAGTCGCTATTGTAGATGACGCAATCTGTACCATGCACACGTATTATTACAGGCTCCGCACACGCTTTCTTTTGCTTCGCGTATTACAAACTGGGCAGCTCAAGTCCAAGTTACGTAACTGTGGGGCCTTGCTGACCGCTCTATCTGGCCTACACTGCAGTTGTTATGCGGGACGAGCGCCACGAACCCATCGGATATGAAATGCGCATCATTTCAATATGGTAGGATTAGCATGCCAACGGAGCTTGGTAGACTATCGGTACGGGACTTTAGTTTTCTCAAAAAAATGAAACAATTATATATATTTTTGGGGGGAAGATATAAAATATTACATAATTTTAAAAGTTAAAAAGAGGATAATAGAGTTGCAAAATATTGTAAAGAAAATAGAAACATTATAGGTTTTATAAATATTAAAATGTGAAATTAACATATAAAAAACCTATGAAATTCACTGAAAAAAACATAGGTTTTAGGGACGTTATAGTTAGTTGGACATTTCACTCATACAAAACAATAGAAATTCCCCTGTTATAGTTAGTTCAGCTAACTATAAGTCGCGCCCCCGCAATGCACTGCTGACGACGTCACATATTACATCATTCATGACATGGTCAGTGACATCACTGATTACATCACTGATGTCATCTCAAATGACATCACTGATGACATCATCCACGTGACAATCTGATGCACCTCATCAGACTCTTATATAACACTTGATACACCCACTGTAAAATACAGACTATAATTTTCGAAACCATGAACATACCAATACCAGTTAGTACATATCCACTGACTAATTCCTATGTCTACACACACATCAATTCATTCACCCATACAGTCACTCATTCATACAGTCAGCTATCAATGCAACATTATCATATTCACTCACACATCTGTACAGACACCCAGACACCGATAGTCATTTATACAGTCCAACACTCACATATACTGTCTTTGACATATGCAGTTACTCACACATGTACCACTGAGGCATCCATTCACTCACCAAGACATCCATACACAAACTTACCCAGCCATACAGCCGTTCACAGATACAGACTTGAACACACATACACAGTGAATTATCTACTCACACATTTATGCACAGAGTCACAGCCCCCACCCACACACACAGACACTCAGGCACCCATACAGATACTCAGACAAGCAATCAATAGCCCGTATAGATCCTCATTTAGCTGCTAACCAAACCATGGAAGCACTTACACACCATCAGACAACCCAGACTGTTGAATGGCTGTATCAATCGCTAACACATGCATTAAGTAAGAGACAATTAATTACTCACTTATACAGTCAGTCACACACATACTTAACCTTGCCATATATATATAAAACATATTTACGTTCTAAAGAAACACATAGTCACTGGATGATGTCATCAGTGATGTCATCAGTAATGTCATTTGAGATGTCATCAGTGATGTCATTGACCATGTCATGAATGATGCAATATGTGTGATGCAATATGTGACGTCATCAGCAATGCATTGCGGGGGCGCAAGTTATAGTTAGCTGAACTAACTATAACAGGAATTTCTATTGTTTTGCATGAGTGAAATGTCCAACTAACTATAGCGTCCCTGAAACCTATGTTTTTTTCAGTGAATATATATATATATATATACATATATATATATGTATGTATGTATATATATATATATATATATATATATATATATATATATATATATATATATATATATATATATATATATATATATATATATATATATATATATATATATATATTACCTACTGGCGGTCGCCAGTAGGTATATATAGTTAGGATTTTTTTCCTATGGGATTTTTGAAAATTCTATGTTGAATAACTTTGGCGTTTGAGGACGGAATTGGCTGAAACTTTCTGGAAAATGGAACATTTTGTTTCTGAGCAGCCCCTGAAAATTTGGGGGGGTTTCGTCAAGCGGGGGCCGAGAAAAAAGGGGGGTCCCAAAACGTGTTTTTAACATTGAGTTTTCCATAGGGCGGTTGGACTCACTTTTAGCTCGATCGGCTGAATGGATTTCCACGAAACTTGGCAAAATTGTAGGGACTGGTAGCCCGATGTGCCTTTGCTATGTCTCAAGATATATGCTCCAGTGGTTTTTACGAAAATTAACTTTGAAAAATATATATTGGGCTACATTGGGCTATATATATGTTGGAGCCCAAATGTAGCCCAATGTAGCCCAATGAAGCCCAATGAAGCCCAATGTAGCCCAAAGATGGCCGCCAGAGACAAAAAAAACAAATGTAGCCCAAATATCAGCCAGATGTAGCCCAACTATAGCCCAGTGACAGAATGTCCCAGAGTGTTTTAAAGAACAACTAGAACGCTAACAGTCTTACTTATGACAAAAGTATGGCACACCTGAAGTCATCTTGATTGGAATAAAGTGGTAACACTTAATACATTTAATTTGAAAAGGAACAAAATAAGGGGTTTCATTTTGCCATAGAAATGTTATATATATATATTTATATATATATATATATATATATATATATATATATATATATATATATATATATATATATATATATATATATATATATATACTCACTGAAAAAACCATAGGTTATAGACCATATATAGTTAGGAATTAGCATTTACAAAACCTTGAAAATTCACTGAAAAAACCATAGGTTATAAACCATATATAGTTAGGAATTAGCATTTAAAAAACCTTACTTTACTCACACAAAACCATTGAAATTCCATATATAGTTAGTTGTACTAACTATATATCGCGCACCCGCAATCCACTGCTGATCATGTCACATATTACATCATTCATGACATGGTCAGTGACATCACTGATGACATCACTGATGACATCTCAAATGACATCACTGATGACATCACTGATGACATCTCAAATGACATCACTGATGACAACATCCAGTGACTGTATGTTTCTGTAAAGTTAAAATATGTCTTACATATTGAAGAATGAGTGGATGTAGAAGTGTCTGAACAAAGGATTTAGTAGGTGCATGACTGACTGTATGAGTGAGTGATTAAATGTGTCTCACTGAGTGCATGGGTTAGTGACTAAACTGTCTTAATTTGTGCATCATTATGTCTGTTGTTCTGTAAACTGCTGCATGTGTTGATCAGTAACTATATGATTAACTATATGGGTTATTGATTGGTTGCCCAAGTATTTGTATGGGAGACTGAGAGTGTGTATGGGTGGCTGGGAGGTGTATGACTCTCTGCATAGATGTATGGGTTCAAAAGTGCATGTGGAAACAGCTGTATGGGCGGTTGACTGTGTGCATGACTGTATTGGTGAGTGAATAGATATCTCAGTGCTACATGTCAAAGTAAGTACATATGTAAAATACAGTACATGTGAGAGTTGACATATATAAATAACTGTGCATAAGAGCCAGTGAATGTGTGAGTGGCTGTATGGATCATTGTGAACTTGTATCCAGGATTGTATAAGTGAATAAATATGTTTTAGTATATGTTTGAATAAGTAAGGTGTGTTTAACTGTATAGTTAAGGAAATGGAGGTGTGATTGATTGTTTGCATGACTGACTAGGTGTGTGTGTAACTTCATGGATGAGTGACAATCTGTGAGTCTGTGTTTACACTGAGTGTATCTAAGGTTATATTAGAGTCTGAAGAGGTTCATCGTATTATCACATGAATGATGTCATCAGTGATGTGATCAGTAATGTCAAATGAGATGTCATCAGTGATGTCATCAGTGATGTCATTTGAGATGTCATCAGTAATGTCATCAGTGATGTCATTTGAGATGTCATCAGTGATGTCATCAGTGATGTCACTGACCATGTCATGAATGATGTAATATGTGACATGATCAGCAGTGGATTGCGGGTGCGCGATATATAGTTAGTACAACTAACTATATATGGAATTTCAATGGTTTTGTGTGAGTAAAGTAAGGTTTTTTAAATGCTAATTCCTAACTATATATGGTTTATAACCTATGGTTTTTTCAGTGAATATATATATATATATAACAGGAAAGACCACTCTTACTAAAAGCAATCCAAGGACACGGCGGGGATTTTCAAACGGGAACACTTTATTCACAAAATGTGGTTTTGGCATAATGCATTTCGGCTGCTTGAGCCTTCCTCAGATGCCCCTTCACCACTAGTCCGCACCTTCACCTTCCTGCACTCTTTATGTGGCACTCCCAGTCGTGGGAGATCAGCTGTTCCTGCTTAATTACTGGCAGCTGTGATCCGGTATCAAACCGCAGCCCCCAGCATGCAGCACGTTGGTAAGTCCATATGCAGGAAAAAGTAAATCATACTCAAAGTGAGCGCCGTTAATGCCTAGTACAGGAAGGGCCAAGTGGTAACAGGTACAGTCCATTAATTGAAGTGTTAGGTATTCCCTTGAGTCCCCAACGTCCAAAGCCACAATTGCAAAACAAACCGAGCCGCGGAAAACAGCTGCAGTGAGCCGTTTCCCCCGTGAAGTCACAGTCTGCCGGTTGGCAGCAGCCTCTGGCGTGGGTCGCTTTCGTGGCGGTCCTGGGAAAATCAATAACTTGATTACTGTGAAGTTCGGTGCCAGGAAACTCCCAGGACTCTTGGATGGACGGGTCCTTGTAGCACGCCTCTGGCAGGCGCGAAAACATAACAGGAAAGACCACTCTTACTAAAAGCAATCCAAGGACACGGCGGGGATTTTCAAACGGGAACCCTTTATTCACAAAATGTGGTTTTGGCATAATGCATTTCGGCTGATTGAGCCTTCCTCAGATGCCCCTTCACCACTAGTCCGCACCTTCACATTCCTGCACTCTTTATGTGGCACTCCCAGTCGTAGGAGATCAGCTGTTCCTGCTTAATTACTGGCAGCTGTGATCCGGTATCAAACCGCAGACCCCAGCATGCAGCACGTTGGTAAGTCCATATGCAGGAAAAAGTAAATCATACTCAAAGTGAGCGCCGTTAATGCCTAGTACAGGAAGGGCCAAGTGGTAACAGGTACAGTCCATTAATTGAAGTGTTAGGTATTCCCTTGTTTCCCCAACGTCCAAAGCCACAATTGCAAAACAAACCGAGCCGCGGAAAACAGCTGCAGTGAGCCGTTTCCCCCGTGAAGTCACAGTCTGCCGGTTGGCAGCAGCCACTGGCGTGGCTCGCTTTCGTGGCGGTCCTGGGAAAATCAATAACTTGATTACTGTGAAGTTCGATGCCAGGAAACTCCCAGGACTCTTGGATGGACGGGTCCTTGTAGCACGCCTCTGGCAGGCGCGAAAACATAACAGGAAAGACCACTCTTACTAAAAGCAATCCAAGGACACGGCGGGGATTTTCAAACGGGAACCCTTTATTCACAAAATGTGGTTTTGGCATAATGCATTTCGTCTGCTTGAGTCTTCCTCAGATGCCCCTTCACTACTAGTCCGCACCTTCACCTTCCTGCACTCTTTATGTGGCACTCCCAGTCGTGGGAGATCAGCTGTTCCTGCTTAATTACTGGCAGCTGTGATCCGGTATCAAACCGCAGACCCCAGCATGCAGCACGTTGGTAAGTCCATATGCAGGAAAAAGTAAATCATACTCAAAGTGAGCGCCGTTAATGCCTAGTACAGGAAGGGCCAAGTGGTAACAGGTACAGTCCATTAATTGAAGTGTTAGGTATTCCCTTGAGTCCCCAACGTCCAAAGCCACAATTGCAAAACAAACCGAGCCGCGGAAAACAGCTGCAGTGAGCCGTTTCCCCCGTGAAGTCACAGTCTGCCGGTTGGCAGCAGCCTCTGGCGTGGCTCGCTTTCGTGGCGGTCCTGGGAAAATCAATAACTTGATTACTGTGAAGTTCGGTGCCAGGAAACTCCCAGGACTCTTGGATGGACGGGTCCTTGTAGCACGCCTCTGGCAGGCGCGAAAACATAACAGGAAAGACCACTCTTACTAAAAGCAATCCAAGGACACGGCGGGGATTTTCAAACGGGAACCCTTTATTCACAAAATGTGGTTTTGGCATAATGCATTTCGGCTGCTTGAGCCTTCCTCAGATGCCCCTTCATTATATAAATAATCATTGTCCATTGTCCCGGCAATCAAGCCCAAGTGGGCACAGAACTTATTTAAACACATATACTTATTAAGCAGTTCATTGAAAGATAGTATTCAAAGATTGTATCCTTCCCCAGTGGGCAACGTCTTAGTGTAAAATATTACTCTCATATACATAGTTGTCTCATAAAGTACTATGTGCAAAAATCAAAAATAAAATAAAGAAAACAAACAACACAAACCTATTAGGTAACCAGGTAAAAACACAGAGAGTACAGGGAAGCTCACTATATCACATCACTTTTTATAAATGCATATGGAAATCTTCCATATTTAAACCTTCAGGGATTTTTGCGTCAAGCTCTATTATATAACATGACTCTAATTTTCTCCATTTCTTCTCCCGGTTCCCTCCTCTAATATTCGGTGGAACTGCGTCAATTACAAAATATGATAGACATTGCACATTTATGCCATGATACTGCTCAAAATGCCGCTCCGCTGGATAGGACCTATCACCATTTTTTATTGCCCTCAAGTTCTTAAGCACTCTTTTATGCACAGGTAGAATTGTGCTGCCCACGTACCTCAGGCCACATGGGCACTGAAGCACGTAGACAGCAAATTCAGTTTTGCATGAGAATTGTCCTTTGATTTTCTTTTCCCTTTTAGAGAGTCTTGATTTATAACAGCAGTATTTTTACCGTGGACACAGGCTTTGCACTTAGTGCATTTTATAAAGCCATCTTTTCTTCTCAGCCATGTTGCTGATGTCATTTGTGGTTTAGAAGGAGCTACCATATTACTCACAAGTGTTTGTTTCAAGGACCTAGAGCGTCTTAACGTTATTTGAGGTTTATGCTGCACTAACTTCCCTAGTACAGAGTCATTCCTTATGAAGTGAAAAAATGTTACACAAAATATTCCTTAAACTACTTTCCTGTTTATTGAATGTAGTAATCATCCTACACCGATTAGTATTCTCCTTTTCTAACTTTTCTTTTGCTTAACTCTTGTTGAAAAGGATGTATTCCCTTGTTTTCTTATTTGCTTTAAACATGGCTGATCTAATACACTCTTGTGAATAACCTCTGGTTGTAAACTGTGTCGTTAAACAAATCAATTATTTAGCAAGTTCTTCTTGGTCACTACAATTCATCATAGTGCAAAGACATTCCCCATAGGGGATACTTCTTATCAAATTTCTAGGATGGAAACTCGTTGTGTGGCGCAACATGTTGCCTGCTGTTGGTTTGCGGAATAACTTTGTTTCAAGTTACACATCCTTTATGTATACAGTCAAATCAATGAAGTTTACACAGGTTGCACTTATGGTACTGGTGAATTTTAAATTTAGGTTATTAACCTGGAGTTTTCTTATGAATTCTTTTACTCCTCTTTCTGGGCCCTTCCATACGACAAATAAATCGCCGATGAACTGACTCTAGTGCATTATATGTTCTTGCCATTCTTTTTGGTATAGCATCTGGACTACCTGCTCCTCCCACCAGCCCATATGCAGATTTGCATAGCTGGGGGTGAAGCAGGACAATGATAGTGTGAACTGGACCGTGCTTGGTTGGTCCAATGCGACGATGCGCCCTCTGTTCTGGAGAAGCGGCAGGACCTACACAAGCATCAAGTGTGGATATATATATATATATATATATATATATACATATATGTCAGCGCTGAAGGAAGGGTTCTACATGAAATAAATATATTTTTTCACAGACTTGGTTTGAGCGTGCTCCAGCTTGTGTCGGCTGACATGAATTTTGTCTTCGACTGTGAAACGCTGTATAACGCAGCTCACCACCGCGTACAGGAGGCACCCAGGGTGCGTGGGTGCGACGACGGTTAAACTTTGTCTCTGCATATATATATATATCTATTAAACTTTCTAGAACATTGGAGGCTTTTAAAATCATGTCACTCACCTCTTGCCACACTGACTATGCTGTCTATGCCCTCACATGCCCATGTAAACTTAATTACATCGGCTAGTACGAAACTTCAAGCCAAAGATAGGGTATTACAGCACATGAGGGCAATCACGAGTAAAGACAAGAGTTACCCCATTGCCAGACATTTTGAGGAACACCACAAGAGTAATGCCAGTCTGTTGTCTTTTTGTGTCTTGGGGTCAGTCCCTCAGAGAGAGAGGGGAGGCGATAGACTCCAAGAATTACGCAGACTCGAATCAAGACTAATTATTAAATAAGACACAATGCAGCCAGGCGGACACAACTTGGATGAAGAGTTAGAAGTGCACCTGGGTTAAGCTGCTATATCTGTGTCTGTAACATGGTATCTCATTAGGTCCATCAAGCTTTTCAGATTTTATAGTATGTGAGATGTTTTGTCGTTTGTGTATTTGACTGATATACACTTGTTTTGGATTTTTCTATTTGGATCACACCATTTTGTTTTATTTTCACCAGATCTCTGAGAGGATGCACAAGAGAATTCACTGCACCAGCATCTTATTTTTCGACACGTATGGCAGTTGAGCACGTATGAATTGGGACATTGGCGGTGCATCACCCTGTTGCGACGATTATGCCTGAGCAAGTATGCTTCTGGATTACGCCCACTGGGGCTGAACTCTGAATATTGATATATTTTGCCCACTGGGGCGTGCTTTGTTTTGATTTAAAAATCCACACTGGTGGGCACGAGTTTAGTCCTGCATGTGGGACTGTATCATATGGATTTCATTTATTCTTATTATTGTCTGGCATCAGCACGGGGTAAAAATAGCCCACTGGGGCACAATGTGTATCAAGTATTTTTAAGGTACACCACCTGTTTGGTTCTAGGCCAAATAGCTTTCTAGCTGGTCTATTTTCTTTAAATGTTTGGATGTATTGTTTGACATTTAGAGTAATAATGTGCAATGTTTAATACTGCTTTTCAATCGTGTCTACATTCATTGATTTGACATTTATTTTGTAAATCTCAAATGTGCAAGGTAGCTCATTCTATGCATACCTGGGAGTCTGTCTATCATGTTTACACACATGTGACCATATTTAAAGCACCAGCACACTGGCACTCACGCTCGTGACCAAGAGAAAGTTTTTCTCGAAACGCGTCGAGTGGAGCTGAAATAAAAGCTCGTAATTCTGCACGAAGTTGGCCTGGACATTCAATTTATTTATCTTTACTTTGGATTCAAGTTTGTAAAGACTTTGGGATTCGCTATCCCGTCTGGGCCCTCCGTTGCAAGCGGCAGGGGTTCAGAGCGACAAAGAGTTTTGGATATATATATATATATATATATATATATATATATATATATATATATATATATATATATATATATATATCTCTTTTACTTACAAGAGTCGTGAACCTAAACTATAAATAATGTATATATTGTATATATTTATGGGATTTTGGAAACCTACAACTGTAGATAAGATTTATAAACATATTTTTTGTATATCATTCCCATTCCCTATACTTGACTCGAATAATGTATTTAGATTATGACACTTGTCGGCTATTTTTTACCTTTTCATATGATATGAATTGTTTGGTGTAGATTATGTACATAGCAATTGATTTTTATAAATTGAGCAAACCATTCTATAACACTTTGTGATTTCCATAAGGGTAATACGATTTTTATGGCATTGTTACATTGGTACTTGCAATATGGTGCACACTATAGTCTTTTCTTTATTTTCACTATTGCACTTTTTGTGTTTGAATCAAATCACCTGTGCACTGATTATAAATTGTGGTCAATCTACGGGGCGTGTTATGTGAACAAGCTCCTTTTAGGAGTGAAACGCGTCATGGACGACACCATGTCTTTTTATTTCATCTTTGTGAAATAAATACTTATACTTCATTGGATAATATCGTTGCTGCTTCTTTTCATCTGATTGATTAAGGAAAAGTCACGCAAAGAGGTCCTTAGCTGATCTTCTTTTCACCGCGGATTGGTGGAACAGGAACATTGTTATATATATATATATATATATATATATATATATATATATATATATATATATATATCTATATATAAGGGTTGGAGGCTCCTTAACCGGAGGTGCTTTGTGGAACTTAATTAAGGGAGCATGACCCACTCGCTGCACTGCGGACCCACTGAGGTATGCTATTTTGCCATTCAACGTGCAGCGCTGGAAGGGATTTAATGTGGGCTAAACCCTGCATTAATCGCTCTGAGGACTCGAGCTTTTGGACAGGGCGTCAACAGAAATGAGTATGATGCCTGTATTGTGAACTCCGTGACAAAGATCATTCCAGTTTGACTGTTGAGGAATGCACCGGCTTCTTGCAGTGAGCGCAACATTCATTGTGCCCAGAAAACAAGAATTATTCTATGTAAATCAAGATTTCAAGTATAAGCTCCGGGTGCATTACGGGACTTGTATTCCAAGATATGTCACGTGATGTCAAGACTTATTTAAAGGCGTGCACCAATGCACTTTGTGGTTACCTTCCTGTCCGTGAGCAAGGCTAATCGCCGAAACATGTAGGTGAATGGAAGCTTACCTGTGCCGCTTTCCCTGAATAAAGCTGTTTCCTCGGAGAAGGGCCTCTGTCTTTTGGTTCATTTGCGAGATGGTGAGACGGGCTTCTCCGAGCCCGCCTGTCAGAGGCCGCCCTGAAGGGTTGGAGGCTCCTTAATCGGAGGTGCTTTGTGGAACTTAATTAAGGGCGCATGACCCACTCGCTGCACTGCGGACCCACTGAGGTATGCTATTTTGCCATTCAACGTGCAGCGCTGGAAGGGATTTAATGTGGGCTAAACCCTGCATTAATCGCTCTGAGGACTCGAGCTTTTGGACAGGGCATCAACAGAAATGAGCATGATGCCTGTATTGTGAACTCCGTGACAAAGATCATTCCAGTTTGACTGTTGAGGAATGCACCGGCTTCTTGCAGTGAGCGCAACATTCATTGTGCCCAGAAAACAAGAATTATTTTATGTAAATCAAGATTTCAAGTATAAGCTCCGGGTGCATTACGGGACTTGTATTCCAAGATATGTCACGTGATGTCAAGACTTATTTAAAGGCGTGCACCAATGCACTTTGTGGTTACCTTCCTGTCCATGAGCAAGGCTAATCGCCGAAACATGTAGGTGAATGGAAGCTTACCTGTGCCGCTTTCCCTGAATAAAGCTGTTTCCTCGGAGAAGGGCCTCTGTCTTTTGGTTCATTTGCGAGATAATGAGACGGGCTTCTCCGAGCCCGCCTGTCAGAGGCCACCCTGAAGGGTTGGAGGCTCCTTAATCGGAGGTGCTTTGTGGAATATATATATATATATATATATATATATATTTATATATATATATATATATATTCCACAAGTTGTTGCTTCTGGTGGGCCGAGAGCTCACCTTCCGTATTCCACAACAAAGAGCCGACCCAAAGATTGCTGGTGCAAAGAAAATTTATTCCAATAGAGCCAGCGCTGCCGCCATGACGCGTTTCGCCTCCAGGGAGGCTTGATCACATGACAAACTACACAAGCTTGATGAAGCTATTTAAAGTGACAGTGCAATTAATGAAATCATAGGCATGGACAAAATACTATACAATAGAAGCGCCGCTGCAGTGCAAAAAATAGTCAAAAAGTGCTTACAATGAACCACAAATATAAATGACCATTTGCACATTCCAAAAAATCATGTAACCCGACTTTTTAGAAAGAAGAGCATGTTAATAGGGGAAAATTCATATGAGAGAAAAAAGCAAACAAATTGATATATTTACATGATAATCAACATTATCTATGTACAACTATTGTTCGCTTTCATAGAAAAGAACCCTCTTTAAAAACAATCGCTCTTCAATCAAATGCAGCAGCGTTAGTCAAATGCCTTCGATAATTAATTCTCTGGAATAAAGCCCAAGTGGGCATGTCACATTTGAAAGACTGGAATAGTCAAAAAAGTGCAAAAAGGAGATAGTGCAAAGATCATTAAAGTGCTAGTAGTTATTTAAAATTATCCAATATTAAAAACATGTGCCAACAATCTAAACCATTCTAAAAGAATCAATTCATCATTGAATACAGTTATACAATACAGAAAAGGGAAATATGTACACAGATCAATGAGTAAATTGCACCCGGACAGGTCTTAATAAGAAACTCCAAAGTCCTATAAACAAGTATAAAGATCTTCTCTGTCGTTGAGACCGTTTGGGTGCTTGGTGTTAAGCTCCAAGATGTATCTTGTCTCGAGAAGACGGAGTTTGGCCTCACGGTCTCCTCCTCTCCTTGAGGGTTCAACACAGTCAATTAGGAAAAATTGGAGTTTATCAGGGACACCAAAATGTTTCTCCTGAAAATGCCTGGCAACCGGGTAGTTCTGATCGTGCCCTGTTATTGCTCGTATGTGCTGAAGTATGCGCTTGTGGGCGGGCAGCTTAGTGCTGCCCACATATTGAAGCCCACAAGGGCATTCCAACACATAAATAGCAAACTCAGTTTTGCAGTTAAGCCATTTGGTAATGGGGGTTGGATGTTGTTGGAAGGGGCTTTGGAAATGGGTTCTGTTGGTGCCCTGGCGGCAGGCTTTACATTGGGGGCATGTTTTAAAGCCTTTCCTTAATGCCCCCCAAGTAGTAGAGATCTTGGGCTCTAAGGTGTTACTCACCAAGGTTTTGGACATGGAAGGGGACTTCCTGAAGGTCAGGATGGGTTTGGTACCAATATTGGGACCAATTACAGGGTCACTGTGGACCCACACCGCCGGCCCAGATGCATTGACATGTTGCATTCTGGGAGTTGGAGTTTGCCATTGCCATGCAACAACCAACAGGTGAGCAGACACTGCTTGGGGGAGGAGCTCAACGTTCTCAGCTACACAAAAAGAGAAGCAGGACTATTGGACTACTTTGATGGGTTCCAGCCAGTGCAGGGCGCTGAGGAAGGCACTTACCAAACGCCGAAATGCATTCACCGCCACTGACTTTTGCACCATTGTAATAAAGAGTCTTCAAAGGATTCCCCTCTGGCCTCTGCTTTTCTTTTTGGAGGAAGATGTTATCTATATATATATATATATATATATATATATATATATATATATATATATATATATATATAGCGTTTCACCACACGCTCACAAGCGTGAAAATGCACTCGAAATCCAGAGTATATTCACCATTCAATTATACCATCCAGTAAAGTTCGTGGGTATAAATTCTTTTATTCCAGCATGGAACACAGTTCATGGAACTAACCCCCAACGCATTTCAGCGACAACTCGCCTTGGTCACGGGACCACGCTTGTGAGCGTGTGGTGAAACGCTATACATACAGGGTGCCTTTGACCCTGGTGTGCACCGCAGTACGAGGGTCCCGGTTTTTCAAAGGATGTGAACGCTTTATATATATATATATATATATATATATATATATATATATATATATATATATATATATATATATATATATATATCGGTCGCCACTGGGTAGTTATAGTTAAGATTGGTTTTCCATAGAAAGTGCAGTTATTTATGTTAATAACTTCAGCGCTGTTTGACAGATCTCCATGACACTTTCCCAAAAAGTGGCCTTTTTTGCCTAGTTTGTGCATGGAGCCTGTCAGAGTGATTCATTATGCAGGGGCCGAGAAAAAGTGGAGTCTCAAAACATATTTTCCCTATTCATTTTCCCATAGGAACTTTAGACATAGCTACAGCGTAAACCACTGAACGGAAATGCACCAAATTTGGCAGAAAGCTAGATCAAGGTCCTAGAGGGCTTTGTGTGTTTTGGTGTAAATTCGTTCAGTAGTTTTGAGCAAGTAATGCTCAAAAATGTTGTATATCTAGGGATCCCGACAGATCTGATAATAAGATCTGATTGGCTGCCACCACCTCAACCAGGAAGTGTTGGCAGCCATCTTAGGACTTCGGTGTACAGATTCCTAAAAACAAAACAAAAAACAGACACATGGGGGCAGAGTAGAGATATCCTGACCCCCTTGGCCTGTTGATGGTGTTAAAAAGGGACCCTGCCTCGGGCCCAAAACTTACGGAAAAAAAATGTGTCACTAATTTGTGGAGGATTTGTAAATCTGTGGCAAAATAAAAAGAAAGCAGGTGCGTTCTCCCGTGCATGTGTTTTTTAAAGCCCCAGGGGTAGGCCTGGGCATGGGGGAAGAAATGTTTATGTTTTGGGGGAAGAAGCATGCGTGCATGCGGTCTGAGTTTCCTGTCCGATTTCAGCCCTAAAAGCCCCATCCCCTAGAGCCTAGTGCACTTTTAAATGGAGAGGGAGCCCCCACTACCCAGGCTGCTTTTGATCCCGGGGACCCCATCCCCAGGACCAAACACATTTTTTAAGGGGAGGGGGCCATGTGGCCCCAAGCCTCTAAAGAACCCGGGGATGTCCATCCCCCGGGGCCATGAAACCTTAAGAAAAAGGGGGGGAGGTCACATGGCCTCCCTCCGTGAGCCATCAATGGATTTTGGGTGGGCACCATGTCACACATCTTTTAAAGCATCGTGCCCCGGGAAATGGGTCCCCCAGTGCTAAAAGGAGCCCTACAAGATGCACAAGTCCCCAGGGAATGGGGTCCAGGGCCAAAAGTGGCCTAGGAAGGGAGGTTGCATGCTTCCCTCCACCTAAAAAGTGCGCTGGGCCCGGGGAGGCGGGCCATGTGACCCCGTCCCCTTTTATTTTAATAGTGGCCTTGGTGGATGGACCCCAGAGCCTTGCAAGACTGAGGGGGACACATGGCCCCTCCCCCTTAATAAAAAAAGGCCCTGGAGGATGAAGTCCCCAGGCCCTAATATGGCTCAGGGAGGGGAGCCACATGCCCCTCTCCCCTTTAAACTAAATATGGCCCTGGGGATAAGGGTCGCCTGGGCAATAATAGGTTCAGGAAAGGGGGACACACGCCCCGCTCCTCTTTAAAAAAAGGTCTTGTGTCCAACCCCCACAGCACACAGCCAAAGGCTGTGCACTGTGGTGGTTGGCTGCCTTTGGGGGTTGGATGCAGGGCCTGGCTATAAGTATAACTAATGAATTGTTGTGATTTTTAGAGTTTAAAATGTCACGTTGTTACTAAACACTTCACCTAACTATAATGGTACTTTAACCTTTGTTTTTCAGTGAATATATATGTATATGTATATATAAATACATTTTGGGTTTTGCTAATAACTTTGGCGCAGTTTAAGGAATCTTACCGACATTTTCAAAACTAGTGTGCCAGTCACTTCAGCTGCTGTCTGGAAAGTTTCGGAGTGATCCGTAAAGCAGGGGCAGAGAAAAAGGGGAGTCCCAAAACACACTTTCCCCATGAAATTTCCCATAGGGTTTTTAGAGATGACTACAGCCTGGAACACTGAATGGAAATACACCAAATTTGGCAGAAAGCTAGATCTTGGTCCAGAAAGAGTGCTTTTTGCAATTTGGTGTAAATCTGCTCAGTAGTTTTGGAGGTATTAAAGAAAAAAGAGGTATAGATATCTAGAGATGCGGATCCTCTACAGATCCAAAATAGCTCAAAATGAGATCTGATTTGCTGCCACCACCTCAACCAGGAAGTGTGTAGTATTCTCATCTTATGCTGTAATGCTCCCTTTAACCTTGTCCCTAGCTGATCAGCCAGTGTGAGTGTTCCATGTGGAATGTTGGTGTGAGTGACATGAGTGGAATGTTTGGGTGCCTGGTGTGTGAGTGTTGTCAGACGGGCTGAGCAGCTAGCAGGCTGCTCCTGGTTGGGCTTGCTGTAACTTCTACTGATGGACCTAATAAACTACATCAAACACAACTAGGCTACGTCTACTATGTCACGTGAACACGTGGGGCCAGCCCACCACATTTTGGCGACGAGTGGTCTTACTCAAGTGTCTTTAAAGTTGGTACAGATACCAGGAGAAACAAAAAGGGACTACAGAAAAGAAGATATTACAAGAAACAGGAGAACGAAGTCAAAGGAAATCAAATGTAACAAAGTAAAGAGCGTCTTATTTTTGAGCATCTGGCAAGGCAGCCCCACCAGTGTCCTTGACAACGGATGGCCCCAACCAGCTTCACTCAGCCTGGACATGCTTCATTCTCCTCACTGAAAAGGTACTGAGAGGCATATGTTTCAAGCCCTTTTCCTGGTTCGCAAACGGGCCGATTCTCAGAATCGTCCCTTTTGCGAATGGTAAAATGCCTTTTGGGATGTATCATCCCAAAAGTGTATCGCAAATTAGAGAATCGCAAACTTTGCGATTCTTTATTTTGCGATTACATTTAAGGAATCACAAAGTGCGATTCCTTAAATTAAATGTATGAAGCACCTAAGTTGTGCGATTTCTCCTTAAGAAATCGCAAATTACCACCATCTTCAAGTTGGTGGCAATTTGCGATTTCTTTGAAAAATGCACTTTTTGGCATTTTTCAAAGTGCCATGCGGTGCACATACATGCCCTTAGGGCATGTATGTGCGCCACATGCGCACAAATGCTCATTTCAAGGGTGCATCAGGGTGTCCTTTGGACACCCTGGCACCCTTGAAATTGCATTCCTAATTTGCGATTCTGGCCCATAGGAATGAATGGGGAGGTATTCCTTAACTGCAATTCGCAATTTGTTAATCGCAATTAAGGAATGCCAAGAAATCACTAACTATTTGCGAATTTTTAAATACATCTCGTTTGCGATTCTCAAATAGCGATTCTCAAAAAATCGTTATTTGAGACTCGCAAATAGAGTATTTGATGCATATGCCCATTTATGTTTGTGCATCAGTGTTGTTCAACACACAATTGCGACATGTGAGTTTTCCTGCCACATCGTGTAGCCTGTTTTACAAAGAGTGGATGACTGGAAACCACAGCGCATAGTTCAAAAGGCTGTTGTTATGCTTTCTACTGAGGTGCACATTCAGTGTTTTGGCATGTGCTCTGCGTCAAGATGTGAGGAGGAGTATCTGTTCAGAAGGAAGAAAGTATGGACACTGCGCACGCTGAGTTTAACATCTACATTTGATCTGCAACAAGCCTGTCAACCTCCAGATGTGTGCCCTACTAGGGAGGTGCATTGCATGTTCCTGGCAACCTACTCCTGGAGAGCAGTGGTGTTTACAACTTCATTGTGCAAGGTGTGTTTACTCTAACTGTGACATTGAGTAACTGGTCTCAACGTAAAGATGTGTTTGGTGTTTGGTCTACACACCAGCGGTGCCTTACAAGTGCATTGGAAGTGCAAGCACTAGATAAGAGTAATGTTCTAGTGGCAACGTGTTTAATTGGGTCTGTTCTGCCGGCCAACGGTACGGAATTTGTGTAGTGACCTACATGGATGGTGGACATTTGTCGCCTTGCATTGTTGTAAATGTAAATTGTTGTAAATGTTGGCTCAAGGTGTCCCTTGAGCCAACATTTCATCTGTGCCCATTCAACCGCCACCTGCCGCTTAAAAAAAACAAAAACGGAGGTGCGAGTCACATTCACCCCGCGCTCACTTACTGGCGTCATTCTGCCCCGTGAGGCCTGCCACGGACTCTTAGTGACGTCTCTTCATTCCTTGATGCACAGTTAGCTGTTGTGCAGCGCTTGGCAGCACGGCGTGACCGCAAGCCACCCGGTGCGGCCTCTGTGGAGTGTGCCGCCATTTTGGGATTGGCCTGATCTACGTTTTTGTACGCTTTGCCAATCACGTTCCTCTTTCTCCATAAAGTTAATCTAAACAGCAGGAACGTCACAGTTTGTATATCAGTTCCTCTACAGCTCTCCTGTTTTTTGGGTTCTTTTTTAGCACAAGACAATGCAGGTACTTTTTATCTGGACATTTCAAAGTCAGAAAGCTTGTGTACTGTCGGGGGTCATCAATTAACAACTCCTCCTGGTGACACACTGCCCAGAAACTTGTCTTGCCCTTTTACCTTTGCTGAAGGAATTGTTTTGGCAGTGACATTCAAATGCAGATTTAAGTTTATACTGTGACACTACCTCCATATCATCTCTGAAATCTTAGGATTTTGACCTTGTCCCTAGCTGCTCAGCCAGTGTGAGTGTTCCATGTAGAATGTTGGCATGAGGGACATGAGTGGAATGTTTGGGTGCCTGGTGTGTGAGTGTTGTCAGTTGGAAGATGGGCTGAGCAGCTAGCAGGCCGCTCCTGGTGAGGCTTGCTGTAACTTCTACTTATGGACTTAATAAACTACATCAAACTCAACTCGGCTACATCTACTATGTCACCTGAACACGTGGGGCCAGCCCACCACAAAGTGGTGGTAGCCATCTTAGTTCTCGGGACTGAGTCCTAAGTCCTGAACAAAAAAGCATAAAAAGGACATGAGAGCCACGTAGGGATACCCTGACTCCCTAGACCTGTTGGTGGGGTCCCACAGGGATGCAACCTGGGGCCAAGAACGTTTTTAAAAATGTTGCCACAAATTACCAGTAGGAACTGCTAATCCACTGCAAAATTAAAAAAAACTATTGTGGTCTCCCACGCTTGTTTTTTTAACGCCCCTTGGGTCGGCTAGGTCCCAGGGAAACAATAAACATATTTGGTGGGGGTGCACATGGCCCTCCTCCCCAATCTGATTTCGACGCCAAGGAATCTATCCCCAGGGGCCAGGCCAATTTTCAGAAGGGGGAGGCGGCCGCATGTGGCCACCTCCCCGGGTCGATTTTGGCCCGGGGGATCCCACTCCCGGGGCTGGTCATTTAAAAAAAGCCGAGGGGGGACGCGGCCCCCCTCTTGGCCGATTGCAGCCCTGGAGACCCCATCCACCATGGCCAGGCCATATTCCAGGAAGGGGGGGGGCATGCTGCAACCCTCCTGGGCAAATTTCAGCCACAGGGTCCCCATCTCCCAGAGACCGGCCGCAACTACAAAGGGTTGGGGGCTCCTCCCTGAGCCACAGTCCATGCGCAGCATGAGGTTGGCTACCTAAAGGGGGTTGGCAGTAGGGCCTGGCTGCAGGCCAGACTATGCCACTGCCAACCCCTGTGCAGTGGCTGGATTAACATATGGTATTTAAACATTACTTTATGTTTAAACAAAACCCTAGAAATTCACTGAAAAGAACAAAGGTTACAGGAGCATTATAGTTAGGGAATAGCATTTAACAAATGTAGTAATTCACTGAAAAAAAGTAAAGGTTACAGGGATGATATAGTAAGGAAGTAGAATTATAAAACCATAGAATCTCACCAAAAAAACAAAGGATACAGGGACATTATAGTTAGGTTCAGATTTTGCACACATAAAACCATAGAAATTCAGCAGTTATCATCATAGTTATGTCAAGCAACTATAACTCACGCCCTAAGGTAACTATAATTTGTGCCTTTGCCATGCACTGTTAATTACTCCACATATTGCATCAGTCATGGCATCACTGATAATATCACTGCAACATTTGCAATACAATTATTGATGAGAAAACTGTGCATGGTGGGGGCGCAAGTTATATTTACCTGGTCGGCACGAGCTACAGTTTCTTGACATAACTATAACTGCTGAATTTCTATGGTCATTATTAACTAGGAACTATCGATCAGAAGTAGCTCTCGTCATAGCAAAGGGTGGAGATCATGTGAGTGCCTCCTCATCTATATCTACACACTGTAACAACAGTGGTAATTGTACTGATAAGAATTATCTGTATTCTGTACACTGTTGCAACTGGTATTTGTACAGCCAATGAACATAATGATTCTGGACCAAATAAAGACCCTAATCCCAGGAAGGACACAGGATATTACTGGTATTTTTTCAAGTGATAGCCACCTTCTGCAACAACTGTGTGTCCAGTATATTGTTGTGTAATATGTACCAGTTTGCCACACAACACTGAATATTGCATACGCACATCCATCTGTCATCCAGCTGTCATCGGTTCGAATAAATTATTGATATTGCCAAAGATGGACATTCTTGTGCACCTGCGGCAATGTGAATTAAAACGGTGATAGTAGCTGTGTCCATCAGGAAAATATTAGGTCTTCATTTGTAAGCCCTTTGCACACACAGGTGCATTGTGTCTGACCAACAAGACTTCACTGTACATGCTACATTGGCTGTGTACATAGTGTAATATGTGTTGCCACAGACAGAAGGCCTAGACTGTTTATAAATAGGCATTGTCAATCACATTAGTATTCTTTTAATAGCTGCATTCTGCACTATAACATTGGTAAAGATCACAGGAGTAAGATACAAATGAGGTAAACAAATGTATCTGGCATGAAGCTGTTTTTGTTCTGTATCATGGGAAGATATGAGCCATTTCGGCATGTCAAATAATAAATTATATTTCGAAAATAAACTGAATGACATTGCTGTTTTGTTCCTGGTCTATGTTTGTTCAACTGTGAGACAATGAAGAATTTTTATTTACTCTCTTTGATATTGCAAACATGAAGAACATGGAGCACCGATGGTGTCGCACGCAAAGCACAAAATAATACTGTAATTTCTGATCATAGCTGCAATGCCGGCCAAGGGCCATGCAATAGCCTCTTGCAAACAACAGAGGCACATTGAATAGGCTGAGTCACTATGAAGAAGCGCTATGGATCCTTTGTCTAATATTAAAAGTTAAAATAGATGCGACTGAAACTAAACATTTCCGAACGGGTGAACCTACGAAATTGGCAAAGAAACTACCAAGTCCCCGTATATTAAATATCCTCATAATACTTTAAAAAATATTATAAATAACGATTTGAAAGTATTAAAGGAGTTAAATCAACGTAAACCTAATTGTTTTTTCATGTCAAATGGTATGTTTTAATGCATCATTGTTCATCCTACGCTTTAATACGAATAAACAATAATTAAATTAACAGACAACTTATAAAAGAATGTGTGCCATTGAAATATGTATTTAAAAGTTCTTTGTTTGAAAAAATAGAAAAATTCAGCACAGGGAGAAAACGTGTACATTCACAAAGCTACAGCTGGTCTAAATATGAAGGTGATAAACATTCAAAGTGCATGTAATACCTACACAATATCAACTGAAAAAAAACTAAATTAGTATCAAAAAGGCAAAAGGCTTTTTTAGATTTTTTTAAAACTTCTTTTTATTGCATACAACTCATGCTCAGTGTACAGGAAAAGCAGTAGTTGAGATAATCGCACTTCATACATACAATAGAGAGCAGTCGTGAACGTAGACAGAGAAATAGCAGTCAAACTGCATGTAGCATGGGCATGATACAAAAACGTAATTTGATGATAATTGAAATTTCGAGATGTTACACAACTTCCACTCTCTTCGTTGACCCCCACCAATCACTCACCTCGGTAGGTGAGCGAGTTGCCCCAAACGTTGTCCCATTTCTTGGGACATACTCTACTCTGGTGGCCACTTGTTCTGCCCTTTGACAGCAATTCATGTCGGGATTCCGAGTCCTCAATTTGGGGATGGGCCACTGCACCCCAAGCTCTAGCTATGTTGCTTTGGCCACACTTTTTAATTTGTATGTTCTCCCCCTTGCAGAAATTGTACGGTCGCATGGTCTCGCCTTAGTACCATATGCAGATGATACTCAGATCATCATGGTTCTCACACCTAATATCAACCGAACCTCCACCCGATGTAATTCATGTCTTAGGGATGTCAGAGACCAGACTGGATGTCTGCAAGGGTAAACATCGTTAACAATGCAAGCGATACAATGCATGCCATTACAACGCAGTCATTACAATGACCGCCTTGTTGCATCACATACCATTACAACCCAAGTCGGTAAAACGACTTGCTCTAGGGGGCAGAAGGTGTTGGATTTAAAAACTAACACCATCCCTACTGTTGCACAGACTGGAGTTGGAATAGTAAATTATACTATTCCAAAATCCAGCACTCCCCTACAGCAAGTTTTTGTAATGACTTGCTTTGTAATGGTATGTGCTGTAACAACGCGGCCGTTGTAATGATCGCGTTGTAATGGCATGTGGTGTAAACACATGCAATGTAACGTTGCCTATTCGTCTGCAAGCAGTCTGAAATTTAATGGCAACAAAACTGAGATACTGGTAGTAGGAAACAATAGCTCAAAGTGGCAGGAATTTCCCTGACCAGAACAACTAGGCAAGCTATCACAGCCAGCCAAAACAGTAAAAAGTCGAGGCGTCTGATAGACGACAATCTCACAATGGAGACTCAGGCAAAAAAATTGGCTGGTGCCTGTTTAGGCATCCTGAGACCTCTCATAAGTCTTCCAGATATTACTGGTATCAATTAGAAGGGTAGTGGTACAGAGTCTAAGAAATTCATGTTTAGACTATGGAAACTCCCTCGGTTTAGGGATTCCTAAATACGTGATAAAAAGGCTTCAAACGGACGCTGCTCCAAGAATGCTGCTCAAAATATCCAAGCACCAATCAGCAAGACCAGCCCTATCAGCTATGCACTGGCTGGCAGTCCAAAGGAGAATTCACTTTAAGGCTCTGTGCATTGCTTTTCGGGCCATCCACGGAAAAGGCCCACTCAACATCTGGAACATACTCTCCCCGTATGTTCTAGGGAGTTCTCAGCAATTTAGCAATCAGGGACTCCTGTCGGTACTCAAGTTCAAAAGAGAAAGAAGCGGAGGCCACTCCTTTGTGTACTTTGCATCAGTGCTCTGGAATGCCCTTCCAGCCTCCCTCAGAAGTAGGAATTGGAAGTATACTTCAGAAAATCTTTAAAAACACACCTTTTCTGAAGAGTGGATTTTAGTCAATTGGTTCATCATGGTAACTCGGTGAGATTGTCGCAATAAGCGCTGGGAGGCCTGGTCGGGTAGCCATGCACTATATAAAAACAACTGAATCGAATTGAAATAAATATTGCTACCACGGCCAGTCAGATCCTTTGATACTTGGGCAGGTCTCTTCTACCATAATATTTAAAAGGATCAGTTTAGCATCTAGTGGGACCATCAGCCCTAGCACTCTTGTTCTGCAACACTCCTGTCCAGAGTCAATTCTCCCCTACTCATCTTGTAGAAGTACCCTGGAATAGTATGCCCTGTGCAATAACCACAGTTGAATCAGCCTGAAGAGGCCACTATTGCCACTTCTCTTGGGCTCAGGATCGCTTCAGTCCAGTTATCGTTCTCTATTGTACCTAGGTCTTTCTCCTAGGCCTCTCACAGAGCTGTCAGTGGGTCTGGGGCATTGTTTCTTATTGTTCTGTATGTCATGGAGACAGCCTTGTTTTACAATGGGATCAGAAGGAGGAAGTCCTCTAGTGGCACCACCTCTGGGAGTAACACCTCCTCCAGGATATGGCTCCAGATAGCTTGCCCCAGTTGCAGGTATCTCCATCATTCGGTCTCTGCCAGATTGTTGGATTAGAGCAGGACCTTAAAGCTTACCATTGCCTGCCCACCCCATGTGTTGGCAAGATGTTCTATACCAATTAGCACCGATTTTGAGAAACCGCTAAGGGTCCCCACTTCCTGCAAGAGTTCACTGTTCCACAGTGGGGTATGCTCTTTCAGTTTTCCACTCCAGCCCAGATATCTAGTCGCTTCTTGCCACACCTGGACCACTGTCTGGGTGTGGGTCGGCAGGGTGCGCTTGCATGTTTGTCTGTAGAGAGCTGCATGATAGCCTTTGCTCCCAGTAGCTTCCTTGTCAACTCTGCATGCCGGCTTCTCTTGTTTAGCGAACACCCAGTCAATGACATTCACTGACTGTGTGCCCCAAAAATACTTAAGAATGTCGGGACGGCTAGCCCCTTATAGACACCCGTTTGAAGTTTACGAAGTGCAATGTGGGATCCACTCCGTCCCATAGTAACATTCTAATTTCATGGGCGATTTTTTTAAAAATGTCTGGGGAAACCCTGTAAGTGGTATTTTGGAGAACGTAGAGCAGGTTTGGTAGTGTCCATTAGTGATACTGGGAGGTATCACCTCTGCTCCACATTTCTAGGGAGCCTGTATAGCTGTGGGAGTAGGTTCTCATGTAAGAAGTCTTGTGGGTCTCGAAGGACATAGATACTCAGGTATTTGAAGCCATCTCAGACAAGGGCTATTCGAGGAACGTCTTGGAGTCTTTCCCACCAGCCTGAAAATCAGGGGACTTGTCCCACTTAATTCAGTATCCAGAATGGTCCCCAAGCTGCAAGGCCCTTGAGCGCTAAAGCAAATAACATAGGGGAGAAAGGACACCCATGGCCATCTGCAGAGCAAAGACCCTGGATAGTGTGGCGTTGACTCAGACTCTCGCTGGTGGACCCCGATATAAGAGTCGTACCCTGCCACAGAACCTAGAACCGAATCCCAGCCGACCAAGGACCGTGAAAATGTAATTCCATTCAAAACGCCATTTCAGGGAGAGAAGCACAGCTTGTTCAAAACATGGTGCATTAGTCGTATGTAGTACCCAATAGAGGCATCTTAGATTTAGACGAGTGCTCCTGTGTGGCATATAGCCAATTGGTCTGCGTGATTTATCTTTGTACCAATGACTGCAGCGTGGACACCAAGGCCTTCGCCTGCACTTTGGCCTCCAGATTTAGTAAAGAGAGGGACCTATAGTATCCACATTCTGTTGGTGGCTTGCCATTTTTTGGAATGGCGACGATGATTGCAAATCTTCCCTTGCAGCATGGAACATGGCCAACAAGGGTTCCGCCATTTTGTCTGTCAAAAATGTTGATTTATTATTCATCTTCTTGTATCTGCAGCTACATTTAAAATGTGCTTGAGGCATATGCATCAACTAAATTGCAAAGTTTATGTTATGGCTGTGAACCTTCCACGAAATGCAAAACAATTCACATATAACCCATTGAAGCTACAGTTAGCAAATTACCCTCAATACCTGCAATAGGCTAGAGGAAACGCCCTCTTATGCTGTACCTTTTTATTACTATACTTCTGTGTTTTTTGGTAACATTGGGGAACATTCATGAACAGCATTTTGTAGTATGTTTCCTAGTACTACAGTAGTACTAGTTACATACTACTAAATGCCATTAACAAACCTAGATGAAACGGTCTATGCCTCCACTTCCTCTATTTTTTATGTACAAAGTTCCCTGTCCCGACTGTGGAAGTCTCCACATGCGTAGTACACTAAGTATATGCTTTAGTAGTACATGTGGGTGGGACAGGGTAGAGTGGATGGAAATTGGGTAAAACTTACTGCTAAGGGTCTGAGTATGATCTTGCTAGGAAGGCCTCCATATGGGTTCGGAACGAGCAAATCCAATTCGGAGCCTATGTTTCTGACCAAATTTTCACCCGTTCCAAATGACCAAGTACGATGCGAAGATCTCTTCCGCGTTGACCGCATCATTTCCGAACCCGATTCTATCAGTCCGACTCGTTTGCAGCCGAATCGTGCCGCACACTGGAGCCGGCTTCGGAATCGGAACGAGCGAGTACGATGCACAATTCAGGCAGCCGTATTGACTTGGTCTCAGTGAGATGAAACAGCTGTGGGAATCGGACTTCGGAGGGCTGTAGTGAGCCCCCTTCACCAGGGGCACGCCGAATCGGACCAGTGGGGGTACCGATAGGTGCCCCCTTTCCATGCATGCACAACATGGCGGGCACCATGGGGTTCCCGCCACAGGGTGTACGCTTTTACCCACCCACCCCTTTTTGTTATGGGAGCCTGTGTATGCATTCAGTATACAGGTTCTCATAGAGTTCATTGGGAGTGCGAGCAAACCGAGTCTGTCACTATATGGGTGCATCGTACTCGGTCGCTTGGACTCGCAGAGCACAATTCACTACGAAAGCCCTCCGGATCCGAGTCATATGGAGGGCGAGATCGTACTCGGGCCCTAAGTGGGATGGTTTGTGAGGGAGAAGTAATGAGGGGTGTCAGTAGAGTTAAGCAGCGGTATATTGTCAAACATCTACCCACCGATAAAAGAGTAAGCCCATTGTTATTCACAAACTGCACTTATAAAGATAGTCACTACAGCCAAAAAGGATGCAAAACAGTTGTAAATAAACTATAGCTCAGAGGTGGAGTAAGTCCATGTACTTAAAATAAAAGCACCTTGGAATGAATGTTACATTAAACTAACTAATTTGAACTTTTTAAGAGTATAGGTGAATTTAAATTACTCTTACAACTTATATATAAATAGGACAAAATAGGAGTATATTATAAAATACACTCATAATATGTTTTAATGAATGTAGCTAATCTTGTGAGAAAAAAAATTGTAACACTATAAATGAATTATTTGCATAATGTTTATTAATTTTTACTACATATTCAATAAATATAGATGTTTTACTTTAGGTGCAAAATTCGTTTTAACTTAAATCTTAAAAATTTAATTTGATTTGCTATATTAAAAAATATATATTTAATTTAAACCTCACACTAATAATACTATGGCATTAAAAATAAATATTTGAAATTAATTTACATTGTTATATACCCTAAAATTATTTTACTTATTTTTTTATTTTTACTTTAATCAACTTTTAAACTTTTTATCTATACCTTACCATAGAGAGATCTCCACTCCAGTGGTGGAGATCTCTGTACATTTTTTAAATTAATGTAGCTAATTTTGTGAGAAAATGATTATATAAATTTAAATTAATTTTCTACATAACTTTTATTCTTTTATTGTTTTACATTTTTTACTGTGGGTGCACAATGTTTCAATTTAAATCTTAAGGAAGAAAGGCACTTTAATTTACTACAGTGATAAATACATATTTAATTCAAAATTGAGTTAATGATGCTCTGTCATTAAAAATAAATATTTTAACTTAATTTACATTAATAATTACATAAACATATTTTACTTATTTTTTTACTTTAATCAACTTTAAAACTTTTTCTAACACTTTACCGTGGAGAAACCTCTGCTCCAGTGGGAGAGATCTTTACCTATGTTCGAAAAATTACAAATAGTAACTTTGACTTTAATGTTATGTACACACTGGGGGGTGCTTAGTACTTTATCAATACTTACATGAAACAGGTGTATCACATCACAGCTATCCGTACGCTCATCAGTAACTTTAAAGGGGATCTGTACCATCATGTATCTTTTGTCAAATTGAAAGATCAAATGCAATAAAGAGATGTTGTTCGGAATTGTGGTATGTATCATTTGTATTGCATGGCACATAAATTTCACACACGGTGCAAATATTCATTGTAATTATCCAACACCGACTTCACATCCAAAGGACACAAGATACTATCTCAGCAGGCCAGACTAGGTCCTGCACCTGGTCTGAGCTCCATCGCGGCAGCCAGAACTGGTGACCTTCGTTCTGGTCCAGCATGACTAGAATAACCAGAATTGGCACTATTTACTTCTAAGCGCTATATTCCCTAACACCTTTGATACTGCAGTGCTCCGGTAATATTGATTGTATTTTTTTGTAGTTTTGGTTTCACTTTATTTAATAAAGATTGCTCGTTTTTCTAGTGTTATCACGTTATCAGTGTTGGAGTGCTGCAAAAATACTTGATATATTGCCTCTAAGTTAAGCCTGACTGCTTTTGTGCCGAGGGACCAGAAGGTTAAGTACAGGTTAATTTTGTGACTTTTTGTGGTTCACCCTGACGAGGACTGTGGTTGTTGGTTGAGAAAGGTTTCACCCCCACCCCTAACCAATAACCTAATTTCTCACAAATATTACATGATAATAAATCATATTCTAGTCTGTCAAAGTGCATTCTTGGATGGCTGGCACACTGTACCGTGGAATATTGGGTGTATGGAAACATGTTGTTTGTGATGTGACATAATGTGGTAAGCATTTTTCAATTGTGCTTCAGTGAACACAAATGTGCTCATATCTTGTCCTGATACCCTGAATCAAGCCGTTTGATGGCTGATGAAGTGTGTAACCGTCAAGCCCTGAACATCAAGAAGGCCCATTGAGAAGTCTTCAAGAATACCCAATGAAAGGGTGACTCCTCCCAGAGCCACGGTGCCACCCTGCATTTAATGATATATGTGAAAGGTGTCATGTGTATCTTGTAGAAAGTCACAGTTAGGTGGAAAATCCACAAAAAGGAAAAACCTCTTTTGGCAATCTTGACTGAAGATGAAAGTAATTCTTGGGAAATCAGCAAGCCAAGACAAGATCCAAGAAGGAAAATGATCCAACTTAGTGGAAGTAATAATCATAGACAAAAGTAGTAGCATGGGGCAAGAATAATAATGAAAAATCATGGTCTAAAAGTGTTTCATAAAGCCTCCTTTATATATGGTTTAGATTGGAACTTACATCACAGGAAAAGACTCCTAAACATCCTGGATTGGGGGACTCACAAATTCTCAAATGGATAGACCACCACCGTAAAAAGGGCTTTTGATAAGTTTTGGGTCTGTGTCTTTGCAAGAGCTCATGACATTTATTTTACTATGAAGATGTACCAGTTGGACATTCTGCATGCCATGCAGTTGGGTGAATTTTTGCAAAATTCCATGAAAAGTTCACAGTATTATGATTTCATTGCAAAATGTAATTTGTGGGTATCTCATGTAAAAAAGGGTCTTCCGTGATACTGGCAGGGGGCTGGTTCGAGCAGAAACATTTCCTCTGTGAACTGATCTTCTGCTGGTATCTGCCAAGACTTTCTTACAAATGAGGTGTGCACTCAAGTAAAAAATGTTATGCCAAATTGAGTAATGCAAACATTGCTGCCCTTAGCAGTCCGCACTCCTAAATGCTTGCAGAAAAGGCCTAAGTCCACCATGAGTGCAGAAGCGATGGAATACCTTAGGGGGCAAATCACTCAGCATTGATCTGGGCGCAGCATTTAACATTGTGCTGCTGGAGAGTGCCTTTAAAATGTTTTCCCCTTATGAACTTTGGAATACTCAAGTGAGTTCATAGTACATTCCTCTACACGGATTCCGGAACAAATGGAACAGTGAGTTGGATGCACATATTAACATTATTTTCAACTGGTTTTATTTATAAAGGAGCGTATCAGCAACTGCTTAGCGCTTCTTTCCCTAACGCCCGCTATCGCAGGTTTTTATCAAGGAGATATCGCGTTATTAGCAACGCGTATCTCCAAGGCGATAAAAATTCCTGTGATAGCGGGGAAATTGCCGTTTTGCAGGGAACATCGCTGGTTTTCCAGCGATATTCCCTGCAAAACGGCGATAACCTTGCTGATACGACCCTGTGGTTGTATCAGCAGAATCCACCCCCTATGTTAGGGGTGGCTCAGTCAAGATATTGGCAGACGTTAATTTTTGGAGAAAACAGCAGTTTTCTCCAAAAACTAACGTCTGCTAAAATGCTAGGGAATCCTTGCTGATAGCGCGAAGCCGCCCTATTGATGTCCTGACATGTAGTGTATGTCAGGAGCGCCCACTTTGCATCTCATTAGAGATGCAAAAGTAGGCATAGTGCAAAAGGGTGCTAACGTGCGAATATGCATGTTAGCACCCTCTAGCTGATAGGGCGATGATTTTATCTCCGCTTTTCTGGCTTTTAAAGCCAAAAAAGCGGAGATTAAGCCCTTGCTGATATGCCCCAGAGTTCTTTGTATGCTATATGTATAAAAATGTTTAAACATTTCAAATTTTGACATTAGTTGTAGAACAGACAATATCATGTGATCCGGACAGAAACCGCACACGGAGATAGCTAGGATATTTGACTGGATTTTAAGGATTTTCGAATATACAGTTATTCCTATAAAATCATAGGGTACAATTACAAATATTTCACACAATGTGCAGCACCAAGGGACTTACTGTGCTTCATTGAATTAAAGGAAAGAGCATAAATACTCAATATTTGCAAAATATGGAACACTTCTGTTCTTTCCTTGTGCTGGTGCATTGTATGCTGCTTAGCTCCTTGCTAAGCAGCATACAAAGGGTAATATTGTTTTTTGCAGGAAAGGATACCGTCCTGCCACAAAAACAATCCAAATAGCAATTTGTTCTCTTTCTATGCATGATGAACAATGTATCATACATAGAAAGAGGAAATAACGAGGACAAAAAAATATTTTCTTCCTCATTACACCATCCTCTGGGAGGCGTACATATTCGATGCTATCCCAAATTTATAGCTTTGAAAATCTGGAATTACATAAAATCTATGGGTGGAATGCTCTCCCCATGAAACACCTTCCGGCAAGAAATGTAACAACACAGTGCAAGAAGCTGCGTTGTGTTACATTTCTCTAAAAGGCCATGCAAGGTGGTGCAAATCAAATCACCCCATGCATGGCTTTATGAATTAAGGAATTATGCAGCCTTGCCTCACCTTGCATGACAAAAGGACAATGCAAATCCGAATAAATCTGGCCCTTAAGGTCTACCAGAGGACATTTATGATTCTAATAAATGATTGAGACTTTAATGCTGTTTGTATAAAAAACGAGCTGCACGGAAGTGTTTAATGCATGCAGTGTACCCACCTTCACCTGAGAACAATTACAGTAATTGTCCATTTGTCATGTACATTAATGATTTTATGTGGCAAAATGTATGAAAAAATACTGATCCTGGCTATAATATTAATGACAGTATATTCACTGTGTGCAGGAAAAATGTTGATGTTGGTGTATAATATAGGTTGAATATTTTATGGTAAATTGTAGGATTATCGAAGGAGAGATTCTGATGTTCCTGTGCATAGTACATGTCCTATATTGATGGTTCTGCTTGTTGTGCTTCATACATTAGGTGAAACACCATTGATATCTTAATACTTATTTTTACAGGTGCACCCAAACCGATTGAGTCAGTGGAAATAAATAACCCAAAGGCTGAAGATGGTAAGTCATCTCCGTTATGTACAAGTTGAGGTACGCAGTGAATTTTTGGAGTATTGACAGTTTGCATAATTTAGGGCCTGGTTTAAATCTTGGAAGTTCTAACCCGGCTGTCACTTTTCCGTCGGTTTGTCCACCCACCTTCTAGGTGTTCTGCCCACTCTATTTAGACGTTGGTTGGTCTATTGATAATAGTCGGTCAGAGTTTTGCCGACCTCCACCAGATTTTTCCACCCTGCATTGATGGTGCAGTAGGCAAAAAAGCCTGTCAGAGGGAGTACAGTCAATATTTCCACTGGGCCAATCACAATGTACCTTACAGCTGACGTACCTGTGGTGGGTAAACCTCCTCACCTGAGTTAGTGGTTTTGAAGGGATATAAGGTAAAAATTTACCTTTTTTACTGTTTCCACTTCCTTTTCCACCATGAACTTGAACGTCCAAGTCCTTCCTTTGCTGCTGCTACTGGACCACGAAGTAAATCAACTTCGTTGTCGACGGAATCGAAGGTAAGGGTCTTGTTACTTGCTTCCTTTTGAATTGTCTGTATACATTAGCTCTTCTGCAGAGTTGTCCAGAGCAGCTCTGACATTCAGGGGTTTAGGTGGAAGGGAGGTGAGGGGCCTGCTGTTGCTTGGCTCAGCGAATCCTGTACATATATGATTAAGACACTTCAAAATTCAGAACAATGTATTTCTTTATAATGTGGCAATATCAATGCAATTCAGTTTGGAATATTAGATTAAACCATTGTACTGAGTGACAATTATTAGAAGTTATTCTAACCATGAGTGTATATACATTCTTGCCCCTCCATCACTGCCCTGATGATGATGCTAATAGAACCAAGAGTCAAAAAACAGTTGTCGTTTGCAGGGGCAGCTCCTACGTAATGGTGGAGAAGCGTCGCCCCACTGGTCAGAGTCAGTCACAGAAAAATGAAATGATATTAAAACAATAATATAGTTTTTCTTTGTGTGAGGGGCGCAGGCTGAAGGTTTGAGCATGCAAGGCAGGCCGGGCCATGACAGGCAGGGAAGGTGGGCACTTAAAATTGTGCATGTAAGTTTGGTTTGCCGTCTCAGGCCAGCCAAACAGACAAGCGCAATTCCATTTCTCCAACCTAGCTGTGTTCACAGCTGGGTTGGAGATCAGCCGCAGGTTCCCAGGCAGTGTCTGAGCAGCAGAGTAGGATGCTCGGACAATCCTGGCACTCTCATAGCATTAGAGCAGTGTCTGGATTGGGTGAGGAGCCTGTGCTTTCCCAGTCACTGCCGGGAGTCAAGCACCGAGGAGGCCGTGTGCGTCGGGGCAGCGAAAGGTAAGGGTTTATTTTTATTTTTTTTTCCCTCAAAACCCCCCATCCCCCCCCCCCCCTCTCTCCCCATCGAGTACACTTTTGTTGTGCGGCAGCGGCCACTGGTCTTTTGTCCCCTAAATGTGGCCTAAGGTGTTCCCACAGATGGAGTAACATTACAGTCTTTTAAGTTTTTGCACACCCTGACTTGATGGATTTAAAGGTGTTCTCATGTAGTGATGAAGCAAAAGGAGGCCCTGTGAAAGAAGTAATTGCCTATGATCACACAATGTGGTCAAGCGGTAGCCGCAATTGCTGCACGGTTTCTATAATTCAATTGGATTATTGTGCTAGTGTTTGAGGAGGGTTGATATTTTGATCGAGAAGCTAAAACGTAAGCAAGAACACTCACTCTTGATCAGAGCACTGAGGCCATTTGCTCAAGGTAGCTAAAAGTCTTTATTAATCGGCATCCATTCTCAGATTAATTTCTCCCCCTACTTCTCACCCGTTCAACTGCTCATTCATTCATTGAGATGCAGTCATGTCTCCGGACTCCATACCTCTATTCAATGTTTGGACAAGGATCTATCATGAAAAAGGTGCTGCAAAACTCGCCATATTTGGTCAACATTTCTTCATGGGAGAACCCGCCCATCCTCCCCTTGCAGTGGCCTGGCTCGCTTGCTCTGCTTACAGGCTAGGTGCAGTGTGAAGGGGTGGTCTGACAAATGTTGCCAGGGCTGCTTTTGGTTCTGATCCGTCCCTGATGGCAGACGAGGCACAGTTACATTTGCTCACCTTTGACTGTGCATTGTACGTCTCTGTATCTTTGCCAGATGCTTTAAATGCTGCCCAGGGTTTTCGTATGCATTTTAGGTAAACTCGGTATGTTCCGCAGTTGTTGTCCTATATGCGCAGAACTTTAGGGCAGATTTACAAGGCCCTTGCGCCACTTTTGCATCATTTTTAACATGGGAAAAGTGACGCAAAAGTGGCGCAAGGGGCTTGTAAATCTGCCCCTTTGTCTTCACTTTACGAACTCATATTATACACTAACAATATGTATATAGATTTTTTATGTGCGCCATCACGTTGTTTCTCATTTTGACACGTTGAATTTCCAGCTCAAAATGTTCTGTAGCTATTTTTAAGTGTTTTGTGCTTCCCATCGCGCTATGCTCCCATATGCTCAGCATGTAAATGTAGTCAGCTGATGATCACTTGCATGCACTACATTGTGGCAAAGACTGGATACCTCACGATCAAAGTACTTTGAAAAAATGAACGTGCTGTCAGCGTTATGACAAACGATAGCCTTTTCCACCCAATAAAAGAATAGGGTGGTTGCATTTCAAAACACCACATACATTGTAGGCCTTGGAAAAATGCTACTACAGCGGATAGCGTTTTGGATTTGCAATTGCTTCATATCTTGAATAAAATGGATGAGAGTGAGAATATTCTCTCTTTTTTCTCCCTTTCCAAATCCTCCCCTGACTAGATATGACCCTGCTAGGTCACCCCAATGCTGAGGAGTGGGGGAAGCAACAGCATAGAAGGTGGTCAAGATGGAAGCAGCAGAACCGGAAAACATCCATTACAACGCAGTCATTACAACGACCTTTTCAACGCAACTGTTACAACACAACTGCCTTTATATCGCATGCCATTACAATGCATGCCATTACAACGCATGTCACTACAACGCATGCCATTCCAACGCATACCATTACAACGCATACCATTTCAACGCATTAAAAGGTAAGTAATGGAGATTTATTTTTAGTATTAGAGTGGGTATGGGTTTTGGGGTACATGGGAATAGTAATTTTTACCCCCACACTATCCAAAACATTCCCTAGTGTTGCACTCACTGGAGTGGGAATAGTCGTTTTTACCCCTACACTATCCAACACTTTGTCGTTTTTACCCCTACATTATCTAACACTTACCCTACTGTTGCACTCACTGGTTTGGGAATACTAATTTTTACCACTACACTATCCAACACTTACCCTACTGTTGCCCTAAAACTATTATGCGTTGTAATGGTATGCGTTGTAATTGTAGTTTTAAAAAATCAGTTGTAATGGCATGCATTGTAAAATCATGCAATGTTATGGTAGTTGCGATGTAATGACTGCGTCGTAAAAGCATGCGTTATAATTCCATGCGTTGTAACGTCATATATTCAGCAGAACCAGCGACATGTGGACAATGCACTAGGAGCTATGAACCGGTTGCCGAGATGCACTGCAAACACAAAACAGCCATGGCCATTTTTACGCAGGACCCATGTTGCTCCTAGTAATTAGATGGAGCAACCAGTCCCAGCCCTCCCCAGGGGGCGCTGGAGGGTTATTACACAAGACCAATATTAGAATGTGCTCAAACAGTGCATTTTGTAGTTTTTTTTGCAGTTTGATATTGCGCAAATTCAGCCCCAGGGCATTGGAGAGCTTTACATGAGAACCAGATCACTTTACACAAAGTCAGATTCAAATTGATGTTTTTAGGCACGGGGAGATTAAGTGATTTTCCCAGAATCACAGGATGGTGAGCCATCATTGGGATTCGAGCCTGGTTCATCAGTTCCGGCTCTGGTTATTAACCCACATCAATGGAATATGCTGAAAATAATGGCTATAAAGCGATAGATTTTACAGGACGTTTTGAAGAAGTACAGATGAAATATTCTAATACCCCAAAAAAGGTATTGTGGCAAGTTAGACTGGAGCTCGGAGTAATGAAGATTACCAATAAGTAATCTGGACAAGTAAATAAACCCCCAGAATCCCAGTATAGACTTGCACATGTTTGCAATCACCTCTGGGCTAATGTTGATCAGCCGGTCTCCTCATAAATATGAAGTAGGCAGATGGCCATACGATTCACATCTATATTGATTGTCTCATCACACACTGTAAAGGCCCATCCTCAGAATTTAATGACCATTCAAAATAGTAATTTTAACTCTTCGTTGGAGGTGGAGCTGGTCTTTTGATTGGCACTGGCACACCACCACAGCAGAGAGGCAAACAGGAAGGAGATGAAGAAGATTACTCCTGAATAGCCGCCCATGGGTTTGTGAATTTGGAGTGATATAATTTAAAAACTCATGCATGTATCCTTAGCTTTCTTTTTTGCACAAACATCCAAAATATGCCTGGGGTCATTCGTGTACATGCATCTTCCTAGTGAGTAGAAGGGTTGGCTTGAGGCACTAGATGTGACAAAGGAAGATAAACGTAGGGCTGTGGTTTGTAGAAATTGAAAAGCTTACCAAGATGAAGTCTTTGGAACAATTTGGAAAAACAACCACACCCATTGTCCAACAACGAATAAAAACTTTTAATAGTTCTTTATTTTTCTTTGATAGCAAAGCCTTAGAATCCTCATTGAGAAAAATAGAATTATAACTATTTAATAAAAAGGAGAGAGCTGACTACTCTTGGGTGCATTCTTAATTTGAGATTAGATTTTTAAGGTTTATAACAAGTGGACATTGTTCCTGTTTTCATGAAAGGACTTGGTTTGAATGTCTATATTAGGGCCATAATTATTTTTTCCCCCCAGATGTTCTGGAAGGAATAAATGGCATTGTTATTCGTCTTCGCTAATGACCTGGCTCTAGTAGAGAACAGTTTATTGAACTGTTTGAATAGTTTATAGAATTTTGCAAACATCAGCATCTAGACGTATAATTTCTAAAATCCAAGATGATAGTCAAATCATCAGATCTGGGGCAGTCTGATTTTTGGATAATTTGAGACTAGCTTCTCGGCAAACACTAGCCCAGATTTCCTAAACTTCAGGCAGCTCAGACCTTGGTGGCTTTGCACACATTTTTATACTAGGTTAAAATGTGGATGAATACAGTTCTGGGGAGTCTTAGAAAAATATCACATGGAGCTCAGATTGTCGTGGGATATGTTTGAGGCTAACTTCAACATTTTGGGTTGACAATGTGTTGTGCTTACATTGTTACAGTCGGGTGCTAAAGGCATTTTAGTGTATTGTAATGTAATAGTAAAAATGAGAAACAGATATTAGAGGAATTGTTAGATGTCAATTATTGGAAACACCAAGGTCCAAAGTAGCTGAACAATCTAGCCTCAATGAAGTCACCATGGGGCGCACCAGTAAGCGAAATATTCTCTGTAGTATGAATGGAAGAACAAGTGACAACTAGCCCGTAGGACCAAAGACAATGTAACATGTGGAAGACATCAAGATTATATATTTTTTTCCAGGGCAGTCCATTGCCCAAACTTAGCAACTGCAAAATGGGGTACCCAAAGATGTGTCTGATTTGTAGAGTTATTGGCTTTGGATGTAAGGTTCATACAAATGCACCTAAAGGTACTAAGAGTGCAAAGAGGCTGGGATGAATGGGAAGCAGATGGCCATGACCCTGGTAACTCATCAAACAGTAGCAGGAGCTGTAGGTCACCAGCATGCATATGGAATAAGAAACTAAAGAAAGGAAAGAGGGAAATATGGGTTGCAGGTAAAGGTTAAAACAGTAGAGTATAATGCCAAAATGTTACAAACTGCTGTCTAGATACAATCATGAAAATTATTTCTGTGTCCCAAGTAACTCGAAGGATAAACCCTCTTTTACACACCGGCTCGTGTCTTCTGGTTGAATCGTCCTCCATGTAGAATGTGAAATGCAGAGTGAGGCGCTCATCTCGTTATCTGCTGGGGCAAAGGGTCTGTTCGTGATTCTGATTTCTGGAACTAGTATCCTGACAGTATTTGGTGTACATCCAGGTCAATCATGAATATTTGCTATGGAATGATCATATGCTGCTTTACTGCATATGATATTGGTTGATTGATGCCGGTTCATTTCTTAAAGTGGTTTCTTTGGTCCTACTACCATAGTACATGAAATACACCCATTGAAGCTTACCCTAGACATGGGTTTAAATCTGTACTTCTGTTTATGGGCCTGGTTTAGATTTTGCAGGTAACTGAGTTCTTCTAATTTATGGAGGAAAGGCTAAAAACCGAGGGACATCCAGAAGCTGGATTTCCTATCTCATGGATATACTTTAGAGGAGGAAATTCAGCCTCTGGATTCTGTTCTATACTTTTCATCCTCCAGATACTGAAAGAGTTTTTAGTTATCAGCAAACTCTAAAAGAGGCAGGGACCCTTTTATAATTTGGTTGGTGGGTCACCTTCCCTCAGCACATTCTCAGCCAGCGAGCCAAATCTGGGGATAACTTATACCCCCAGGGCCTTTCTTAGCTGGGCTTGTGACAACAGCACACAGTGCCAGCCAAGCCACCATATCACACTGTACAGGCTGCAAAGAGCTGAGGCCTTGCAGCAGGCATGAGGAAGCTTCCCAATTTTAAACATCTGCTCACCGACGTCTGCAGCGCGCTTTCCCTGGCTTCCTGGTAAAACAATATAGTAACTTACTTGATATTCTTTTTAGGTCGAGCCTGGTGGCACATGTGCTGCTCTGCGAGGCATTCTGTATTCAGGTATGGACTTAAAGCCCCGCCCACTCTCCGGCCATATTTTTAATAGGCTGTGTCATTGTCCACTGTAAACTGCGGCTTTTCATTGATCAATAGGTTTACTAGTCCTTCCTTAGTACCGCTTTGTCCCATTTAGTAACCTCCCATGAGAACACTCCCTGTTACGTGTGTTGTTACTCAGTAGGCTTTAATTGCAGACTCTGAGCACTATTTTCTGAAATAGCTTTGTCCTGCCTACTCTTGCAGGAAGGAAAAGGCAGGACACGCTCTCTACTAACGCCAAAACTGTGCCCGACTGGGACTCGAACATAGGCAGTGTTGTTTTTGTATCACTTCATATTCGAATGTCTTTTCCCGCCCAACCGATTGCCGTTTTAAAGTCAATGAAATTAGCTGCTTTTCTTTAATCTCTTCTGTACATAGTTTTGCCCTCTCCCTTTTAAGGTCTACAAAGAAGTTGTGAGGTTCCAGAGGAGCTGGGGTTGAGTCAGTCGCACGACAGACTAGCCTACTGTCTCTCCTCGAGGAGCAGCACCGAGTGACAATCTTATGTCTGCCTTGTGGATTCAGTGGTGGCCGGCAAAGGTAGCCGCGGTCGGTAGTGGGAGTACCTTCCGGGTGGTGACGTGGGGAGGGGCAGGATGAGGGGTAGTAAACTATGGATTACGGAGGTTTACAGGTAAGTAAACATATAAATAAATAAAACGAATTTTGTTGCGTGCACTGCATCGCATTTGGGGATGCTGTGCACGCACCAAATTTTTTAAAATGTATTTATATGTTTACTTACCTGCATACCTCCGTAATCCATAGTTAACTACCCCCACCCTGCCCCTCCCCCTCCCCACATCACCGCCCGGCAGGTACTCCCACTACAGACCACGGCCGGGCACAGGTAAGCGTGGTGGGCGGGGCAGTGCACGGCAGGGGGGGAAGCAGACAGATGACGGAATAGGTTTCATTTTTGAATTTAATTATACCTATTCCATCTGTCGACTTCCCTCCATTCCCACCCTGACCCGCTACATCACCCCACTGCCGCACCACGTTTACCTGTGCCGTCGCCACTGCGTGGATGTAAGTAACTGTGAGGAGTACAGCCCCTGCGCCCCTCGTAAAGTGGCATTGTTATAGACACTGGCCTTTCCTAGCATGCTGTGCTGTTGTCATTTTTATGGCGCGTACTGTCATTACTGCAGCACTGTGGTGTGTTAGGTCTGCCAGTAAATTCTGCCATCTGTGAGTATGGTCTGCAAGAAGATTTTAATGAATGAAATCTTTAATGCTCGCAGCCACGGTGGAGCGCTGAGATGCCGCTGCGGTGTCTCCTCCATTGTATCTGAGTGGTGTACAGAAGTGAAGGACACGTTTTGCACATCCCTTCTCTTGGCCCCTAGGAGAATCCACCCTCCTGATGTCCTTTTTGCCAGCTCTTAGATAACTCTTGAAAATTCAAAAGTAGTCTTTTCCCTATTGTCTGTCGGATTCACGGCTTGATTCAAGCATGTACGTTGAAAACATTATTTTTTTGTTGTTGTTGCAGCCAACAGAGACCAATGCTTTGAATTAAAGCTCACTCCCACAGTTTCCTTCATTTCATTGCTGGGTGTAGAAAGGCAGAAGGGGATATCGCCAAGCTTTCAGTGCTGGACACTTCATTTGAAATCTCTATACCTTCTCTACTGAGAGAAGAAATAAAGCCTTTGCCGGCTCTAGGCTAATGGTGGCCCTGGGCAGGGAGCGTAGGTAGGGGGCCCGGAAGAGGGGGTCTGGGCGGGGCGAAGCGTGCAGGCCAGTAAAGAGGGGAGGGGGTCAGGGTGTTTAGAAGTGGAACAGAGCCGGAGGCCGCCAAATCCCTGCCAGGGGCCACCACGCAAATATGTATCCATCCTCAGAGGATTAATATATTAAGGATATATATTGGCGTGGTGGCCCCTGGGGTGTGGTGGCCCTGTGCAGGTGCACAGCTTGCACATGCCTAAGGCCGGCCCTGCTTTGCAATACAATAGGTCTCGCAATTACGAGAGTTTGAGCTAACTGACAATCCCTTTTATTTATGTGTTGAGATAAATAAAAGGCATTGTCCTTTACAATGCCAATAGCTTACACACTTGCGAATGCGAGACCTATTGCATTGACAATGCTTGATTCATTTTATTTAAGATTTTCTGCAACTGAATCCAAACCCTATCACAGGACAACACTTGCAAAACATTTTAAGTGAGAAAATAAGTTACCCTTCTTGGACAGAGAAAATATATAAATGGAATTTGAACGGTGAGGGCAGAGATGTGCAAAAGAAATAGAACCGATGGACAGTAGCAATGCAGGATGGAGTCAATGGCCTCGTGTAATGCATACTGAACCTGTGTGCCTCAAGACTGCTAAGATGGATAACACGTCACTATGGCAGAAGTAGCGGCGCCATCTTTGCTTCCTGACACACATCAGGTGGAGTTTTAAAGTACCAAATGCCAATCTATAGGCGGCCTCTATAGGTGGCCTGTGTGGAGAAGAGTGCTGCACACTAATCTTGAAGTTACATGGTCAGCGACTAGCTGCCGCCTCCCCCCCAATCCGGCACCCAACACCCAGGAACGTGGACACGAGACGTCTTTACTTTTTGGAAGGCGGGCGCTAGTCGCCCGGCCGTATTTATTAAAGTATGAAATTAAAAAAGGTTTTAATTGCATAATCAACAATGAATACAAAAATCAGCAGGACATTTAGTTACACAATTCTTATCAACAAGTTTGAGAGCCTGACCTTAACAAAACTCTAATACATGTTGTTTCCTAACTTAGACTAAACATCCTAAACTTGATTTTTGTACATTTCTGGCCATATGGCAGGGTCACTACCGGTGTCAGGTCCTACAAGCTGCGCCTCCCCCATAGAAGTGCGCATGCGCAGTGTTACCCCGGGAATTGCCCGGTCTACGCCCTAAACTCCATTTACCCACTAAAGGAGGGCCCTTACTCTGCGCCGGTGGCGTCATGAGTCCACGCGCGCGGGGTGGCTACCAGCCTAAGGAAAGCGTGAACTACTCCTACCCGCGCTCCTTTGCCTATTACCTTGCCCCTGGAGTTCTGGGAGTGGCCCGCAGGCCCCTCCCCCTGGGCGGGAACCTCCATAGGATGATGCCCGCCCCCTCAGACCTCAAATATGTGCTCACCGATAATGACCTTACCGCATGCCCCATACCTAATAAATACGACGACCTATGGGAAAAAATTCTAAAGGACAGCTACACTGGCTAATAAATAACAGTATCAACGTATAGCTAAAAAGGGAAAAAAGGCCTAAAGACACATGGCATCAAATACAATTCACTTCACACATGTTTCGCTAAATAACAGTATCAACGTATAGCTACAAAGGGAAAAAAGGCCTAAAGACACATGGCATCAAATACAGTTCACTTCACACATGTTTCGCTAAAAAGGGGAAAAAATTCCTACGCAAACGCATCACAAAATACCCCAACAGATCCATCTCTACTGTGGACCGTACCTTCGAAACTTACCATTCAACCAAACATAAAACTGCTACAAGACTCTTGTTCCAAGGGATGGTGGGTGGGAAACAAAGAAGCCCCGAACGCGGGGCACAACGTTCAGCGAGGGAGCGTCCAGGGACAAGGGGGTCTCCTGGGCGCTCCCCACCTCTTATTCCGGCCCCTCCTATCGCCCGCCCCCCCCTGACCCGGACCCACTAAATTGGATCCGGGTCAGGAAGGCCGCCGGCCAATCGGCGGTGGGCCGCACCCCCAGGGCACGCCCCCACCGCCGAATGACCACGAAGGGGAAAGGGGGGGGCGACGGTCGCCGCGCCGCCATGCGTGCGGGGGGGCCGAGGGCCCCCCCTTTTCACATGGTCAGCGACTAGCTGCCGCCTCCCCCCCAATCCGGCACCCAACACCCAGGAACGTGGACACGAGACGTCTTTACTTTTTGGAAGGCGGGCGCTAGTCGCCCGGCCGTATTTATTAAAGTATGAAATTAAAAAAGGTTTTAATTGCATAATCAACAATGAATACAAAAATCAGCAGGACATTTAGTTACACAATTCTTATCAACAAGTTTGAGAGCCTGACCTTAACAAAACTCTAATACATGTTGTTTCCTAACTTAGACTAAACATCCTAAACTTGATTTTTGTACATTTCTGGCCATATGGCAGGGTCACTACCGGTGTCAGGTCCTACAAGCTGCGCCTCCCCCATAGAAGTGCGCATGCGCAGTGTTACCCCGGGAATTGCCCGGTCTACGCCCTAAACTCCATTTACCCACTAAAGGAGGGCCCTTACTCTGCGCCGGTGGCGTCATGAGTCCACGCGCGCGGGGTGGCTACCAGCCTAAGGAAAGCGTGAACTACTCCTACCCGCGCTCCTTTGCCTATTACCTTGCCCCTGGAGTTCTGGGAGTGGCCCGCAGGCCCCTCCCCCTGGGCGGGAACCTCCATAGGATGATGCCCGCCCCCTCAGACCTCAAATATGTGCTCACCGATAATGACCTTAGCGCCACAGGCCAGCATTGTTAACCGACGATCTGGCCTCCCCCCTCTAGCCCCTGCCTAAGGACACCCTCCTACTTTCAAAACCCTCTAGCCAGGCCCAGATATTGTCAGACCATAGGACATTGCCCTCCTCTGTTAAATGAACCCCGTCCTTCAAGTAATACTTGTCGCCCCAGATGCACCCATGAGGTATTGACTGTAACCAGGGGGCTCGAAACAACCTATCCAACCGTGTGTTGATCCTCTTTACTGAGTGATTCAACGCCCTGACCGAATGTCCCCCCCGCCACTGTAGTCGAGGTATGAGTTGTGACCATACTAGTGTGCAACCGGGGCAGGTCCTAGCTATCCAACCCGCCGTTGAGATAATCTCCTCAATCAGAATGCGCCTACCCAGTGTTGCCAAATCATTCTCCCCAAGGTGAAGTATCACCACTGACGGTGGAGATTGCTGGCGTGTTAAAAGCCCTTGGAAGAATCCCCTAAACTCGTGAAGACACAACCCCCCTCTGCCAAAGAACGTGATGTCCAACCCTAGTTGTGCTGCCCTTTTCCTCTTGTCACCTGACATAAAGACACATTCCGCTCGCTTCACATATGAATGACCAACAATCCAGACATTGTTCTTCATTGTTTCCTGGTCGCCGTTCCGCGCTGATGTATGTTGCCGGTGCCCGACGACAAATTCCTCCCCTGCGTAACAGGTCTGAGAAACTGTAAGAGAGCGGAAAGAAACCAAGCGTGAGTGACATGTAATCATAGCATGTCAATCCGAACATAACGTTTATAGCATTCTGAAGACCATCTCCCAATTGTCTTCACTCTTTCCACTGGGAGGCCCCCCGCCACCGCCTCAGTTGCTGCCCCAATCCTGAAGGAATGAGAGCCAAACTCTTTAGGGTCAAGACCTGCTTTCCTAACCCCCATCTCCAATACTTTCCTGAATTGATACCTGGTCAAGGGGCTCCCGTCGGCGTGACAGAGCAATGCCCTGCCCGCTGAGCCTACCAACAGTCCGTGGAATAATTCCACGTGCCTCACCGGGCAGCACGGGTTGGCGGGGGCCCGTTGCAGAACTATGGTGTGACCCCTAGCCTCCTGGTCGGTCTTTGACTTCTGGATAATCACCCACATGGTGTCCTCCTTTATCGTCACACTAGCCTTTTGCAAGCCGCCCAGTAGGTCCGACTTGGAACCCGCCACAAGTTCGCTAATTCTCAGTGCCCCATAAAATGCCAAAGAGAACGCCGCCCTAAAAAGAAGCACCTCCCACTCCGAGCTACAAACAGTCTCCAGCGTGCCCAGTAAGGCTGTCAGCCGGGCCAATCCAATGGGCTTTCTCTTATCCTTCTGGTGTCCCTGAATACGGCGCCATCCCCTTAAAGCCTTACGTATCATAAAGGTATTAGTGGGATCCCGCAAGCCCCTAGCTTGAGCGAAGAATGACACCGCTGCCCTATGTCTGTTCGCAGCTGCCACCGAGCGCCCCTCCCTATGCATCCATTCTAAATAGGCTGCAAAGCCATCCTCCTCCGCCCAAAGCACTTCCCACTGTGGCCCCAAAAAAGAACAATAAGACAGAAACGCCCCTTTGTAAGCCGTCCTGGTCCTGGGGGCTAGGCTAGCGACCACGAGGTCCTGTAATCTGGGGCACCAATCTGCCAAAGTACTGCTGGGAAGTGTGCTGGCGCGGGGTCTGCTGTGGGGAGATGCTCCCTGAAAACCTGCATTTTGAAGCGAGGGAGGGAGTCAGCTGCATTGTTTAGAACACCAGGGACATGTTTGGCCCTAAAATTAGCATTCAGCTTAAGGCACCGCAGAACAATTTCTTTGACCAGACGAAGTATGAAAGGACACCGCGCCCCCTGCTGGTTGATACATTCTACCACTGTCATGTTATCTGACCAAAACACCACTGATTGGTTACATAGGTGTTCGGGCCAGACCATCAGTGCCACCCATATTGGGAAGAGTTCAAGGAAGCCAATGTTGCTGGTCAGACCCCATGTCTTCCATTCTTCCGGCCACTGTTGAGCGACCCACCTGTTCCCTAGGATGGCGCCAAAGCCCACACTACCGGCCGCATCAGTCCATAGGCCCAACTCCGCTGATGTTGTGAGCGGGCCGGGCCAGACCACCCTACCGTTAAAATCCTCCAGGAATGCCATCCAAATAAGCATGTCCTGGCGAATTTCAGCCGATAGGCGAGTGCGGTGGTGCTTTTCCCTCAGCCCTTTCATCGCGTGAGCGATGGAGCGAGAGAAAGGGCGAGCCATGGGGATGATTCTCAGTGCGAAATTCAATTGGCCTACCACCTCCTGTAATTGCTGCAGAGTGACCTTCTCCTTGCGGAGGCATAAATGCAGCGCTGACTTGAATTTGTCCACTTTGTCCCTAGGTAATCTAAAACATCCTTCTAGTGAGTCAATCTCAATGCCGAGGAATTCTAAGCAGGTGGTCGGGCCAACTGTCTTCCCGGGCGCAAGCGGGACCCCAAAAGCCCGCATGAGCACGCAAAATTCCTGCAATGCCAGCGCACACTCCTGAGATCCCGCTGTACCGAGGAAGAGGAAATCATCTAAATAATGCATGACCCGCTGATGGCTAGTCACTTGTCTCATGGCCCACTCAAGAAAGGAACTAAACATCTCAAAGTAGGCGCAAGATATAGAACAACCCATAGGCATGCATTTGTCCATGTAGAACATATCCCCAAAAGTGAAACCTAACAGATGCTGATCCGCTGGGTGGACTGGAAGGAGGCGAAAGGCTGATTCTATGTCTGATTTCGCCATCAGCGCCCCGGGTCCCGTGGCCTGTAATAGGTTAACAGCCTGATCAAAAGAGGCGTATTTAACACTACAAATACCCTCGTCAATGGCATCATTCAGTGACGTCCCCCTGGGTGCTGACAAGTTATGGATCAATCTGAATTGCCCTTTCTCTTTTTTGGGGACAACTCCTAGTGGGGAACACACAAAATTGGGTACCGGCACTTCAGAAAAAGGGCCAGCTATCCTGCCTAATGATAGCTCCTTGTCAATTTTGGCGGCCACCACTTATGCTTGACTGACAATTGGTTTCTACAGTGCGTGCTACCTGTGTATCCTGAAGCCTTTAGAAAAACCTTCCTGGAGTAGGGTGGCTGATGTGTGGTCTGGGTATCTGTTCAACCATGGAATCATTGCCACCACATCCACTGGAGTGGGGGGGCCTACCCTGTCTATCTTATAGTGGCTTTCCCCTACCCCTCTGACCTGTGTTTCCCTGCTTGGACCTACAGGCAGTTTCTGGATGAGAGGGGTGCCCACAGGAGGAACATGCATGTCTAAACTTACACGCGGCCCTCGTGCAGGTGCGCCTATTAAAATCCCAGCACACCCCTTTTTTCTCTGGCCCACTTGCCCTAAACTTCCCAGGTACCTCACTCGTTTGTGGGGGCCGAAAGGGCTGTTGTGGCCTAGTGAACACCTTGACCGTACTGAACTGAGGGGGAGGTGCGGTATCAGAGAACTGTTTGTGCCACGCCATGGAATCTACCGTGTCCCATGGCAATGATCTATTGAATTCCAATGCCTTCCTGAAATTGACATCATACCCCTTCCATGCCTCCCCAGAATACTGTTCACTCCACCCCACAATCCTGCTTGAGTAGCATGCCAATGCTGCCTGTAAATCTGGAGGACGCTCAGCTTTAATTGCAGTGAATACCGCCCATGCTTTCATCCAGTTGTTGAGAGTTTCCTCAACCCTAAATCTAGTACACTGCGCCCTCCATTCGCTTGGAAGCATCCACTCTTTGAGTGCTTTTGCCTGCTCCATTTCCCTATTATCTAACAACAGAGAATAAATGGACACGTACTTATCCGCCCAAATCATCTCTTTCACAGCTAAAGACACATGCTGAGCTAAATTCTCGCTCCTAGAAGGTAGAACTCCGTCCCCTAAGAGCGGCAATGCCACTTCCTTACCAGGTGCGGGCGCCGGAGGCGGCTGCCCTTTAACTCCGTCCGGCTGGGGAACACTTGGACCTGCAAGGGGAGAAGATATTGGCAATGCAACACTGTCGGCGACCGCCGCCGATCTGATTTTTTCCACAAACCTCGCCGCCTCTGCCGCATGGTCTGCAGAATTCGGGAAAGCTCCCCCTTTTTGGAGCCATGGCATCAAGGCCGTTATCTGGGATAACAATTCAGGGGGCATGGACTCTACATTTCCCCCCGGGACAACAGGTACCACTGGGGTTATGCCCGGTGGTACTGGCACAGCTGGCAGGGCGGGTGCCGGGTGTGGCACGCCTGAGCCCGGGATTGTGGGCACCGGCATGTGAGCAGGCCCAGCGTCTACTGGTTGACCTGTCGGCACCGGCACCACGGGGGCAAGGGGTGAAGGCATAGGTATCTGCGGGGGTGGGACGTCCGCCGGCGGCGCGGCAGGTACCGGGTCTACTGGCCCCGGGATGGGGGCAGCGTCCCTGGGTCTCTTGGACCTAGATTTCCCGGGTGGGGTGACAAAATCCCCCCTTGGCACTGGTGCCACCCTCTTGCGGATCGGCCTACCGGATGGGCCCGGGGCATCACCATCCCTCTCATTGAACCGTGCTTCCAGCTCATTAACTTTCCCTAGCTGTTGCTTAATTTCACTCATCTCCCGCATCATGGCCCGCATCATAGCCTCCATGTTGGACCCCTTTTTTCCACCCCGCGGACCTGGCATGATGCTACCCCAAACAACCACAGCCTACTCTCTTAAATTACAATAGGTCAACTATTTGTACCTTTCAGGTGGAGGGTCACCAGGGGGCTTTCAACACCATGCAACGGCGACCGCAACACTAGCGGCTTGTCCGCTTATGTAAGGGGGTGAGTAAACCTAATGTAGACCCACCCGGCGGCCACCTGGAGCAATGAATGCTAGCCCCCCGTACCCCTCTTACCGACCAGTCCCGTGCACTCGCCGGCGGTGATGATCCGCGGTCACAGCCCTCACCACGTCTTGTGCCCTGTCTGCGAGTGAAACGTGCCAATACTGTAGGTAAGGTTGCAATCGCCTCGCGCCCCGATAGGCCAGAGATACCACCCTTGCGCCCGATTTGCGTGTTCCTAGGACAGCTGATCCCCGGCCTCGATTGCCGCTCGCGAGCGTCCCGGCCGTCGACTGCAACGATGCCTGCAGCTCCTGCCTCGCACTCAGCCGTCGCTTCGACACCGGAGCCAATCTAAAAAAGTAAAAAGACAATTAAATTGCACGCAGCGCTCCCGAGCGCCTCAGCCGCCACAGGAACCTCCGTCGCCTGATCCCCGGCCTCGATTGCCGCTCCCGAGCGTCCCGGCCGTCGACTGCAACGATGCCTGCAGCTCCTGCCTCGCACTCAGCCGTCGCTTCGACACCGGAGCCAATCTAAAAAAGTAAAAAGACAATTAAATTGCCCGCAGCGCTCCCGAGCGCCTCAGCCGCCACAGGAACCTCCGTCGCCTGCAGCTCCTGCCTCGCCCTCAGCCGCCGCTTCGACACTGGAACAATTCTGTAAAATAAAACAGAAATTTACAAAGATAAAACAAAGAAGCCCCGAACGCGGGGCACAACGTTCAGCGAGGGAGCGTCCAGGGACAAGGGGGTCTCCTGGGCGCTCCCCACCTCTTATTCCCGAGGGGCCGTTCGGCCCCTCCTATCGCCCGCCCCCCCTGACCCGGACCCACTAAATTGGATCCGGGTCAGGAAGGCCGCCGGCCAATCGGCGGTGGGCCGCACCCCCAGGGCACGCCCCCACCGCCGAATGACCACGAAGGGGAAAGGGGGGGGCGACGGTCGCCGCGCCGCCATGCGTGCGGGGGGGCCGAGGGCCCCCCCTTTTCAAATAGGGAATAGGCCATTTATTTTCAGATACATTTAATGTAAATGTAAATCTATGTGGGAGACTGAAATGCTGTATGAGATGGAATGCAAACACAACTTGTTTAGGGAGACCTTTAATGGGCTGCATAAGGACAGTAGTGCCCTCATTTCTCCCATTTCAGATCTGATCCATTTAGATTTAATTGGGAAACGGTAAATAGCTGCTATTATTGGTGTGTTTGTCCGTGCCACATTCCTTACATCGGCTGCCCAGCCCCTCCCTTCTATGCTTGCCTTCTGTATGCACAGCACAGCCTATGAATTCCATGCCATCACAATCTCTCCCATGGTCACCTCTTGCTCCCGTCTGTCCCCTTCCCATTTAGTGCCCCCCCCCCCCAATCTTTTTCTTGCTCTCATCCTCTCCCTCCAGCAGGCCTCGGGATATAAGTTAAAAGCGTGTCTTGAATCATGTGCTGAATGCTATTGGAGGGAGTGAGAGGGGTGAGATAGTGAAAGAGAAATAGGGAGAAGACAGGTACGAGCCAGGGTGAGGGCGTAAAATGGAGGGCAAGGGGTGTGGTTGTGATGCATGTAAGAGTTATAGGTATTGTCCATTATACTCTTTCCCTTTGTGCTGGGTCAAACCTTGGATGTGAAGTATAATGCAGGGTTTTTATGCAACTCACAGCCTGTACGGATCAATTGGAAGCTGCCTCCTACAGCCGGTACACACCTCCATTGCCACAGACTGCAGCATCCACTTCATTAACCCTAGTCCCTCAGCCCCCACACCCAGCATTTCCTTGTGTCACCTCATTTGTGTCGGTCTCCTGCCATGACAACTCCAGCGCGCGCTCTTTTTCTTCCATAGCTCATTTGTAGCTTCTACTGGCTGCTCATTAAACTAAATAAATGAAAGTTGCATCATTATTTTCAACATGCTCTTACACCAATAATTAGTTCACACAGATCTTTGGGGGACAGGACACACTCTTCTGCACCCACTCATTATGTAAAATGTTGAAGTAACCCTGGGCTCAGTTTTCAGCAGCACAGTCGTTGTGTCAGCACAGACGTGATCAGAATGTTGAGCTGGACTGCCATCTTCACAGTTTACAAAATGCTCTGGCACCAGAGGCTATCATTTTTGATGTGTTTCTACTTCATATCACGATTTTAGTTCAAGTTTTTCTATGCATGGTCAGCCATCATTCCATTGTTTTCTTATTTTGGCCTGCGTAATGGCCTGTGTAATTTCGCTCCACGATTGTGGTTCAGAGATTGGTAGAGGGGGGAGGGGGAGGATGCGTGGTGGGGAACACCACTAAAATGTTTATTCTGAACTTGATTTTACTTCACTGATCGAAAAGCTTTTCTGGTGGGCTGTTTAGCGGTTTTCCCCAGAAGGGTCTATCGGGGCATATTATCAAGAACTGTGATAAAATTATCACCGCTTTAGCGGCACGAAACTGCCGCTAAAACGGCGATAATGGGCTTGATAATATGCCCTTGTGAATTCCCATAGCAGCCCAGGTTAACACCAGAATCTGGGCTGCTATTGGAATTCACAAGAGCATATTATCAAGCCCATTATCGCCGTTTTAACAGCACTTTCCTGCTGCTAAAGCGGCGATAATTTTATCGCCGTTCTTGATAATATGCCCCTATCTTCTTTTAGAATACCATTCGAATTTAGTAGAATATTCACAAGGTTTTCGAATGATGCAGATGCGTTCTGGATTCGAGATCTTCTTCAATCTTTGGCTTCATTATTGCAAGTCCTACAAGTTGAGTCTTGCCAAAGTAAAGTTTCAGTGAATGCTCTGCTTTGTAAAGTGGTGCTTTTGTGAATATTGCTCAAAGGCCTCAATCCAGGAGATGCTTTTAACCAGATTAAAGTTCGATTTTCTTTCTTCTTAGGCCACAGGTCTTTCTTTGTGGCTTTATTGTTGGGGTTGATGAATAGTTCTCAACATAGGTCCATCAGGTGAGTTGAACATGCTTTGCTACCCTTAGACGCATAACTCTTCACTCTTATACAACATTGGAGTTCAACTAGAGTGAATAAGAAGTCAGCTTGGAGGCCTGCAGTCTGTGATGACTTTGGGATCTGAAAAAGGGATTGACACATGATCCTCTGTGAGATCACTGGCTCTGAATTTCACTCGCCAGCGGACCGTGCTTAAGCATCATAGGTGGTGAGTTAGTTCATTCTTGCTTCATTTATGCTTGGTACATATGCAGCATTCCTTCTCCAAAGTGACATGAGAAACAAAGAATCAAGTTTACAATTATTTCCATCTTCAGAAATTCAAGTTATGTCCGGGTAAATAAAGGTCTCCACTCATTCTATTCACTCCTCTTTCGGATAAAATTGCTTAAATCTTGATCTCTTCAATTGATCAAGATTTTTGATCTTGCTTTTTCATTTGCCAATCGCAATGCTTTTTCCTTTTACAGAAGTTTTCTATGCGAAGAAGTTGTTGATGGGTAGCAGTTGGTGCACGCACCAGTAGCACTAAATGGTCTGCATAGAGTGGAATTGGGACAGGAAGATTTTTGGTGAATTTATGATGATTTTCCAGAGTTTCTCAAGAAGATTTTTTAAGGATATGTTAAAAAGGAAGGGGATATCAGATAGTCTTGTTTTATTTCTGTTTTAATTGGACATTCTGGTGTGAACAGACAATTTGATCCATACCCCACCTGTGCAGATGTGTCTTGAGGCATTTTTTTGTTTGCATGCTTTGCATTGTTTCAATCATATAAGAAAGGGAAATACATATATCAGGCCCATGTATCAACAGATAATATTTTTTGCAGAGAAGGGATTCCACAAGAAATTGTTACGGATTATGGTCCTCAGTTCATTAGTAAGGAGATGGAGCCATTTTTCAGAAATTGAGGTATAATCCATAGGAAAATAGCTGTGTTCCATCCAGAGGCCAATGGTGAAGTGGAACGTTTTAACCGCGTTGTGATGGAAGCTATCCAACTATCTATAAAGGGGGTCTTAATTGGCGCAATGCTTTGCAATCCACGTTACTAGCATATAGGACTTCTCCCAATTCAGTTACCTTGGCCAGTCCTTTTGAACTCTTGAGAGGACGCAAACCAAGCACTTGTTTAGTTCTGTGGTGGTTAAAAAAAGTTTAAGTGATGATACATTGACCGCTATTGACTATGACGTAGTTAAAGAAAGGGTCAAGTTGTACAAAGAAAAAATGAAACAGTTCATGGATAAGAAGAGAGGTTCTGGGAGCAAACAAAAAATTGTTACTGGTGATCTTGTTCTTTTAAGAAGAAAAGTAAATGCTCCTAAAGGTTCTCCATGCTGGTCAGATCCAAAGAGAATTCAACAATGCCGTGAGAATAGAGGGAGGAAGCATTTGGAATGTGAACAGGATTTCTTTGTTCAAGGACATATCCCATTCACCTAAGAATACTAGCAAAAATGCACGTTTACATGATGCACATATGATGTTTCTTCCAAACAGAATCCATGTTGCTCCTATTGGGACAGCGATTCTTCCAGGAGGAAACATGAACATCACTATCCTGAGAAATTCAAGGATAATGTTATGGATTAGTATCTATGTAAAAAAAATAAAAAAAATAAAGGGGGAAGGTGTGTTGTATATCCCTTGCTTCTGTGAGCGTGGTTTCCACGAGTGCTTTCCTTTCCATGCTCGTGGAGATCACGCTCCACTCTCAAGTGTTTGTTTTTAATGCACTGTGTTCTGTGCGGCGGTTAAGGGGTTTTGGTTAAGCGTTTTTATGTAACTGCTACTGGACATAAAAGGATAGCTTAAACATTCTTGGAAATCGCCTTGATGATTACTTTGTCATTTTTTATTTGGATGCATTAAATTTTTTGCCACACCTGCAACAGTTCTGAAGGCCTCTAAGCTATAGAGGAGAATAACCAAGTCTTCAGGTGTCTACGAAACCTGGTTTTGCAGGGCTACAAACTTAAGTCCTCCGGTAGTGTATTCCAAGTTTTGGCCGCTAGATATCTGAAAGAGCGTATCCCCATTCTAGCTTTATTAATTCTTGGTACATTTACCAATGCCCTGCCCTTGGATCTTAAAATCCGGCTAGGGGTATATAGAGTAATTAGAGGGTATAGGTACCGTGGGCTTTTCTTTGACAGAATTTGATGACAGAAGCACATAGCTTTGAATATAATTCTTTTCTCAACAGGCAACCAGTGCAGTCCTGCCAAAGCTTTCTTTGTTGAAGCACTTCTCGGAAGGCCTAGCACTAACAGAGCGGCTGCAATCTGCACTGACTGGAGTTTCATCAGCCCTCTTTTGGATGCCCCTAGATATAGTACATTGCCGTAGTCTAGTTGGGAGGTCACTAAGGCATGTACAATAGTTTTCCTGGCATTTGATGGTAGTAAGTCGAGGAGCCTTCTGAGAATTTTTAGTATTTCCCTACAACTTTCTGAATTTGACTGTCAAATGACAATCTGGAAACAAACCACACTCCAAGGTTTTTCACCTCCATTTTTGGGCTCGGTAGTTGGCCCAATGTCTCTGACCACCAAGCCGAAGTCCAGATGTTTGGGGCCTTATCCACAATCATTACCGCGGTCTGGTTCCCATTCAGCTTTAAACAGTGACTTGCCATCCATTTGCCACTCCCTCCAAACACATGGAAAATTGGAGAGCTGTTTGTATGCTATTTTTAGACAGCATCACAATCAACTGTGTTTCATCAGAATATGCCACGATCGTCATATTATGCTCTTCTACAAGATCTGCCAATGGTCCCAAGTATAGATTGAATAATGTGGGACTCAGTATCGATCCCTGTGGAACTCCCTGAGGTAAAGGGATGCTCTTAGACAGGTGTGATAGTTGGGCAACTTGGAAGCTTCGTGAAGAGAGAAAGGATGTCAACCATCGTAATGCAGTACTTCTGATACCGCATTCCTCTATTCTGAGAAGGAGCAGCCCGTATGAGACAGTATCAAAGGCCGCACTGAGATCCAACAGGATCATTGCTGCCATTTGCCCTTCATCCACGTATTTTCTCATTGTGTCCATGGCCTAAAGTATCGCTGATTCTGTAGAGTGTGCAGCTCTAAAGCCAGATTGTGATGGTTGCAGTAAATCATTCTTCATAATGTGATTCGTTAGCTGCTTACTCACTACTTTTTCAGCAATCTTTGCGACAAATGGTAATAGCGAAATGGGACGAAGATTTTCCACAACTGTTTTGTCTTTAGATGGCTTCTTTTTTATTGGGCAAACTATCGCCTGCTTCCATTTTTGGGGGACCTCATCCATCTGAAACGAGCATGCAATTAGCTCTGATATGTAGGGCAAAATAAGATTGCCTCCCATCATTAATTGTTCAGGGTGAGCAGCATCTACTGGGGATCCAGATTTAATTCCTGTCGCTGTGATTTTTAGCTCATCTATCTCCTGTACCGTGAATGAGTCCAGGGTGTCACCTGAAAACGTGATACCTGTTTTACATTCAGTTGTAACCCCCTGACGGGCTTTCACTAGAAAGGAGTCATATATTTTTAAACTTTGTCGGCAAAATATTCTGCTATTATATTGCAGTCCTCTAATGAGGTGTTTGCCTCATAAGTTGCATTATCGTGTCCTTTTAGTGCTTTGAGTATAGAAAACATGTCTTTCAAGGAGTCACTTGCTTTTTCGATTTTTTCTGTGTAGAAATCACATCTGTTTTTCTTTATTAGAGCATGGTACTTTTTTTGTTCCTTTCTGCAGCTCTCTTTGACCTTACTACAGTAGCCCGTACACCACACACGTTCAAGCCTCTTACACTCCTTTTTGGTTCTCGCTAAGGTTTCATTAAACCAGGGTGCTGAAGCTTTGTGTCTCTTAGGACTCCTAGTGCCCCAAAGCGCGATCTCATCCAGTGCCTCTGTTAACCAAGTCTCAAATTGCCTATTGGCAATATTAATATCCTTCTCTAATTTGAGATTATTCCTCAATAGTGCCTGAGAAAAGGAGTTGCGATTAAATTTCGACCACTTCCTCCTTGTGACTTTCAACACTGGTTTCTCTGTCCTGGGTCTATGTACAGGTTTAGAGAAAGGAACTAGATGGTGGTCTGACCAAGGAATTGGCCAAGACACCCCCACCTCTGTCTCCATAGAGCTGGAATGAACTCTAAGTGACACCACGACCCTTAGGACTACATGAAGGCAGGTTTAACCCATCTGGCTCTGTGGGAGCTTCCGTGTTTGTATGCTCTGATCATGAAAACGGAGTCAAGAGCAATAGTAATCCACCACAAGTGAAGGCTTTTCCCTATGATACATTAAGTTGAGATTGTCAACTTCCTCTAGAACATTTTAGAGCAATGGTTCTTATGAACAATTTCCCTAGACATGAAAGAACTCCTCAGTGACTATTGCTTTGCTAACTATTGAGTGCACTCTTGATAAGCATCTGCAGAACGCATCATGGAACACTGTGTTCTATCTAGGTCTTATGCATGATCCCAATTGTCATAGAAACATCAAGCAGAAGACTGCCATGCACTGCCAGCCCTTCAAGTGGTTCCATAGCCAGAGGAAGATTTTACTTGATTTAACTACATTATTTATAACTCTGTAGCCTATTCTCTGCCATTATTTGTCCGGTTTTGCACCATTTTACGTGCAGGGCTGTACACGGGTGGTGTAGTTAATAACTGAAAAACTCCCTATTGCCCATGCATAGTGCCTGTGAGCATTGCATAGGTGGTCTGAAATGATGAACATGGTTTATTTACAAGAGGCTATGTCTGTGCCTTTAAACAGTGGTGGCTGGCATGTACCGAGAGTAGTCGGGCTGGGATACACAAAAAAAATACACTTACCATCCGATGTCCTCCTCATTCGGTCTTCTCTGAAAGTAGGCTAGAACGCGGGGCACAGACAACTCCCCTAACCAATCCTGATGCTGCTCTCACTACCATGAGAGCAGGCACAGAATTGAAGGGAGTGGCCTCACTCAGCACTCTCAAGAGCACTGGAAGCCTGCGCTTTCTCTAACCCAGCTGCCTCGACAGCTCAGATAGAGAAGTTTAAGATGTTCATGAGAGGCCGGTCGTCCCAAGACGGCCAGCCAAAGATACATGAACAATTTTAAAGCGCACAGCTCGTTGCTGCCACTCGCTGCACTGGCCCCGCCCCATCCTGTCACTCAATTCAGGATGGGTCAGTTGCTGAAAATAAAATGGTAATAATGGCATTTTATTACCATTTAATTTTGCAGTTCTGGCCTGGGGATTTTCTTTGTGGGGCGACGATCCCCCCTTGAACGGAGGAGACACCCCTCTGTTTAAAGGCATCTCTTTCTGCCACTGGCATTCAGTCAGCATGATTATGAAGCTGATGGTGAAAAGTGCAACCTGTACAGAAATGGACCAGATCTTTTCTGATCTTTTTGTGCATGGTGTGCATACAATTTGATTTGTAACTGTTCTTTCGAAAGAGTGGATAGCTCCATATTTGCAATGTACCTTCAAATTATGTTTTTCTATTAACTGCTATATTGTTGTGGGTATCTAAACGTCTACCCTATAGGACAATGATATTTCATTACTGTAACGCTGCCTTATTTGCAGGTGTCTGCAGCCAGAGAGTGTACATGTGGTAGCTGTATCAGCCGCTATCCACCCAGTCTTTAATTAAATATCACGGGTAATTCCCTATTAGTCACCTGCACCTCCAAATTATCGTAACCAATCATGGCAGCACCCAGAATTGTGACATCCTTGAAAGCCCTGTGCTCTGACAGAGGTAGGGACATAGCAACACAGGATTCTAAAAGCTGTATACACTTTCAATATGCCACAATAATTTATAACGTGATCCGTTCTTAATCTGTATATTTGTGCTAGATGGCTAGATGTGCTAGACGTTCTAGATGTACTGCCTGCAGAGAAGCCAAAGGAGAGCTTACTGCTGCCGAAAATAGCAATTCTGCTTTTCATCATGCATTATTATGTTCACTTTTATCACAAAGCTCAAAATGTCATATGTGTGGGAAATTACTATTATTAACTTTTCTGCTGTTTGTGGAGATCTCTGCCACAGGGAGGGAGATTTCCATATAGGAACATAATTAACATGTATTATTTTAAAATAAATTAATTAATTTTATTGTAAAATATAAATGAATTAAAAAGAATTAATAGTAATATGTAATAAGAATACTCAAAGCTAATAAAAGGTAATAACATATTACATCTTCAAATACATTTCCGTTAACTTTTAAAATAATATAATTACATCATTTGGATTTAAAAGTAGGAATTGTTCAACAATAATTTAAAAGTGAAAGCACCCACACATAACATTTTTTTACTTACTTTGTAATACTGTTAGTTAAAAGTTATATTTTTATTTCATTTTATACATTTATATATCTTGCAAATAAGAACATTTGTTACATTAAGTTTATAATTAGACTGATAAAAGTCAAGTTAATCAATAACTAGATTTAGGGCCTGATTATGATATTGGCAGAAAGGGTTACTACTTCAAAAATGCGAAGCATATCCCATCCTCCAAATTACAAATCTGTTATATCGGATGTATGACATTACAACGCATGCTTTTACATCGCATGCTTTTACAACGCGTTTTTTACAACGCATACCATTACAACGCATAGTGCTTTGGGGCGCTGGATAGTGAATAGTTTAATTTACTATTCCAACTCCAGTCCCCGTGGATAGTAGGGAAGGTGTTGGACAGTAAATTAAACCTATTCCCTATCCTAGAGCGCCCCCCCAGCGCAATGCGTTGTAATGGTTTGCGTTGTAAAAGTTGCGTCGTAAAGGCACTGCGTGGTAAAAGTTGCGTTGTAAAGGATGTTTCCCATTATATCCTATAGAACTTGTAATACAGCAGACGGGATCTCGGTCACCTCTGTGACGGATTATCCAATCTGCCAAAATCGTAATCAGGACCTTAGTTTGTTATTGCTAATAAATCTATGTATACATATTTATATTTAGTATATATTCAGATGTGCAGTTTGATATGCTATTACCATTCTTGCATGTGGGGTGAGGGTATGACTTAACCTCGAATGATTCATGATGCCTCTACCATCCCTCAATCATGGTAAACAAATAGCATATTCTATTCACCACATCTGCATGCATGGTTTATAGAATGGCATTTGTCTTAACAAAAGATATGTGACGAAACCAGGATTCGTGGCCTAAAATGTCTTCAGCAAGAAACAATCACACTGAAGAGGTCATATAACAATTGGGAAAGTTGTTTCCCTGTGTGGATGCGTTGTTACATGCAATCTGAGAGGCTGTAAAAAGTGTTTTTCTCATGTCGATTTTGCTGTACTCTTGCAATAAACTCACTATTGACCTAAGTCATGTAGTAATAAATCTGTGAAAGCACATTTATTAGTCCAGGTGCTCTAAATAACATGGGTTATTGGATTTAATTTATTTGAAATGCCATGACATTGGTGTTAGTTTCATTCCTTGACTTAATTGTTTTCTATGGGAGTGTGTTGGAGTGTCAGTGGTTGGTCATATGTGAAGTTCGACTTAGTTCTAAGCTGGTCTGGATTACATTTAAGTCTATTTTGACCTTTGTAGGGTTGTGGTAAATTTAGATGTGTATTGTGTGAATTGGAATGTTCTTACTCTTTTGTAGTTACGTGTTTAGTGTTAGAATAGGAATCACAATAAGAGTCTTAACAGGAGAAACCAAAGATATAACACTCATTGAGGCACAATTAAAGCACAAAAAAGTCAACAAAAGTTTGTTTCTACCAACCAAAAGAATATAACACATTTTTTTTACTAATAGCAAATCTTCTTGCTAAGGACAGTTATCATCACCCATATCTAGGTGGCATGCTTTCTAATCGGGTCCCTCCTCATACCAGGACTAATGTTATCTGGCATGAGCTACAACATCCCTAAGAATAAAAAAGGAGTTTTCGAGATTTTTTGGTGGCCCTAGCCCTATGAGAGTCAAATGCCAAATATTGATGTTGAAGTGTATAATCGTATGAATAAATTGATAGATAATGACAGTGGCCCACAATGGTTGAGAGAGAAGTCTACCATCACAATCCCCTGAAATAGTATCAAAGTATAGAGCCAAACTATTAAAAGAAACTTCAATATTATGTTTCAATCTTGTCTATTTGGTGTACCTATGATGTGTTCTTGTGGTCGTGCATATGCGACATTGCACAGAACACAGGTGAAACTTGTGTCACCACTGTAGGTCATAGTACTCTGTGCAAAGGTTTTAATGCAGCATTTTGTACCCAAAGACATTGGGTCTCTGACCTCAAATGATAGACAAACATTTAGATCACAGTGCATTCATTGAGTGTTTAGATAAAAATGACTCTGCAGGAGTGCTGCAGTGTAAGTAAGTACTCAATGCTCTCAGTATAAGAAATCACCTTGAGAGAGTCTTAGATTAGCAAGCCCTTACCTTAATTAATATATTGGGCCCCGGGGGGATGGGGTCCCTGGAGCCACCATCGGGGAGGGGAGCTGCACACCCCCTCTCCTTTTTTAAGGTTCCTGGCCCCAGAGGATGGGATCACCGGGACCCCAAATGGGCTCAGGTAGGGGGGCCCCTACTCATGCCACCCTACCCAAATATTGGCAGGGCTCCTTTTTTTTGTTTGCCTCAATCCTGCGTGAGTACTGTGGGATTGTGGCCAAACACACTGATTCATTTTTTTTATTTTGGCCCCAAGGGGGGGTCCCTATGGGTCCTATTGACAGGGCCTAGGAGGGCAAAGGAACCTCTACCCTTTTCTTATGTTTACTTTTCAACTTCCTGACAGGGGACTAGGTCCCTGAGATCGGTATTGGCCGACAGCAACATTTTTATCATGTTACTGGCACCCTATCAGAGCGCTGCCCCCTCTGGAGTCTCAATCCCCCAGCATTGAATTGGACCAAACGAAAAAAAGCGCCCTGGGTTAATCAGAATGCTCTGTTTTTTTTATTGGGTTTGAGGGACTATTGTGAGAGCTCCTCTAATCGAACAATCGATATATATAAATATTTGTAACCTTCATTTTTCAAAAACAAATTAACAAATTTGCAACACAGCACAAAAAGCATAATCTATGGACCAAGATCTAGTGTCCTGTCAAATTTGGTGTAATTCCGTTCAGCAATTTTTGTGGTAGTGCTTCCTTAAGAAGTCTTTGGAAAATGCATGAGGATTTTGTGTTTTGGAACCCCCCTTTTTTCAAGCCCCACTTGACAGATCACCATAAAACATTCCATACACATACTAGGCAAAAACAGAAACTTTTTAGAAAGTTTCGTACAGTTTGTAAAATGGGTCTAAAGTTATTAGCAACACAAAAAATGCATTATCTATCGAAACAATATACTAACTATAATTATCCACTGGAGATAACAATGCATTGTAAATGCCAATGTGTTGTAAAGTCCATATGGTAAAGGCATGCAGGTATCCCCTGCGTTGTAACGTCTGATATATGTAGAAGGTGAACAGAGCGAGGAGAGAAAGTATAAATGATTTTATTTGGGCAAAGGTATTACAGCGGAAATCTATAATAATGATTACATACAAATTGAGCCTCCTGAACTAACAACCAAATCTTTAACTGAGCATTTGCTACTTTGCCAAAAAAGAGAGCTATACTTTACTTCGACGAATCAGACTTTATGTGAGTAATTGCTGTACGTTACTATCTGGTTGTTCATTGGAGGATCTGTTCACCTCCTAAATTTGTGTTTCACCATTTTTATAAATTTCTGCTGTAATTCCTCAACATGATGGGAATTTAGGGGCTCATTATGATGGAGGATTTTCCGCATCCTCCGGGCCGGCGGAAGCCACCGCCGACCCGGAGGATGCGGAAAATCCTCTGCGGACCCACCAAAGACCCACCGCCACATTAGGATGGCTGGTGGGTCCTGTTTTCAGTCTGCCGCTTTTCCGCCACGGTTGACTTACAACCGCGGCGGATAAGCTGTAACATGGCTGGCGGTGTCTATCAGACACCGCCAGCCATATTAGGATGGAGTAAAAAGTATGCTTTTCCACGGCGGCTTTTCCGCCGTGGAAAAGCATACGGACCTTCACTTCGGGGGCCCGTTGCGGGCCCCCTGGGTGAAGGGGGGGGTGGGGGTGCACATGGGGGGTACCTATGGTACCCCCCTGCATTTGCGTGCACAAAGCGGCAGGCACCGCGCGGTGCCTGCCACTTTGTGCACGCAAATGCTGTGCATGCATTTTTAACATTGCGGCGGGTGCAGCTTGTAGCTCCACCCGCCGCAATGTTAAAAATAGAGGATGTGACCGGCACCCTGGCGGTCACATCCTAATCTGTATGGTGGGACCGCCGCTGCCCCTGCGGACGGTCCCTCCTACTCTATGGTGGCGGACGGACTCAAGTCCGTCCGCCCTCATAATCGGCCCCTTAGTGTTCTCTTCACTCACTATTTACAGTTGCACATCCCAATTCAGCATATCCACCCTCATGGAGCTCTCGCCTGCCATTAAGTCCTGCCTTGTTTAAATTTCAAAGAATTTGCATGGATTAAATTCGGATGTATGACGTTACAACGCATACTATTACAACGCATGGCTTTACAACGCATTTTTTACAACGCAAATACTTTTACAACGCATGTTTTTACAACAAAAACTGTTACAACGCGAGATAGTATTAATAATAGTAAAGTGCTATTACAACGAGAACATTTACAACGCATACCTTTACAACGCTAAAATAACGTATTTTTTTTTTTTGTAAAATAAAACCTGGCACAGGATGCAGGGAAATTAGGGGTTTTGGGTGGGGAAGTGTCTTAAAATGTAGAGAAAAACTGAACGTAGATGTAAAGAAATGCAACGATTTTATTAAAATTAATACTCACGTATTAAAATTAATACCCGAGTATTAAAAATAAATACTCGTGTATTCGTAAATGTTAAAAATTTTACACAGGCAACGAATTTAAATATATAATAAACTTACAATATATTACTATGAAAGAAAATAATTATTCGTAAATATAAACATTATACATACACATAGTCGCCATTTTAAACTGTGTAGTTCCTAAATATGTCCTACAACTCTTCCCATGAAAATAATACCACAATACTACTTTCAAAATGGATGCCAAAACGGAACGAAAAAGTGAAAACAACACATCTTTACATGAAGTTTTAAATTATAACTTTCCACAGTAATGATTCGTAATAAAAAAATAATACCAACGCTGTGTTTCTTAAAAATAACAATAACACTGACTTAAACTTATAAATACGAGCGAGACACCATTTTTAAATCAGTTGATTCTCAACTCCCAGAGTGACCAGACGACAAAAGCTGACCCTCTGACCTCTTCATCAAGATAAGACCGGAATCGATTTAAGGAGCACTTTTTATCGTAATACAACTGAGTTACTAAAACTAATGATAGAAATGTTTTCTAGAAACATTAAAAACGCTGCCCCTAAGAAGTTTGTTTTTCCAATTTAAAGTAAATAATATAGCACCAAGATATTACTATATTTATGGATAAATATATCAATAAATATAAAGCCCTACATATTTCAAGCAGAATATCATGTAAAGAAAATTGTTTATTAATTAAAATTAATTTTAATGCAATAAACATATATTATTTTTCAAACATCACAAAATGTAAAAAAAAATTCTATAGTCGAACTACTATAAAGTGTGATGAAAAAGCCAAGTTTAAATAAATTGGATTTTGCTACAGAATCCACACTCCTCTTCAAGAATAATTTAAAGGTATTTTTCTAAATTTTTGAAATCACAATTCTAAATAAATGAAACAGAAAAAGATTTGCTAATCCACATATTTTTAATCTAATTTTCACAGGAAAATTGAAAAAGAAAAAAAAAAATACTTCTTTGAAAATTGAAACATCCACTTTTAAAGAAGGTAAATATATTATAATTAACATAACTGCATTTTTAAACTGTATTCATTAATGAAGAAAAGATTGTAAAAGAATAAGAAAGTGTAGAGATAAAAATAATTTAGAGAACTCCATGAAGGTGCAGTAGTCGGAAAAATGTGTGAAACTGTGGAGGTATCAATTACTATTCAAACTCCAGAAAGTGGTAGCAGCAGGGAAAGTGTAGAAAGGTGTAGAGATATCAATCACTATTCTAACTGCAAAAAGTTGCAGCACTAGGAAAAGTGTGGGATACTATAGGGGTAAAAATTACTATTCTAACTCCTGGAAGGTGCAGCAGTAGGGAAAGTGCGGGATGGTGTAGGGGTAAGATTTACTATTCCAATTCCAAGAAGGTGCAGCAGTAGGGAAAGTGTGGGATTGTGTAGGGATAATAATTACTATTCTAACTCCAGAAAGGTGCAGCAATAGGGAAAGATTGGGATAGTGTCGGGGTACAAATTACTATTCTAACTCCATGAAGGTGCAGCAGTAGGGAAAGTGTGGGATGGAGTAGGGGTTAGTATTACTATTCTAACTCCAGTAAGGTGCAGCTGTAGGGAAAGTGTGGGATAGTGTAGGGGTAAGAATTACTATTCTCACTCCAGGAAGGTGCAGCAGTAGGTAAAGTGTAGTAAAGTTACATGGTAATGTGAATATAATATAACATATGCATAAAAGTATTAACATATTTGACTGTATCACAAACATTAAAATAAAATATTACATTTCATTTTTTTGTCTCATTTGTTTCAGATACTCAAATAAATCTTCTTACAACAAAATCTAAAAGCGAATCCCCAAAGACCAGACAACCAAAAAGACCAGTAAACAACAAGAAAGCTGAACAAAAACTAGACCAAGAAGAAAACATCTACATCAAAAGGTATTTAAAAAGCACGTTACAAAACACATTACTATTCAAACTCCAGGAAGGTGCAGCAGTAGGGAAAATGTGGGATAGTGTAGGGGTAAGATTTACTATTTAAACTCCAGGAAGGTGCAGCAGTAGGGAAAGTGTGGGATAGAGCAGGGGTAACAATTACTATTCTAACTCCAGGAAGGTGCAGCAGTAGAGAAAGTGTGGGATAGTGTAGGGGTACAAATTACTATTCTAACTCCATGAAGGTGCAGCAGTAGGGAAAGTGTGGGATGGAGTAGGGGTTAGTATTACTATTCTAACTCCAGTAAGGTGCAGCTGTAGGGAAAGTGTGGGATAGAGCAGGGGTAACAATTACTATTCTAACTCCAGGACGGTGCAACAGTAGGGAAAGTGTGGGATAGTGTAGGGGTAAGAATTACTATTCTCACTCCAGGAAGGTGCAGCAGTAGGTAAAGTGTAGTAAAGTTACATGGTAATGTGAATGTAATATAACATATGCATGAAAGTATTAACATATTTGACTGTATCACAAACATTAAAATAAAATATTACATTTCATTTTTTTGTCTCATTTTTTTCAGATACTCAAATAAATCTTCTTACAACAAAATCTAAAAGCGAATCCCCAAAGACCAGACAACCAAAAAGACCAGTAAACAACGAGAAAGTTGAACAAAAACTAGACCAAAAAGAAAACATCTACTTCAAAAGGTATTTAAAAAGCACATTACAAAGCACATTACTATTCAAACTCCAGGAAGGTGCAGCAGTAGAGAAAGTATGGGATAGAGTAGGGGTAATAATTACTATTCCAAATCCAAGAAGGTGCAGCAGTAGGGAAAGTGTGGGATAGTGTAGGGGTAAGATTTACTATTCAAACTCCAGGAAGGTGCAGCAGTAGAGAAACTCTGGGATGGTGTAGGGGTAAAAATTACTATTCTAACTCCAGAAATGTGCAGCAGTAGGGAAAGTGTGGGATGGTGTAGGGATAATAATTACTATTCTAACTCCCGAAAGGTGCAGCAATAGGGAAAGATTGGTATAGTGTAGGGGTACAAATTACTATTCTAACTCCATGAAGGTGCAGCAGTAGGGAAATTGTGGGATGGAGTAGGGGTTAGTATTACTATTCTAACTCCAGGAAGGTGCAGCTGTAGGGAAAGTGTGGGATAGAGCAGGGGTAACAATTACTATTCTAAATCCAGGAAGGTGCAACAGTAGGGAAAGTGTGGGATAGAGCAGGGGTAAGAATTACTATTCTAACTCCAAGAAGGTGCAGCAGGAGGGAAAGTGTAGGATAGTGTAGGGGTAAGAATTACTATTCTCACTCCAAGAAGGTGCAGCAGTAGGGAAAGTGTATTAAAGTTACATGGTAATGTGAATGTAATATAACATATGCACAAAAGTATTAACATATTTGACTATATCACAAACATTAAAATAAAATATTACATTTAATTTTTTTGTCTCTTTTGTTTCAGATACTCAAATAAATCTTCTTACAACAAAATCTAAAAGCGAATCCCCAAAGACCAGACAACCAAAAAGACCAGTAAACAACAAGAAAGCTGAACAAAAACTAGACCAAGAAGAAAACATCTACATCAAAAGGTATTTAAAAAGCACATTACAAAGCACATTACTATTCAAACTCCAGGAAGGTGCAGCAGTTGGGAAAATGTGGGATAGTGTAGGGGTAAGATTTACTATTTAAACTCCAGGAAGGTGCAGCAGTAGGGAAAGTGTGGGATAGAGCAGGGGTAACAATTACTATTCTAACTCCAGGAAGGTGCAGCAGTAGAGAAAGTGTGGGATAGTGTAGGGGTAACAATTACTATTCTAACTCCAGAAAGGTGCAGCAGTAGGGAAAGTGTGGGATAGAGCAGGGGTTAGAATTACTATTCTAACTCCAGGAATCTGCAGCAGTAGGGAACGTGTGGGATAGAGTAAGGGTAAGAATTCCTATTCTAACTCCAGAAAGGTGCAGCAGTAGGGAAAGTGTGGGATAGAGCAGGGGTTACAATTACTATTCTCACTCCAGGAAGGTGCAGCAGTAGAGAAAGTGTGGGATAGTGTAGGGGTAAGAATTACTATTCCCACTCCAGGAAGGTGCAGCAGTAGGGAAAGTGTGGGAAAGTGCAGGGGTAAGAATTACTATTCTTACTCCAGGAAGGTGCAGCAGTAGGTAAAGTGTAGTAAAGTTACATGGTAATGTGAATGTAATATAACATATGCATAAAAGTAATAACATATTTAACTGTATCACAAACATTAAAATAAAATATTACATTTCATTTTTTGTCTCATTTTTTTCAGATACTCAAATAAATCTTCTTACAACAAAATCTAAAAGCGAGACCCAAAAGACCAGACAACCCAAAAGACCAGAAAACAACGAGAAACCTGTGCAAAAACTAGACCAAGAAGAAAACATCTACATCAAAAGGTATTTAAAAAGCACATTACTATTCAAACTCCAGGAAGGTGCAGCAGTAGGGAAAATGTGGGATAGTGTAGGGGTAAGATTTACTATTCAAACTTCAGGAAGGTGCAGCAGTAGGGAAAGTGTGGGATAGAGCAGGGGTAACAATTACTATTCTAACTCCAGGAAGGTGCAGCAGTAGAGAAAGTGTGGGATAGTGTAGGGGTAACAATTACTATTCTAACTCCAGGAAGGTGCAGCAGTAGAGAAAGTGTGGGATAGCGTAGGGGTAACAATTACTATTCTAACTCCAGGAAGCTGCAGCAGTAGGGAAAATGTGGGATAGAGTAGGGGTAAGAATTACTATTCTAACTCCAGAAAGGTGCAGCTGTAGGGAAAGTGTGGGATAGAGCAGGGGTAACAATTACTATTCAAACTGCAGGAAGCTGCTGCAGTAGAGAAAGTGTGAGATAGTGTAGGGGTTAAAAATACTATTCTCACTCCAGGAATGTGCAGCAGTAGGTAAAGTGTGGGATAGAGCAGAGGTAACAATTAGTATTCTAACTCCAAGAAGGTACAGCATTTTTTTTAAAGTAAATTATTATTATGTCTTTTTTGTCATTTCAATTTACATACTGAAATAAAACATTGTTTCTTTACAGATAATGTGTGCACAGGAAACAGCTACTTACATAAAATCCAGAAAAGGAAACAAATTACTTAAGCATGCAGGTTACATATATTGTAAAGAAAGGATAAGTTTTCCTAGAAATCATTGGAGGTGCGTGCAATACTACTCATCCCATTGCAGCGGCAGAGCGGTTACCCATGAAAATATTATTATTAAAACAATTGATCATAACCACTCTGCCTCTGCAATGGAGATTGATGTAAGGGAAACCCTAAATGAGATGAAAGTACTTGCAAGCACCTCCAATGATTCTACGGGATCCATTTTAAGAGAGATTGCACAGCATGTCCCCAGTCATGTCGCTAGTAATATGCCTATAATTCCTAATCTGAGGCGAATTATACAAAGACAAAAGCAGGCAAGTAACACACAAGTAACTACACCTCATACTTTTTCTGACATTGTTATTCCACATGAACTTACTATCTCTTTTGCTGATGAACCCTTCCTTCTCCATGACAACGAAAACCCTCAAAAAAGAATTACAATTTTTAATACACCCCGCAACCTTGTTAAGTTAGAAAATAGTGAAATTTGGATGATGGATGGGACGTTTAAAAGTACATCCCATCCTTTCACCCAAATTTACACTATACACGCTAAAATTAACCATAATGTGATCCCCTTAGTATATAGTTTACTGCCTGATAAGTCTTCTGCAACCTATACTGAACTTTTATCAGTTATAAAAAATACAACAACCAAAAGTCCTCGGAAAATAATTGTCGATTTTGAATTGAGCATGATCAATGTGATCAGTAGAACGTACACGGATACCCAAATTCAGGGTTGTTTTTTCCATTTTTCCCAGGCATTCTGGCGTAAGTTACAGAAAACAACCCTGGTTGCAGAATACTCAACAGATAGCAAACTACAAGTTGAGTTAAAAAAATGAACAGCTCTTTGTTTTGTGCCTCCCGAAAGTGTAGATGAGTACTACACTGCCATTACAGAATCAAATTATTACAATGTAAATGAAGACAAATTGGCACCCATTCTAAATTATTTTGAAGACACATGGATTGGGCACCTAAGCAGATCGGGTCGCAGGAGGAAGCCACGTTTCCATGTGGAGTGGTGGAATTGTTACACGAGCTGTTTAGAGGGAGAAGCTAAAACAAATAATGCCATTGAGGGATGGCATAACTTCTTCAACCATACAACTGGCAAACCACACCCTAATTTCTATTCTTTTTTGGAAACTTTGAAGAAGGAGCAAAGTTTCCAAGAAATTAGACTTTCACAAACATTAGCTGGCAGTCTAAACCCACGAGTAACACAAAAAACAAAGGAAATGTCTGAGAGACTATTGGGTATTATACAACAATTTTCGTTGTCTGTGGCTCTAGACTACCTTGAAAATGTTGCTAACATTCTAAGCTTCTAAATAACATTTGCACCTTACTTTCCTGCTTTGCCCTAAATTTAAACAAACACTAATTACAATTCGCTATCACATTTTTCCAAAATATTTTTTATTAAATTAGTTGGGTCTGCATATTTTTTTTTACCTGATATTTTTTTCTTCTATGTTTTCAAACTGTACTAAACCAATGTTTGAAACATCACAATACCCCAATAATCCGAAATAACACGATGCCAATATTTTTTTAATTTTCTGAAAATTAGTAAAATGCTTTCCAATTTGACATCCACCTGACAACATATTTTTGTCACCTAAAAATGCATTATAAATATTAAATAATTTCTTCTTTTTTTTCCAAAAAAACTATAAACTTTGAAAAAGCTTCTTTAAATCACCATATAATTGCTCAAAGAATTGTGTTTACAAGCACAAAATGTTTTAGAAATAGTATATAATATCATAGTATTAACAAAAAATAATTCAATTATACTCAATTATTCTTCTATATTGGTAAACCCCAAAATAAAGTATCTCGATAAACATCCAGATAAAGACCAAGATATACAAAAATGGTACTCTTTGTCACTCCTTGTTGTTCCAATATGTTGATCGATCATATTATTAATTATATTTCATATATCAACAATTTGTGAGAATTATAATAGCATCCTAAATAAAATACTACCTCCTAACAAAGCATTTTCTCGCTATATCGCCCTAACTATTTACGAATTTAATGCTAAAATACTATGCAATTCATCAAAAAAAGAAACAAATCTACCTCCAAAAAAGCATATTCTCCCTATCTCCACCTCTACTAGTTACAATAATAAATTTTAAAGATAACTATATATTTACTAACGAACCAATCCAAAGTTAAAAATTATTTCCTCCTTCTAAATCATACTATCACTGTCAATCATATTACTTTAAAAAACAACGCATACAAAGTAAATTATATATCAAACAATATCAAATTTCAAAAATTACAGTAAGGGATAATTTGTCGAAGCTTTTTTCAAAAATCGAATAAACAGAAAGGATTTTTTTAGCAAAAAAACAGCAAGAAATTATCGTAAAATGCATTTTTTAAATCTTCTTTTCGTAATCCATTTTTTCAATTGCACATTAACTTTAGATTTCATTTTTGATGAAAATCAATAAATTCTTATCATAAATAACTTTTCTCTTTAACTTTTTACTTTCTACGACCCGACATAGGCATACTCTAATTACATGATCGGCGACATGCTATTTTACAATATTTACATCACATACGTGAACTGCAATCTCTCCTTATACCTTCTTTACAATATATGTATTTTTTTTTACTTAACATGTATAAATAATAATTTGAAATGTTTCCTACCTGGACGCAGATCAGCTTCCAGCTGCTTCCTCCATGGATCCTCTGCAAAATGGCCGCTTACGTTCACGTTTACGTACTTACGTCATCGAAAGCTGCAAAGATTAAAAAGGGACTATTTGAATTTAATTTTTTCTTTTTTTATTATTTAAATAAATATAATACATTAAAATAAAGAAAATATGTATAAATTTCCTTGAATAATATGCTATTTTGCTATATTTTTTAAATAAAAAAATACAAACACCAAACAATGTATTCTTTAGTTTTTAATAATGTATTTATTTAATCTATACCTCTTTTTTATAAGTTATTACTTCAAAAGTAATGTAATATTATCCTTACCTGTTTTCTTATCTCATTTCCTTTCATAAGAGTCCCTTTCTTCTTCTTTTTAACCTTCATTTTCAGTTCCGCGGGACCACCAGCTTCATCTATGGAAATAAATAAAGGACAATTACTTCCATTGAAATCAATGCAAAATCGTGGGAACTTTTTTTTATAAATTACTATTAATAAAGTTTACAACTATTAATCATATTAAATACATTTTATTTTTAATCTATCTATTTTAATACATTTCTATACATTTTTTATTAAATGTATTTATTTTTTAAATTTATAAATTTAGAAAATCGTTATTTTATGTATTTAAATAATACCTTAATACTCTTAAAACCATAATAAAAAATAAAAACCACTTTTATAAACATAGCCAACATTTATTATATATTTTTAATAATACTATAACTTTTTTTATTACATTTTTTCACCATTTTAAAATAATAATACTGCAATATTAATTCATTAAACTTAAGTATTACTAACAATAATTTAAATATAATACCTGAATATTATTAATATTATATAAATTGATAATTATTATAAAACATTAAAAATAATAATTTTATAATTCAATAATTCAAACATATAAATATTACAATATAAATATAATGTATTTAATTTTAAAATAATGAAATTAAAAACATAGCCAACATTTATTATTTATATATAAAAAAATTAATACTAAAGTATTAAATCAAAGTACAACAGTATTACTAAAATTTATTACTAACATTTATTTATATTTTCACAATTTTAAAATAATAATACTGCAATATTAATTCATTAAACTTGAATATTAGTAACAATCATTTAAATATAATACCTGAGTATTATTAATATTATATACATTGATAATTATTATAAAACATTAAACATAATAATTAAATAATTCAATAATTCAAACATATAAATATTAAAATATAAATATAATTTATTTAATTTTAAAATAATGAATTAAAAAACATAGCCAACATTTATTATTTATATATAAAAAAATTAATAATAAAGTATTAATTCAAAGTACAACAGTATTACTAAAATGTATTACTAACATTTATTTATATTTCTTTTCAAAACAATACTATTTACTCTTAATACATTTTTAAATAATAATAATTCTTATTCTTATAAAAAATACTACAAAGTTTTTTATTACATTACATAATACATATAACACATAATAATTGCGTTGTAAAAGTACTTGCGTTGTAAAGGTACTTGCGTTGTAAAATCTTGCGTTGTAAAATTTTGCGTTGTAAATCCACTTGCGTTGTAAAAGTTTTGTTGTAATGGTTGCTCACCATTAAATTCCCCTCACATACTGCCATTTTATTGACATGGCACTTTTCTATCACTTGTAGCCGCAAAGCTATGACTTTGAGCTTGTTGATCTCTGAAATTTAGAGGCAAGTCACAATCAGTTTGTCCTTCTGAGTCTGGCTTTTCAGCGATGGTACTAGATGGACAACGCTGTATTTTCCAAACAAATTGATTTTGCGAAAATTAATTTTTCTTTTGTTGTCCTAACCAAACTAGGATGGGTGCTGTTTTACACATGTAATCTTTGTATCCCATCTCAGAGAAGGGTCACTTTGTTAATGGTAGTGACCTCACTAAGCATTCATGGGGTCTTTAGAGATAGTCATTGGATGTTTAATGCATTGCAATGATGGGATTACTTAAAGGATGCAATGTAATGCCCTTACTTTGATGATATGCTGAATGCCACTCTAGTTAACATTGCAAAATAAGGCTCTGATATAAAACATCTCTTGTGATCATCATTATATAAACTTTATTCAATTTTTGGATAGAAATCATAAAAGTATACAGACCAAGCCCAATTCATGTATATCAAAAAAAGAAAATACATTTGATCGAGTGCTACAAAATACATAAGATAAAATCATCAGTAAAATTATTGCACATCAACCAGCAAAGAAATAGCACTTATCAATCCTTGTAGAATAACATCTACACATGAGTATTTGGATCATGAACCAATAACCGTGTAGTGGATTATGGGATTATAGCAAAACCTCTATTTAAGAAGGTAACCATTCCAGGAGGAAATGCTAGAGAAATTTGCAGGACTCCAAAGGGAAGATGAGCAGAATCTAAAAAAGCATGCCTGGGGTTGGAGTAATACCTTAACAATTGGTCTAACGAAAGGAAACTTTGCTAAATTATATGAGAAGGATGTGAACGCAATAAGGACAATAATTGTTACAATTGTTCCACCAGTTACAGTTTCCTTCTAGTTCTAGATGAAATCTCATGTAATTTCGGAGAATTTCACATTGTGCTTGTGATTTAAATTTCTTGAAACATATCTGCAAAATGTTGCATGAATTACGCAAAATAAAATTTCACAAATTTCGCACACCTCAATTTCCCATCATTGACACATATTGCAATCCATATGTGTTATTTGATAATGTTTGTCGGGAGCGCCACCAATATATTGCTGCAAATAGTAATACATTACAAAATGAGTTAATGTACTTGTTACAGTGTTTAACATTATTTCTTTAATTAAAAATTGGTTCAGGTCAAGCACATATACAATCATTGCTCCACAGCCGCGGCCGCTGCAGGTAAGATGGGTGGGGCGGTGGTGCCAGGTGAGGGGTGATTTCGAAAGACAACAACGAGGAAAATTAAATAAATAATGTATTTTCCCTCGTGGTCGTCTCTTGAAATCCCCCCTTCCCTGGCCCCACCGCTCTTACCTGCAGAGGCTGCGGTTGTTGCACCATCATCTGTCTCACCAAATTTGGTAACTTTTGAGAAAATAGATCTATGAAAATAAGCATTTCAATCAGCAGCGGTTCCTCCTAAAGAGTGGAGGAGTGTTGCCCCACCTTCTGCAAGAGCAGCAGGTACATCATGCGAATCACTGACAAAATTTCGATTTCACTAAAATCGAACTACACAAATATCGTGTCTTAAATATAGATTACAATTACATCGACACCCTATACTTATTTATAAAATTACTAAAACATCTATCTAACTATATCCATATACAAAAATCTTGACAGCACAAATTTCGACCACACTTATATCGAAATCAATAATATCGACAGTCATTATTATATATACCACATTACAAAAACATCGATTACCAAAATATAGGCATCCAAAATATCGACATTTTCTAAATATCAACTTCTCAAAATTATTCAAACAATTTTTTGAAACATAATACACATTAAAACAATTAACATTATACCCATATAACTATGTATATACATACTAAACACTATTAAATAAATATATCTCTCTAAAATAATTATAATAAATAACTAAATCAATACAAACAATTAATACAAACACTTTTAATATATACACATATTTATTTTAATAATATACATTTTTTAAAGCTATACTATTTTATTCTATTATTTATAAAATACTTACTAATACACTAATTCTCTGGGTAAACATTTCACATACAGCAAACTTGATCATTTATTTGAAAAAAATTCAAACTAACCAATAGAAACACTTTTCTAGGGTTCTAACCAATCACAAACAAACACTAATTAAACATACCCTATATAAAGAGTTAAAATTAGGACTCTAAAACCAGCACACAATTATTCAGCTTCAAGGAAAACTGCACATATTTCTACTACCCTAAAGATTCTTCTTATACGAAAATACTACAAATCAACAAAAAGTAAGTAATCTTATGTTTCTGAATTAAATGTTACATTAAATGCAACCTACTGTTCATTGTAAAAATCTAAAACTGCTTTTATATCTATCTCTACATATTTCCTAAACAGAATCAACTTTAAAAAAAAGATGAACATTTTCTACAAAACTACAACCACAAAAATAAAAAGTAAGTCTATTAAATGTCTTCTTTAAACACTAAGGAAATGCTAATTCAATAGCTAAAATGTTATAACTATCTCATAAACTCCTACTTACATTTCTAACTTATTTTTTTTAATAAACACATGTTTTAAATACAGAAAATGTGAAATACTTGTTTTAAAAAAAACGACTTCTATTATAAATACTAAACTAATTATTAATCATACCATTATTTTTTTCAACAGATACCTTTAAAAATAAAAGCAGCAACTTATCAACAAAGATTCTACCATCAACAACTAAAAATTAAAACTTGGTAAGCATAGAACACATGCACAAGTACTATTATTTGTCTTTTAAAAACTCACAATGTTAGTACTTGACTTTATTTAAATTTAAAACAGGTATTTTTTTAAACTGATATCTACATCAGATTAAATGTACTAAACTTTTTAATAATAAAACATAGTACCCTACCAAATGTGTTATAAAAATACACATATAAACATTCACTAAAATATGCTTCATTTTCTTTCCAAAGACCACTAAAATCTATTAAAGCATCAAGCAACAAATAAATCTACTTTGAAATTCAACAACTTTACAATAGGTAAGTACCCACAAATGTTCCATACTTAATTAATTACTCTTTTAATAAAAATACTGTTTCTAATATCATTTAATACACCTTTTCTAGATTTAAGAAACCAACAATGACAGAAGATGCAAGATTTACAACATCTCAGAAAGGAAAATTTGTGTTATGCTATATGGGGTATACTTATACTCAAGAAAACCAAAAAGGCCTTAAAGTTAACTGGAAATGTACAAAGTATTACTCTAACAAATGCTATGGCCGTGCAACAACCAGAGAAACTAGTGTAATTAATATCACTGAACATAACCATCCACCTAATATCTCAGAAATAGAGGTTAGATCTACTCTTGAAAATATTAAGGAACTAAGCAGCACCTCTGACCTACAAACAAATGTAATACTTAAGGAATTACTACCTAGAGTACCTAGAGAGGCAAGAGGTCAGTTACCAACTATAGCTGCTATAAAAAGAACCATAGCTAGGACCAAAAAATCCAGTAAACCAACAATAGCAACACCTAAAACTTTTGAAGAGGTCATAATTCCACCTGAGCTTACCATAACTCATAATGATGAACCTTTTATCTTCTACGACAACAACAACAAAGATAAAAGGATAATAATGTTTGCTACAAACAACAACCTAAAAAAATTAAAAGATAGTCAAACATGGATGATGGATGGCACTTTTAGCATATGCCCTAAACCATTCTATCAATTATATACTATACATGGGCAATTCCATAATACCTGCATACCATTCATCTATTGTTTGTTACCAAACAAACAAACTTCTACATACACTGAAATATTAAACCAAATAAAAGAAGAAACAAGAGACTTCTTTCCCCTAAAAATTATAATAGACTTTGAACAAGCAATGATAAATTCAATCCTTAAAACATATCCGCACACATCCATACAAGGAGGTTACTTCCATTTTAACCAAAGTCTATGGAGACATTTGCAAAAATTAACACTTAGGGGCCGATTATGATGGCTGACGGACCTGAGTCCGTCCGCCACCATAGAGTAGGAGGGACTGTCCGCAGGGGCTGCGGAGGTCCCTCCGTGCAGATTAGGATGTGACCACCAGGGTGGCAGTCACATCCTCAATCTTTAACATTGTGGCGGGTGCAGCTTCAAGCTGCACCCGCCGCAATGTTAAAAAAAGCATGCACGGCATTTGCGTGCACAAAGCAGCAGGCACCGCGCGGTGCCAGCCGCTTTGTCCGCGCAAATGCAGGGGGGTACCATAGGTACCCCCCATGTGCACCACCCACCCCCCCGTCACCAAGGGGGCCCGCAACGGGCCCCCGAAGGCAATCTCCGTATGCTTTTCCACGGCGGAAAAGCCGCCGTGGAAAAGCATATGTTTTCCGCTATCCTAGTATGCCTGGCGGTGTCTGACAGACGCCGCCAGCCATGTTAGGGCTTTTCCGCCGCGGTCGGAAGGCTACTGCGGCGGAAAAGCAGCGGATGGATTTTGAGACCCACCGCCATCCTAATTTGGCGGTGGGTCTTTTAGGCATCCGCGGCGGATTTCCCGCATCCTCCGGGCCGGCGGTGGCTTCCGCCGGCCCGGAGGATGCGGGAAATCCACCATCCTAATCAGCCCCTTAGTGTTGAATATGCAACCAATATTACATTTGCATACCAAATAAAACACCTCATTGCCCTAGCATACGTGCCAATCACCGATGTGGCTGAACACTATAACCTTTTAATAGAAAGTCCTTTCTATACACAAAATGAACAAAAATTAGCTCCACTTTTGGATTATTTTGAGGACACCTGGGTGGGGAGACTACACAGGTCAGGCCACAGACGACAACCTAAATTCCTAATTCCTTGGTGGAATGTATATCTACCAACCCTGGGCTTCATCTTGGACTCCTCCCTCACCATGACCAGACAAGTAAACGCCGTCTCCTCGTCATGTTTCAACATCCTGCGCATGCTACGGAAGATCTTCCGGTGGATCCCCACCGAGACAAGGAAGACGGTCACCCAGGCCCTCGTCACCAGCCGACTGGACTACGGCAACGCACTCTACGCCGGAACCACCGCCAAGCTCCAGAAGAGACTCCAGCGGATCCAGAACGCCTCAGCCAGACTCATCCTCGACATCCCACGACACAGCCACATCTCCGGACATCTGAGAGACCTGCATTGGCTCCCCGTCAACAAAAGAATCACCTTCCGCCTCCTCACCCACGCACACAAAGCCCTACACGACCAAGGCCCCAGCTACCTTAACAACCGCATCAACTTCCACGTTCCCAAACGACAGCTCCGTTCAGCCAGCCACGCCCTCGCCGCCGTCCCCCGCATCCGGAGAACGACAGCAGGAGGAAGGTCCTTCTCCTACCTGGCCGCCAAGACCTGGAACTCCCTTCCGACCGACCTGCGCCTGACCCAAGACCACCTCTCCTTCAGGAAGAAGCTCAAGACCTGGCTGTTAGAGCAGTAGCAGCACTCCCCCCCCCACTAGCGCCTTGAGACCCTCCGGGTAAGTAGTGCGCTATATAAATGTCATTGATTGATTGATTGAACCCTAAAACAAGAAGTCAAGACAAACAACGCAGTGGAGGGTTGGCATAATGCCTTTCTATCTTCAACTGGCCGAACAACCCCTACACTACACAAACTCCTAACAGCAATACAAAAAGAACAAAGTTTTCAAGAATTAAGAATGGAGCAATCTGTCTTACAATTAAAGCCCAAACCATCAAGACAAACAGCCCAAATGTACCAATATTTACAACAACAACTACAACTTTACCCCACAACAAGAGGACTAGAATATTTAAAAATGATAGCCAGAACACTAAACTGAAAATACTAACCCTATAAAATTCTCGACATCAAAAAAATGCCTTAAACATCTCCTTCACAAATTATAAGATATTTATTTTGTCTAATAATTATAAATATTTTTACATTTATAGACAAAATAAATATCTAACTCAACAAAAACAGTTTAAAAATAGAACATTTCCCAACCCACAAAAATAATAATATAAATGCATTTACCTTTTCACAGCAATGTAATTAGCAAATCCAATGATCCATAACAATCCATGTAGTAATAAATCCACAGCATAAAAAAACAAATGGGCCCAATAAAATGCAAAAATACAACTGTGCAAAATACATCAAACATCCAAATAATTCGATAAATCTGAATCCATCAAAAACCCGAAAAATGGTACAAAATTTAAATAAATGCTCCAGGAATCCCGAAAAATAAAAGAAGTGTAAAACACATATCAGTTACAACAACTGAAATACACTTCTTAAACAAAAAAACACGTAACAGCTCGGAAACGGAAAAGGCTCTTTTCAAAAACCTACAAGAGAAAAATAAACATTCCTACCCACATAAAACTTAGAATAATACATTAATAATAACTAGAACATACATATTTCAAACCAAAACTAAATAAAAAGCCACAAACACAAGAACTCCAAGGCCGTTACTGAGAAAACGCTAAGAAAACGTAAAAACGTAAATAATCAACTACATACGAAGTTAACCCTAACTTAGGGGTCCATTAGGATGTCGGGCGGTGGCAGGGGCGGAAAAACAGCTTTTTCTGCCCGCAAGCAGTGGAATTCACGTCCGCCACATTAGGATAGGTAAACACAGGTCATTTCCTGTCCGCCGCGGAGCGCCGCGCACCGCCATCAAGGTGTGCCCGCCACCGCGGCGGCTGCAGCCAATCGAGACCCTCCGCCGCGGCCGATGACGTCCGCCCCGCTCGACAAATTAGGATGGCCCAAACAAGCAGACGCACCGCAGCGGATACACCGCACAGCTCTAGCAGGCGGAAAGTCGACAGCGGAGCACGAACGCCGAGACCCGACATGAACCCCATGGACCCAGCCCTCCACATGCATCCGGTCATGTACCTGCTGCAACACTATCGCCAGATGGGCCGCCGCGGATGCCGTCGCAGGTACGCCACTACACATATGCACCACACATCTCACATGCCGACACAGGGCCCAAAGTAAACACTGGCATGCTGCTGGGGGGCACACCACATCCACATGGGCACCCACACATCACCCACCTCACAACAAGGCACCTCACGGCATCCGGAACACACAACGTCAGCCAACCTGCAGCAACGTCACGGTCACGGACACGTCACCGCCGCGTTCAACACATGCGCACTATGCAGAAGGCAGGGCAACACCAAGGCATGGGCAGGTCCCAAACATCACAGCGACACACCACCCCGACCAACACTGCACACCACCCGAACTAGTCACAGGCCAGGTGCATATTCCGTGCACCCCCATGCACATCTACAAGCACTGTAACAACAAGCACAATACACACACACTGCGACACACAACCAGGGACACAGGCACTGCAGGATTGGCTGACAACGAACACACAACACCAGTGCACTCCCCACAGGCCACACAATTGCATACAATCATCCACACAGGGCAAGACAAAACAAACAACAGGCATACAACTCCTGGCTGACACATGTGTGTCTCACACCATACAGGGGCACACATACATACACTACAAACTAACGCCCTTCACACTGCACACCTCTGCAACACCCAACACCACACATGCCATGTAAGCCATGCCACCAGGACTAAGGGCCAACACAAGACGACCATACACATACACGCCTGGGCACACAGAAAGGAAAACACACACCTCATCACATCATAGACATCTACCACACCACAGCACAGCTGCACACCCTGTGCTGCCAGTGTCCCCCAAGGTGACCTGTGAACAGTGTATGCAGCAATAGCAATTCATCAACACGAAAACTGCATGGCCTGCAAAATAACCATCACAGAGTACAACATCAGCAGGGCCACAATGGACTGAAGACCCTGTCCCCCTGTCTAAAAATCATATGGCCACATAGAGCCTTGCAATGGTGATGTACTAAATAGACCATGGTACTCAGTCAAGCATATGCAAACAAGAAAAGGACTTTAATCAGTAAGGAGACAGAGAAAACACACCATAATTTACTGTATTTATTCACATATTGCACAGATGTAGCTACACAACATTAGTAGACACCAGCAAGTCTCAAAATCATGTACAACTGGCATAGACTATGCACTGGTCAAACACAATCGGGAAGTGCAAAGTACTTGGCAGGGCAGGGGAGAGCACATCAGAGCAACAGGCCCAGAGTCCTTGGCAGGGTACAGCACATCAGAGCAACAGGCCCAGAGTCCTTGGCAGGGCAGGGGAGAGCACATCAGAGCAACAGGCCCAGAGTCCTTGGCAGGGCAGGGGAGAGCACATCAGAGCAACAGGCCCAGAGTCTTTGGCAGGGTACAGCACATCAGAGCAACAGGCCCAGAGTCCTTGGCAGGGTACAGCACATCAGAGCAACAGGCCCAGAGTCCTTGGCAGGGCAGGGGAGAGCACATCAGAGCAACAGGCCCAGAGTCCTTGGCAGGGCAGGGGAGAGCACATCAGAGCAACAGGCCCAGAGTCTTTGGCAGGGTACAGCACATCAGAGCAACAGGCCCAGAGTCCTTGGCAGGGCAGGGGAGAGCACATCAGAGCAACAGGCCCAGAGTCCTTGGCAGGGCAGGGGAGAGCACATCAGATCAACAGGCCCAGAGTCTTTGGCAGGATACAGCACATCAGAGCAACAGGCCCAGAGTCCTTGGCAGGGTACAGCACATCAGAGCAACAGGCCCAGAGTCCTTGGCAGGGCAGGGGAGAGCACATCAGAGCAACAGGCCCAGAGTCCTTGGCAGGGCAGGGGAGAGCACATCAGAGCAACAGGCCCAGAGTCTTTGGCAGGGTACAGCACATCAGAGCAACAGGCCCAGAGTCTTTGGCAGGGTACAGCACATCAGAGCAACAGGCCCAGGAACACACCCACATCGCTAACAATGGTCTAGTGTAGCACACCTATGTGTGGCACAGGCGTCTGAGGGTGTTGACAACTCACTCCTGGCTGTCATGTGGAGTGGGACCTGGCTGTGTGTCAGGGACTGCAGGGCCACTTGACTGGTGTGACAGAGGGACATGTGATGTGGCTATTACAGAGGGCCTGCAAGGTAGATGGCTGTGCGGACCAGGTGGCACCGTGGCACGTGGAGGTGGAGTCATGCACGCCCTTGACACAGTGTGGGTGGGAGAGGTTGGTCCACTTCTTTGGAATATGATTTGCTTCCCTGTCATGGGGTTGATGGGAAGTGGCTTTGACACCACCGGCACACCCCCCAACTGTCCCACATCAGGGGCAGACACTGCCACTCCCTCTGGAGAAGTGCTTGATCCTGCAGTACGCTTGGGCTGGCTACGCCTCCGGACCACCTTACCCTCTCTGGAAGTTGTACCCCCCACAGTGACCACCTTCCCACTTACCCCAGGGGAGGTGTCTACAGTGCCCTCCTGTCCCTTCTTGCCAGGGATGGCCACTACACTGCCCTCCTTTGCCACAATGACTGGGCTGGTCACGACAGGGGTCTCCTCTGCCACAATGACTGGGCTGGTCACAACAGGGCTTCCCTCCACCTGCCTCGATGTACTTTGTTCTGGGGTTGATGTGGTAGGTGGTTGTGTCCCTGTGTTCTCCCCAGGTGTAGGCATGACATCCCACACATCCTCTGTGGGCATAGCAGAGTCAATTTCTGGTGATGGCTCTGCAGCATGTGAGCCTGGTGTCTGACACAATGCTCTTCTGGCCTTGCTCTTCTGTGACTTCACCTTGTCTGTGCATATTGTGGGGTCCCTGCTCTTCTTTGGGGATGGAGTCTGTGGACGGGATTGTTTGCTTTGGGTCTGACCTGTGCTCCTAGTGTTGTAACGTTTACCCGATGTATGTCCCAAGTGCTCACTGTCATCTGATGTGGCCATTGACTGGGTGGACGTCACAGGCACCTGAGCTGCAAAGGGGGCATGTGCTTGTTGGAGGGCTGACGTCACTGTACCTGACAATGACAGGAGTGTACGATGTAGGCCACCCACGTCAGAGTGTATGCCCTCCATGAATGCCAGAACCTGGCCTAATTTGTTATCGTGTGCACTGAAGGCATTGAGCAGGGCGGTCTGGCCCACGCAAAGTTGCCGCAGGACCTCTACGCACTCTGCACTGAGGGCAGCAGGGAGGACAGGTGCAGGTGCAGCGGTGCCATGTGTGAATGTCACACGTCCCCTCTTTGTGACATGGATACGGCCAGCCCCAGGGGAAGTGGATGGGAGGGTGGGCAGTGGCCGTTGGTAGTCAGATGCAGCAGCAGACTCCCCATCTCCTGTGGCTGCTAACAGGGACGCCTCCCCATGCCCTCAGATGAAGTGGTACTCTGTGTCTCAGCCACAGATTCCTCATGCATACTCCTGTCACCCTCATCAGCGCTGGTGTGGTCAGTGTCACTTTGCTCCGTCTCACTCTGCTCTGCTGCCGCTGTCGTGCTGGTCTCGCCACCACTTTCAGGATCATGTTCCGCCGTGGTGTATTGCGAATCTGCATTAGTGACAAAAACATGGTTGTATAAGTGTCATTGTCTGGTCACACGATATCAGAGCAATGCAGCACATGAGAGGCCTAGAGCTACATGGTAACCACCACACCCTCAAATCAATGTGCAGCTACACACCATATAGACCACAACTGTGCCTGTCATGCGGACAAACAGGCAGGAGTGGACCAATGTCGATGACACACAGCACTACACCCTGCCCATGGATGTTGTTCCCCCAGCCCACATGGACCTGCCCCATGGACATGATGTAGCCACAACTAACATCACCACTTACAGACCCAAAAGGGATCCAGAGGGGAATACACACACCTGTATTGTCTACACATGCCACATTGTCAAATAGGCCATTACAATCACCATGTGCCAATCTGGGTTCACATTGTTGTCAGATTTGTGGGCCACTACCATGAAGGTGCATGCAAAGTAGACAGACATGGTGTCACACTCATTAAGTGGACACAGCTGTACGGCATAATAGGGACTCCACCCACCATCACAAAGAAGAGTGACCATGTGGACAACAAAATATCTGTCAAGGAGTGAAAACTGCAGGCAGGAGCTGCAGAGTAAGGCCATGGTGGCCCAATGCCTCATACAGCCACACATCACAGTCGCCACTCACATCACATATCACAGCCTGGCAGCACACGCACATCACATGTGTCACCGCAGGCACAGGCACTGTACACATGCATCCACTCCCAGACAAACTCTCCCTCCCCGGATACTCACCATCTCTGTCTTGCTGCTGAAGGCCCTTCAGACGTGCATCCAGGTCTGGATTGGTCACTGCCAGTATGCGTCCCATCAGCGGAGTCATGGTGCGCCGTGCCACACGCCCTGTGTGTGGTACCATCCCCAAGTTCATCTCTGCCACTTGCTTAGCCAGCCGGCTGATGTCGTCCCACCTCTTGTGACAGTGTGTGTGTCGTCTGTTTGATACCCCCAGGACTCGCACCTTTGCTGCTATGGCCCTCCAGACAGCCCTACGTTGGTGTACTTTGAGCTGCAGGTATGAGAGTAAAGAATGCCAAATTAACATTTACACATTGTCATATGTCAGCATCTATCAGTACAGCAGCCAGACACTGAATCGGGGACTCACAGTGACCGACCTCCCTCCAGAACTGGGGGTACCCTCACAAGGCCACTCTGCATGGCATAAACATTAGTGAATGCATGCACACATTGAGCTTCGTAGTCTCCATGATAATCACACTAAATAATGATGCTTCAACACAAATGCATCGACAGCACTGTGTAAATCTGAAATTGTACAGGGCATTGATGGGGCATATCCACTAATCAGTGTGCAGCAACTGTAGCATGTAAGTTGGCTGATGGACAAACTTTGGCTGTGCAGCCACTGAACCTACTCTGTGTGGCACACTGACTATGACTACAGGGGCACCCTGAAATTACATCACAAGCGGACACTGTCCAACCAGAAACAAGGCAAACAACCGTTGGTCATGTCTGCCCCAAAAAGTAGCAAATCCCACTCACACATACAAGTATAGGCCTAGGACAGAGTCACAATGCAAAACACACACTCCCACCACCTGGAAACATCTTGTGTGTCAGTGTTTGTCTGCACCCCACATCCAAAAAAACATAGTGCAGCATCATGAATACACGTCTGACACCACCCTGCCCTACTGCTCCCTACATGGTGACTTACCACGACATTGGGGCCATCAAACAGGCGTGGGTACTGTGCCAGCACCTCGTTCACAAGGACATCCAGCTCCTCACTAGTGAATGGACTGGCACGGATCTTATCTGTTCTTGACATCCCTGTGGATATGGCAGACCTGTGGCGGAAGTGAGTTCTGAGGTGTCCCAGGCAGCAGGCTCTGTGAGCAGCAGGAGAGGGTCCCAGGCACCAGGCTCTGTGAGCAGCAGGAGAGGGTCCCAGGCAGCAGCAGGAGAGGGTCCCAGGCAGCAGGCTCTGTGAGCAGCAGGAGAGGGTCCCAGGCAGCAGGCTCTGTGAGCAGCAGGAGAGGGTCCCAGGCAGCAGCAGGAGAGGGTCCCAGGCAGCAGCAGGAGAGGGTCCCAGGCAGCAGGCTCTGTGAGCAGCAGGAGAGGGTCCCAGGCAGCAGCAGGAGAGGGTCCCAGGCAGCAGGCTCTGTGAGCAGCAGGAGAGGGTCCCAGGCAGCAGCAGGAGAGGGTCCCAGGCAGCAGGCTCTGTGAGCAGTGGGAATGTGTGGCTCACTCCCACAGATTTATAGGCCCCTGGGGTCGTAAGGAAGCTAATAAGGTGCTACAATTGGTTGTCTGGGTCTGCCTTATTCAAAAGCATCCAATGACCGCCTCCGCGGCGGCGGAGCACCACTTCCGCATTTTTGAAATCTGCATCATGCCACAGAGAACACCCATGCCATTGGCTGTATGCAATGCTCCACGGCGGTAGTTACCGCGACTCATGCGGCGGAGCATAGCCAGCGGCATGTACACAAGTCCATGTGCCAATGGCTACCTTGGCTGGGTAGATGGTGGTGCTGGGGTCACACCGCCGGGGACCAGCGGTAGTTACCGCGACTCATGCGGCGGAGCATAGCCAGCGGCATGTACACAAGTCCATGTGCCAATGGCTACCTTGGCTGGGTAGATGGTGGTGCTGGGGTCACACCGCCGGGGACCGGCGGTAGTTACCGCGACTCATGCGGCGGAGCATAGCCAGCGGCATGTACACAAGTCCATGTGCCAATGGCTACCTTGGCTGGGTAGATGGTGGTGCTGGGGTCACACCGCTGGGGACCGGCGGTAGGTTATGGCATTTTCGTACACATTGCTGTGTATGTCAATCCTGGACAATGTATAAGTACCATGCAGCTACATGGTGTAGGGCACATCATTGTACACACGAAGCCACAGAGCCATTGCATCCACAGGAGGACGCACGTTCAGTGTGAGCCACTTTAGCATGTGTTTGTGCCATTTTAGTAAGGGTTTTGATGGGTGATGATGATTGACAGACGTCAGTGCTCTACATAGATGTCGTGAGGTTTAATGTGTTGTTGGTCAGTGCAGACCTTGACCGGGCTGGTGGCACTGCATTGTATCGTACATGACTTGTGCATTCACAACTGATCATGCACACAACCAGAAGTGTCCCTGCTATTGTGATGAATGTGTTAATGAATGGTTGCAGAATGTACATGATGCATTGAGGTGTGGCAGGTACGGCAGATGGGTATGACAGACATGTTAAGTCACATTAGATTTGTGGCTCTAGTAGCTCCATGTCTGCGCATGTCACAAGTTCAATCATTATATCCACTTTCACATTACCCGATGTGTTGCTGTAACTTGGGTATTGTCACTGGAGAGGCCTGCCCTCTGTGTGTAGCTATTGGCCAGCCATGTAACCAGATGTGCCATGCATCTCTCTGGCCCTTGTTGTTTTCCCATTACATCATTGATGCTTTGTGCTATGGCCATCTCATGATGCTTGTCATTGACCTATTCTTTTTAATCCTAAACTAGGAGGAGGCCAAATCTCCTACGTCAGTTGATTGTGCTTGAGGACATGGAGAATGAGGCAATCATCAGGAAATTCAGGCTGGACAGACCGACATTGAAGATCGTGTGAGATCTATTGGAGCCCCACCTGCAGCCTCGCCGTCACTATCCTACGGCATTCACACCCACCTACAAGGTAATGGCAGCACTACACTTCTTTGCGACTGGTTCCTTCCAGGAGACCGTGGCTAACCCTGGGGGAATGTCGCAGCCCATGTTCAGCATGGTGCTGAGGGATGTACTTGAGGCCATGATGATATATCGGAATCGCTACATCCATTTCCCCCGGGGACGTGAATTGGCTGCCGTTAAGGGGGACTTCTATCCACTTGGGCACATCCCACATGTAGTCGGTGCGATAGATTGCACCCATGTGGCTCTGGTGGCACCGCAGGCGACGGAGCACATTTATCGGAACCGCAAACACTACCACTCCATGAATGTGCAGGTGGTGTGCCTTGCAGACATGACAATTTCACATGTGTGTGCTAAGTATCCCGGTTCGGCACATGACTCTTTCATTATGAGGAACAGCATGGTGCCACGGATGATGGAGAATCTGCATCCCGAAAGTGCCTGGATTGTGGGTGAGTTACACTACTGCTATCACGTGCTATGTGTCACTGGCTTTACTGTGGCCGTACAACATTACGATGGGTGTTTTTTATTCACAGGGGACTCTGCATATCCCAGTAGGCCATGGCTGTTGAGCCCACTCCGGAATCCCCAGACACCAGCAGACATCTGCTACAATGAGGCCCATGGCAGGACACGACGGGTAATTGAACGGACTTTTGGACTGCTGAAGTCAAGGTTCCGGTGCCTTGACAGGACTGGAGGCGCACTCGCATACTCGCCTGGGAAGGTGTGCAAGATCGTTGTGGCATGCTGTATGCTACACAACCTGGCCATCCACAAGGGGGTGCCCCTGCTCCTGGACGACGGTGAGGAACCAAGGGCACAACCTGCTCAGGGACCTGAATCCAGTGATGAGGACAGTGGAGAGGAGGAAGGAGTTGACCAACGGCAGCAGCTAATCCAACGCTACTTCACTTGAAGGTGTGTGACGAGTTACAACGTCTACATAGTCTAGTGTGGTAGGTTATGTTGTGAATGGATATGCGCAGATGTTCCCAATAGCCACTTGTTCTGTCACCTATGTATGGTATTGTTGGAATGGACGTTACGTACGGAGATGTATTCTGGACGGTGTTTGTGCATATCAGCTAGACAATGTGTATTGTACCTGTGATAATTTGGATATTTGTGGAGCAGTGATCTGTATGTGTTGCCACGATGAGACCAGTGACTGTACTTCTGTTGTGTCTCCCTAGGTGCTCCAGAGTGTTCCTGCCCTGCATACTGTACATCATGTTTACATATCATGGACATTATCATCATTGTAAATACTGCACTAAAGAATTCAATACACAAAATCTGGATTGTAAGGTATTTTATTTACGGGGTGGACATGTGAATTGTGCGGGAATATTTACAGGAAGGTGGGGAATGAGCAGTGAGTTGATAGTCATGGTCGCAGAGATGCAAGAGTAGACACCACATGGATGTGGTGACCCAGTCCAACAGACAGGTGCCATTGCCAAGGCAATGTGGGGAAAGACAGTCCAAAAAGTCAATGCAGTTGGGGAGAGGGTTGTCTTCACGGCTGGCTCCGTGACTGGCATGTGGCAGGTGCTTGGCTTCCAGAGACTCCCAGGCTCTTCTTCGGACGCCCCCTAGATCTTTTTGGCGGTGGGGGGCCTGCTGAATGGCCAGCGACGTCAGAGGACTCGCCCCTCTCTGTTGGCGCAGGGGAGGATGGAGCACTGTCATCCTGCGGCACAACAGGAGGGGACGGAGGTGGTGGTTGGAACACAGGCCTGTCCCTCTGCAACGCCACTTGCTGGCCCATGAGGTCCACCATCTGTCCCAGCCGGTTATCGATGGACCTCATCAGCAGGATGAGCTCCCTTAATAGTTCATCCGACCGGCCACTTTGTCCCTGGACCTCTTGGTAGGCCTCCACAACTCTGGTGAAGTGGTCCAGGGATGGTGTCCACTCCTCCCGAGGTCTGGTGTTGACCCTGGCCCTCCCACCTGCTCTGCTGCCATGGACCTCTTCCCTCGCCACTGGTGCGCCACGCACTGGCTCCCTGCCCTCCACAGTTGTTGGTGTGGGCTGGTCATCCCTAGGGACAGGGAGGGTGCTGCAGGTGGTACTGGTGGTAGTGGTGGTGTTGGTGGCAGTGGCTGCAGTTGTGGTTGCGGTGGAGGCAAGGCCGTGACAGCAGGGGTCTGCTGCGTTGTCGTTGCAGCAGAGGTGGTGGTGGGGAGGATGGGGGCCTGGGACCTCTGGGTCTGTGGAACACTGGATGGGCCGGCCTGGAGCTCATCATCCAAACTGTCCTGGGAGTCTGCATCTGTGAGTCCATGTGCCGGAGGTAGAGACTGGCTCTGCTGGTCGTTGGTGTTGTCCCCAGCAATGAGTTCTTCATCACCTGTGGAGTAGATGGGGAGTGGTCAGTGTTTGTGTCATCTGCGTATCATCATCTGTCTGTACACTAGTGCTTTTTGCTGTCATCAGTTGTACAAATCATGGCAACACTGTGTTACATTACATAGTGGAGAGTTACATCATGGAGTCCTAAAGGTTGATTGTCTATGCATTTTGTACAATAGTAATTTGATTAATACACACACACACTTCATGAAGATATACGGTAGTTACATATCTGTAAGGTGAGTGTGCAGGGTACAATGGCTGACACTTTCTCCTGGGTGGGGCAGGCCTCCATGCTGCTGGGCTGTGGGACGGGGGGCATGCTGGGTGTAGTGAGACAGGCCTCCCTCCCTCCCTCACACCCACAAACAGGCTCCAAGTGAAGATGGCTAGCAACCTGTAAGTTTGTTTGTTAAACAGTGCAATGGCTGACACTTGCTCCTGGGTGGGGCTGCCCTCCATGCTGCTGGGCTGTGGGACAGGGGGGCATGATGGGAGTAGTGAGACAGGCCTCCCATCACACTCCCTCCAAGTGAAGATGGCTACCAACCTGTAAGCTTGTTTGTTAAACAGTGCAATGGCTGACACTTGCTCCTGGGTGGGGCAGGCCTCCATGCTGCTGGGCTGTGGGACAGGGGGGCATGCTGGGAGTAGTGAGACAGGCCTCCCATCACACTCCCTCCAAGTGAAGATGGCTAGCAACCTGTAAGTTTGTTTGTTAAACAGTGCAATGGCTGACACTTGCTCCTGGGTGGGGCTGCCCTCCATGCTGCTGGGCTGTGGGACAGGAGGGCATGCTGGGAGTAGTGAGACAGGCCTCCCATCACACTCCCTCCAAGTGAAGATGGCTACCAACCTGTAAGTTTGTTTGTTAAACAGTGCAATGGCTGACACTTGCTCCTGGGTGGGGCTGCCCTCCATGCTGCTGTGCTGTGGGACAGGGGGGCATGATGGGAGTAGTGAGACAGGCCTCCCATCACACTCCCTCCCCTGAAGATGGCCAGCAACCTGTAAGTTTGTTTGTTAAACAGTGCAATGGCTGACACTTGCTCCTGGGTGGGGCAGGCCTCCATGCTGCTGGGCTGTGGGACAGGGGGGCATGCTGGGAGTAGTGAGACAGGCCTCCCATCACACTCCCTCCAAGTGAAGATGGCTACCAACCTGTAAGTTTGTTTGTTAAACAGTGCAATGGCTGATACTTGCTCCTGGGTGGGGCAGGCCTCCATGCTGCTGGGCCGTGGGACAGGGGGGCATGCTGGGAGCAGTGAGACAGGCCTCCCATCACACTCCCTCCAAGTGAAGATGGCTACCAACCTGTAAGTTTGTTTGTTAAACAGTGCAATGGCTGATACTTGCTCCTGGGTGGGGCAGGCATCCATGCTGCTGGGCTGTGGGACAGGGGGGCATGCTGGGAGTAGTGAGACAGGCCTCCCATCACACTCCCTCCAAGGGAAGATGGCTAGCAACCTGTAAGTTTGTTTGTTAAACAGTGCAATGGCTGACACTTGCTCCTGGGTGGGGCTGCCCTCCATGCTGCTGGGCTGTGGGACAGGGGGGCATGCTGGGAGTAGTGAGACAGGCCTCCCATCACACTCCCTCCAAGTGAAGATGGCTACCAACCTGTAAGTTTGTTTGTTAAACAGTGCAATGGCTGACACTTGCTCCTGGGTGGGGCTGCCCTCCATGCTGCTGGGCTGTGGGACAGGGGGGCATGCTGGGAGTAGTGAGACAGGCCTCCCATCACACTCCCTCCAAGTGAAGATGGCTACCAACCTGTAAGTTTGTTTGTTAAACAGTGCAATGGCTGACACTTGCTCCTGGGTGGGGCAGGCCTCCATGCTGCTGGGCTGTGGGACAGGGGGGCATGCTGGGAGTAGTGAGACAGGCCTCCCTCCCTCCCTCACACCCACAAACAGGCTCCAAGTAAAGATGGCTAGCAACCTGTAAGTTTGTTTGTTAAACAGTGCAATGGCTGACACTTTCTCCTGGGTGGGGCAGGCCTCCATGCTGCTGGGCTGTGGGACAGGGGCTATGGTGGGAGTACCAGCCTCCGCTCCCCCGGCTACTCCTGTGAAACTCTCAGGTAGCAGGATAGCAAGCACCTTCTCCTGCCATGGTGTGAATGTCTTCAGTGGGATGGGAGGGCCACTGCCAGTCACGTTTGCCAGATTCCAGTTCTTGCTCCTCTTCTCCTTGACAACCCTCTTGAGATCATGCCACCGCTTCATGATCTCCTTCTTGGATCTTGGGGTGGCCCCAACTGCATTCACCCTTTGGACAATCCTTTCCCACATTTGGCTCCTGGTGGCTAATGGTGTCTGTTGGACTAGGTTCCCAAATAGTTGTGGTTCTACTCTCACAATCTCGTTGACCATGACTGTCAACTCACTCTCTGTGAATTTTGGCATTTTTTGTGATGTCATGGTGTGGGGGGGTTGAGGTGTTTGTGGGTGCAGGGGTGTGTGGGTGCAGGGGTATGGTGATGGGGTGTGTTATGTGCTGGGGGTTTGATTGTGATGGTGTGATGGTGGTGTTGATGGTGGTGGTGGGTGGGTGGGTGTGGTGTGCGATTTTGCCTCTCCTCTCAGATGTGGTGTGTGGCCTTCTGTTCTGGAAAGATGCAAAGGATTGTGGTGAGTGGAGGGGGTGGCTTTGTACTCAGCTGTGTGGGTGTGTCCAATTGGATTGTGGTTGTCAGGTGTGTTGTGGGTGTGGTTATGTAGTATTGTATATTTTTTTTGCCATTTCTGTGTTTGTGTGTGTGTGTTGTATCTATTGGAGGCAGGGCTACTTTGTTTATGCAGTATTTGGCATCACTGCGGTGCTTTGACATCGACCGCCATGTATTTCATGTTCGTCCGCTGCGGTGACTTTGCTGGTGCTTGTCCGCCATTTCTCCCATGCAATCCTGCCTTCGACCGCGGCGGTCGGTGCCTGCGGTTCCGCCCGCGCCACCCTCGGGGATATCGTAATTTCCTGTGCGGTGTCTCCGCTTTCCCTGTGGGCGGTTTTGTATTTTCCGCTGCTTTTCCGACCGCCGCGGTAGGAGTTTTGTCATCACCGCACACATCGGGCGGTTTCATTATCACCGCTACCGCCGCGGTTGGTCTCTAGTGGCGGTCGATCCTAATTTGTCTGCCGGTTGCACCGCCTCCATGGCGGGCGGTTGTTTTCCGCCTCCATGGCGGGCGGGGTGGTTTTCCGCCCGCTATCCTAATGGGGCCCATAGTAGTCCACAAACCATAAATAACAAACTACTACCTTCAAAATTTACTTAAATTAGTTAAAATATAAGAAATAGCACTCTTACCTTCTCAGACGTGAAGTAGCTTCCAACCGCGAGCTTAAATCTTCTAAAATGACCTAAAAAGACTAAGAGCGGTTACAAAATAAAAGACCCAAATGATAGTATTACCAAAGTAATAGTGAAATAAATGTCAAATACATTTGTTTTACTAGTAGAAAATTGTTAAAACTGTATAAATAATTTTTGTACATTTATGCTATGTATTAATTTTTTTCTATAACAATATTATTCTATTAATATTTTTTTTATAATAACATTAATTATTAATATAGTTTAATACTTAATGTTATAATAAAGAAAAACATATTGTGTTAAAATTTGTGAAAATAAATTTTGTTTTTTTCTGTATTTATTTTAAAAAATTTACTAATGTTTTTAACGTATTAACATTTTTTTTTTTTTTTTTTTTTTTTTTTTTAAAAACCTTTATTGAAAGACACGGAGAAGTACAAGCGCAGGCCTACAACCACAGGGGCCGGCCGCAAAAGCAGGAGAGTCAAAAAAGGGGCAACATCAATGCGTACAATAGAATGAATACAGGATAGACTTGAAATAAAGACTTTAAACAGTCAGCGCCAGGATGAGAAAGGTTTCATTTTACATTTTATAGAGGAGGCAGCAACCATATCTACCGGGCGTCACGCAACATATACAGAAGAAGAGGGGGGGGGCGGGAGGGAGACAGCCCCCCACGCAATCAATAACCCTAGTAGGGCGAAGCCCAAAGACATCCCACGCCCAGCAAAGGTTCAAAAATAAAGGACAAATGTCAGCAAACAAATAACGTGGACGCCACATATACAGCCCTCCCGCCCCGGAAAAGGAGAAAGTGCGGACACGTACAAAACAAAGGAGTGAAAACAAAGGGACATAGCCCACCCCCTGAAAAAAGCAAAAAGGGACCATAGAATAAAACAAACTAAAATAACAAACACCCCCCCCACCCTACATCACTGTAATGGCTACGGCCTACCCCACTAAACAGCGTGCCTGTCGCCCAGAGTCACCCGAAATATAGAAGAAAGAGAAAGGGAATAATAACAAAGAAAGAGTAAGAAGAAAGAGAGAGAAGGAGAGGAAAAAGAAGGACAGGAGAGGAGAGGAGCCAGCGATCGAAACATGGAATACTACCCCGCCCGCAACAACGGATCATCAATCGAGGTCGAAAAGGACATTGAAAAAAGCCCACACAAGGATGAAAAACAAAAACTAACCAAAATAATGAGGCCTGGAGATGCCATTTAAAAGGGTCCCACAGGTACTCCGGCACAATCACCCCTGTCCACTTTTATGAAGAGTCGAGCTTCCAGACCCCGCCACGGCCGAAAAGCAGAATGATACAGTGGGTCCATACCAGTCCAGGAAGGCCAGCGGGATCTCCGCAAAACACCGTCCCGGCCAACAAGAAGCAACCAGGAGAACTCGGCAGCAGTCAGAATGCAAAAGTACCTCAACGATCCACGTAGCCAAGCACAATATCTGGGCTGTCCAGCACGAAGCAGAGAAATCAGGATGTAGGAAACACTGCAGCATCGGCACCGGGTCCACATGATCCCATAGAATCCAACACCCAGCTGGAGATCCCAGCACAGCAGCCGGAGAAGTTTCAACCATTACAATTCGGGAAGACGACACCGCGTCACAAAATGGCGGAGCAGCCATGGCGGAGATCCGCGACTCCAAGTCTCGGCATTTCAAGGACAGGTCAATCCCCAGAGCAGCCAGGGCAGACAAGACAGCACTCCGAGTAGGGGCCGCCCGAATCAAACGAGGGCTGGAGAGGACAAATGCAGCAACTTCCCTATCTCCAGGAGAAAGACTCTCCGAGGGGCCATCCGCCATCTTAAGCACAGCGCCGCCGCCATCATCGTGGGCGCCTCCAAGTCCACCAGGAGCACCGGCGGCCCCAGGGCACACAATCGATCCGCGGCGGATGGCGCTCGGCGGAGAAAGGAGAGTCACCAGAAGAACGGGCGTGCTCCCCACAACACTCGGGGGGAGCCCAGCATCGGACCCCGGGCGGGACAAGCAACAGGAGTGGGCTACCCACTTGAGGGGTGCCGGACAGCGCGGCTTCTCTTCTTCGGGCCGGCAGGCAATCGGACATACGGGGTGGCCCACCCGTGGGGGTGGGTCCGCTCCAGGGCTTCCGGCCCGCGGCTCTCAGGCTCCCAGCATCGGGTCTCTCCACCGGTTCCGGACCGCCGGTACTCCGAACATCTCCGGGCAAGCACAGCACTCGAGGCCCCGGCGTCAGGGCCGGGAAGGCCAGCAAGGCAACAAGGGCAGAACGCCGAAATGACTGCACGCCAGAGCCCCGGACAAGGATGGTAAGTGAAGGCTCTTCCTTGGTGATCAAATTCGGAACACCCCGAACAGGATGAAATACAGGATAGGTGGCGGGGAGGTAGAAATCACGGAGCGAGGCGGTTATGCGACTGTTCCGATCGCCATCTTGGCTCCTCCACTAACGTATTAATATTAATATTATAAAATTAATATTAATGAATTAAAACTATATAACAGATATTATAATTTTAAAAATGTGTAAAAAATATATTGTATGATATTAACAATAATTAATATCTATGTTGTTATTTGAAAATATATCTACATATATAACATATATTGAACTTCACATTTATATGTTAACAATGTATTACTATGTCATTTAATAACAGTTTTGATTTATTTTTATTTCTCTTAAAATGTATATACTCTATATATTATATTGTTCAATGTTTTCTCATTTACTATATTATTTACATATACCAAAGATGTACTTTACAGGAAAAGTATCCAAAATCAAATTTTTCTTGGACAATTTACTTATATTTATTTGTTTAAATTGTATAAAATCATTAATGAAACATGTATTACTTGCTTTATGTACTATATGAACAAATAAAGAAAAATTTTGTTTAAAACTGTGTCATTTTGGTCTACTACCCATTATTAAATCATGACTACCAATATATAAAAATACATTATTTTTAACTATATATATATAGATATTAAAAAATGTACATATATAATAAACTATTGTTATCAATTTACTATTCACACATAAATCTACATTTTATTTAAGTAGATGCTGGACACTGAACATAAAACATTTACTAATCCAAATCCAATATAAAGAAAATGTTAATTACTACTAAACACTTAACCTATTTAATTAACTATTCAAACTCCAATCTACATTTAATTAGGGTAGGTGCTGGACACTGAACCTATTTAATTTACTATTCCAACTCCAATCTATATTTAATTAGGGTAGGTGCTGGACACTGAACCTATTTAATTTACTATTCCAACTCCAATCTACATTTAATTAGAGTAGGTGCTGGACACTGAACCTATTTAATTTACTATTCCAACTCCAATCTACATTTAGGGGCCTATTATGATTGCAGTTTTTCTGCATCCTCCGGGCCGGCGGAATCCACCGCCGGCCAGGAGGATGCGGAAAAACCGCAGAGGACCCACCAAAGACCCACCGCCACATTAGGATGGCTGGTGGGTCCTGGTTTCCGTCCGCAGCTTTTCCGCCGCGGTTGGCTTACAACCGCGGCGGAAAAGCTCTAATATGGTGGCGGTGTCTCTCAGACACCGTCCGCCATATTTGGATGGGCTTTAAAAAATGCTTTTCCGCGGCGGAAAAGCATGTGTAACTTCACTGCGGGGGCCCGTTGCGGGCCCCCTAGGTGACGGGGGCTGGGGGGTGCACATGGGGGTACCTATGGTACCCCCCCTGCATTTGTATGCAGAAATCGGCAGGCACCGCGCGGTGCCTGACGCTTTCTGCATACAAATGCAATGTATGCATTTTTACCATTGCGGCGGATGCAGCTTGAAGCCGCACCCGCCGCAATGGTAAAAATAGAGGATGTGACCGCCAGGGTGGCGGTCACATCCTAATTGCATAGGAGGGAACTCTGCAGGCAATGCGGAGGTTCCCTCCTGCTCTATGGTGGCAGACGGACTCAGGTCCGTCCGCCATCATAATCGGCCCCATATTTAGGGTAGGTGCTGGACACTGAACCTATTTAATTTACTATTCCAACTCCAATCTGCATTTAATTCGGGTAGGTGCTGGACACTGAACCTATTTAATGTACTATTCCAACTCTAATCTACATTTAATTAGAATAGCTGCTGGACACTGAACCTATTTAATTTACTATTCAAACTCCAATCTACATTTAATTAGGGTAGGTGCTGGACACTGAACCTATTTAATTTACTATTCCAACTCCAATCTACATTTAATTAGGGTAGGTGCTGGACACTGAACCTATTTAATGTACTATTCCAACTCCAATCTACATTTAATTAGAATAGGTGCTGGACACTGAACCTATTTAATTTACTATTCCAACTCCAATCTACATTTAATTAGGGTAGGTGCTGGACACTGAACCTATTTAATTTACTACTCCAACTCCAATCTACATTTAATTAGGGTAGGTGCTGGACACTGAACCTATTTAATTTACTATTCCAACTCCAATCTACATTTAATTAGGGTAGTTGCTGGACACTGAACCTATTTAATTTACTATTCCAACTCCAATCTACAGTTACATAGGGTAGATGCTGGACACTGAACCTATTTAATTTTCTATTCCAACTAAAATCTACATTTAATTGGGGTAGGTGCTAGACACTGAACCTATTTAATCTACTATTCCAACTCTGATCTACATTTAATTAGGGTAGCTGCTGGACACTAAACCTATTTAATTTACTATTCCAAATACAATCTACATTTAATTGAAGTAGGTGCTGGACACTGAACCTATTTAATTTACTATTCCAACTCCAATCTACATTTAATTAGGGTAGGTGATGGACACTGAACCTATTTAATTTACTATTCCAACTCCAAACTACATTTAATTAGGGTAGGTGCTGGACATTGAACCTATTTAATTTACTATTCCAACTCCAATCTACATTTAATTGGGGTAGGTGCTAAACACTGAACCTATTTAATCTACTATTCCAACTCCAATCTACATTTATTTAGGGTAGGGCTGGACACTGAACCTATTTAATTTACTATTCCAACTCCAATATACATTTAATTGGGGTAGGTGCTAAACACTGAACCTATTTAATCTACTATTCCAACTCCAATCTACATTTAATTGAGGTAGGTGCTGGACACTGAACCTATTTAATTTACTATTCCAACTCCAATCTACATTTAATTAGGGTAGGTGCTGGACACTGAACCTATTTAATTTACTATTCCAACTCCAAACTACATTTAATTAGGGTAGGTGCTGGACACTGAACCTATTTAATTTACTATTCCAACTCCAATCTACATTTAATTAGGGTAGGTGCTGGACACTGAACCTATTTAATTTACTATTCCAAATCCAAACTACATTTAATGAGGATAGGTGCTGGACACTGAACCTATTTAATTTACTATTCCAACTCCAATCTACATTTAATTGGGGTAGGTGCTAAACACTGAACCTATTTAATCTACTATTCCAACTCCAATCTATATTTAATTGAGGTAGGTGCTGGACACTGAACCTATTTAATTTACTATTCCAACTCCAATCTACATTTAATTAGGGTAGGTGCTGGACACTGAACCTATTTAATTTAATATTCCCACTCCAATCTACATTTAATTAGGGTAGGTGCTGGACACTAAACCTATTTAATTTACTATTCCAACTCCAATCTACATTTAGAGGTGTGGCGCCGCGGCCAGGGCGACTGACGCTGGAATCTGGGGCTCACGGTTCGATCCCCGGCTCCGGCGGCAGGTTAGCCCAGCACCATGTGACTCTGGGCAATAGCTCGCTTAATCTCCCCGACGGCCCCCAGCGCCTAGAGACCCTTACGGGTGATTGTGCGCTTTACAAATGTGGACTTTACTTTACTTTATTTAATGTACTATTCCAACTCCAATCTACATTTAATTAGAATAGGTGCTGGACACTGAACCTATTTAATTTACTATTCCAACTCCAATCTACATTTAATTAGGGTAGATGCTGGACACTGAACCTATTTAATTTACTATTCCAACTCCAATCTACATTTACATAGGGTAGATGCTGGACACTGAACCTATTTAATTTTCTATTCCAACTAAAATCTACATTTAATTGGGGTAGGTGCTAGACACTGAACCTATTTAATCTACTATTCCAACTCTGATCTACATTTAATTAGGGTAGCTGCTGGACACTAAACCTATTTAATTTACTATTCCAAATACAATCTACATTTAATTGAAGTAGGTGCTGGACACTGAACCTATTTAATTTACTATTCCAACTCCAATCTACATTTAATTAGGGTAGGTGATGGACACTGAACCTATTTAATTTACTATTCCAACTCCAAACTACATTTAATTAGGGTAGGTGCTGGACATTGAACCTATTTAATTTACTATTCCAACTCCAATCTACATTTAATTGGGGTAGGTGCTAAACACTGAACCTATTTAATCTACTATTCCAACTCCAATCTACATTTAATTAGGGTAGGGCTGGACACTGAACCTATTTAATTTACTATTCCAACTCCAATATACATTTAATTGGGGTAGGTGCTAAACACTGAACCTATTTAATCTACTATTCCAACTCCAATCTACATTTAATTGAGGTAGGTGCTGGACACTGAACCTATTTAATTTACTATTCCAACTCCAATCTACATTTAATTAGGGTAGGTGCTGGACACTGAACCTATTTAATTTACTATTCCAACTCCAAACTACATTTAATTAGGGTAGGTGCTGGACACTGAAACTATTTAATTTACTATTCCAACTCCAATCTACATTTAATTAGGGTAGGTGCTGGACACTGAACCTATTTAATTTACTATTCCAAATCCAAACTACATTTAATGAGGATAGGTGCTGGACACTGAACCTATTTAATTTACTATTCCAACTCCAATCTACATTTAATTGGGGTAGGTGCTAAACACTGAACCTATTTAATCTACTATTCCAACTCCAATCTATATTTAATTGAGGTAGGTGCTGGACACTGAACCTATTTAATTTACTATTCCAACTCCAATCTACATTTAATTAGGGTAGGTGCTGGACACTGAACCTATTTAATTTAATATTCCCACTCCAATCTACATTTAATTAGGGTAGGTGCTGGACACTAAACCTATTTAACTTACTATTCCAACTCCAATCTACATTTAATTAGGGTAGGTGCTGGACACTGAACCTATTTAATTTACTATTCCAACTCCAATCTACATTTACATAGGGTAGGTGCTGGACACTGAACCTATTTAATTTACTATTCCAACTCCAATCTACATTTAATTAGGGTAGGTGCTGGACACTAAACCTATTTCATTTACTATTCCAACTCCAATCTACATTTAATTGAGGTAGGTGCTGGACACTGAACCTATTTAATTTACTATTCCAACTCCAATCTACATGTAATTAGGGTAGGTGCTGGACACTGAACCTATTTAATGTACTATTACACCTCCAATCTACATTTAATTAGGGTAGGTGCTGGACATTGAACCTATTTAATTTACTATTCCAACTCCAATCTACATTTAATTAGGGTAGGTGCTGGACACTGAACCTATTTAATGTACTATTCCAACTCCAATCTACATTTAATTAGAATAGGTGCTGGACACTGAACCTATTTAATTTTCTATTCCAACTCCAATCTACATTTAATTAGGGTAGGTGCTGGACACTGAACCTATTTAATTTACTACTCCAACTCCAATCTACATTTAATTAGGGTAGGTGCTGGACACTGAACCTATTTAATTTACTATTCCAACTCCAATCTACATTTAATTAGGGTAGTTGCTGGACACTGAACCTATTTAATTTACTATTCCAACTCCAATCTACATTTAATTAGGGTAGGTGCTGGACACTGAACCTATTTAATGTACTATTCCAACTCCAATCTACATTTAATTAGAATAGGTGCTGGACACTGAACCTATTTAATTTACTATTCCAACTCCAATCTACATTTAATTAGGGTAGATGCTGGACACTGAACCTATTTAATTTACTATTCCAACTCCAATCTACAGTTACATAGGGTAGATGCTGGACACTGAACCTATTTAATTTTCTATTCCAACTACAATCTACATTTAATTGGGGTAGGTGCTAGACACTGAACCTATTTAATCTACTATTCCAACTCTGATCTACATTTAATTAGGGTAGCTGCTGGACACTAAACCTATTTAATTTACTATTCCAAATACAATCTACATTTAATTGAAGTAGGGGCTGGACACTGAACCTATTTAATTTACTATTCCAACTCCAATCTACATTTAATTAGGGTAGGTGATGGACACTGAACCTATTTAATTTACTATTCCAACTCCAAACTACATTTAATTAGGGTAGGTGCTGGACACTGAACCTATTTAATTTACTATTCCAACTCCAATCTACATTTAATTGGGGTAGGTGCTAAACACTGAACCTATTTAATCTACTATTCCAACTCCAATCTACATTTAATTAGGGTAGGGCTGGACACTGAACCTATTTAATTTACTATTCCAACTCCAATCTACATTTAATTGGGGTAGGTGCTAAACACTGAACCTATTAAATCTACTATTCCAACTCCAATCTACATTTAATTGAGGTAGGTGCTGGACACTGAACCTATTTAATTTACTATTCCAACTCCAATCTACATTTAATTAGGGTAGGTGCTGGACACTGAACCTATTTAATTTACTATTCCAACTCCAAACTACATTTAATTAGGGTAGGTGCTGGACACTGAACCTATTTAATTTACTATTCCAACTCCAATCTGCATTTAATTAGGGTAGGTGCTGGACACTGAACCTATTTAATTTACTATTCCAAATCCAAACTACATTTAATTAGGATAGGTGCTGGACACTGAACCTATTTAATTTACTATTCCAACTCCAATCTACATTTAATTGGGGTAGGTGCTAAACACTGAACCTATTTAATCTACTATTCCAACTCCAATCTACATTTAATTGAGGTAGGTGCTGGACACTGAACCTATTTAATTTACTATTCCAACTCCAATCTACATTTAATTAGGGTAGGTGCAGGACACTGAACCTATTTAATGTAATATTCCCACTCCAATCTACATTTAATTAGGGTAGGTGCTGGACACTAAACCTATTTAACTTACTATTCCAACTCCAATCTACATTTAATTAGGGTAGGTGCTGGACACTGAACCTATTTAATTCACTATTCCAACTCCAATCTACATTTACATAGGGTAGGTGCTGGACACTGAACCTATTTAATTTACTATTCCAACTCCAATCTACATTTAATTAGGGTAGGTGCTGGACACTAAACCTATTTCATTTACTATTCCAACTCCAATCTACATTTAATTGAGGTAGGTGCTGGACACTGAACCTATTTAATTTACTATTCCAACTCCAATCTACATGTAATTAGGGTAGGTGCTGGACACTGAACCTATTTAATGTACTATTACACCTCCAATCTACATTTAATTGGGGGAGGTGCTAAAAACTGAACCTATTTAATGTAGTATTCCAACTCCAATCAACATTTAATTATGGTAGATGCTGGACACTGAACCTATTGTATTTACTATTCCAACTCCAATCTACATTTAATTAGGGTAGGTGCTGGACACTGACCCTATTTAATTTACTATTCCCACTCAAATCTACATTTAATTAAGATAGATGCTGGACACTGAACCTATTTAATTTACTATTCCCACTCCAAGCTACATTTAATTAGGGTAGGTGCTGGACAATAAACCTATTTAATTTACTATTCCAAATCCAATCTACATTTAATTAGGGTAGGTGCTGGGCACTCTAACTATGTAGATTTTTGTTAAAAACTCCCCACCCTTATCCCCTATAAAAGCAACATTCCACTCCTAAACATTTATTTGTAGTTCTAATTTCAATTTTCAAATTACAAATTCTAAATTTTAAATGTATATTCGTATTTCTATAGTATTATTTGACTAAATATTAACATCTCTATATATATATTGTAAACACTCCCCACCCTTATCCCATTTAACACAACATCCCACTGTGAAATTTATAATAATTTTTCTAATTTCAAATTTGAAATGTGAAATTTCTAATTCTAAATTGTTATTTCTAAATTCTATATCAATTATTTTATGTTTCCCAAAAAATATATTTATTTATACATTTTTTATTCACTCCCCACCCTTATCCCCTATGAACCAAACATCCCGCTCCAACAAATTTTAAATATTTTCAAATTTCTATTTTCATTTTTCAAATTATTAATTTCGAATTCTGATTTCAATGAAAATGTTTTACAAATTAATATATTTTAAATTTATATTTTTAATACACTCCCCACCCTTATCCCTTATAAACCCAAAATCCCGCTCCAATTTTTTTAATATAATTTCAAATTTCTAATTTCATTTTTCAAATTTATTATTTCGAATTCTAATTTCTATGACAATTTTTTCAAATTATTAATTTTTATATTTATATTTTTTATACACTCCCCACCCTTATCCCCTATAAACCCAACATCCCGCTCCTAAAATTTTTATATATTTTCAAAATTCGAATTTCATTTTTCAAAATTTTAATTTCGAATTCTGATTTCAATGAAAAATTTTTACAAAATATTATATTTTATATTTCTTTTTTTAATACACTCCCCACCCTTATCCCCTATAAACCCAACATCCCGCTCCTAAAAATTTTATATAACTTCAAAATTCTAATTTCATTTTTCAAAATTTTAATTTCGAATTCTGATTTCAATGAAATTTTTTTTACAAAATATTAAATTTTATATTTGTATTTTTAATACACTCCCCACCCTTATCCCCTATAAACCCAACATCCCGCTCCTAAAATTTATATTTTTTTTCTTTTATCTTATTTCTATTTCCTATTTCTATTTTATTATTTTAAAAATTATTACCTTCTCTATATATATTTTAAAACACTCCCCACCCTTATCCCCTATAAACCCAACATCCCGGTCCTAAAATATATAATACATTATATAAATATTTTATATTACAATTAAATATTATAGCAAATTTATTTAACATTTATTATCAATAATATATTAAACACATATATTTTTACATGTCGATATTTTGACATTTCGATATTATATATATCGATATTTCTATTGTCGACATTACTTATCTCCATATTATTTACTATACATACAAATCGATATTTTTCACATCGATATTTGCTACATCGACATTTCTTACCTTCGATGTTGAAAACTCGATATTAGTGCAAATCGATATAATTAACTCGATATTTTGACTGTATACCACATCATGCATGTGTAAGTAATGACCCTTATTAAAGGCTTGAGTGTCGAATGTAGGGGCGGGGGCTGGGCTGACATCATCAGCAGGATCAGATTTATTTGTGAAGCTGACAGTGTGAGTACGTATGTCAGATTGGCTGACCGTTTTGACGGGTAGCCCGACATGCGCACTACAGACCGCACATATCCATGCAGTGTTAACTGCCTTGGATTACAGCAGGCACCTAGGCTCAAATGGAGCGCTGGATTAGCCTGCTTAAACCAATCCTGGCTCTTCTCTCAGCATAAGAGCAGCTCTAGGATTGATTAGATTAGCAGCTGTAGGAAGTCAACTACCTTGTGGCCTGTCCCTGTGACCCACTAGCAAAGCCCGATCATACCAGAGTGTGTGCAGGCAGCACACATGCCAGCAACATGCCAGCACTTCCAGTCAGACAAAGTAAACATTTGTGAAGCCACCACACCACCCTCCCTCCTCTACCTCTCACGGTAACACAAGTCCTAATATTTATGGTCATCAAAGTCACCTTCCGGGGAATTGACAACTACTGTAGAACCCTCCCTTTGTTATATCCTCGGTGAAGTGTCCAGCCATTGCTTAATTACAGCTTGGGTGGTTGGGCCTGCATGCTCCACCGGATTATTGGCTAACTCACAAAGCTGTTCCTTTTTACATGCTTGGCATTTAAACCTTAGTTACCCTTTAAGTCCTACTGCAAAATAAAAAACGACCCGCCTTGAAGCATAACTCCACTAATCATGCCAGATGGTGGATAATAGAGATTATTCCTGATTTCATAGATAACTTGCTATTTACTGCCCAGTTACTCAACCTAAGAGTCTCCTACGACCTTGGAACCGCACCCACACCGAACCTTCAAACCCGTTAACGAACGCAGAGCACAGACATCCCACATGTCCATTGATTAATGATTATAGTCACACCGGGGTGTTTTTGTCTCCACTTTACCACATAGCTGTTACCTGTCTCGACCCTTAACTTCCGGTTGTCCATCCACGTGTATAGATCCTGCAGCCAGGACACATGGGAGAGCATGCAGAGGGGAAGCTTGGATGTGCAGGATGTACTCCAGTTAGTGAAGAACGCAACAGCTCAAGCTGCCCTCCGTGTCTAAAATGCCACCTTGCCTGTCCTCTGACCTACATCAAAGGTAGGGAACGGGAACACCCGCCCCTGGGACAGACAAGCATTGGCAATGCAATAGGTCTCGAATTAGCGAGAGTTTGAGCTATTGGCATTGTAAATTAAAATGAGCTGCTGCTACATGAGTGACCATCCACCCTCTTTTTTGACCATGCTTACATTGCGATTTATATTAGGTAAGGGGGTCTTTTTGTTTGTACTGCCCATCCGGCCCTCATGCCCTTGACCCGGGATCCATATATGGTTCCCCTGTATAATCGGTAGGTTTTATTCATGTGTACCTACTTCTGCTATCTACAGTATGTTGCTTTTCTTTATAGATTGAGAATTTCGTCGACCCACAATGTGGACACCTAGTGTTTGGGATTAGCATGTCCTGGGTTCTTTTCTAAATATTCGCTGTTTCTTGGTGAGTGTTGTCGCGGTTTTTATTCCCTTGTGCGATTTTTTGGAGTTATGTTATATCAGGACTCCATACCCACCGATGGCCACTCGCCTCTTGTTTTTGATGTTATATATTTTCTTCTTTTTGGTTGAGACTCTCCCGTCTGTTTTATCTTTCTTCAATATTCCCGCCTAGTTATTTCTTTTTTCTTCTCTTTCCTTACCTCTTTCTTCTTCTCATTTATTTTTCTATTTCTACCTCTTTTTCATCCCTTCTGACATAATGCTTACACAATTGTGTGGTGCAAACCTCTCAAAATATTGCTTAGACCGCAAACTTTCTGCTGCTGTTACACTGACAATGGTGTGTTGCGAATCCCCCAAGAATCTGTTTAGACTACATTATCTCTGCTGTTGTTGTATTGTCGTCTCCCAGGTCAACACACCACCAATAAGTTGTGTTAAATACCATTTAACACAACATCCCACTGTGAAATTTATAATAATTTTTCTAATTTCAAATTTGAAATGTGAAATTTCTAATTCTAAATTGTTATTGCTAAATTCTATATCAATTATTTTATGTTTCCCAAAAAATATATTTATTTATACATTTTTTATTCACTCCCCACCCTTATCCCCTATGAACCAAACATCCTGCTCCAACAAATTTTAAATATTTTCAAATTTCTATTTTTATTTTTCAAATTATTAATTTCGAATTCTGATTTCAATGAAAATGTTTTACAAATTAATATATTTTAAATTTATATTTTTAATACACTCCCCACCCTTATCCCTTATAAACCCAAAATCCCGCTCCAATTTTTTTAATATAATTTCAAATTTCTAATTTCATTTTTCAAATTTATTATTTCGAATTCTAATTTCTATGACAATTTTTTTCAAATTATTAATTTTTATATTTATATTTTTTATACACTCCCCACCCTTATCCCCTATAAACCCAACATCCCGCTCCTAAAATTTTTATATATTTTCAAAATTCGAATTTCATTTTTCAAAATTGTAATTTCGAATTCTGATTTCAATGAAAAATTTTTACAAAATATTATATTTTATATTTCTTTTTTTAATACACTCCCCACCCTTATCCCCTATAAACCCAACATCCCGCTCCTAAATTTTTTTATATAACTTCAAAATTCTAATTTCATTTTTCAAAATTTTAATTTCGAATTCTGATTTCAATGAAATTTTTTTTACAAAATATTAAATTTTATATTTGTATTTTTAATACACTCCCCACCCTTATCCCCTATAAACCCAACATCCCGCTCCTAAAATTTATATTTTTTTTCTTTTATCTTATTTCTATTTCCTATTTCTATTTTATTATTTTAAAAATTATTACCTTCTCTATATATATTTTAAAACACTCCCCACCCTTATCCCCTATAAACCCAACATCCCGGTCCTAAAATATATAATACATTATATAAATATTTTATATTACAATTAAATATTATAGCAAATTTATTTAACATTTATTATCAATAATATATTAAACACATATATTTTTACATGTCGATATTTTGACATTTCGATATTATATATATCGATATTTCTATTGTCGACATTACTTATCTCCATATTATTTACTATACATACAAATCGATATTTTTCACATCGATATTTGCTACATCGACATTTCTTACCTTCGATGTTGAAAACTCGATATTAGTGCAAATCGATATAATTAACTCGATATTTTGACTGTATACCACATCATGCATGTGTAAGTAATGACCCTTATTAAAGGCTTGAGTGTCGAATGTAGGGGCGGGGGCTGGGCTGACATCATCAGCAGGATCAGATTTATTTGTGAAGCTGACAGTGTGAGTACGTATGTCAGATTGGCTGACCGTTTTGACGGGTAGCCCGACATGCGCACTACAGACCGCACATATCCATGCAGTGTTAACTGCCTTGGATTACAGCAGGCACCTAGGCTCAAATGGAGCGCTGGATTAGCCTGCTTAAACCAATCCTGGCTCTTCTCTCAGCATAAGAGCAGCTCTAGGATTGATTAGATTAGCAGCTGTAGGAAGTCAACTACCTTGTGGCCTGTCCCTGTGACCCACTAGCAAAGCCCGATCATACCAGAGTGTGTGCAGGCAGCACACATGCCAGCAACATGCCAGCACTTCCAGTCAGACAAAGTAAACATTTGTGAAGCCACCACACCACCCTCCCTCCTCTACCTCTCACGGTAACACAAGTCCTAATATTTATGGTCATCAAAGTCACCTTCCGGGGAATTGACAACTACTGTAGAACCCTCCCTTTGTTATATCCTCGGTGAAGTGTCCAGCCATTGCTTAATTACAGCTTGGGTGGTTGGGCCTGCATGCTCCACCGGATTATTGGCTAACTCACAAAGCTGTTCCTTTTTACATGCTTGGCATTTAAACCTTAGTTACCCTTTAAGTCCTACTGCAAAATAAAAAACGACCCGCCTTGAAGCATAACTCCACTAATCATGCCAGATGGTGGATAATAGAGATTATTCCTGATTTCATAGATAACTTGCTATTTACTGCCCAGTTACTCAACCTAAGAGTCTCCTACGACCTTGGAACTGCACCCACACCGAACCTTCAAACCCGTTAACGAACGCAGAGCACAGACATCCCACATGTCCATTGATTAATGATTATAGTCACACCGGGGTGTTTTTGTCTCCACTTTACCACATAGCTGTTACCTGTCTCGACCCTTAACTTCCGGTTGTCCATCCACGTGTATAGATCCTGCAGCCAGGACACATGGGAGAGCATGCAGAGGGGAAGCTTGGATGTGCAGGATGTACTCCAGTTAGTGAAGAACGCAACAGCTCAAGCTGCCCTCCGTGTCTAAAATGCCACCTTGCCTGTCCTCTGACCTACATCAAAGGTAGGGAACGGGAACACCCGCCCCTGGGACAGACAAGCATTGGCAATGCAATAGGTCTCGAATTAGCGAGAGTTTGAGCTATTGGCATTGTAAATTAAAATGAGCTGCTGCTACATGAGTGACCATCCACCCTCTTTTTTGACCATGCTTACATTGCGATTTATATTAGGTAAGGGGGTCTTTTTGTTTGTACTGCCCATCCGGCCCTCATGCCCTTGACCCGGGATCCATATATGGTTCCCCTGTATAATCGGTAGGTTTTATTCATGTGTACCTACTTCTGCTATCTACAGTATGTTGCTTTTCTTTATAGATTGAGAATTTCGTCGACCCACAATGTGGACACCTAGTGTTTGGGATTAGCATGTCCTGGGTTCTTTTCTAAATATTCGCTGTTTCTTGGTGAGTGTTGTCGCGGTTTTTATTCCCTTGTGCGATTTTTTGGAGTTATGTTTTATCAGGACTCCATACCCACCGATGGCCACTCGCCTCTTGTTTTTGATGTTATATATTTTCTTCTTTTTGGTTGAGACTCTCCCGTCTGTTTTATCTTTCTTCAATATTCCCGCCTAGTTATTTCTTTTTTCTTCTCTTTCCTTACCTCTTTCTTCTTCTCATTTATTTTTCTATTTCTACCTCTTTTTCATCCCTTCTGACATAATGCTTACACAATTGTGTGGTGCAAACCTCTCAAAATATTGCTTAGACCGCAAACTTTCTGCTGCTGTTACACTGACAATGGTGTGTTGCGAATCCCCCAAGAATCTGTTTAGACTACATTATCTCTGCTGTTGTTGTATTGTCGTCTCCCAGGTCAACACACCACCAATATGTTTTAGTGATTTGTTTTCTTTGTGGTTGTCTTGTTTTTCTCAAGATGTCGTGCTGTGCTTATGTATACATTTATCAGTGTATTTTGTTTGTATTTTTTGTATATATTTTTTGTTAACATTTGGTTATATTTTTGTATATATTTTTTGTGTATATGTATGTATTTGTTTGCCTAAGTGGGTTTTTATCTTTGTCCTTTCAGCCCTGACGAAGTCCCCTTAGGGACGAAACGCGTTGGCTGAGGCCTTTGAAGGATTTCTAATAATAAAGGAACTTTTTCCAAATTACCTTATTTGCTATGGACTTTTTTTGGTGCACCTTTCTTCACCCATGCAACTTGGTATCTGGCCAGACAGTGGAGCTTCTGTGCGGCTAGCCCCGGATGTGATTTGCACAACCACTTAAACACTTCCTACTGCGACACTTGAGTGCGAACCTTAGTCAGCCGCAGTTTTCTTCTTCTGACATTGCACATAAATCTCCAGGTCTGGTGCAATGTGCACACTAACATGACCGACGGTCTTTCTTAGGAGGTACACACTCTATGAGATGGATGTTGCAGACTATTCTGGAAATTCAAAAACTGCAAACCCTCCACCAGCGAGGCTAAGAGTGACTCTCCTCCAGAAGAGAACTAAAATAAATCTGTTGAAAGCCTTCAATCTAAACTGCTAACTCACCTGTCCTCTGGATTCCATAAAATTGGCAAAATCTGCCTTGAGATTTGAGGAATGTGCTTTCTTGCTATAGCAACAAAATAGCACTGGAATACCTCCAGATATCGTTCACCCTTAATACAAAGATTAATTAATAAGTTCTTCGTAGGTTAGAGGTGATCTTTCTTTCATGGTCACAGTCATGCCCATTAGAATTAGGAAACCCTGTTGCTGCAACATATTTGTGGATTTTCCACATTTGCCACATAATCATGCAACAACAGATTTCAACCTCAGTGCTGCTTAGGAGCTTAGGCCAAAAGGTTCAATGAAAAAGTACCACACACGGTGCTGTGCAGTGGCAGACCCTTTGAAGAAGTTAATTGGCCACATTTCAGGCCCTGAGGGATGTTTTCAGCAGCTAAAGAACTGGTACTAATAAGATTAACATTTGCCCAGATGCTATTAGTATGCTAAAATTACAGAACAACAAAATAACGTTGCCTCTGAATGTGCAAAATGATGCCGCATAATTTGCCTTGTCTTGCCTCCTAATTCAGATAAACCTAATTTGACAACCACTGCTGCATAGCTCAACTGGCCCTGGTCACAGTAGAAGGTTTGTACTGCACAGCAGTGCTTTAAATGAGCCGGTGCTCACCGGTACTGAGTACCAGCACTTTTTCATTTTCCACCATTAAGTACCAGCACTTTTCCTTGAACAAGGCGAGTACCGGTACTCACAAGGGCTTGGCTTTGACACAGATGTCGCTCGTTCATCGATTACCTCAGCAGCACTTTCAACTTTTAGTCAAGTTGGAAGCCTGGGCTGGGCCAAAAGGCAGCTGCTCTTGTCACCAGTACACAGATCTGCATGTTTTAGTCTGGAAGTCATCAGAGCAGAGGTGTGGCTTCACAGAGGTTAGTTTATTCTTTGTTCTTACACCTCGGGCGTAGTCAGGCGGCTGTAAAACCTAATGGGCAAGGGTGTGAAAGGTATTGTTCACGGTAACACAAGGCTACAATGACTCTCCTGTAGCAGAAATTGCTATATGTAAATTGCTGCCATTAGACTTTTTAACACAAATTCGGCAGTACATTTATCACAAGACAAGATGTTGAGCACTATGTAAAAGTCAAATACTTGATAGTGTGCTTATACAAAAATGCATACAGGCATTTTTTCCATGAAAAAAATATTGTTCCCTGCATGGGTATTTTCAATATGCCTGGAAAGAACAAAAGGTTTGCAAGTTTGCACTTGCTTTCACTATCTCTAACCTTAGGTCCACAACTAAATTGCCTATTTACATGTATAAATAATATGGGATCTCGTTATCAATTTCACTGATCCCTGTTCATCGAACTTGAACGGAAGAGAAGCCAGTGAAAAATGTGATATGAATAGAGATGTTTGCAGCTAGCTAGCGCTAAACTATCTGGGCTTACATGCCACAAGGAAGTATACAGCTGTATTTTTATCAAAAGCCAATAAATGTAATTCATGACTAGGTACATGCGTATAAGTTGCATTCATGGTTGTAATGTATTGCACCCTGATTGGATGCCAAAAGCAAATGTAATTTGTAATAAGCCCTATCTCCTGACTGGGACTTCATGTCAGTAGTCATACTTTGATTCAGAAAGACCCTCTTACCGATTGTAATGTGATGTAAATGTCTGTTGCTTTTATAAAATATTTATTTCATCGACAGTTTAAAATGCAAGAATACATTCGACATTTGCTATATTAAGAATATGAGGCATATAATATAAGTTATTATCTAAATTAACATACCTGGGCTCGCCCTAAATACTGCAAGGTGATGTCAACAAAAGATTTGAAAGCAATTCTAATGATCCAACTGAGATGTTTTTTTCATCATGTGTGCAGTGTTAAAGATAATGGTGTATATTTTAATTACACAGAGTGTATTCAGACAATCCAGTAGATACCTTTAATCATCTAATATCACAAGTGCAACATGTTTACTCGATCCACCACTTCTTTTCAATGACATAAAATGGAATGTTGAACGGTTGAGCCACCAGCAGCAATTTCGCCAGTGTCTCTGGGTCAACATTCCTCATCCTGTGGCAGCGAGAGAGAATATCCTGCTTACTGAAGTTACACAAAGTATGTCCCTCGGAAAGCATCTCTGGTTTTCATTTTAGACAGAAACACGCACTAGGGCAGAGAATGAAAAGAGTGTCTGATGAATTGCTCGCATTTTTGCAGCTAAGTACATTCACTAAACATACATAACAGGAAGCTGGGGCCTTTCTCTTAAGTAAGTATGGTTTGGACACAATGAGTAGCAATAAAATGAATAACTCTGGTGGGTAATTCACTCACCATAAAATTGCATAGAGGGTCATTATGCCTGCTAGAAAGCACAGCATGCAACATGTAGATCAGAGATTTTGTATTTTTTTTATGTTTGTAGATAGCTAAGTGGGATGCTACTTTTGTTGCATAAATCCTTGTCTTCCCTGTAGCTCACAAGTTAACATCCTTGGCATATATCTTAGTTAATTGTGCCGCTGTTGCAAGGACCTGCATTCAACAACTAGGCATATATATAGAATCTTACTGGTTTTTCCTAAATCTTTTAAGTTTTTTAAGGTTGCTGAAAAAATGTTACTTAGGGTTGTAATAAACACTGATTGGTAAGTGCTATATAAATGGTTATTAGTGTAAAAAAGTAATGGAGAGATACATCTGGAATTCCAACAATGCAGATTTCTTACATAAACAGTTTGAAAAGGTCAAAAACGTAGCCCCTTGTCCCGCCTTTAGCACCGCCCTTATGCCCGCCCCAAACCCCACCCCCAGTCAATCCCTCCTTTTTATGAGTACCTGCACTTGTTTTTGTCCATTTAAAACACTGCTGCACAGTTTATACGTGGAACAGAAAGATGGCTTGTTAATCAGAGCATCGTGAATTGGGGAAATGAAGGCTTTAGTTGAAAAAAGTAAGGCTTCCTCAGTGAAATCAGCCAAATAGGAAAACACAAGAAGAAAATGCCTTAATATTCCGACTCTTAACACGTGATATTACAGGCACCCACCTATAGCTGGAAAAAAGACACATGATAATTACCCAGGGAATGTGCATTGATTGAAATCAAATGTACTGTATTCAAATTAAAGTGACATCGGCACACCGGTCACATTTTTCAATATACATGGATCACGTCAACCCCATGTAGCCCACATGTGATTTCTTGTAGGGTAACTGGATGTGATTGACAATACTTTTTAAATCAAACCAAATACTGTACTTGCTGTTTGAGAAAAGACTACCCATGACACATTGTTCTAAGGTGTCATATCCGATATTTGTTTCTGTTGTTGCATCGAAAAGGGTTCATTGAGGGGGGGACTGGAGTCAAATATGAACTAAATGGGATCAAACACGGGCGATATAATCAAAATAAAATGTTGTCCTAGGTAGGAAATAACTGGCCTCTGTAGGAATGTTGGAGATCGTGCCCTATTTCTGTAAATAGTGAGAAATGACTCTGCCTCATTAGCCACGAATAATATTGCTTAATGATTGTTTTGCAGAAGGGCCGCCAAGCAGTGTTTGGATACATTGGCCCCCGTCATAAATGAGTCATAGTATTCCCATCCCATGCACAAGGCCCTGATTGCTTGCGCCAGTATCAGAATGATAAATGTGGAATTTACTACACCCAATGAGGACCAGGTGTGGTAAACTCTGCAAACCCACACATTTTCTCTGGGTTAACTGTGCCACGTCAAACCTGACAAAATTAACCAGGAGGAAAATGGCAAGTCATTTCTAGGTTATTCAGTTCATGTTGCATGTTAGACCCCATTTCATTCTCTGAACTCTGAACAGAAGGCATTCACATGCCATGGTAATTACCTCACCCTGTGATGCTGGTATTTACTGGAACAGAAATGGATTAAGTATCACTTTCCATGAAGTTGAGCACATATTCCACGAGAATTGCTTGGTAAAACTGACAAACGTTGCAATTTAAAGCGCATGGCCCCAAATAACATTGGTAAGAGGTGCACCGGAATTTCCTCTACAGGTAACATTATTTTAAGGCAGGTGCAGTGGCGTAACGCAGGCCCCTGCAGCCCCCGGTGTGCGGGGGGCCCAAGCTTCAGGTGGGCCCCTCAGCACAGGACTGGCTGGAGAGCTCCCGATTTGGTCCGGAGAGGACCCCCTCCCTGTACCTTGCAGGGCCCCCCTCAAGTTTCGATACGCAAAGAAGAGGGCTAAATGTTGATAATTAAAGTAGAGATTGGTTATCATTGCTTTTGTGCGCCTAATCGAGGAGTTATTCATGTGACATGGTGTAAAGATTGCTACTAACAAACAGGCTGGAGTAAAACACACGCACACACACACACGCAAACTTACACACACACAAACACACATGCATACACCGTTAAATAGCAGCCAGAAAAGAGTTAATCAGCACTTGGAATTTTAACAGGCTGGAGCCCCGGGACTTATTGCAAGGATGGGGAGGGCAAGTTGAGAGTAGGACGGAGGAGCAGGGGTAGGGTGGAAGACACAAGGAAAGCAATACCAGTGCAGCACTCGTGAAAGGGCACCGCGCTGATAAAGAGCTAATAATACCTGCCATTCTCCCCGGAGACCACAGCCAGTCCATGGCCGGGCCAGCTGCGAGGAGCAGGGCAGGCACAGACAGCAGTGCCCCTGCTTTGAGGCAGGCTGCAGCCCACCCCTCCTTCTTTGTCCCCCCATCTAGCTCTGCTGGAGCCTGCTGACTGATTATGAGGGGGAGGGAGAGCAGAGACAGTGAGACGAAGGAGCCGGGAACAGGGGCGGCCTTAGGCATGTGCAAGCTGTGCACCGCACAGGGCCACCAAACCCCAAGGGCCACCACGCCAATACATATCCTTAATATAATAATCCTCTGAGGATGGACACATATTTGCATGGTGGCCCCTGGCAGGGATTTGGCGGCCTCCGGCTCTGTTCCACTTCCAAACACCCTGACACCCCCCCTCTTCACTGGCCTCCGCGCCTGCTTTCCTCCTGGTTCCTGATTGGCTTCTTTTTTTCCCTACCTACTGCTGGCCCGTTGGAACCTTCCTGAGGTCCGGGGGCTCTGCCCCTCCCGGACCACCTCTTCCGGGGCCTCCAACCTACGCTCCCTGCCCAGGGCCGCCATGAGCCTAGAGCCGCCCCTGCCGGGAAATAAACAACATTGAAAGCAAAACCGGCGCCAGCGTTCGTGAAACGGGCGCAGCACTGATAAAGTGTGTTTAAAATTATTAAAACCAAGCAGGGTGGGGGGGAGTGAAGGGCACTGAACAGAATAGGCGTCCTCCAAACGCCTGTGATCATGAGCAGCAAACAAATGCATTTTGTTGGCTGGAAGCGAAAAGTGTGCCTGCAACAGTAGGTAGGAGAAACTTATTTAAGAAAATAGTGCTGCAGGTAAATAAAGCATACTGAGTAGCAACACAAGTAAAAGGGCCAGTCCTCATGGGAGGTTACAAATGCAGACAAGGCGGTACTAAGGAGGGACTAACAAGCCTATTCATTAATCAAAAGCAACCATTTAGAATGGACAGTAACATGAGTCAATTGAAAAGATTGGCGGGAAATGGGCAGAGCTTCTATTTCATACCTCAATGCAGCATGTCTCAAAGAGACAGCTCAAGTGCTGCCTATGCAAGACCTAAAAAAGGCTGCAAATGGTGACAAATTTGATTGATGTCCCTATCCTGGGTCGGAATGATACAACACCCAATGCCCTGTGCCCACAGCCCCATCAAGCGGTAGGTAGTTTGTAAATATTATTAGAACATTGGAATGTTGGGAGCTCCATTGAAAACAATGGAGTGCTCTGGGCTTATAATGGCTGGTATAAGCCTGGAGCTCCAACATTCCAATGTTTCTTTGTTCACAGCTCTGGCTGTGAGCAAAGGCTTCAGGTAGCCTGAGGGGATTCCAATCCCCTCACGCTTCCAAAAGGCTTTGGTTTTTTTGTTAGAACATTCTGTCCTCTAGTGACAGAATGTTCTAATAGCCTTATAGCCCTTCGTAGATGGGCTATACCGCTATTAAAGTCCCTCTCCCTTGTTAAAGGCCCTCGCCTTCGGCTCAGGGCCTTTAACGCTGGAGAGGGCCTTTAATAGCCGGTATAGCCCTCTACGGCGGGCTATAAGGCTATAAAACTTGGCATTGTCAAGATGACTTTTTTTGGTGGGGGGGGAGTTGACGTCTTTCAAAATATTCACTTGCTGTCTCAAATCTATTCCTGTCTGGTTTTTAAAAATATCCCCAGCTAGACTGATATTACCTACAAGGGATTTGATTTCATGAATTCAGGAGGGCATACAATCTTTTTTTTCTTTTTACAGCTGAAAAAAACACAGTTGCGGAAACGTACTAGCCAGTTTTTTTAAAATAAGGAATTGACCAGCTTTTTCCTAATCTCCTGGTGTATTAGTTTTCCCCTTCAAACTCGCCTCCTTTGTCACCCAATGAGTTTATATCACCTGTAGCTATCTGCTTTAAACTGTGTAACTCCACAGCCAAAACAAGTAGTTGTTAGGTCTCGGCCTGATCCAGCGCATACGCTCCTCGCCCGAGTCATCAAGTGGGGCTCTGAAAAATGCTACTTTGCGGCGATCAGCGTACTAGAACGCGCACAAGAGTGCGCGCGCGCCTGCGCGTTATAGCAAGCTGATCGCCGGCAATGAGGACGCTTTGCGGGAGGAGCGAGCCATCATGCTCCTGCTGCTGACCTCCCTGTGGGTCACATACTGTCAAAGCCATCCCCCCCACAACAGGCTGCCAGATCATCCGTAAACGAAACCATTGCGATCCCAGCCCGGCATTTCACTTTTATTTAAATTACAAATCTTCTTGCAATTTCCCAACCCCGACTACAAGTCCCACAAGACTGCAATTTATTGCATATAACACAGCAGTGGAAACATGGTGTCCGAGGTACTAGCAGCATGACCTGAGTTGTTAATAATACTAGCTATAATTTATTTTCCTCCCACATAGACATGCCTCTCGTGCCGTGTACCTCTTACGTGAAAACCCTTTTCAAGACGGCTGCTTTGAGTTTTGCTGTCCGCATACCCCTTTCTTTCACTGGTGGGTGATGTTGTGTTAGTCAAGCCGTGCGCAGATTACAGGGCAGCCGGATGGCCTGCACTGCACCACTATCCTATAGTTGAGCAATGCAGAGAGTGGGAGGCTATATTTAGACATCTCAGAGCTTTGTCCTGCAGAAAGATCGCACACACACATTCCAGCAGCGCTTTGCTGAATGTTTTGGGATGACAAATGTCACGCTGCCTTTTCAAATGGACAAGTAGTGGGTCGGGTGTTTTGTGTGTGCTTTTATGTGTTTCTTTTTGTGTGGGTGCGTATGTCTGTCACTGTGTGTGTGTCTTTACGCGTTTGATGCGCTTTTATGAATGTGCCTGTTTGTTTGCGTGGTTGTACCTGTGTGTGTTACTGTGCCTGCGCCTGTCAGAGAGTTGGTTTGTGTGTTGGTGTTCTTCCCTGTGTGTAAGGAGGCTGCTGTGGAACTCGGAGCCCTGGTGTGTAACTAGGACAGGCGCTGGAGTCTTTGGGTTGGGGTCTGTCAGCCCGAGTTACCTTGGCTTTGTAAACCTTTCAGGTGTCCTTGCACACCCATCACCTCCCAGGTCCACGGAGCTCTGACAGAACTCGGGCTGTGCAACCCCTCAGCCCCTTACTCACAGCTCGTCCCTCTGACTACCCCCTATGCCCCACTTTCATCTCTCTGACCGCACACGTATGCCCTGCCTTCACCGGCCCCTCTCACTGTACATACCTGTGCTCCGCTCCCAGATTTACCTGACTGTATATATGTATGCCCACCATCTACAGGACTCTGTGGATGGGCACACCTATGCTCCACCCCCAGATTCCCTTGGCTGTTCCCACCTATGCCCTGCCTCACAGCTCCCTGTCATTACACATCTATGCACCGCCCAGATCTCCCTGACACTACACACTAAACCTGGCTGTTCCCATCCCGACATCTCTCTTCCCTGTCAAAGAGAGGATGTTCATTCTCACAGCAGTCACTCTGCTAGATCACTATTATCAGGCCTCGTCAGATGACAACAATCTAAAATAAATGTAAATTACTACTGAAGAAAAAAGAAATGTGCATATGGAGAAGAAGGAAACAGAAACTGCAATTAACTATCTGATGACAACCATGGATGGGGGGGTGTGAAAGAGGCCTCGCTTGGATTGAATGAACCAAACACAGTGGCAGATTGTTTTGTGAGTGTTCGTAAACTAGTCCACAATTTCAGAGTGAACTTTTATCGAGTGACGTGAGGGTCTTGCCACGTCTAGCTCGGGTTCTGGGGCTTTAGTAATGTCCTGGGGATTTACAGTAGTTCCAACTCTGAGGAACTGTCACTGTGTATAACGGTGCCGCATGTCACCCCCTACTGGCACTGCAGTGTACTGCAACAGTGCGTCCAAACGCACTCGATGCTCGCCTTTTATCTCTGCTGCTTGGCGCTGAGGTCCAGCATGGCTGGTGTCCCATAATGTAAATACCAAAAACCCCTGCCGCTGCTGGACCATGCTGTGAAGCTGTAAAGGCAGAAAAGACGCTAGGGACAAGGAAGAACCTGGTTGTCGTAAATGTCCAGAACTCAGATAGAGACCCCACTGAGATCATCTGACCTGACTGTGAAGGGCTTATATCCATGACAATCAAGAATAAAAGGTGCCTGCAAGGGACTTCGTTTATGACAATTATTTAACAGATTGTGATTCTGTGTTGAAAATAATCACAGAAAATGTAAAGAATCAATCAAGCACTAAGATCATTAAGTTCAGGAACGCTGTTACTTAAAGCATTCAACAAGCTACTTTGAGAAAATACTCTACATAGTAGAGAAGAGAGAGACACGGAGTAGTTATTCTTTTGAAAAAATATTTTTATATAAAGATTGCTTAATCAGTCATAAGGGTACAAATCAACATTAAAGATTGAACTACAGTGCTATACAAATGAAAAAAGGAAAAGTGAAAAAAACAACCTATAATTCATTTGCAACAAAGTCCAATCCTGTATCAATTTGAAAGATAATCACCAATGCGCCCTTTACAATTAAAGGGCGGCCCTCTGGGCGCTGCTTTAAATTTGAATCGCCACGGCGATATTAGACTAGTGTTTGTAAATTATAATCCAAACTTTGTTTTCGATCAAACATCCACAATTAGGTTGCCATTGAAAACTTCTTTTTATTTCATATCAATCCATTGCGAATTGTAATGTTGTATATCACATTCAACTTTGTCCATTATTCAATAATCACAGGCTCCCAATGCATTTCGTGCCATGCGGCACTTCATCAGGGGAATCTAGAAATCAATAGATATAATGAGGACCCACACTTGTATAATTAATAGAACAATAATCTAACAATGATATATCTCTAATGGTGAGAATCATTATCGCTCTTAAGTGTATGCGTTGGCTAACGAGAAACATATATAAAACATAAATAATTGTGAACAACATTACTGTGCGCATTTGTCATTGTTCAAAGTAACATACTGCTAAACAACTGAAATCTCCTGACATCATAAAGTGACTCGTGGTGAATATGGAGTATTTAAAAAAATACAAAATAATGCAAATGCCAACCAATAATGGTGCTGTACCATCAAAGTATGAATCACTCTCAGTTTGTTACGCGTGTCTTTAATAACAAAATAATGCTCTTATCTTGCGTTATGCTGCCGCGTGTCTAATAAAAAGCTAATAGACATTGCAATATGCCCCTACTTACCGGACTAGCCGCAAAATTGTTTCGTAATGTGAATACCCGATCTGTTACACACTAGGCGTGTTGTCAATGATCTTCCATTTGTAAATGCATAGCTTACGCGCGTTTAGAAACAAATGATGTCACGCTAGAGAAAATAAAAACCCCGTGTGAGCGGCGGCCATTTTAAGATGTACGAGTTACCTTAAAAATTGTAAATAATCTGGGTTAGTAGTAACCTCGTGTTAATCTACTGATTGTAAGGTGACAAAAAGCAACAAATATATCATACATAATCCAACTGTAAACGCATAATCAAAATAAATGAATGAGAATGCATCACTTTATAAATGCGTGGCTTACGCGTTTAAAAATAAATGATGTCACGCTAAATAAAGTGTCAACCTCCGTGTGAGCGGCGGCCATCTTAAGATGTGTGAGTTACCTTAAAGATTATAAATAATCTGGGTTGCTAGTGATCTCATGTCAATCTAATAAATACAAGGTGACAAAAAGCAAGAAGTGTAACATACATAATCCAACTATAAATGTATAATAAAAGTAAATGAATGAAAATGCATCGCATATACTTAAGATAATGGGAGACCTCAGGCAAGGTCCCTTCACATACAAGTCCATTCTACTATAGTTGCATAATAATCACAGGTAGCAAGAGAATTCCGTGTGGTCATTGAGCCCATAAGGCTTTAAAGCATCCACTTCAAAATCTATTCATTTTCTTTCTGTAGTAATTTGCGGTTCAAATCAATGTGTTCAATGTTATCAAGTGTCTCTAACATCATAAATTTTAGTTGTGAAATGTTGTGTCTGCGTTCATTAAAGTGTACTGCCACAGTGGATTTTTCATCATTCCTTCTGATACTGCTCTTATGTTCAACTAACCTCGTTTTAATTTTTCTGATAGTTTTTCCAACATAAACGAGGCCACAAGGGCATTTCAATAAGTACACTAGGTTTTTGGAATCACAAGTGGCCGTAACTTTCAACTCAATAGCTCTCCCACTCCGTGGGTGATTAATCTTTGTTCCTTTTATGATAGCATTGCAATTATTACAATTGTGACAAGGTTGTGTTCCTTTGTATTGGATAGCCATCGTTGTTCTGTTGGTAGTCTTTACTATATCCAAAATGTTCCTACTCCTGGTGAAAGCAAATCTAGGAAAAATGTCTTTGAAATCTGGTTTCAACGCCAAAATCTGCCAATGTTTAAGTATGGAACGTTTGAAGCTATGGCTCTTTGTTGAATACTTTGAAACTACTATCATGCGTTTGGTTTCCACTTTATGAACTGTTTGTAATAAATCAGATTGTGTCTTTGTTGAACATTTTGCCTCTGCTTTTTTGAGGATTTCAGGAGGATATCCCCGTTCTTGGAATCTTTCCAACATCGCCTTCACTTGTTTTTCAGATTCGCCAGGCTCTGAAACTATCCTTTTCGTCCTGTACAATTGACTGATTGTAAGATTGTTTCTCAAAGATAGTTGGTGGAAACTGTTGTAATGTAGTAGGTTATTGCGATCGGTTGATTTCTTGTATAATATAGTAGTGATTTTTTTGTGTTCAATCTTCAATAAAACATCTAGATATGCTATGGTTGTTTTATCCACCAAGTAAGTGAATTGTATCCGGTTGTTGATATTTTTGAGATTGTTTAGTTCTTGTATCAGAATGTCATACGGGCCCTGCCAAAGTACAAAAATGTCATCAATGAATCGTAAGTAAATGCATGCATGCTGTTTCCACTGTTCTCCAATCAGAATATGTTTTGTTTCAAAGTTGGTCATGAAGATATTTGCGTAGCTGGGAGCTGCACAATTACCCATTGAAGTTCCAGTGAGTTGTAGATAAAAATCATTCTTACATTTGAAGTAACTTTGATAAAATGAAAAGTTCAATAATTGGATAAGAAACACTTGGAAATCATGATCAAGTTCTGACTGTAATAACATCGATTCTACTGCTTCAATGCCTACATCATGCGGGATGGAGGTATAGAGCGGCTTCACGTCTATGGTGCATAGCCATACTTCCTGATTTTCAGATAGCGTAATTTTAGCCAACTTTTTCAAAAAATCAGTAGTGTCCTTGATGTATGACGTAGCTTTGATGACAAAATCTTTGAGGTATAAATCCAAAAACTGACCTATTGGTTCATGGATGCTGTCCCTAGTGTTAACAATAGGGTGTAAGGGTGGATGCTGTAAGTTCTTATGGACCTGTGGGAGCATATAAATAGACGGTGTTCTAGGATGTGTTTTAGTGAGAAATGTGTTTGTTTTTTCTGTAATGACACCATCTTTACATGCTTGTTCCAGAATCGATTGTAAGAACTCCTGAAATTTGTTTGTAGGATCAAACCCTAAAGGGCATACGTTTCTTGATCCATAACATGAGCATCCACTTCCGTGATATAAAACTCTGTATCCATCAGCGTGACATTTAGCGTGACATTATTTATTTTTAAACGCGCGTAAGCCACGCTTTTATAATGTGATGCATTCTCATTCATTTATTTTGATTATGCGTGTACAGTTGGATTATGTATGATATATTTGTTGCTTTTTGTCACCTTACAATCAGTAGATTAACACGAGGTTACTACTAACCCAGATTATTTACAATTTTTAAGGTAACTCGTAAATCTTAAGATGGCCGCCGCTCACACGGGGTTTTTATTTTCTCTAGCGTGACATCATTTGTTTCTAAACGCGCGTAAGCTATGCATTTACAAATGGAAGATCATTGACAACACGCCTAGTGTGTAACAGATCGGGTATTCACATTACGAAACAATTTTGCGGCTAGTCCGGTAAGTAGGGGCATATTGCAATGTCTATTAGCTTTTTATTAGACACACTGTCCTTAAGACCTTCTTCAGGACAGTACTGCGTTGTTCAAGAAAGACCTTGTAGGCTCCAGTATGAACGATTTCCTATGATGGTCTTAAATATCAATTCTCTGCTGAAATGAAAACAACCACTTTGCGTAATTTCCGTGGTGTTACGATGTCCAAATTAAATGAACTCAATACGTCCGATTCTTCAGACTATCAAAATCTTCTCCTCCAGCACAGGCTGTCAGGGGTTTGTGGTCTGCGGCAAGCATCCATGACGTCACCTCGGAAGAGAGTTGTAAAACCACGACCACAGTGAGTAATTTTTGATACCGTAGCCAAACTGGAGTCTTGTATCCGTAAATCGTGTGTGGTGTAGAATAATAGGGCACCCCCAATGCAGCAGAAAATCTCTAATTTTAGTAGGTGAAATGGAAAAATGAACCAATTTTGTTTGTGTGCTACTCCTCAGTATGAAGCATGACAGTTCCTAAGGGGGCAAATTAAAATGCCGGAACACTATCCCTGAAGCATCATCAAACCTTTATGGAAACATCAAAATAACTCCCTCCTCCCCCAGTGCTAATATTTCAAAACATGCTACCAGCCCCATAGGGTTCATGGGCCTTCATAATGCCAAAAGAACACGTATTTAATCTCTCCCTGACTCCCAGGGTTGTACAAGCTAGAGGTATTGCGAAATTCAGAGTGTCACTTCTCGGCCAAAGGGTCCGCTTCAGTGTCCTGAAAGTGATCAAGGCTGCTGGCACCAAAAACAATTATTGGAGTGGTAAAGCTGAAACTTGTTTATTACAGGATCAGTAAAGCAATAGGCAAAAAATAAGACGCCCTAAATGAGAATAAACAGTCAGTCAACTTGTAAATCTTGACATCTAGCCTGCTTTCATACAATAATAGACATTTGGGAACAGATGTTCATTGCAGCAGAAGGTACATGGCAGCATTGTGAATGAATGTCCGGAAGAAGTCCCAGGATGATGGACCCTATAAACGGCCAAAACATATGCGAACGCGTGCAGTGCACTGGAGATGTATTTAGGGGATGTTGCATAACTTATTGGTCAACTTGTGTCTCTAAATATGATTTGGTGACGGTATGGAGGGACATGGTGAGGTTTGGTTATGCACTGTATTTTATACATCAGCATTTCGAGGTGTTTTTACAAACACGTATCTTCTGTGTGGTTTTAGAAAATCACTCCCCATCATCTTCCGTGGTGGTAAATGTGCTTGATAGTGTATGAAGCATGGTTAGAGTTCCCAGCCGTAGTGTAAAGATTACTGGATTGGGGAACAAAGAAAACCGGGGTTTTATAGACTATGTGTCTTAACATGTGCCTATCCAGTGTTTTTGTAGACATGCTGATGTATGTGTACGGTGAGCCTGCCTGTCATAACTGTGATATCTCATTATGATGGTGCAAGAGTGTTACATACTTACCCTACAGGAGTGGCTGGTGAGTGTTATGAATCTGGTGTACCTTCATTTGTTGGTGCAAGAGTGTGTTACATGCTTGCAGCCTAGTATGAGTTGTGAGTGTCATGAAGGTGGTGTATACCCCATTGTGCTTGTGCTAGTGTTAACATACTTGTTGACAGTAGGGAACATATTCCTTCTTTTCTTTTTTTTTCAAATTCTTTCTGATGCACGGTGTGGTATTTTCGGTATGGAAATCTTTTCTATACTTACTAGATTAGTAATTATATAGCAGTAGCAACTAATAATATTACCGTAAAGGAAATCTATTCAGAGCGCTATAAATGATTTGAATCCCTTTTTGCTTCTATATCCCACATTCAACCTCCGCTGCATTAATTTAAAGAAAGAAAGCAGTCCTGAAGAAGGTGGACTAAATTATAGGTATCCACTGAAACGTGCGTCAGCCTGATCCTTTTCCAGCTGGCGGCATAACCATGGATACTAATGAAGAATTTCCACTATGAGTTTTCTGTTGCAAGCCATTTTTAAGCTGGAAAATAATTAATGTGATGTGATGTGTGTATGAGTATGACTGGTATGTAATGACTGTATGTGAGAATAGTACAAATGTAATAATGGTATGGGGGCAAATTTGATATTGTTATATTGTATGTATTTTTTGCACAATTGTGCTAAATGTGCACATTTAATAGAACTGTATCAATGTTGCATTATTTATGATTTGTATTATACATATGGGCACAGAAAACATTATGGTGTTTTATTACCATTTAAAAAAATGCATTTGAAAAAAAGTTGTAGAAATAATTGATAAGAGAAAATAATAAATAAAAAATGAATTGATGTATTCTTGCAGATTGTTTTTGATATTTCAAAGCAAAGGGATAGCCCAATAGAGCTTAACAAAGCCAATGTATAGTTAGAGTTGGTCGAGTGGGAGGTGCAGGTACAAATATATTTCTGTTGTCCCCTTTTCTCCCAGACCACATAAATAAAAAGGAAGGGGTACCTGTGTTCCTGTGTGATAGTAGCCTTCTGGCCATACCAAAACTTTATAAGCATTTAGCTGGCCTGAAACATGCTGCTTGTTAAGCTCAGGTACTCTGCCGCGTGGGATCACAGGCCTAGCACATGGTCCAGCACATCTTGTTTAGGTTCCTTTAGAGGCTTCTCCCAAGCTTCTCTCAGCAACCACAATTGCCTTCTTACAGGTTGCAAAAGAGTAACTCAAAGGGGCTAAAGGCAACCCGTCTCTGTGGCACTTCTCAGTAAGCCAACAGCTGGCATGGGAGGAGAACACCCTATCTCCTCCTGAGCTTATCAGATAAGCCCATAACCCTGCCCTTCAGGGTCTTATTGAATCTTTTCACCAGACCATTGATCTGGGGATGATATGGGGTGGAGAACTTATGAGTAACACCAATCAGCCAACATCACCTTCAGATAGGCAGACATGTAGTTTGTCCCCTGTCTGAGACCATCTACTTTGGAAAGCCCACTCTGGTGAAGATACCAAGTAGGGCTTTGGCCACTGTGGGAGCAGTGACCTTTCTGAGAGGTATTGCCTCTTGATACTTGGTGGCATGGTCCATTACTAACAATCTATGTCTATTCCTTGAGGCTATTGTTGGGTCTAGGGGACTGACAATGTCAATACGCACCCTCTCAAAGGGAGTCCCAACCACTGGCAGTGGTATCTAAGGAGTCTTAGGCTTGCCCCCTGTCTTGACACTGGCTTGCCAGGTGACAAAGGAGTTGCAAAACTTGTTCACTTTGGCATACATGTTGGGCCAATAGAAATGGTTGACCAACTTGTTCCAGGTCTTGGTCTGACCCAAATGTTCTGCCACGGGGATGCCATCAGCCACTTCTGGGGGTCTACCACTCTCCTGGTTATCCCTGGTTTGGGGGTCCCTGGATTCATTATAGAGGACTCCCTCCTCCTAACAAACTCTGTGGAATCCACTGACATCACACTACTCTTGCCTGAATGAAGTCTGCCTCAGGCCTTCAAGAGTGGTACAATCGCTTTGTCCCTGGCACAGCTACTCTCTGGTGGGTCCACCAGCGCATTGCAATTCTGCCAAGTTGGACAGATTTTGCAGGTGTGGAGTTCCTACCTCAGAGTCCAGATCTGCTCTCGCCCCAGGGCTGGATTCCTCTTTGACCTCCTGAGCTGTTTAGGCTGGCTCACCAGACCCTTTTTCTCTGTCTCTCGTTTCTGGATGCTTGGCATATTGTTCCAGGGTCCAAGTGTCCAGCATTCACCTGATGTGCAGTCTGTGACCTAATCACAGCACAAACCCACTCCGAGAGGTCCAGCATCTGAGTATGAACCTCTCACCAGTCCAAAGCTTTGAGATCATTTGCCAGTAGACACTCTTCTGGGAGGGCAGGAGACACAGCTACCCTCTAAGGGCCAGTCACGCCCTTCCATTCAAAGCTCACCATTGCCATGAGATGGTGCTTAGCTCTGATGTCTGCATAGGTAACCTGGTGGAATACACCAGGTAGGACCTGCTCTGGGGAAAACAGTTTGTCCATCACCATGGTAATACTGTCTCTTGTATTCCCCAGAGCCTCATCCTCATTCCAGTTGATTGTAGGTCTCTGCCTACACTTCTCAATGCTTGGAGGTAAGGCTGCCAGGGTTGCAATATCTACCCCTCCCACGGAAATTAAGGTCATCTCTGCATACCCTTTTCCTGTCTCTGGGCAAACTTCCACATCTACACTAGGAGTCCTTGGACCTACCCACCGGTGGGGGGCTTCTTTGTACAGACATCTCCCGTTTTGTGTCCTGCCTGCAAGCAGTCAAAACACTGCCCTGCCTTTGTAGGGTCAAATAACTTACCTCCATACCCATTCCCAATGAAAGTGGAATGGCTCAGGGAAACCCCTCTTTGTGAAGGTGTTTGGGGGCCTTTTGAGGACTCTGTCTGTGTTTTTATCTGAGTTACCCTGAGCTTTTCCCTTGGATGGGCCCTGGCCTCCTTTCTTCTAACCACCTACCAGGCTCTTCCTGGTCAACCTGGTGCGAACCCACTCATCTGTTGCCTCACCCATTTCCCTGGGACAAGACAGTTTAGAGACCCCTAGATACTGCTGTAGCTACTCTGAGGGACAATTAGTCAATCTAGGCTCTCTAACCAACATATTGTATAGCCCTTATAGGTACTTATCTTGTTACCCTGTATTCAGTGCTGTGATGCCATCAGAGATAGGTGTACAAAGTCAATCCAGGATATTCTGGACTTTCTAGGTGTCCCTAATCTTCATCCTATAGTATTCAGTGGTGAAACCAAACCTTCTGATTAACCCAATTCAGTGTCAAAGCCGATTAGATCACACTGCTGCTGGAACTGAAAGTGCTTCAGTCGATCAGATTGGCCTGAGGCTCCACCCTTCAGTGGGAGGGCTTTTGCCTGCAGTCTATGCCCTCTCCAGTAATGATACGTTTCTTCAATACTTCAATGTCTTTCCTTCATTCCTCCACCAAACTCCTACATCTAATTAAAGTTGTTTTTAGAAGACGGTGGAGTTACTTTTAAATCCATCTGTTTGTTGGGAAAGGCGGTGACAGGGGCAGGTAAAGAATGATGTAATGACAGGCACAGAAGGGGAGACAGGCAAGGTGTGTCTGTTTTAAAATGCGTTTGTATTTGTACATGAACATATTTATACATTTTTTTAACAATTTTCAACATGACTTCACTGGACCGTACAACTTGTGCCATTCTGCATAAACCATGGAGTTACATAAAGGCAGTAATCGCCTGAGAGGCTGCTTTGGGGGTTACCAAAATGTTTGACAACTGCTGCTTCCTGACCAAGGCACAGTAGTAGTGATTCTGCAGAGTTAGGGACAGCGAAGACGTATGTTTGGTCTCCTAGTAACTGATCTACTTGTCTGCAAGGCAAGTAATAAAACCTTTTTTTTTTTTAACAAGTCGCACCTCAGTGTTTCCTGGTGCTGAGCTGGATCGAACAACAATAATATTCCATTGAAAATAAGCTGTAAAAAAAATAGAACATTGTGCCACCGTCCTTAGAGCAGCTCTCATTTCCTCTTTTGGTAAACTCATGCACAACAAGCATTGGCATAGCCAATAGGTCTCGCCTTTGGGACCTTATAAGTGTATAGTTATCCAGCGCAATATGCTTGGTGCAACAACATCAACTGTTGCATGGCTAAACACTTATAAGGTCCCAAAGGCGAGACCTATTGGCTATGCCAATGCTTGTTGGTTTAGTCTGTAAGTACAATTGCTGTCATCTGTGCCTGCTCTGAAGGGGGGTCATTAGCTACATTAAAGGGCATTGTTTGTCCACTAATGAGGATCGGGCAAAGCGGAAACCAAAACAAACAACTTGCAATCTGATTCCTGCTTTGCAGTTCCTTTTCTGACACCTCTGTGATGCTGAACGAGCATTCCAGCCATGTAACTAGCTGCAATTGGGATAAAGAAAAGCGCCGGCATTTACCTGTACACAAAACACACCAAATTGCCTTTGTAGAACCTGACATTTTTGATAAACTCTTTACTATATTTTTTCACTCTGTACCTTGCTTTGTGTAATTAGTAAAAATAGAAATCAGCTATGATAAAGGGAATTGCACATCTTTCACGGTAACCGAGAAACATTTAAGTGTGAACAGTTCATATACGAATGCAGTCCAAATTCGCTAAATGGCATCATATACTGAAATGACTCCGTCAGTTTGAATTGTGTGCACTAAAAGCGTTTTGACTTAAATATACATTCATTTTCTGCTTTACACTAATCTAAGTGAATGGGGTTAGTACATTTTACTTTTTTAATTTGTCTTTAGTGCCATTTGCTACACAGTTGGTTCAAATAGAGGCTGATTTGCACATGGCTGGGTCCAAATAAAGTGAGGTGGCATGGTGGATGAAAAACAATGGGTTGGGCTGTGGCCTAAGCGATTGCCAGTAGCGGATATTAATTCAAGCAGTGCATCCATCACCTTGTTGTTGTTGCAATATTTGAGGTTCCACCTTGGGACCCTATGGGTGCCTTGCTCTTGCCGTGAAAGTTGGAGAGGATTTTATTGCCCTACCACTTTTAAAAGTCACCAGCCGCCCCAGATTTCAATGAAATAGGACAAGCTTTTCTTGAGGTCAATTACTTTTAAAATGTTTAATCTTGTAGCAGCTGTATCATATGAATTATAGACGTTCATTCATTGAACATTTCATTTGCTCTTGCAAATTCCGATTTAAACACTATTATATCTAGGTATCTGTTTGAGTAGCCATTTCATTCAAAAGCTATAAGCAGTAGTGCATTTATATTTGGGAGCATGAGTGAAGTGTCAATTGGCCTCATGTACTATTCCTCTTCCCAACATGCACATTGACTGGTTTGCAAATGGGAACGGCTAGGGCGCTCGACCTCGGACCTGGGGATCTGGGTTTGAGTCTTGGTAACGACGCCAAACATCCTGTGATTCTGGGCAAATCACTTAATCTCCCCGTGCCTAACAAAAATGAATGTGTGTCCTCATGTAGCGTAACTGGTGCTATGTAAAGCGCTCTGATACCCGATTCGGTTCGGGTCAAGTTTGCGCTACATAAAACTCTGAAAAAAAAAAAACTTACGTACAAATAGGTCAGATGGCAAAATGTACATTCCAGGTCATTGCAAAATGAGCTTACTAATCAACATTAATTAGGCACGTCATAATATATGGGACCCTCTGTGATGGGCTGTGAATACAGAGATAAAGACTCACGAGGGACTACAGAATTCTAGCCCTGCATTTTCGTTTTCAAATGGCAAACAATTGTCCATTAAAGAGACAGGTTCTGCTTTTTTTTGTTAAAATGTTTTCTTTTTGGAAACTTATTGGAGAAGCAAGATGTGGCTCCCTAGACTGGTGCCTGCCCCCTCCTCCTCCCCCAAACTACTAAAAATGTGGTTGTTAACTGATCAATGGTTTGGAATTGCAGTTGTGGTGAAAATATTTTTGATAAATTCCATCGTGAATTTCACATTGTAGGGAGTAGCCACTTTCACGCCCCCTCTATTTGCAATTCGTAATGGATAGTAAAAGCCTTTTCCCAAGATAGAAATAAGGGGCAGAGGTAAGACCATTTTCTGCTGTCGCAAACGGGAAATCACCCGTTTGCGACAGCAAAATAGGTCTGCCCTATGTACAAACTCTGTTTAGCGAGTTGGTAACCCATTACCGACTCACAAAATAGGGTTTGCTACTCACTATTGGGAAGGGGCGTGCAAAAGGCGTCCCTTCTTCATAGCAAGTCACACTTTAATGTACGATTGTTTTGTGACCGCAATTGCCACTACTTCACGTAGGTGGAAAGCCATTCGCAGAAATGTTTTTTAAAGCAGGCAGTGGTCCCACGGACCACTGCCTACTCTCTAAAAATGAAACAGAAACATTTCATTTTTTCTTTTTTAAAAGCATTCCGTTTGCCTATAAGGAAAACAGGATGCATTTTTAAAAAAAAATGCTTTATTTAAAAAACAAACCACACATTATTGATGGACGAAATGCAGAACAAATCAAAACATTCACCCCCCTCTCAAGAGATCTGAGTTAGATATATCATTCTTTTGCTCACCATGCCACCCCAATTTAGAACTGGCCATATGCAAATCAGTCTTCAGCCTGTGCCTTATGGGAACAGTCCAACCCGAACTGCCAAGCCAGGTCCACCCAGGACCAGAAACAAGCATCCTATGACCGGTTTCAGGGTTTCACCCCTCATCAGCCAGGTTAGCTTGAATCCAGTGGCACAGTGAGCCCGGGACCAACATCTGGACATACCCGGCGCGCTTAGGACGAGAAAGCAAAAGACACATAATTGATGGGCGGAATGCAGAACAAATCCAAACATTCACCTCCAGTCAATAGATCTGAGTTAAATCAATCATTCATTTGCTCATCATGCCACCCCAGTTTAGACCTTGCCGTATGCAAATCAGTCTTCACCCTGTACCTCATGGGAACAGTCCAACACGAACTGCCAAGCCAGGTCCACCCTGGCCCGGAAACAAGCATCCTAGGACCTGTTTCGGGGTTTCACCCCTCATCAGCCAGGATAGCTTGAATCCAGTGGCACAGTGAGGCCGGGACCCACGTCTGGGAATACCGAGCGCACTTAGGGCGAGAAAGCAAAAGACACATAATTGATGGACGGAAGCAGAATAAATCCAAACATTCACCCACAGGCAAGAGTTCTGAGTTAAATCCATCATTCTTTTGCTCACCATGCAACCCCAGTTTAGACCTGGCCATATGCAAATCAGCCTTGACCCTGTGCCAAATGGGAACAGTCCAATTCGAACTGCCAAGCCAGGTCCTCCCTGGACTGGAAACTAAGCATCTTAGGACCTGTTTCCGGGTTTCACCCCTCATCAGTCAGGAAACTCCATGCCACTGGACTCAAGTTATCCTGGCTGATGGCAAATTGGAAGGGTCATACATCTGGCCCATAATTGAGAATTCTACATATTTTACTCATTTTAATAAAAAGTGTTTTGCAGTCTTAAAAATGTCTCACAGAAAAGTGAGAATTGTATTTTCTCAATCGAAAACACACAAAAATGTTCATATGAGGAAAAAGAACAAATACACACTTTTTACAATTTTACATTAACATATGGTAAATATTTCTCTCCGTCCAGAACCCCCATTTCACTTTACACCCAACATTTTTGGCAGGTATTCCTTTTCCTTTCCACTCTGTTAAGGGATTTAGGGCCAGATGTACGACCATTGTTTGCAGTTGCAAACGGGAAATAGGCCCATTTGGGACCGCAAAAAAGGGTCCAGGCATATACAAACGCTATTTTGCAAGTCAGCGACTCACAAAAGAGCATTTGCGACTCTCGCTATTAGGAAGCAGTGTCCCTTCCTAATAGCGAGTCACAATGTAATGTACTATTGTTTTGCAACTGCATTTGCGGCTGTAAAACACTCGCAGTTTACCACCTACTTGAAGTAGGTAGTAAGCCCTCACAAACGGGAAGCGGTCTCCAGGGGACAGCGCAGAGATAGGCTCTGTCATGCCATAAATGCCACAATTGTCAGGAATTACCACTTTTAAGCTAAGGGTCACTATTTTACAAGGGGTATAAACAACATTCTGTGGATGTTCACAAGCTGGCAAGAAATACCACTATTGTTCCTGTACCAGCTTTTTACCAGGGTGGATAATGGCATCATCCCACATATACTCACAAGCTGGCAAGAAATACCAGGCAGGTTTTGAAAGGTGGGCTTGGCGCAGACCGGAACAGTGTACTCATTCTGAAATCGGGCCTTGGTGTGCTAGACTATCAGTGGGGACCTCTTCTGTCCCAAGTTTTCCTTTTCAAGGCGAGCCTGGAGAGCGCTTGTTCCGTCACTTAGTAAGACCTGTTGTATATGGTTTGTGGAGTTCAACTCCGCTCGTTGCATTCTTTTCCTTTTCATTTGTCTATGTCACTGTCCTTTAAAAATGCTTGCTTGCTATCGCCAGTCCTGCCTCTTTGTCCCTTCTTTTTTCCCAGATCTCTCCCACGGAGCAGAGACTAAGTACTCTTTCATTATATCAGGGTTGTTTATCTGTTCTTTTGGGAACTATTTTTTTGATGGTTTCCTGCTCTGTTACTATTTGCCTGTGTTCCGCTTCGGCACCAAAGTTGCTTACATTTTAATTTGTCATTCCTCCCTCCCTCCTCCTCTTAATGTCACAGTTGCATTAGTGCTGCCTCCTGCTCCGTTGCTTGTATTTTTTAGCATTTGTTTGCGATTTTCTATTTCGACCGTCAGTTGTGCTTCTCATGGTAAGATATTAATTTGGTTTTGGGCTTTCCTTTAAGGGGGATTAGGATTGTTTTAGCCTTTGTTCATGTTTAGATGTCGACCATGTTTCCTATACCCGTCCTGACATCGTAGTCCCATTTCCATGGGCCCAGTCACAGAGGATATTTAAGGGAAAGCAATATTGCGACCATTTTAAATGCTTGGACCCTTCCTATGTGACTTGTCCAGACTCTTTGGAGTGCGCAAACAACTTAGCAGGCTCTTTAACATGAATTTCAATTTGAGAATCACCAGAGACTCCCATATGAGCAGGTTACTGAGGGACTTAAGGAAGAATTGGAGCTGAGCATTAACCAATGTGTTATGCACATGTTTTACGTTTAATCATTTTACTGCTACTCCCATGTTTGTTCTAATTGCTCACTTATAGTTGTGCAGTTTCATTATTCGTATTCACCGTAAGCAATTTTACATGCCTTAGTTGTGTACTGACACAGACAGGCGCACTTTAAGTTTTGCTTTTTAAACACGTTTGCATGAACTGGTAGTTTCAAACTCCCACATTCGCTATGAGTGAATCTATGTGCCCTAATGATGTTTTCACACAGAATCAGGCTTGATTTTATTAATAGTACATCTCTGAGTTAAATCATACATCACCTTCTCTCTTCCACCAGTTGGTTTAAACTGACATACATGTGTTAGTGTGTGGTTTACTACCTCAGCTTATGTTTATCTACATGCCCGCAGCAACCGAGAGCTTATAGACATTTGGTCCAAAATCTACATATTACATGGTAAATTGACATACATGGGCATATTTTGAGTTCGGCTGTATTTTACGCATTTGCTTGAATTACCAGTTCCAAACCCCCACATTTGGAATGAGTGCATTAATGTGCCAGAATAAATCCCACGACACCACCCCACCCCACCCCCAGTGCATTTCAGCAGCTCAAAATACCTCACCTTGGGGAAATGGTACAGATTCGTGTTGCTTGGATACCCTTATCCCACCCTTTTATCCTCTCAAATCTTGATATACCTATATACTTTTATTTAGTGATGTTTGACTTGCTAGAGCAGCTCACCACGGAAAACCATGAGCACCCACCAATCTCCTGTGAATAACGGGATTTCCCTTTCCGGAGCATCTCTTTTGAGGTAATGATGACATTAGTTGAATGTTATTGTTTTTTACGTAATACAGAGGGGCTCTAGCGCTGTCATGAAGAATTATTTCCGTGATTTAACATAACGGCGTGATGCAGAGGGCGGCTCCTGTCAACCTCCTATGTGCCTGTGATGTCCAAGGCTCCTCCTTTCATCTTTCTCTATCCTGCTGCTTTGCGCCGTGCTTTAGAGATGTTTCTTAAGCAGATACTTTACACTGCCAGCATCAAGTTCCACAGATTAAATACAGGCTCGGTCCACAAGTGCAATTCTCTAGAAACAGTCAACCCAGACAACCTTGCACTGCATACCAAATGTCTGTTAGTGTGCAGAGTGTATCGGTCCTTGGAGGTACAGATTGTCGACGCTTCCATTCTCACCCCAGCCTTAGTTGCAATAAAGGCTTCTTATCTACTCCAGTGTCTCATGGTTGCAGCTGGGCCGCCTGCATTCCTGAGACAAGACGAGCAACTGGGCCGCCCATGGAAACCTGCCATTACTTGTGGACAATGAGATGGAACACACATAAAGGGCAGGGCAGCCAAATGTCAGAAATCTGCTTCAGCAGCCGAGAATGAATTGCTGACATTCAGCACAGGTCCTTTGGGTTGCTTCTGATAATTGGGAATGGTAAAAAATGAAACCGAATGTTCAGCATTTCATAATTCTGAAACCAGGTGTGCAATTGCTGAGCATCTTGTAAAGTGGCATGGCATTATTTAGAGCCTTTGCCCTGAGTCACTGACTGCACACAATAAGACAAATTCATCCCGCATTTACTTGCACATTTCAGAAAGAAGCTGCAAAAACAAGTAACATGCATCATGTTACTCCTGACATTAATCAATATAGGTTTGTATTCATTGCATCACCAACTGGTGCAGTTAGTGAGGTCAATATTTAAATACCTTTAGTGTTATTCATTGGTTAAAGTTCTTTAGGTTGCAGACTTGTATTAGATAGATCTTGCCTGAGACGCCCTGTAATTTGGGAGAAATTTTGTTTACAAATAAAGAGCATCGGTTGGCTTTATCATCACTCCAATGTCCTTGCTTCTCTTTGGTTAGTGCGGATCAGCTCCACTTTCTCTTCATGCTTGTCCCTCCCCAGAACTTGACCCAAGAACTGCTTCCTTACCGAGTGACATCCCACTGCTCAGGCTTTCGGAGGTACTTTTTATTTAGTTGCTGCACTATATAGCAGTGCATGTGTTTGCTGGTCATCACCCCATCCCGCTCTATATTGTTGCTTACCCCATCCCACCCTGTGGCTTGTTTTACTTCTGTTCATCCACCAGAACAACTAAATGCCTCCAGGCACTTTGTGTCACACCCACCCCCTACTCCCGTCCTTGCTTGCCTATTCCGTCCAGTGCTGGCTGAGTCACGTGTCCATGCTGCACAGCCACATGCTGTAAAATATGGCTTAAAGACATTGGCAAAGCCAGTAGCTTTTGCACAGGTGAAACCTGTTAGCCTTGCCAATGCTTGTAGTTGTTGGTTAGCACACAGAGAGCAGCGCCAATTACTGGTAAGTTTCCACCAGTGTGTTAAAGTGTTTGGTCTTGGAAATATTTAATTTTTTCCCTGCTCATGCCGAATGTTTTTGGTGGAAGCAACGTGTTTTAAGTTTGTACGTTTGTGTGCAATGAAAAGATGCCTTTCTTTGTAATTATGTTTCATCATATTTAAACTTGGTAACACAATCAACAGAAATACACTCCACGTCATGCCACTTAATTCCAATCACCTTCTTTTCACTCAACACCACACATTTCCATGCCAAACAATTCAACTCCTCACATTTTCATTTCTCACCACATAATTCAACAACCACATAAATCAACACAGCAACACAATTACACACCACACACATCCAATCCACAATACAGAATTCCACATAATGCCACAAACTCCAACAGCACACCACATAATTAAACACCCTACATACCACTCCACAACACAAAATACCATTCTACATAATGACATTCCATAACACACAATCCCACTTCACATAATTCCAGTACACTCAATAGCACATAATTACTATGCACATTATTCCACTGCTCACCATGCCACATAATCCCACTGCAAAAAAGATTCCACACCACACAAGTCCACCACATACAATCCCACAACTAACAATTCCAATTCAACCCACATGATTTAACTCCACACCAAATACATCGACTGCACTCCAAACCAAAACACATGGGTAAAAGACATTGTCATTTACAACACCAAATGCGCTAACTTTCACAAATGCGAGACCTATTGCATTGCACATGCTTGTTGTTTTTCTGTCCTTGTTGAGTCGGTTAGCTGAAAAAAATCCTTTTTCGGTCTGGAGTAGCCAAGACCTCTTGATTTCGAAAAAATAAATGTATAATGTACTTATTTAAAGGGCCTTTCAGTCAGCTGTCTTCATTTGTTGGTCCTTTGTTCAGTCATTCACATTTTGCTTCCATTAACAGCAGCATACAGCATGGGGCAGAGGTCAACCCACTTCAGCCACAGGCTAACTTAACTTTAAGTCTTTTATGAGTAGCACATCCCCACACAAAGTAATTCCCTTCAATGCTAGTGTCTTTGTTTTTACCTTATTACTTTGGAGTTGCCTTGGTGTTTAGTGTCTGATATGACAGCAGGATACCTTCTACTAGTTCATCCATGCTGATCACACAGCACATTCAAGCTTTATAAGCTCCCATCTCCTACTGATGGTGTTGTAAATTCCATTTGGAGTGGCCTTTGTTTATCTGACTGTGATTTCACAGCAGACCAAATTGTGTCCATTTGAAACAGTTTCCTATGAAATTGTCCTTTTTTTCTAGAATACGCTCAATGAATTGCATGTCTAACTGAACTGTATGTCGTGCTAGCATGTGTTTTATTAAAGACTACAGTTATATTTGTAATTCAGTTCAGTCTGTATGTCCTTCTTCTATGACAGTCTAGTGTGCTCTCAGCGTACTAGTATGTTGTTATATTTGTAAATCGATGTAGTCTACATATCCTGCTTTTACAGCTTTTTACTGGGCTTTCATTGCTCTGCTTACATATATATTTGACTAATATATTACAAATGTTAGCTCTGCCATTTATTCCAATAACCTGATCCATCCATCCATCCATCCATCCATCCATCCATCCATCCATCCATCCACCTACCTACCTACCTACCTACCTACCTGTCTGTCTGTCTGTCTATGTTTATCTATCCTCCAATCTATCTATCGGTCTCTCTATCTATCCGTCTCACTATCTATCCATCTAATAATGTAAGTATCTTTTATCTATAATTGATCTAGATTTAGGTTTACTGCTATGCGTCCTCCAAATCCCACAGGATGATTACCAGTTGATCTAGCATCTGTGAATAGGTTAAGGAGGGGATACCCAATAAGCATGTATTTTGAGATACTCAATAAGCGTGTCCGATTTGGTGGGTGATGTATGACTGTATAGGGTGCTATGAGAGCTTGTATCTATTTGTAAGAAAGATAGACATAATATTATAAAAATCATTATCAGAGCTAAGGGCAGGCAGCCAAGCCAATGCCACACTGATTGGCTTTTAGAGGTTTGGCAGTGCTCAATTTGAGTTTGAATTAAGTGCTTGGCACCAGCACTTAATTGCCAACGCCGGCACTTATGACAGTCTGCCACATGGTGGTGTTGCTTATTTTATGAAGAGACGAGCACAGCAAAAGTTGTTTATTTATTCAATATGCATTGGAAATGACCAATACACGCCGCCCAAGCCATTATGATAGCTTTAGGGCCTGCAACAGTCTGAAGTGCCACACATAAAGGAGTGTGATATTCGTAGATGTGTTTAAACTGTCACCGGCATCGCTTGCCGTGGCAATGGGTGGTGCAAGCTACAGAGGCCTCCTGACGACATCACTGGCACTTGTTTTTTACAAAATAAACACTGACTGGTGGTAGCCAAGACGTTTTGAGTTTACTACAATTCTACAATTATGTTTATAACATAGTTACTTATGGCAGTTTTCTGCCAGGCTACATCAATTTGATTGTAGTTGTGTCATTCCCATATGTCTTCCATCCACTGCAGCAAGCATCATGGGGCAGTGGGGCAGCGAACTTCAGTCACTTGCTGATTTGACTTTGAGTTACAGCATGCTGCCCTTTAACAAAGAGCGCATTCACACACAAAGTTGCCCCCTTCAGTGTCGGGGACTACTATGGTAATGTGTGAGTTTTTTTAAACCCCAAAAATCTTTTGCCTTTTGTGAATTTTTTATTTTTTTTGTAAGGAGCGTTTTCACCAAAAAGGTTTTGCAAAGCCCATGTCAGGACAAATTATGAATTGCAAAAGCATAAAGTCTAGTGGTCGGAGCCAGACCTGTTGGCTTTGCCAATGCTTGTTTACACTTTGCTGTGCCGATAGGAGTTTTTGTCTACCTGTTTAGCAAAATGATAGTGGGTTTTCTGTTGGCAATATTCCAGACCTTTCCGGAAAACAACCACATTAGATTTACTTCAAGGTGCCACTAGGTGGCGTCATTGAAGCAAAACTTGACAAAGCTGGCTCACGCACTGCACTTTACATTAGCCCAAGAGACCCCAAAAACTTGGCATACATCGGTTATCACCATTCAGTGAGTGGGATATCTTTCATTAGAATATCTAGGCAATAACACAATGCACCGACCGTATATGTGTTTGTCATAACTCTTCAATTACTTAAGGAAGATCTGCACATTTAAACTTTTTTGCTAACAAAGACATTGCCATGAATTAAAGAAAGAGCTTCTGTAAGCCATACTGTAATAATAAGCTTAAGTGTGTGATATTTGCTATTCTTATTGTGTGCGCACTTCAACTCGAAATTGAAAATGCATTAAGCAGCACGACATTTAACAGACAAACCAAGGGAATACATCGAAATGGTAATTTAGACTTTGGAAATGAGCGATTCTCTTTTTTATAAAGAAGGCAGTTGTTGGAAATGCTCAAAAGTGGACTAATGGCACCTTAGCGGTGCACGCCTTGCGTTTTGAAGAAGCTGCAGAATTAGTTCAAATTGATCACATTAAAGACCAATTCCAAAACGTGATTGCAGACACAGATAGTTACCTCAAGTATCTGCAAACATTTCATCTATTGTTTTACAATGTAATTACGCCTCCTTATAATTAAAATGATTGCTATCTGCATATTCAAAACAATGTAAAAAATAACATCGTGAACAGGTTGATGTGAGTTTATATTAAAGTGTCAACCTTTCTACAATATATGGATTAGCCTCGACATGTGTGCATAGAGAAAATTACATCTTAAACAAAATATATGAACATATTCTGGAAAAAAGCACTTGGAAAAATGTTAAATAATTGTATTTAAACAAATAAATAAAAACCACGTGTGTTTCCCAATAAAACATAAAACAATCCATAAATCTTTAGCTTGGGAAGGACTTCATTGTTGACTTAACCTTAGGTTTCGCACGTAATCAATCCCCACAAATCCTTGCGTCACAGTCCATGGCGGCATACCAAATTATACTTTAGTGACATTGACAGCAGCTGGGCTGTGGTGCACCGCACTATAATCGTCCCTTTCCTCCAGATCTTCCCTCCAGTGGCGGCTCGCCGAAGGAGTGCTATGCAGCGGTGTGTCTGGGCGGGGGAGGAGCAGGGTGAGGGCGTAGTGGACTCCGACATACGGCGGAATGGAGTAAACAAAGTAAATAAATAAATAAATGAAACAATTGACCTTGCGCGTGCCACATCGCCAGCTCTGGGATGCAGTGCACGCAAGGTAAATTATTTTATTTATGTATTTACTTAGTTTACTCCGTTCTGCCGTATATAGGAGTCCACTACCCCCCCCCCCCCCACCCTGCCCCTCCCTCACCCTACCTCACCGCCCTGCAGCACTCCCTGGGCGACCCACCACTGCTTCTCTCAACTCTCAGGAATCTTAGTATGACCACTGCTTTCTGGGAAATAGATCAATTAAGAAATAGATAATTGATGGGCAGACTCTCATGGTGTGCAGCCGCCTTGTACATGAATTCCCTATAAGAAGAAGAAAGGAGGGATAAGTGAAGTAGTAGTGTTCCGTACACAAGAAAGTCATGATGTGCTCGGGGAAAATGATGAGTCTGGAAAAATCATAGGCGCAACGTTCTTCTATGTTCATGTAGTTGCACTCATCCTGCTGGGTCAGATCAACTGTTCCAGACACATTGGGCCTGATTCACAAAGGCAATATGAGGCAAAAGTCTAACTTTACAACTTATGGCATTCACAGAGGTCATTTACGAGTTGTATCTTTAAGTCCGCAGTCGGGCCGGAATCTCCGCACCCGGACCGTACTCTCCGCACCCGGGCCATACATTTCGGCTCCAGATATTCCTTTTTGCAAAAAATAGTATTCCGGCCCAGTAATTACACTTCTTTTGGCTCCAGCCAGAGAGTATGATTGGAACCGGAGAGGATGTCCCGGATGTGAAGAGTACGGTCTGGTTGCAGAGATTCCGGCCCGACTGCAGACGTAAAGACGCGACTCTTAAATGACCTCTGTGAATACCAAAAGTCATAAAGTTAGACTTTTGCCTCAGATTGCCTTTGTGAATCGGGCCCTTCAAATTTTTTTAGGACTCTCTAGGTGACTCTGTTAACCTGTCTTAGTTCACTTACTGGGAAGTAAATTATTGGGGCTAGATTCACAAATGGTCAAGGAAAAAGATCTGAAGAATATTTTCAATTACACCTTTGTTTTGAGTTTAAAGGGATTTTAAGCCAGGTGCACTCAAGGGAACCTATACCTTTTCTGAAAGTAGTTACATGGTTATTCATGTATACGAGTCAACAGGTAAGTACAAGCCAAAAATACATTTACACTTTGTAACCATTTGTTGCTTCTCTAAAGGTACATGTGTGGCCTTAAATGGATTCGCACCAGCCCTGCGCTGACGTTTCCTATGTTTTATCGGTGGTAAAGTACCTACAAAATATGTGTGAATACCTGAGTGTGTTCATCAACATTTGCAGGCAGACCCACTCCTGAACACCCAGAAACCTGTTTGTAAGGGCAGAGTTGATTCCGCAATTCTGTTGAAAAATCTGTGTGAGCAAATCCCATTTACCAGGTCAAAATCCTACTATTCTTGTTTCAGTGAATGAGGCAGGGATGGGATATTGTCACCAGCAAGGAGGGAAAAGGCAGTGTTCAGTTTCAGTTTCTGGAAGCACCTACAGACTCAAGGTTCACACCGGTCAAGGCCCAAAGCTGTTCATCAAACTGAGGTAAACTCTAGATTATATGTCCATGTTCAGGCAGTTGGACCATGCCCCACTATTCATAGTCAGTGCATTCTACAGTTTGAAAAATTCCAGCCTCTCGTGCTGGGGTAGTGTTTCCGGTTTGAAAAAGGCTTCTGGGAAGTTCCTCTTCCCAGAATACATTGCAGTGGTCACCATGCAGGTGTTCCTGAGGAGCACCAGATTGCTGTTTGAAAGGTGCCTCTGTGTTAGGGTACCCAAAACAAATGATAGGGAAACGGAAATATTTTGGGAAAGGCACAGCTACAAGGTTGTTGGGGACTGTAAGGAAAGAGCATGTAAGTCAAGCATTTTCACAGGGTGGGTGTAAGAAGAAGGACTTGACTGGACATGTTGTCCATGTAAAAAGTAAAGGAAAGGGTTAATTTTTAATTAGATTGTGGCATCTTGATGCTACACCTTTTAGATAAGAATGTCCTGACATCAGTGCCAGCAGCCTGCTTAGAATGTTATGATTGAAAAGAGTGGAGAGTTGAAGCTGGCTGGTTGCACTGGGTTGAGTAACCTACTGGATGAGATCCTTTTCAATGGAATAAATTATACTTATTCAAATTTACAAGGAGTATTACTTCTTTACATTTGGCGACGAGGACGGGATACAGTTGAAGAAAGGATCTCAACACCCCTAAAAAAAAAAAAATTCTTAAAAAGAAGAAGAAGATTGATTACAAGACTTCAAAACTTCTTAAGGTACTCTCTTAAACCTCAATGTTACTAGCCTCATTTTCATTTCTCTTATATTTGCAGCTCTTTTGTTTTATTTTCCATCTAAAGGAAATAATAACCTGTGACAAGCCGTGCGCTCATACTGGAACTGTCATTGTGACTAAAACCTGTAACAAAGAATTAGCGCATTTGATCTCTTTTTCCGTTTGAAATGACTTTTCCACTCTTACTGGAACCATCGTTGTGACTGAAACCAGTTTTAAAATAAAGAAAGAGATCTATTCACAGTATTATCTTTGCGTTGAAGTTTGCAATACATTGCCGTTTGAAGTTTGCAATACATTGCCGTTTTTAGCTTGCAATACATTGCCGTTTTTATTTATCTCTAAAGCTGCAAAATCAGTGATTTATGTACACTGCATTTTTTAAACTAATAAGGCTGTAACACAACGGAATTCAACACGCGCCTGCCACCTGCACGCGTCATTTCACTCACCATTCTCGGAACATCAGGAGTATTTGATACCGGACGCCTTTGTTTTCTCTTCATTGCGGAAGCTACAGATGCGAGCGTCTACGTCATCACGCTCGACGTGCTGGTAGCCATCTTTAGAAAGGTTTGAAGGTTTTGGTGTGCCGTTCCCGTGATGCGCGGGCTGCTTCGAGATTCCCTTACTTCATGAGTTTTTAGCGTGTTGTTCTGTGACAAGCACACTGATTTAAGAATTCAAGGAATTTGTGGATATTTGTCATTTCGACATCCCAGTGACACGCACACTTTGATTAGCAGTTCACCGTATTTTGGACTCTCTTGCGTGTTACTACCATCTCAGTGACACGCACACTATCATCAGGTATTTGGTGTATTCATGCACTTTGACACTGGGCAGACTCTCATGGTGTGCAGCCGCCTTGTACATGAATTCCCTATAAGAAGAAGAAAGGAGGGATAAGTGAAGTAGTAGTGTTCCGTACACAAGAAAGTCATGATGTGCTCGGGGAAAATGATGAGTCTGGAAAAATCATAGGCGCAACGTTCTTCTATGTTCATGTAGTTGCACTCATCCTGCTGGGTCAGATCAACTGTTCCAGACACATTGGGCCTGATTCACAAAGGCAATATGAGGCAAAAGTCTAACTTTACGACTTATGGTATTCACAGAGGTCATTTACGAGTTGTATCTTTAAGTCCGCAGTCGGGCCGGAATCTCCGCACCCGGACCGTACTCTCCGCACCCGGGCCATACATTTCGGCTCCAGATGTTCCTTTTTGCTAAAAATAGTATTCCGGCCCATTAATTACACTTCTTTTGGCTCCAGCCAGAGAGTATGATTGGAACCGGAGAGGATGTCCCGGATGTGAAGAGTACGGTCTGGTTGCAGAGATTCCGGCCCGACTGCAGACGTAAAGATGCGACTCTTAAATGACCTCTGTGAATACCAAAAGTCATAAAGTTAGACTTTTGCCTCAGATTGCCTTTGTGAATCGGGCCCTTCAAATTTTTTTAGGACTCTCTAGGTGACTCTGTTAACCTGTCTTAGTTCACTTACTGGGAAGTAAATTAATGGGGCTAGATTCACAAATGGTCAAGGAAAAAGATCTGAAGAATATTTTCAATTACACCTTTGTTTTGAGTTTAAAGGGATTTTAAGCCAGGTGCACTCAAGGGAACCTATACCTTTTCTGAAAGTAGTTACATGGTTATTCATGTATACGAGTCAACAGGTAAGTACAAGCCAAAAATACATTTACACTTTGTAACCATTTGTTGCTTCTCTAAAGGTACATGTGTGGCCTTAAATGGATTCGCACCAGCCCTGCGCTGACGTTTCCTATGTTTTATCGGTGGTAAAGTACCTACAAAATATGTGTGAATACCTGAGTGTGTTCATCAACATTTGCAGGCAGACCCACTCCTGAACACCCAGAAACCTGTTTGTAAGGGCAGAGTTGATTCCGCAATTCTGTTGGAAAATCTGTGTGAGCAAATCCAATTTACCAGGTCAAAATCCTACTATTCTTGTTTCAGTGAATGAGGCAGGGATGGGATATTGTCACCAGCAAGGAGGGAAAAGGCAGTGTTCAGTTTCAGTTTCTGGAAGCACCTACAGACTAAAGGTTCACACCGGTCAAGGCCCAAAGCTGTTCATCAAACTGAGGTAAACTCTAGATTATATGTCCATGTTCAGGCAGTTGGACCATGCCCCACTATTCATAGTCAGTGCATTCTACAGTTTGAAAAATTCCAGCCTCTCGTGCTGGGGTAGTGTTTCTGGTTTGAAAAAGGCTTCTGGGAAGTTCCTCTTCCCAGAATACATTGCAGTGGTCACCATGCAGGTGTTCCTGAGGAGCACCAGATTGCTGTTTGAAAGGTGCCTCTGTGTTAGGGTACCCAAAACAAATGATAGGGAAACGGAAATATTTTGGGGAAGGCACAGCTACAAGGTTGTTGGGGACTGTAAGGAAAGAGCATGTAAGTCAAGCATTTTCACAGGGTGAATGTAAGAAGAAGGACTTGACTGGACATGTTGTCCATGTAAAAAGTAAAGGAAAGGGTTAATTTTTAATTAGATTGTGGCATCTTGATGCTACACCTTTTAGATAAGAATGTCCTGACATCAGTGCCAGCAGCCTGCTTAGAATGTTATGATTGAAAAGAGTGGAGAGTTGAAGCTGGCTGGTTGCACTGGGTTGAGTAACCTACTGGATGAGATCCTTTTCAATGGAATAAATTATACTTATTCAAATTTACAAGGAGTATTACTTCTTTACATTTGGCGACGAGGACGGGATACAGTTGAAGAAAGGATCTCAACACCCCTAAAAAAAAAAAAATTCTTAAAAAGAAGAAGAAGATTGATTACAAGACTTCAAAACTTCTTAAGGTACTCTCTTAAACCTCAATGTTACTAGCCTCATTTTCATTTCTCTTATATTTGCAGCTCTTTTGTTTTATTTTCCATCTAAAGGAAATAATAACCTGTGACAAGCCGTGCGCTCATACTGGAACTGTCATTGTGACTAAAACCTGTAACAAAGAATTAGCGCATTTGATCTCTTTTTCCGTTTGAAATGACTTTTCCACTCTTACTGGAACCATCGTTGTGACTGAAACCAGTTTTAAAATAAAGAAAGAGATCTATTCACAGTATTATCTTTGCGTTGAAGTTTGCAATACATTGCCGTTTGAAGTTTGCAATACATTGCCGTTTTTAGCTTGCAATACATTGCCGTTTTTATTTATCTCTAAAGCTGCAAAATCAGTGATTTATGTACACTGCATTTTTTAAACTAATAAGGCTGTAACACAACGGAATTCAACACGCGCCTGCCACCTGCACGCGTCATTTCACTCACCATTCTCGGAACATCAGGAGTATTTGATACCGGACGCCTTTGTTTTCTCTTCATTGCGGAAGCTACAGATGCGAGCGTCTACGTCATCACGCTCGACGTGCTGGTAGCCATCTTTAGAAAGGTTTGAAGGTTTTGGTGTGCCGTTCCCGTGATGCGCGGGCTGCTTCGAGATTCCCTTACTTCATGAGTTTTTAGCGTGTTGTTCTGTGACAAGCACACTGATTTAAGAATTCAAGGAATTTGTGGATATTTGTCATTTCGACATCCCAGTGACACGCACACTTTGATTAGCAGTTCACCGTATTTTGGACTCTCTTGCGTGTTACTACCATCTCAGTGACACGCACACTATCATCAGGTATTTGGTGTATTCATGCACTTTGACACTGGGCAGACTCTCATGGTGTGCAGCCGCCTTGTACATGAATTCCCTATAAGAAGAAGAAAGGAGGGATAAGTGAAGTAGTAGTGTTCCGTACACAAGAAAGTCATGATGTGCTCGGGGAAAATGATGAGTCTGGAAAAATCATAGGCGCAACGTTCTTCTATGTTCATGTAGTTGCACTCATCCTGCTGGGTCAGATCAACTGTTCCAGACACATTGGGCCTGATTCACAAAGGCAATATGAGGCAAAAGTCTAACTTTACGACTTATGGTATTCACAGAGGTCATTTACGAGTTGTATCTTTAAGTCCGCAGTCGGGCCGGAATCTCCGCACCCGGACCGTACTCTCCGCACCCGGGCCATACATTTCGGCTCCAGATGTTCCTTTTTGCTAAAAATAGTATTCCGGCCCATTAATTACACTTCTTTTGGCTCCAGCCAGAGAGTATGATTGGAACCGGAGAGGATGTCCCGGATGTGAAGAGTACGGTCTGGTTGCAGAGATTCCGGCCCGACTGCAGACGTAAAGATGCGACTCTTAAATGACCTCTGTGAATACCAAAAGTCATAAAGTTAGACTTTTGCCTCAGATTGCCTTTGTGAATCGGGCCCTTCAAATTTTTTTAGGACTCTCTAGGTGACTCTGTTAACCTGTCTTAGTTCACTTACTGGGAAGTAAATTAATGGGGCTAGATTCACAAATGGTCAAGGAAAAAGATCTGAAGAATATTTTCAATTACACCTTTGTTTTGAGTTTAAAGGGATTTTAAGCCAGGTGCACTCAAGGGAACCTATACCTTTTCTGAAAGTAGTTACATGGTTATTCATGTATACGAGTCAACAGGTAAGTACAAGCCAAAAATACATTTACACTTTGTAACCATTTGTTGCTTCTCTAAAGGTACATGTGTGGCCTTAAATGGATTCGCACCAGCCCTGCGCTGACGTTTCCTATGTTTTATCGGTGGTAAAGTACCTACAAAATATGTGTGAATACCTGAGTGTGTTCATCAACATTTGCAGGCAGACCCACTCCTGAACACCCAGAAACCTGTTTGTAAGGGCAGAGTTGATTCCGCAATTCTGTTGGAAAATCTGTGTGAGCAAATCCAATTTACCAGGTCAAAATCCTACTATTCTTGTTTCAGTGAATGAGGCAGGGATGGGATATTGTCACCAGCAAGGAGGGAAAAGGCAGTGTTCAGTTTCAGTTTCTGGAAGCACCTACAGACTAAAGGTTCACACCGGTCAAGGCCCAAAGCTGTTCATCAAACTGAGGTAAACTCTAGATTATATGTCCATGTTCAGGCAGTTGGACCATGCCCCACTATTCATAGTCAGTGCATTCTACAGTTTGAAAAATTCCAGCCTCTCGTGCTGGGGTAGTGTTTCTGGTTTGAAAAAGGCTTCTGGGAAGTTCCTCTTCCCAGAATACATTGCAGTGGTCACCATGCAGGTGTTCCTGAGGAGCACCAGATTGCTGTTTGAAAGGTGCCTCTGTGTTAGGGTACCCAAAACAAATGATAGGGAAACGGAAATATTTTGGGGAAGGCACAGCTACAAGGTTGTTGGGGACTGTAAGGAAAGAGCATGTAAGTCAAGCATTTTCACAGGGTGAATGTAAGAAGAAGGACTTGACTGGACATGTTGTCCATGTAAAAAGTAAAGGAAAGGGTTAATTTTTAATTAGATTGTGGCATCTTGATGCTACACCTTTTAGATAAGAATGTCCTGACATCAGTGCCAGCAGCCTGCTTAGAATGTTATGATTGAAAAGAGTGGAGAGTTGAAGCTGGCTGTTTGCACTGGGTTGAGTAACCTACTGTATGAGATCCTTTTCAATGGAATAAATTATACTTATTCAAATTTACAAGGAGTATTACTTCTTTACATTTGGCGACGAGGACGGGATACAGTTGAAGAAAGGATCCCAACACCCCTAAAAAAAAGAAAAATTCTTAAAAAGAAGAAGAAGATTGATTACAAGACTTCAAAACTTCTTAAGGTACTCTCTTAAACCTCAATGTTACTAGCCTCATTTTCATTTCTCTTATATTTGCAGCTCTTTTGTTTTATTTTCAATCTAAAGGAAATATTAACCTGTGACAAGCCGTGTGCTCATACTGGAACTGTCATTGTGACTAAAACCTGTAACAAAGAATTAGCGCATTTGATCTTTTTTTCCGTTTGAAATGACTTTTCCACTCTTACTGGAACCATCGTTGTGACTGAAACCAGTTTTAAAATAAAGAAAGAGATCTATTCACAGTATTATCTTTGCGTTGAAGTTTGCAATACATTGCCGTTTGAAGTTTGCAATACATTGCCGTTTTTAGCTTGCAATACATTGCCGTTTTTATTTATCTCTAAAGCTGCAAAATCAGTGATTTATGTACACTGCATTTTTTAAACTAATAAGGCTGTAACACAACGGAATTCAACACGCGCCTGCCACCTGCACGCGTCGTTTCACTCACCATTCTCGGAACATCAGGAGTATTTGATACCGGACGTCTTTGTTTTCTCTTCATTGCTGAAGCTACCGATGCGAGCGTCTACGTCATCACGCTTGACGTGCTGATAGCCATCTTTAGAAAGGTTTGAAGCCCTGATGCGCGGGCTGCTTCGAGATTCCCTTACTTCTTGAGTTTTTAGCGTGTTGTTCTGTGACACGCACACTGATTTAAAAATTCAAGGAATCGTGGATATTTGTCATTTCGACATCCCAGTGACACGCACACTTTGATTAGCAGTTCACCGTATTTTGGACTCTCTTGCGTGTTACTACCATCTCAGTGACACGCACACTATCATCAGGTATTGGGTGTATTCATGCACTTTGACACTTGAGTTTAAAAAAAAAAAAAAAAAGGAGCTCACAATTTTATCATAATTTTTTTTTTTTTGGGGGGGGAGATTCAAAATGTTCATACTTTGGGTAACCTCATTCTGACATGTTTTGAGTTCAATACTATACCACTACTTATGTCTTATTGTATAACTCAAATTTAAAGTATGTTATCTTTGTTATAACATATTAAGGAGAAGGTTTTAAATTTGTTACTGTGGACTACAAAATGGAAATTTATATATAACTCAAAGTGCTTTGTCTTTAGTGAAGGTGACTTTAACAAGGAAGTTGTATATTTTGATATCATGTCACTCATGTTTAACATTGATCTCAAAGATATTATTGTCTTTCTTTAATATATTATTTAAGGCAAGTGTGTACTGAATAACTTTGAGCATATATCAATAGTTTATTTCTTCTCTCATCAACATGCAAAATGTCACCTCACCGCCATTTTTCCTATCTTCTCCTGGAGACCCTCCGATTAGATGGCAGAAATGGCGCAAGGTTTTTGAGCGGTATGTGAGGGTTTGTGGTTCCAGTCTTAGTGCTGAGAGGAAAACAGCTCTATTATTACACTGTCTGGGTTCTGAAGGACAAGACGTATTTGACCATCTTCCAGAACTTGATGACAGCTCTCTCAATGAGTATGAAATTTGCATGGCTAAACTATATAAACATTATTTGCCAAAAGTAAGTACCATCTTAGAAAGGTATCATTTTGGTCGCAGGGCTCAACAAGAGGAAGAGAGTATTGAAAATTATATTACAGCTCTCAGGAAACTTGCTTCGAGTTGTAAATTTGGAGCTTTAGTTGATGAACGTATAAGAGATCAATTTATGTTAGGTTGTATTAGTGAAAAGGTTAGGGATGAGCTGTGGCAAAAAGATGAGCCGTGTTTAGATGATGTTATCACAATAGCCAAAAGAATTGAACATTCCATCAAATGTGTAGAAGTAATTAAGAAGAATGGTGAGACAAAAAGTAAAGCTATGGTTCAAGCTGTAAAGTTAAATCACAAAGTCAATACTTCTCAGAAGGTAAATAGAGAAGAAAATGTGTCCAACAGCATGCCTCCTAGAAAATCTCAGGGTAAATTCAATTTTTCTCAAATTAAATGCTTTAGATGCGGCAAAATGGGACATTTCGCCAACGACAGACAGTGTCCAGGTTGGAAAATGACCTGTGGTAAGTGTAAAAAGAAGGGCCACGTATCTCATATGTGTAAAGGAAAAGATTATAAAGGTAAAGTGAATGAAATATATTATGACCTTGATGAACTAACAGAAGATATTGAGGAAGTTGACTGTGGTCAGATTTTAGTACAAGTTATAAGCAGTCAAGATAGCAAAAATTGTCCTTCTGATGACATCTATGTTGATGGACATCCAACCAAAGTCTTGTTTGATTCTGGAGCCAAAATAACTATAGTTGCAAGGGATTTTTATTTAAAGAATTTAAAAGACAAGACAAGTTTATTTCGCCCTGATATCAGAACTTTGACATATGGTAATAAGCCCATCAAGCTACTGGGCTATTTTATGGGACTCATCAATTACAAAGAAAGGTTGACCACGACTAAAGTCTATGTGTCTCAAGAGGGTGACAGCATTATAAGTTGGTTTGCACAAAGAGATCTTGGAGTTATGTTAGACCCGAATTCGTCACCTCCAATCATTTTGAAAGAGCCTTTTAGTCAAGATCTCAAAGCTGTTACGCTTGATGATCTGGAATTTAGTCGTGGTCTAGAGAAAAAATTCCCTTGTGTCTTTTCACAAAAATTAGGATGTCTAAGAAACTATATACATCATATTAGGTTGAGAGATAACGCTGTTCCGGTGTGTTGTAAAGTGCGAAATGTACCCATTGCTGTCAGGGATCAGGTGAAAGCGGAGTTAGAGAAACTTGTTAGAGAAGGCATCATAGAAGTTGTTGAGGGGACCGAATGGGTCGCCCCCATTGTCGCAGCAAAGAAATCGGATGGTTCTTTACGCCTCTGTGTAGATTTGAGAGAATTAAATAAAAGTGTACTTAGTGATCATTACCCTTTGCCCAAGATCTCTGATATGTTGATTCTCTTGAAAAGTGCTAAAGTTTTTAGCACTGTGGATTTGAGATCTGCCTACCACCAGATTAGTCATTATGAGAAGTCAAAAGACTTGACAGCATTTATCACCCCCTTTGGTACGTTTTGTTTTGTGAGGCTGAGTTTCTGCTGCCTCAGTTTTTCAGCGAGCATTGGAGAATGTACTTACAGGCTTAAAAGGTGTCAAGATATATCAAGATGATATCTTAATTTTTGGCTCAGACAATGAAGAACATGATCTGAGACTTATGAAAGTTTTAGAAGCATTATGTGTTGCTGGTCTTACTGTAAAAATTGAGAAGTGTAAATTTAGGAAAGACTCCATTGAATATTTAGGTCATACTATCTCGAAGGGAGGTATTCTGCCGAAAGAGAGCTTGGTTTCCACCATTTCCAAAATGTCTTCACCAACCAGCAAGGAAGAATTAATGAGTTTTTTAGGAATGGCAGAGTACTATAGCAAGTTTATTAAAGGTTTTGCTTCTCTTTGTGTTAATATGAGACATTTGCTCAAGAAAGGATGTAGTTTTGTTTGGAGTGACAAGTGTGAACAAGAATTTTTGTTATTGAAAGAAAAATTGAGCTGTGCTCCCAAACTCAATAGTTTTGATCCTGCTCAGAAGTCTATTTTGATTACTGATGCTAGTTTAAGAGGTCTGGGTGCTGTTTTGGTCCAAAAATGTGAAGGTGTAGAAGTAGTTATTTTATTTTTGTCAAGGAGTCTAAGAGGTGCAGAATGTAGATACTCTGTTGTTGAGAGGGAGGCATTGGCAGTGTATTGGTCTGTCAAAAAATTTAAGAATTTATTGTGGGGAACTTCTTTTGAAATAAGGACGGACCATAAACCTTTATGTGAAATTCTAATGAAGAAAGGTATAGATGCTATATCTAGTAGAATCACTAAGTGGGTTGTAGGGTTACAAGATTATGATTTTGAAGTTAAGTATCTTCCTGGAGTAGAAAATAAGGTTGCTGACGCGTTGTCTCGCCTTGTTCCATCTGGAGAGTCTAATGAGAAAGATGACTTAGATGAAGAAGATGAGTTGGTGTGTTCCATACAAGATAGTATTATTGACAGAGAGAAATGGGACAAAACCTTAGAACTTGATGCAGTTCTTGTGGAAGTTTTAAAACGAATTAATACAGGTTGGAGGTGTAGAAGTAAAGGAGATGAAATGTTAGATAAGTTCTGGCATGTCAAAGATCAGTTGGCCGAACATGATGGTTTATTAATGAGGGGTACAAGGTTGGTTCCACCACAGTCCATAAGAACTTAACTCATTTCTTTAGCTCACATTGGTCACATGGGCATTTCTAAGACTAAAGAAACGTTAAGATCTTCCTATTGGTGGCCAGGGATGGATTTAGAAGTAGAAAGGACAGTTAGGGATTGTGTTCAATGTGCTCTAAGTGACAGAGTGGCCAAGCCCAAAACACAACCCATGATCATTAGAGATCGTCCTGATTCACCTTGGAAGGAAGTCGGTTTGGATATTCTAGGACCTATATCATCATCAGGATCTGAATGGTATGTTTTAGTGTTAGTTGATTTTTACTCGAGGTGGCCAGAGATAGCTATTACGCGTGGAATTGAAACAAAACATGTTATTAACTTCCTTGAAAAACTATTTGACAGGGAGGGTATTCCTGACACTATACTTACAGACAATGGTCGTCAATTTGTCTCAAAGGAGATGGAGTTATTTCTTTCCAAACATGGCATTAGGCACAAGAAGTCATCTCTATATCACCCAGAAACCAATGGCATAGTTGAGAGATTCAACCGAGTACTTAAGGAGACTGTTAGGATGGCCAAATCATCAGGTACCGACTGGAGATGTGATATCTTTAAAAAGGTCAAAGTGTATAGGTTATCTCCACATGCCACGACTAATAAGTCTCCCTTTGAGCTTTTTAGATCCAGAGAAGCCAACACATTGGTAGCACCAGCCTGGGTTAATGATTTACAACCCATATTGGATTCTGCTAATGATCATGTTGACTGGAAGTTACGTGAAGCTCAAAGAATACAAAATCGGAAAAGACTTTTTGATGCGAGGAAGAGTGTTAGGAAAACTTGTGTGAAGGTGGGAGATTGGGTTCTCATAAAAAATCCATATAATAAAAATAAGATGATGTCTGCTATGTTCATGAAACCTATTCAAGTCATCAAGGTTTTCCATAATGCAATTAACACGGCTGATCATCGTATTTGGAATCTTAACAGAGTTGTGGTCATCAGAAAAGATCTTATCTCCAGTAGTAACATTTCTGGATTAAATCCTCATTCATCAATGGATTCATCTCGTCATGGTGGACCATCCCTGTGTCTTCGCAAGTCGTCTAGGATCACTCGTGAACCAGCACATCTGAAAGACTTTGTTAAATAGTTTTACTATATATATATATTGTATTATTGTAAGAAGGGAGATGTGTGGCATCTTGATGCTACACCTTTTAGATAAGAATGTCCTGACATCAGTGCCAGCAGCCTGCTTAGAATGTTATGATTGAAAAGAGTGGAGAGTTGAAGCTGGCTGTTTGCACTGGGTTGAGTAACCTACTGGATGGGATCCTTTTCAGTGGAATAAATTATACTTATTCAAATTTACAAGGAGTATTACTTCTTTACATAGATAATTATCTTAACTTTACCCCTGCTGATCCTCTGCAATCTGGAAGCTCAACACATTTAGGATCTGTAAATTGGCGTACTACAGAGAAATGTAAATCATAATTTCCCCTAGCATTAGTTTAAAGGTTTTGTGGCAGGGGCGGCTCTAGGCTCATGGCGGCCCTGGGCAGGGAGCGTAGGTAGGGGGCCCCAGAAGAGGGGGTCCGGGCGGGGCAGAGCGCGGAGGCCAGTGAAGAGGGGCGGGTTAGGGTGTTTGGAAGTGGAACAGAGCCGGAGGCCGACAAATCCCAGCCAGGGGCTGCCACGCAAATATGTATACATCTTCAGAGGATTATTATATTAAGGATATATATTGGCGTGGTGGCCCCTGGGGTTTGGTGGCCCTGTGCAGGTGCACAGCTTGCACATGCCTAAGGCCGCCCCTGTTTGTAGGTTGGTGCACAGTAGTAAATATTTGCAATGTGTAGGCGTGTTCCTATCCACTCCCAACATTTATGATAATTTTGTGTAGGGGGCTTTCTGAATACTCACTTGCTGTTTTATTCTCTGTAATAATAACCACCATCAGCATTTGCCAGATGAAGAAAATCCATACAGACACTAAAAATGCAAAATTGCAATACTGCAAAAATTGTCATATGGCAGAGTGTTAATCCCGGCATTCTCTTAAGTTTTTTTAGAAATCTTTTTAATTGAGTTTCAAAAAGCATAACAGCACAATAAGTATGGAGTAAAAATAAGGGTGAAAATGTACAATTTGATCTAGCATGCCTGTCTAGCAATTGAACGATACATTAAGAATGTTGTCTTGAATGTTGTCTTCAAACAGACTTGTTTTTACTTTACTGTACACCTTCCGAGTTTACTCTTTTTGATTAAGTTTAAGAATAGTACTCCTCTTCACCAGAAACAATTTAGTGATTGCTTCTTCTTGTTACCATGTCTCCTCTCTATACTGCTGCCATTTACCCCAGACTTTCGAATGTTTTTGGGAACAGTCTCTTGCCTCATATACGTGTAGCTCCAGAGTATGGCAGTTATCAATTCAGCCCTTCCATTTAGAAATGTTGTTCTATGCATTGCCCTGCACTGATCCAAGTCTCAGAAATATTATCTTATAACGCGTAAAACCTTCATTGTCTACACTATTCAGAAGTGCCATTTTGGGATTCAGTTAAAGTGGACAACCTAGGATTTGTCAGAGTGTGTCTGCAATGAAGTCCAAAAATGGGTCTTAAAATCCTACACGACTGGACAGTATGGAAAAAGTCTCCTGTTTCTATTTTGCATCTCAGTTTCTGCGGATCAGGGTTTTGTTGCATTTGCTACTGACTTTGCAGTGTGAGATAGACACAGTAGACACATTTGAACTGGATCAAGAGGTTCTAGCAGAGATAGCTTGCTCTTTTGGGGCAAAGAATGCAAAGGTCCATTCACTATCATCGTTCTACGTTTTATTCGAATTTTTTTTCAGCATTTGAAAAGTATGTGGAGTGTTAATTGTTGTTTTTGTTATCATTATTTATAAAGCACACTGTAACCCTACGTGCATCCTGGCGCGGCAGTATCAATGACCTGTATATATGGACGATATTCTAACTTCGACTGACATTTGGGACATTGTCAATTTTGCTTTTAGTGCATTAAACTACAGAATGTCCGTGATATTTGTAAGGTAAGATGTCAGGGTATGCTGCAGTTGGAGATAGCACAAGAACTGTGATTGTTCAAGCCCAATTTCTACCTTCAGATCCTCAAAGGACTTTGGTGTGTTGTAAGACGGTTACTACGAATTTAGTAGGAGTGTGTATTAGATTCTTACAACAAGGGTATGCAGTTCCTTACAGAAGAAAAGCGAGAGAATAGGAGGTTGGTCAAAATCTAGGGGAACAGACGGGGGTACGCTCCCTTAGGAACAAGAGCCCTTAAACACCCAGATGGGAGTCATGCTTCATCATAGGGTGTGCTCCTCGTCAGTTCGGCGGTGCAATGCCCAACAGGCACCCACATGAGAGCTCCTTATTGGATATCTTTAGTCCCAATGCTGTATGTGAAGTGTAGTGTAGGGCCTATTGTGCAGACTGGTGTGGTAGAGTGAATATCTATCTAAAAGGTGTGTGTTAAAATATACTAAGTAGTCCTTGAGATATGGATTTAATAGCCTACTTGTCTGGTTAAAAACATGGGGGCTGATTTACACAACTAATCTGAGATAAAATCCTAAACTTACTACTTTTGATATTCACAGAAGGCATTTAGTAGTGGTAAAGTTAGGACTCCTCACTTTACTACTACTAAACTGGGATAAAATGCTAAACGTACTACTTTTGGTATTCACAGAAGGCATTTAGTAGTAGTAGTAAAGTTAGGAGTCCTAAGTTTACTACTTCTAAATGCCTTCTGTGAATACCAAAAGTTGTAAGTGACTCCTAACTTTACTATTACTAAATGCCTTCTGTGAATACCAAAAGTAGTAAGTTTAGGATTTTATCCCAGGTTAGCAGTAGTAAAGTTAGAAGTCCTAACTTTACTAGTGCTAAATGCCTTCTGAGAATACCATAAGTAGTAAGTTTAGGATTTTATCTCATATTAGGTCAGTGGTGGTTATCACCAGATGCAATGATCTATTATAGCTCAAAGGGTGAACATGTTTCTTGCCATTGGTGAGTCAATAATGATCATTTAGCGATTCGTCATGACCAATTTTACCCTAATCTGGGCAGAGGTTGGAATCTCGGATCATTTCAAGGATGTTCCAATCCCAAATAATCTAAATGTGGTATGGGTAGATACCTTCATATGGTTTTCTTATATAATGAAAGAAGAAGCCAACCCAATTAGGGTACCAATTCTGCCTCATGGAGTGGGAGCAGAGAGTACGCAGGTTTAGCGTGAACATTGCAGTGAAGACCCCACAGGACGACCTTCCCAAACACTGCAGCCTCGGGAGTGCTGCCAAATTGCTACTCAAATTGGTCTGGCTTCTTCTTGGATAGGGAATGCAGTAATATTCACAAGAGACAAGTCTCTTCGGACCTTATGTGATGAAGAATGGGGAGTAAGCACCTTGGCTACTAGCTCTGGAGAAGTACGATCAGGGAGATAAAGTCCATTTAACAGTAGGAAGGAGACTATAACAAAGCCAATCTTAAGGAAGAAAAAAAATACTGAAAGAAAAATCCAACAATATGACCATCGTGGAATCAGATGTGTCTGTTTCAGCCAAACCACGCACAACATGCAAGGTGGTATGCGAAGAGTCTGTAGAGAAATCATGCTGACAAAATAACCAGAGGCAGTCTAAGAAAAGAACAGGGACCTCATTAAGCGAAGGAGAGCAGGTAAACACCTCCAAAGGCGGTTGATAATATACAAATTCATTGCAAGGAGAAGCAGTAGAAAAAGGGCAAACTCCCATCAGAAACATATCCTGTGTTTCCATCATAAATCTGAAGGATCGAAAGTTCAGCATCGGTAGACCCCAACCGGAGAGTAGTAAGATTAGGTCTACTTATTGCTTGTAGAGGGATCTCTTGCACGGTAGGGAGAGTGACTAGGAACTACCCAGAAACCCTTGTGGCCTACTTTGGAGTACCAGCCCCCAATGTTCCATCTAATTATTTTCCTCTGTGTGTGACAATAAAGGTGTTCTGTGCACTGCAGCTAAGGGTGTGTGCGCTGAAGACAAGCAACAACTTAATATGCAAGCATTTGTGGTGTGCAAGCTACCAAAATCAGTGGCTTAGTAAGGGTGCCCTGGGCCCTAATGCAAACGAGAATAAAATGCCCCCTCACATCTGGGTTGGTATTAAGGCACCCATTACAGGGGCACAGTGTGTTACCTGCACCCCTGGCGATGGAGGCCACTGTATCTTGTGCCCTAATCGATTTGCCTATAATTCCTCTCTATTTGATATCTCAATGCCATTCTTATCACCTCCTTGCACCTTTTCTTATCCCTGCTCACTACCACTCAACCTCCCTCCCTTATCCTTATCTCCTTCTTCACTTTTTTAGTTGTTTCTTCTCATTTTGCTCCTCCCTATCCTCTCCATTTTTCTTTCTCTATTTCTGCTCTACTCCACTTCTCCCTCATCCTGTCTACTCTGTTCAATCTACGCCCCTTCTCTATCCCACTAATCCCCCATTCTCTCTCATTCCATCTTTACTCTGTGAAATCTACATCTTGAATATGCTTACCTCTCACCCACTTCATTCCTCTTCTTGTCGCCGATCTCTTCATTTGTCACCTCTTAGTCTACCTATCCCTTTTAGATATTTTATTGTCCATTTCTTCCTTATTTCTTTCCCTACCTTTTTCCTTTACTTTCTACATTTAACTCCCCTTTCTTTTTTTTCTCTCTCTTCTGCTTATTTCCTTAATCTTTTTTCTATCTCACTTCCATAGCGTATCCTCTCCATATATGCCCTGCATACCTCCATTTCTCTCTACACCCACATATCCCCTCTCCCTCACACTCCCAAACCTTCTTTCCCCTCCATCTTTTTATTATTTGTCACCTTTTCTATCCAGTACATTTTCTTTCTTTCCTATCCCCATACTTATCTTTTCTCATTTTCTTTACTCTTCCATGTATCTTTCCATTCTGTCTTTAGTATATCCTTATTCATTTCCTAATGCTCTCTCCTCTTCCTTTACTCTGTACTTCTTATCCCAATCTCACCCCCCAGTTGTTCTTTTCCTCCTTAATTTCTCACCTCCACACTTGGCCTCCTTCTTCCAACCTCATTCTATCCACTTCTATTCAATCTCACGTTTCTGTTTTTATTCATTTCTCTTGACTTTCCGCCTCATCCATTGACTTCCCTTTTCTCCTTGTCCTCTTTTCTACCATATGACAAGCCCCTGCACTACCCATTGAATGAATGTTTGGCCTTTGCTCCGCTCTTTTCTCTATTTTGAGTTTTACCAGTTCCTCCCTGGGACCGATTTCATTCTCTGTTTGAATGACTCTTTCCCGACCCCTCCCAAAGGAAGAGACCACCATTGCCTTCTGATTTTACCCAGTACAGCAACATTTTCTCTGCATTGGTCATTTAGTAACCTTGCATTAGCTTGCAGTAAGAACACAACGCGTCCTAATATTATTGACAAGTTCCTACTCAGAGATTCTGGTCTGAATTTACTAACACTTAGCACTGAGTTTGCATCACAAAAGTGGCTCAAACCCAGCACACAGTGTTGTGGTGGGTTTTACTTTCCAACGCAAATCATGGTTTGTGTGGGAAAGTTGTCCACCTTAACGCAAAGCAGCACTATGCCCTATCTTGCTCCTCTTTACATCAAGTGAACGCACTATAGGTTGCACATGGGCATTCCCATGCAACCAGCCATATGTTTTGAGGGAAGTGAGACAAAAAATTACGTCTCCTAGAGGCAGTAAATAACAGTGGAGCACATTTTAAAAGTCTCCATATTTTTCAAACCTTTTCTGTATGTTGCACTGTACTGCACACATACAGTAGGAAAAGTCTTAAATTAGATTTTTAGTACTAGAAGAATCTCCTTCCAGGACCAAACCTATGCTTGACAGAACCCTCACACCCTTGTACTAAGGTCAGGCTCAATGGAATTATGCAAGGCCGTGGCCTTTTCAGCGTAACTATGGATTTACCACATGTGCCACATAATCCATCAACTACTGGATAATCTGCAGATTTTAAAATAAAAAAATAGTTTCTAGCTCGAGTGGATCAAAAGGTACACAAAACGTGACTACCTGTATTGCTGCAAAATGGAAGACCCTTCGCAAAGGTTAACTGGTCATCTTTCTGTTGCTAATTGTTGTATTTGGGTGTTAAATTGGTACTAATGAGGTGCAACATTTGTCCAGACAATGGTAGCATGTACGAAAAAGGCAAAATAATAAAGAAATACTATCACAAAATGTACAGCATTCAGAAGCATATTTTGCCTTTTCTTGCTACAAAATGTAAGCCTGATGTATAATTCCAGTGGCCCTGACTAAGGTGCAAAGTACAGGTGGGCGAGCCAATTATTTAAGAGACAACTGAGCCAAGGGTTGGCTCTAGCTCTTAAGAGCCCGTGGACAAGCTGAGCTTTGAAAATATGTGGCATATCAATCATGCAGCACAGATCATGTAAGAATATGGTAAGGTGTTTTCAAAATAAAAAAAAATTAAATGTGGAATTGTTTCACCTTATTCAGGGCCACTGAAATTATTTGATTCTTCAACCATGGCTTTTTTGCATAATTATGGATTTTCTGTACTTGCCACATAATGCATCATCTGTTGCATAATCTGCAGATTTCGTCCCCCAAAAAATTCTAGATGAAACGGATCAAAAGTTAATAAAAATGGGGCTACGTGTGTTCACATGCAATGGAAGGCCCTTCGCTAATGTTTACTAGTCATCTTTCAGTTGCTTATTTCTACATTTGGTTGTTAAACTGATACCATGCCTTGTGAATGAGCGGATCTGTGCACAGAGTTTTATCATGTGTAAAAATTACAAAACTAAGCAATACAATTAAAAATGTATTGCATTATGCTGCGTAATGTGGTGTTTCTTGCTGCATAATTTAGTCAAACCTGCCACACAAGTTGGTGCACCATTGCAGCATAATTCTAGAGGCCCTGACTTTAGTTTATCAGATTGTATGCGAAAGATTAATTAAAAGTGAGTTTTTTAACTGAACTGGGAAAGTTCCTGAAAGTAATTTTTTTTGCAGTTTTATGTAGCAAACACAGCAGTCTTGGAGCGCTTTGTCTTAGCATGGAGGCTAGAACCAGTTGTCCCAGTTCCAAAGTCAGCAGCTCTGGCAGTAATTTCAAATGCTTGCCCTCTCATTGCAATGTGAAACACCATCACGTGTTTATTTCACACTACCTGCTGCCGGCATCATAAACACTCCAAACTTAAATCGAAGAAACAACCCTTTTGTCATTTAAGCACTTGCTGGGCCTCTTGGTGCACCTACCAGGAAAAGAGAAAAGGGGAGTTTTCACATATCCCTTTTATCTTGATGAAGCCTGGGAATGACGAGCGCGCTCCCTGTGAGTCTGAGTGCTGGAGGTAGCAATGCTGTATGTGCGTGCACACGTGCAGCCTACAGGGAACATAGTTGGCCACATAGTGTAACTTGATTATAAACCAATGGAAACTTTTGGTTTCTGTTTAATTGGTGGCAAAATCACAGTTGGAGTACCTTGGCTGGCCAGGACAGGCACCAGAGCACGATAGGATGGGCCAAACTCTTTTTAATCTGCAATTTTTCTCTCAGACTGGATCCTCAACTTTAGGAATCCAGCCAGAAACCACTGGTTGCACCTTCACTTCATCAGTGGCAGATTGTTTAGAACTTATGTTTGAGAGTTCATCTCGGAAGTCTTGTAATTCCTGTAAGACAGTGAAAAGTAAATTGATGTCAAAGAGCACATTCTCTGCCACTGTGCCAGAGTTATCAAGGTCTGGTACAAACATTGGAACCCCAAATAACACCTCATATGGAGTACGACCACCCAACATTAATCTAGGCAGATTACTTAAAGCTCTCTGTACACCATACAGGTGATGAATCCAACTACGACCTGAACCTAATACTCTAGTTGCCAAGGTCTGCTTTAAATCATGGTTTTTCCATTCTAATATCGAATTTCCCTCAGGATGATAGATGGTGGAATAATGCATAGCATGACCCAGGGTGGCATAATGTACCGGTATTAATTAGAGGCAAAAGTGGCGCCCTGGTCCGAGTGGAATGCTGCCACTGCATATGTACCGATAAAGGTTTGCAAATCTTTAATAATAGTCTGAGTGTCAGCCAATCGCGGAGGTCACATTCTTAGAAATTGAGAACAAGAATCAACTGCCACTAAGATTTATTTGAAGGCAACATCTGTACGGAAAGGTCAGCAATGATTAAAATAGACCCCTTTTAATGGCTTATTTGAAACTAAGGGCCAGATGTAGGTGTCTAAATACCGGTCGGAAACGGCCGAAAATACCGATTTTCGTCCGTTTCCGACCGGTATTTGGACATTGGTATGTAGGGCTGTGAAAAACATACAGATTCGGTAATTTTACCGAATCGGTAATTTTACAGATTCGGTAACATTACCGATCGGTAAAATTACCGAATCTGTATTTTCTTATGTAGGTAGCACTTTAAACAGTGCTACAGGGCCTTTAGAATTCGTTATTTACCATGGAATACTATTCCATGGTAAATAACGAATTCCAGTGTACATGCACATCTGTGCATGTACACCTGTGCCATGTGGCACACAGACATGCCCCAAGGGCATGTCTGTGTGTCACATGGCACACAAGCCAGGAACAGGGGTGCAACAGGGTGTAAAAGTGACACCCTGTCACCCTTGCAAATTCGGTAATTTTACCGATTCTGTAATTACAGAATCGGTATTTCCCATTGATTCCTATGGGCTTCAAAGCCCATAGGAATCAATGGGCAATACCGATTCGTTATTTACAGAATCGGTAAATACCGAATCTTAACGATTCGGTATTTACAGATTCTGAAATACCTACATCTCCCCCCTTCATATTTACCACTTCTTAAATACCGAATCGGTAAAATTCGGTATTTAGAAGTGGTAAATAAGAATTACCTACATCGGGCCCTAAAAGTGGTGCCTGTGGTGAGAGTGCAAAGTTGGAACCTTTAATTTGTTGGCATATGTCACAACAAAGTAGAAACGTTCTGGTCTGCTGATAAAGACCCTGCCACCAGTATAGTGCCTGTAATAAAGAAACTGTAGCCACCACACCTGCAGGGGCAGATGCTAAACCCTTGTAAGTAGCTATTATAAACTCTAAACTGCGGTCCCGGTTCGGTATTACTCGATCACCGACCCCAGGAATGCAGGCAAAGGCAACATTTTGAGGACTCAATAGATAGGAGTTTTTAGCTGAATAGCCCTTAGATAAGGGCTCGCCACTAGCCGAGGCAGTTACCAAAGCCATAATGTCATCATCTATCCTCATATGTGAATGAGTAATCTCAGACCCAACAGTCTGATCAGCCACCTTGGGTGCCTCATCAGCGAATGAGTTCCCTGCAACATTGTCAGAAGTCGAACGTCCCAGACCGGCTTCCTCCGTTCTCTTCTCCCATGATCCCCCCTTCTTTCTCTCCCCAGCCTTACGATGCGGACATACCTGGTGCCGACCTCGAGTGGGCGTCCGGTTACTGGCCCTTTAACTTCGACCAGGAAGGAGCCGCAGACCCAGCCTCGAAGGCGGAGCCTCCAATGACGAGCGAGGTCAAAATCCCCACGCCCAATGAGGATAGGAAGGCGGAGAAGAAGGAAGTACTTGGAGTTGCTGACCCAGACACCGGGACTACAGGACTCGAGCTGCACACTGAAAGAAACTGTGCCTGAAACTTAAGGCTTTCTTTTCTTTTGTCCACACCCCCGCTGCCTGGAACTGAGACGACAGAGAGAGCCGGTCGCCGTGAAGCAAACAGGTCAGCCGATACCCTTCGACGGGAGTCCCAGTGGGAGAAGACGCTCCGGACCCCATCCAAAGACACTGTGTACCTTATTCCCCAAAAGACTGTGCTGATACGGAAACAAAATAAAAATCACCTTAAGAAAGGAATAGCTGTTTACGTCCTTTATCCCTGCCTCGTGACAAACATGTATCCCAACACACTGATGACTCAATGTGGACACATGAGCCCGTGGCAAAGCATTTATAACAGCTGCCATTTTCTTTTTTATTCTTTTTGTTAAACATACGTGGTAGCGGCCCGCTACGGTAGTCCCGTAGGGCAGAAAGGCGAGGCGGCGGGTAGTAAACACCGGATTATGGATGATTGGAGGGAAGTAAACAATTAAATATATAAAACAAATTTTGTAGTGCGCACTGCATCGCAAAATGTGATGCAGTGCGCACTACGAAATTCATTTTATTTATTTAATTGTTGACTTACCTCCAATCATCCATAATCCAGTGTTTACTGGCCCCCACCCCCACCCTGACCCTTCCCCACCCCGCCTTTCCACCCCACAGAACTCCCATAATGGGCCGCTACTGAATATACAATGCATATTTAAACATTACAATACATGTACATATAGTCCTTCTTTTCAATACAGTCCCCTTGTTCTAGTCTGTTCCCTCTGATTGTCGAGATCATTTCAGCAATTTCCAGTTTGCATTTCTGCACTTTGTAACGCCAAGTGCCCCTACCGCACTCAGAGCTGCCATTTTCCCCCAAAGAAGCTTAAGCCTAATAGTGTTTCCTTTAGAATCTCTGAATCCATTTGAGTGAAAATAAGGTAAATTATTGTTAAAGGCCTGGATACAGTAATAGCAATCTCATCCTATACATGTGAAGAATTCTGATTCCGTATTCTGCAAAGCTAGAACCAAAACTTTAAATCCAGCCAGTTGAGCGGTATAATCATCTAAAGTTTCTGTATATGGTTTTTGTGCCTGAAAAACTCCATCCTTAATAACACCTTTAACTGCAACATATGCAGTGGCCTACTTATACTCTGTGCCCACTGCTGACTGGGCTGAACCATCAGTATATAATATGAAAGCATACTCATTTGAATGCAAAGTTTGACCAGACATTGGGTATTCCCGTTAATACTAGAAGAATTCCTGTGTTCTCAAAGTCGTGTCAAAAACCATAATCTACATCAGTAGCCTTCAAGCAAGAGGACCACTGGATCCGTCTAGGAGGCAAGGCTTTCATGTCTGGCACACTGGCCTTGATGATGGCTTCAAAGGCCGGAACAGGAGACACTATAATTACATGTCTCCCATGTGCCAATGGAAGCTCCTTCAATACAGCAGTTTGAACTGCAGTCAAATCTTTTTCTATTGATACAAAACGCAGTTCTGCAATGGAATATAAATATGATTTATAAACAAACAGAACTTTTTTACTTCATTAAATAAAACGTATGTGTCACCCCTGGAACCCTCAATTTTGCGGATCACTAAATTAGTAGAATTAACACAAGTATGTTTTTACACTGAAGCATGTCCGCCTGTAAATTTCATAGAATAGTAGTATGTTCAGCAGTCCAATGTTTATTAGGAAAATCTGGCTGAATTAAATCGCACAACGGTCAAAATTGTTGTGCATAATCTGGAATGTACATTCTACCAACATTCAACAATCCTAAAAGCTATTGAAGCTTTTTAAGTTATTCAGTGATTGTAATGAAGCACATTTCTCTAAGAAATGTGGTACCAGACTTTTACCTTCATTCGATAATTCAAATCCTAAAAAGAAGACACTGAGAAAGGCAATTTTAGATTTAGGAAAATTAAATTCATAGACATGTTCAGCAAATCCCAGAATAATGTAATCCGCTCTGGCCAAATGCATGTTTAAATCATTATCTGTCATGTAAATGTCATTTCTTGTCAAATTAACATAATTTGGGCAGCAAACAGACCTATATTGTTCTTATAGCCCTAAGGGAGGCGACAGAACCTTTGTTTTACTCCTAATGCTGAGAACTACAGTGGTTCTGTCGGGTCGGAATAATTACTTTATATAAGAAAAGCAAATTGACAGAAGAATCAGATAATGATATCATACTACTTTTTAGAGAATGGCAAGCGTTTTAAGTGCAGTTTGAACACAAAAACACGAATATAAAAACACTGACTAGTGTTGTTTGCAAGATTATTATTTTATAAGATTTTAGGCTTTCAAAAGTATTCACAAAATATGAAACGGCTGTCAGAGTGAGTAAATTTATAGGTGACATGAAATAAAGTGACATTGAGGGCTCGGTGGTGGTGCGGTGCATATCATATACACAAGGTGAGATTATATACAATTTTAACAGGAATAAAATAAAGGTGGTCAGAATAAGGGAGGACAATGTCTCTAGCGACCAGCACTTTTGCTCGTTAATTTGAGCCAAGAGACTTGCGCATGGCTGAACCGTTTGTTTTCTGTCGACATTTCAACCCTGGTAAGATCCTATTTAATTGTCATAGCGGGTCTTCTTCAGGACAAGGGTGATAGATGACAGCCTGAAAGTGTTTAATGGACATATCAGATTGTGTTCCAACTAATTTAGGCCAAGCGCTAAAAGGTTCCAATTGGTTGCTAATGCGTGGTAATGCTGAATAGTATGCTCACTCAGCATGGGTGATCTAGTGAAATGCTAAAAATGTGGATATCCACTAATGGAAAGGTAGCGCTGAAAAATAAACTACCCAAGCATGGGGGATCTAGTGAAATGCTAAAATGCGGATATCCACTAATGGTAAGGTAGTGCTGAGAAATCAACTACACAAGCATGGGGGGTTCCTTGCAGATTGACACAGGGTCTATACAAGTCATATCTTATAAATACAGTGGCTCTACCCGTGTGGGGTGCGGGTATGCCGAATCACGTCTGTGACAGGGTCTCCACAAGTCAGAGCAGACAATGGGCGCCACCCCTATCACTAAGAGTGGAAGCGCAGTGGCTTACAAGAAGAAAGTCTCACCAGTATGCGTCAGAAAATTCTTAGTGAACGGGCGTTCCTTGTGTCAAGAGGACGGTTGCTGATCTATAATTCAAAACAGATGAGGCCGTGTATTAGGATCGGCCAACCCGTTACAAATCCTGTGAGGGGGACATGGGGGGAGTTAGCCCTGAGACTCGGAATGAGTCATGAAAGGAAAGCTTGCAAAAAAGCATTATCGTGCTTACCTGGCATGGTGTAAACGTATCGCTGCAGTTCAGGATTTGTAACTGGCAACCCTTGGGACTCAATCAATCAATCAATCAATCAAAGCATTTATAAAGTGCACTACTCACCCGGGGGGGTCTCAAGGCGCTAGGGGAGGGGGGGGGTCCGCTACTGCTCGAACAGCCAGGTCTTGAGCTGCTTCCTGAAGGCAAGGTGGTCCTGGGTCAGGCGGAGGTGGGTCGGTAGGGAGTTCCAAGTCTTGGCGGCCAGGTAGGAGAAGGACCTTCCTCCTGTGGTGACTCTTCAGATGCGGGGGACGGCGGCGAGGGCGTGGCCGGTCGATCGAAGCTGGCGTGTGGGAGCATAGAAGTTGAGGCGGCTGTTGAGGTATCCTGGGCCTTGGTTGTGTAGGGCTTTGTGTGCGTGGGTGAGGAGACGGAAGGTGATTCTCTTGTTGACCGGGAGCCAGTGCAGATCTCTCAGGTGTCCGGAGATGTGGTTGCGACGGGGGATTTCCAGGATGAGTCGTGCTGAGGCGTTCTGAATCCGCTGGAGTCTCTTCTGGAGTTTGGCGGTGGTTCCGGCATAGAGCGAGTTGCCGTAGTCCAGTCGGCTGGTGACGAGGGCCTGGGTGACCGTCTTCCTGGTCTCGGTGGGGATCCACCGGAAGATCTTACGTAGCATGCGCAGGATGTTGAAGCATGACGAGGAGACGGCGTTGGCTTGTCTGGTCATGGAGAGGGAGGAGTCCAGGATGAAGCCCAGGTTGCGTGCGTGGTCTGTTGGTATGGGTGCGCTGCCCAGGGCGGGGGGCCACCAGGAGTCGTCCCAGGTGGAGGGTGAAGACCCCAGGATGAGGACTTCCGTCTTGTCCGAGTTCAGTTTCAGGCGGCTGTTCATCATCCACTTGGCTACCTCTGTCATTCCTTCGTGTAGGTTGGCTCTGGCGGTGGCGGGGTCGTTGGTGAGGGAGAGGATCAGCTGGGTGTCGTCGGCGTAGGAGATGATGTTGAGGTTGTGTTGGCGTGCGATGGCTGCGAGGGGGCTCATGTAGACGTTGAAGAGGGTTGGGCTGAGCGAGGAGCCTTGAGGAACGCTGCAGATGACTTCGGTGGCTTCTGATCTGAACGGGGGGAGGCGGACTCTCTGTGTCCTTCCGGCGAGGAACGAGACGATCCATTCCAGTGCCTTCTCCTGGATTCCGACATTGCTGAGGTGCTGCACTAGGGTACGGTGGCAGACAGTGTCGAAGGCCGCGGAGAGGTCTAGGAGGATGAGGGCCGCTGTTTCTCCGTTGTCGAGTAGGGCTCGGATGTCGTCGGTGGCAGCGATCAGGGCAGTCTCGGTGCTGTGGTTGGCCCGGGAGCCGGACTGCGAGAGGTCGAGGGATCCGTTGGTCTTGAGGAAGGCGGCCAGCTGCTTGTTGACGGTCTTCTCGATGACTTTTGCAGGGAACGGGAGCAGCAAGATGGGGCGGTAGTTCTTGAGGTCGGTGGGGTCGGCTGATGGCTTCTTAAGTAGAGCGCTGAGTTTGGCGTGCTTCCAGCTCTCCGGGAAGGTAGCGGTGTTGAAGGAGGTGTTGATGATGTCCCGCAGGTGGGGCGCGATGACAGCGTCGACCTTGTTGAAGACGTGGTGAGGGCAGGGGTCGGTCGGAGATCCGGAGTGGATGGAGTTCATCGTGCGGATGGTGTCTTCGGTGCTGATCGGGGTCCAAGTGCGTCGGGTGGTGGTGGGGGGCGGTGGTTCAGTCGTGGCGTGCGTCGGTTGAGTGCTGAAGCTGTTGTGTATGTCCGCGATCTTGTTGTGGAAGTAGGAGGCGAGGGAGTTGCAGAGGTCTTGCGAAGGGGTGATGTCGTTGTTTCCGGCGTTTGGGTTGGAGAGCTCTTTGACGATGTTGAAAAGTTCCTTGCTGTTGTGTGCGTTGTTGTCCAGTCGTTCCTTGAATGCAGTTTTCTTGGTGGCGTGGATCAGTTGGTGGTGTTTTCGGGTGGCGAGCTTGAGGGCAGTCATGTTGTTTGGTGTTGGGACTCTGGGCCAGGCTTTCTCGAGTGCTCGGCAGTTCTTCTTGGAGCTCTTGAGTTCGTCGGTGAACCATGGGGCTTTCTTGCTGGTGGGTCTGCTAGGCGGGGTCTTCAGAGGGGCGAGGTCGTCTGCGCAATTGCTGATCCATTTTGCGAGGTTGGTGGCCGTCTGGCTTGGGTTTGTTGCGCTGGTGGGAGGGTTCATGCTCAGGGAAGTCGCGAGCTGGTCGGCTGTAATCTTGTTCCAGTTTCTGCGTGCAACCTGTTGCTGGTGGTGGTGGGTCGTGGTCCTTCTGAAGCTGAAGTGGACGCAGCTGTGGTACGTCCAGTGGAGTCCGGTGGCGTGGCATAAGGTGATGTCCTTGCTGGATGAGAACACGGGGTCGAGTGTGTGTCCGGCGAGGTGGGTGGGTGTGGTCACCAGCTGCTTGAGACCGAGGTTGGCGAGGTTGTCCAGCAGGGTGGTGGTGTTGCGGTCGTTGTTGTTCTCCAGGTGGAAGTTGAGGTCCCCGAGGAGGATGTAGTCAGCGGAGAGGAGGGCGTGCGGGCTGATGACGTTGGCGATGTCTTCGCTGAATTGTGTGCGTGGTCCCGGGGGTCTGTAGATGAGGGTGCCTCTGAGGGTGGTCTTGGGTTGACGTGGATCTGGAAGTGCAGGTGTTCGGCGGGTGCGAGGGTGTTGTCGGTGTTGGTCGTGATGCGGATGGTGTTCCTGTGGATGATGGCGATGCCTCCTCCTGTCTGGTTGACGCGGTCCCTCCGGATGATCTTGTAGCCGTCCGGGATGGCGATGTCGAGCGATGAGGAGGCGTTCATCCAGGTGTCCGTGAGGAAGGCGACGTCTGGGGTTGTGGTGTCGAGCAGGTTCCAGAGCTCGACGGCGTGTCTGTGGATGGAGCGGGTGTTGAGCAGGATGCACTTGAGGTGGTTGCTGCTGGTGTTCGGCTTGGTCGGTGCTGGTGTAGTGCAGGTCCGGATGCAGGCGAACTTGCAGGAGTGGCAGCAGAAGGGTCCGTGGGTGCGTCTCGGGGTGGCTTGATAGCAGCCCGGGATTCGACCGGCGTTGAGTGCGTAGAGTTCGGTGGCGTCTTAGGTCCGGCGGGTTGGCTGGTGTCTGCGGGAGACAGGGGTCCTGGCCCTGGGCGCGGTCCAGGCGCGGACGGGCGTAGACGGGCTGCGCGTTTGCCACTCTGCCATATGTGGAGAGTGGGGGGGCGGAGCGAGGGAGGAGCAGTTGGGAGGCGGGAGCGGGGCGGCGAATGGGAAGGGCTGCAGAGGGAAGGGGCGGGGCCGCATGGGGCAGCGGCGGGGAGCGGGGAGGTGGCGGGAAGTGCGGCAGGGGCCGGGGGCGACAAGAGGGGGACAAAATCACAGGAGTACAAAATTTAAACAACACGGGGAGCAGGAAATAAACAAGGAGCAGAGAACACACCGGGGGAAAAAACAATCGGAATCACAGAGGTACAAGAATAAACAGCACGGGGAACAGAAAGTAAACTAGGAGCAGAGAACACATCGGGGAAAAAAACAATCGGAATCGCAAATACAAACGCGGCGCAGGCGGGGCAAGAGCAGCCACAGCGGTGTTACAGGATCACAGCTGCGGGCAGCGGCGGCACTTGGCGGGAACGAGGGGCAGTCTGGGCTCACTCACGAGGAGTGTGCGCGGTGCGTGGGGGTGACCGGCCAAGAGGGACTGGATTCTGCACCCCCGGCTCTAGCTGATTGCTTCTTCAACTGCCCGCTTACAACTATCGCCTAGGTAAGGTTAATTCTCTCACTCGCATTGAGCCTCCATTAATTGGGTGGGTTGGCCGATCCTAGCAACCAATTGGAACCTTTTAGCGCTTCGCCTAAATTAGCTGGAACACAATCTGATATGTCCATTTAACACTTTCAGGCTGTCATCTACCACCCTTGTCCTGAAGAAGACCCGCTATGACAATTAAATAGCGTCTTACCAGGGTCGAAACATTGACGGAAAACATACGATTTAGTCAGTATTTGTGTTTTTGTGTTCCAACTGCACTTAAAACACTTGCCATTCTCTAAAAAGTAGTTTGATATCATTATTTCATTTATCTGTCAATTTGTTTTTCTTATATAAAGTAATTATTCAGATCCAACAGAACCACTGTAGCTTTTTGAATATGTATCCAGGTTCTGAGGAACACAGGGTTAGCCCACTGTAGCTATACCCAATGCTGAGAAAGCAGTCAAATTCTGGCTTTCAGGTGCTATAATTTGACAGAAAAAATCATTGGAAATGTCCAATGTAGTTTTTGTATTTATTAAAAACTACATTATTTTTTAAGCCTGTGCTGAGGAACTCTGTACAGTACAAGTGCTTGAATGACTTTTTGAATGGCGCCGCGATAGTCGAAGACTATACGAAAACAATGATCAGATTTAAGCACTGGATATCATCGATTATTCGTTGCGGAGACTCAAGGTTCAATCACACATTGATATATTAATAGAATCTCCCTAACTGGGCAATTAGCTTCATGTGTAAATAGTGCTTGAATCTGCAGGCTGGACCTTTTAGGTGTTATATGATGAGGTGAGTCTTTATCCCAATGCGCTTGATTATGATATAAAGCTGGGACCTGCACAAGAGCCCATTCTGCAGCATATGCTGCTTTCACCTCCTGGGAACAAGAAGAAAAAAGGAATGTATTGTTATATCCTATCCTTGTGGAACATGTCTAACAAACTCTGGAGGCCAATCAATCTCAGCCAAGAGAATGTCATATTCATTAGTTAAATTCTGCCAACATATTACTTTAATAGTACTGGGTATATGTATTGCTTCGCCCACCCAAATAATAGAAAATACTGCACCCCCACATGGAGGCAAACACAGAGCAAAGCAATAAAAACGAACGCAGCCATGTGGCGCTTATTGGAGGTATCTGGTGGGCTAGTTGGCCCCCAGGGACCCTCAGGATTGAAGGGGAATTAATTCCCCAACTTAAAACGCGCCACAGGGCGACCATACGTAATAAAATGATTAGTTACTCCTTGTGCCATAGTGATTAAGGGAATTCAAAGAAAGTAGATACTATAGGGGAATAGCCTTTAGTAGACCAAGCTTAATCAACCTACAGAAATAAATAATTGCTTCTTATTAAACCTGAGGAGGACAAACCCTTATCACCACAGATGTCCCTGTATAAAGACAATAAAGGAGCCTTGATCACACTAAAGAAACTACTTAAAAGACACATTAAATAGCTACCAAACTAAGAATGTTGGGGGTGCCATATTGTATGGTTACTACGAATTTAGTAAGACTGTATATTAGATCAACAACAAATTCATAATATAAAGACTGAGTCCTCTTATATTATCAGCAAATGTTGGTTCGTCTTGCTCACAGTAGCACATGCTGAGCTCCCATATCGCCAAACCCGAATGCCGCCCGCCCATCAGATTAAGAATAATTTCACTGTCTGGTGGGAGGGTGGTGTGGGGTTCCCGCGACGGTGCAGTTTGAAGGCTCATACTGAGCAGCCCATGCCGTGCAGGTACAGGGGCGCAAGCATTTACTGTGGGCTCACCTTCATGAAAGGGCTGGCGGTGGGGAAACTCGTAATATGCATGGTGTTGCCGCAGCACGAACGATCAGAGAGAGTGGGTGGAGCTCCAGGCAGATGTTTTTCTTACAGCTCCTGTTAGGCCCTCTCAATTATGAAACAAGGGGTAATATTTTCTGGAGCCATTGTTCTACAAAAGATTCAGCGTAGGTATCCTCAACATTCTATGTGAAATCAACAATGCATTGGTGGTTCCTCTTTGAGGGCCCTCCTGCATCTTCTGCACACGGTCAACTTTTTGGCTGTAAAGGAGATTCACATGACTGTGTGCTAAAGGTATTTCACAGTGTCTTTCAACATGGTCTGGTCCATATCATTCTTTAAGTCCTGTTTAATTAGTGAGTCATCTAGGCCCACTTCTCCAATTTAGGTTTCTAGTGTTTCCTTTGAGGATTGAATGGCCTGCAGGATTATGGAGGTCTCAGGACTCAGGCCTGGAGTTAGAGCTAGCTGTGAGTTCATGCTAATGAATGGCTATGCCTTTGTCTCTTAGCCTAAAGTTGCTAGTTCTTATAATTGTCCCCAGCACTGTGCTTGTACATCTGGTCATGCTTATCATTACCCATTCTGCCTGGGTAGATTTCACTGGGCCATAAATCAAAGCAAGTTTCTCCAGTCATCGGGTATTGTTCACAGTCGGCCTTTATAGATGCGTACGTTGTTAATTGCAGCTTACCAGTCAGCCCACTGTCTTCTGTTTTTCCAACTGAGGCGGTATCCGCACTCAGATTGACCCACCCCTAGGTATATCAAGGTCAACTGCATGAACTGCACTCCGTTTGTCCTAGAATGTTATTCCACATGTTATACTTGTTTGTCTGTTAATTTGCAAGTTTGTCCTAGAATAATATTATGCCTCCTCTAGGGAATGGGCAAGTGCTTGTTACTGGCGCCATAGCTTATCAGTGTCAGCTCATGAAAGAGTATGTCTGATCTCTGAAAGTCTTCAGTGCTATCAACAACGGTTCTAGGCAGTGCCTAAAGGTAAGGACATGGGTGGCTCGGGTCCACTATAATGAGGGAATCTAGATATCTCTATCACAAAGCCCTAGATCACATTAACGGTTGTTCTCAAGACTTTGTAACTGGATGGATGTTGGTAATCTATCTCTCTTGCAGCAACTTAAAAGGGCAGTATTCATTTCCAATTTTCAAGTGAAGACTCACCTGTAGAAAATGTAGCTACTGATAGTTAGCATGCATAGTTTATGGGATGCTTGTGAGAAAAAATCCTTGCAATTGTGCACGCCCCTAGATAGCATCGTTCTGTTTGCTATATAAACTGTAACAAAGACTGGTGCCTCTCAAGTGTTAAAGAGGGCAGAAGGGAGAGGCTTTTGTTGGAAATTGGGTTTCTGGTTGGCAAAGGTATGCACCCTGTCCAAGCAGGAACGAGAATCCTAGTCAGGGCAGGTCACAAACAAACCAAAAATTAAACTGTGCTCACCGTCTGCTATAGAGCAGGCAAGCTTAACTTAGGAGGCAATGTGTAAAGTATTTGTGCAACACTTAAAACAGTAAAACAGTTTAAACACCACACAAAAATATAAAACACCTGGATAGACAAATAGATCTTAATTTATTGAACAAGACCAAAACGATAGAAATCCAATAAGTAGAACAGGAGTTATACATTGTGATATGTGTAGGTCTTGGCCCTTTTTGCAGGGTCATCCCAGAACTTTTTGCCTTCCTCCAGGATTTTTTCTGACCTGTTGTTGGTGGTTTTAGGACTCTGGGCACTTTATCACTGCTGTTCAGTGCTAAAGTGCATGTGCTCTCTATGATAAACGTGATAAGATTGGTCTACACCTGTTCGGCATATTTAATATACCTGTCAGTCCCTTGTACAGTGGTATCTCATATACCCGGGGTAAGTAAATTAAATGCTACTGGTGGGCTTGCAGAGCTGCTTGAACCACCCATCAAAGTAGCCTTTTAAACCTGTCTCAGGCCTCTGCCACTGCTGGACCTGGGTGCGCAGTTTACTGCCGCTGTGAGGTGGCACTTAAAGTGGTTGCCATGTCCGTGACTCTCTTTTTACTACATATCAGTCACCCCTAAGGTAGGCCATAGCTAGCCTTACGGACAGGGTGCGGTGCAGGTAAAAGGTAGGACATGTGCCTTAACTGTGTGGCATGTCCTGGTAGTGACAAACAGCCTATTTGGTTTCTCACTGCTGTGAGGCTACACTCTCATAGGAATGCACTGGGGGTTCCATATGTGTGCTTTAGTGGTAATTCCTGACATGAGAGGAGTAGCGTGATCAAGTTTGGTATGTTTGGAATAGTGGTGATAAATTCTGTGTACTGGTGTTCACAGATTTATTATCACTATTACAGAAATGCCACTTTTAAAAGTAGGCTTTCTGTGTGCTATGCGTCTTGTGCCTGCCTGGTGTGTATTGACTGTCTGGCCTTGGAGTGACAGGGGCTGGGGAGGTGCAGTGGCTCTAGAGTGTCTGGGTGAGTCAGCGCTAGGCTGAATAGTCCTGATCTGCATTTGAAATACTGGGAGGAGTAGCACCTGAACCTAAATAGGGCTGTGCCTGCCTTCGCCAATGATGGCTCTGCCCCCCTGTGGTGTGTCTGGGGCCAGAGCCTACACTGACAATGGGGAGTATTGTGCTCTTGTCAAGCGTCCCCCAGAACTGGTTGGGACTGGGTCCAGGGGCCTGTACCAGGGCAGAACAAAGACTTTGTGGTATATAGTTATTGGGACTGTGACCCAATGTGTTTAGTGCTTACTTGAAGCTTTTTGAACTACCACACTGCGTGGACTGCAGTATGCCAGGAGGAACCACCATTTGGGACTAAGCCACTGCTGACTGGGGGCTGAAGGAGCTGTCCCCCTGCTAAGGAGCCCTGCGTGCTGGCCTGCCTGTGGTGCCTAGTTTCCTGCCCCTGGTTGGGGGAGAGATAGCCCTAGGTGAGCGCTGTGCTGTCTACCTTCTCTGGGTCTCCCTGCTGGAGACAGGAGGAACGCTCTATTCTTATGGCCTGGAGCGCATGAGGAGCGCCAAGTTTCTTGAGGAAAAGGAAGCAGCCATTGTGTGTGTTGCCGCCACTCCTGGTAGGCGTGGTGCGCACTCTGCATTTCTGTAGACTTACCGTTGTGGCAGAGCGGAGCTGAGATTGACGGGGATTTTGCTCTGGAGTCACCAGGGGGTCAGGCAGAGAACACCTGACTGTGGGCGAGGCCGCAGGAAGGAAGTCAGTCGGCTGTAACCTGGTTGTGGGCGGGGGATAGAGCCTCACGGGCCCCTTGTACATCAGAGGAGGGGCTCAGAGAGATACCTCAACGGAGCCCCTGATCAGGACTGCTCTGCATTCCTGACATTATCATAGCTGCGCCACATGGTCGGTGGCAGCTGCAGCACCGGGCATTCATTGTTCATCAGGAGACAAGTGTGAGCTGCACCCCCACCCTTTGCTTGTGGCATTGTGCCCAGAGCGGTGTGAGACCTAAACGGAGGCCCTCAGGGATGGGAATTACCACATGTTACGGTAGAGGTGGGCATGTGGCCCAGAAACCTATTCGAAGGACCACAGATCCCCTAAAAGAGAGCATAGGTGTCGCACTGGGAGCAGGCACTGTGATTAGGGTTTCTTTGCCTAATGCGTTTGTCTAATGTGTGCTCTCTGAAAGTGCACACTTTGGTGCACGGTTGCTGATGAGTATAGGCATCATGTGCTAGGCTGGGTACTGCTACTGATGGTTTATGCCGAATGTGTTCATGCGAAGTGTACCCTTACCAGTAGTTTCTGGTTGTCTTCACTAACTGTAAGTTGTGATGTTATGACAGTGGCCCAATTGGCCCTGTGGTGTGTATAATCCATGTAAAGGCATGCCAAGTGACAGGTGGCAAAATGTATATATGTGACTATGTTCTAATGTGTTTTATGGATAATACAAAGGCTATTTTTACATAACCTTGTGTGGAGTTTCTTTTGTGGTGTGCCTAGTGTGTCACTGCTCTGTGAGTGTGTTGCGCAAATGCTTTACACATTGCTTCTGGAAGAAGCCTGACTGGTCTGCCAAGCTACCTAGGGGGTGAGCAGGGGCTATCTTCAGTGTGTAACTCCCTTGCCCTGACTAGAGTGGTGGTTACTGCCAGGCTTAGGCGCATGCCCTAGCCAAACAGAAATCCAATTTCTAACAGTCTGCAACACCCACTCAGGCAACCCTAACATCTCCCAGTGAGACTTGAGCTCCACCTTCTTCCAGGCAGTATGCTCTATGGGCCTGATCCACAAAAGTAAACTTCGACCAAAAGTCTAATTTTTTACCAAAAGTCTAAGTTTAGACCTGAAGTCTAAGTTTAGACCTAAGTCTAACTTTACTACTACTAAAGTTTAGACTTTTGGTCTTGTTTTGTAGTTCCTATAAAAACAGGATCTGCACATTCAGACAGCATACACTGTAGGATTGGTGTCAGACTGATTCCGAACACCCCCACAGGGTATGTTGGCCTTCTGTATCAGCTTGCTCACAGTGCCACTAAAAACTCCTCTTTCCAAGAAGAGAATAGTTTTTGGCAACCATTGAACATGACAACCCTGATCCCTCAGGATTGTGGAAACAATATACTTCCTTTCGCTCAGTCACTCTTGCTAACTTAGCCTGTCTCAGAGAGATACACAGAATAAACAGGCTGGGCGTTTTCATTAAGAATTTGTTGAACAGTTGTTATTCTGGTGTAAAATAGATAAGTTGCAACAACCGTTAGACAGTAAAAGATATAGATGATTAGCTGTACTTTAAAGGTATATGGATGGCAAAGCTCTACCATCTTGAGGTAATCATGAATATTTACAAGTATATAAAATACATGATAATAAAAGTGTGTACTCCTACAATGCCTCCCTAACTAGATGTACCGAAGTGTACTTAGCACTTGTGTAGGTGGTAAACAAAGATTCCCTCTACGATTTAGTCAACCCCATTACCTGAAGTGAGAGCCTCTGGGACCCCGTCCTGGTCTCGAGTTGGACACCTCGAGCTGGAGTGTCTGTATGGAGGAACCTCAGCGTCTCTGGTCAGTGTGTCGGCCGGGAAGTCTCGGTCTCCTCAGTCTATCTTAGCAAGATGTGATGTATATATACCCAAAGGTCTCCCCATAGGTCCTACATCGCTATGTTACTGTGTCGGCCTAAGGATGACATCAGGCATGAACTTTCTACATAGATATTATACAGGAGATGGAAGTCCTGCTGTGCTTCCGAGAAACTTAAAGCAAACTGTATGAGATTCGAACTGGGGAAACCCCACGTTATGAATGCAGTGTCGTATCTAGGTAAAAGGTCAGTCCCTGTAAACCGTTATAAGTGTAATGTAGGGAAGAATATAGGCAAAGTGTTACAATGTTACCTGGGCCAATATTAGGGTACCTATATGGAATATAACAGTCTAAGTTAGACTTTTGGTCTAAACTTAGACTAAAAGTCCAACTTTGGTAGTAATAAAGTTAGACTTTAGGTCAAAACTTAGACTTCAGGTCTAAACTTAGACTTTTGGTCTAAGTTTACTTTTGTGAATCAAGTCCCATGTCATTGCCAAGCAGACAATCCACAGGCATGGATGGACTCACAGCTACCCTTAAGGATTAACCCCTTCCGTGCGGCCACGATTCCCCCCGTGTGCGGCCGCCGAACGAACAGGGCGGAGCCGTGACGAACCCGAGCCGTCATCCGCACACGAGCACCGTGGAGCGTGACGGCTGGGGTTCGTCACCAGCATGGAAGGGGTTAAATTAACTCTCCAACCCATGCATCTTAATAAGGGGGTGATTATGATGGCAGGCGGATCGCCACTGCGCGGCCGGCAGTGGCAATCCACCAGCCATCACAACCACATTTACCCCACCATATTACCATGGTGGGGGGTAATTTAGTTTAGTTTAGTTTAAGCGTTTATAAAGCGCTCACATCACCCTGGGGCATCGTGGCGCTATCCAGAGAGAGACAGCTAGCCTAAAGGGGGAAATACGAAAAATGCTCCAAGTTTAAAATAAATAAGCTTTCAACTGTTTCCTGAAACCATTGTAGCTAGTTGTTGTACGTAGTCCTAGCGGAAGTTGGTTCCAGTACTTTGGTGCCAGATACGAGAAGGCTTTGCCTCCCGTCCTGACCAGTCGGATGCGAGGGGTCCGTAGCAAATGCTGGGTTGTGGATCTCAGGTGCCTACTTGGAATATATTTCCGTAACTTGTTCTGTAGGTACACTGGGCCATTCTCATTGACTGCCTTGAAAGTCAGGCAGCAGATCTTCAAGAATGACCCTTTTTTTACTGTCAACCAGTGCAGTTTCCTCAAAAGCGGAGCTGAGGAGGAACCCGCCGGTTGATTAAGGATCATTCTAGCGGCAGTATTCTGCACCACCTGTAGCTTGGCCAAGAGCGTTTCCCCGACTTCCGCGAGTAGGGCATTCCCGTAGTCCAATCGTGAGGTGACCATTGCTTGTACTAGGGTTCTCCGATAGTGAAGCGGAATGTAAGGTAGAATTTTCCTCACAAGTCGGAGGGCGTAGTAACATGAGCTTGTTATTGCCGAGACTTGGGCTTTCATGTTTAGGGCTTGGTCCAGCTTTAATCCCAGACTTTTCACTGTCCCCTTAGGTGATGGTGTGGTTCCTAGCTCCTATGGCCACCAGGGCGGGACTGGGAACCAAAACCGGCCCTGGCAAAGTGCTCGGCCGCCCCCCCCTGGGGGGGGGGTTGGAAGTGCCGCCGAGCGCTTTGCTAGGGCCGGTTTTTGGCCGATTATGCTGCAAAAACGGCCCTGTAACAAAATCGGTCCCCAGTGGCTCAAAACCGGCCCCCACCCTTGCAGAGCACCGGGGGATTGCCTGGTGCCCGATATGCCCAGTGCGGGCCTGGTGGCCACCAGTCATCTGACCAGACATCTGTTGCTTCGTTGCTTTACCTAATAGCATCAGTTCGGTCTTGTCCGGGTTCACCTGGAGATAATTTGCAGTCATCCAGTTCGCGATGGTAAGCATCCCCTTGGCAAAGCGAGTTTTATCGAGAGTGGGGTTCAATCCGATGTTAAAGATCAGCTGTGTATCGTCTGCGTAAGAGAAGATTCCAAAGCCTAATTGCTCCACAATCCTGGCCAATGGGGCCATGTACAGATTAAAAAGTGTCGGACTTAAACAGGAGCCATGCGGAACCCCTCTGCTCAGATGCCTTTTTTTTATGTATAGGGACCCAGCGCCACCGTTTGGAATCTCTCTGACAGAAAGTTTTTAAGCCACTTATGTGCCATTCCGTTAATCCCTACCTCTATGAATCTCTCCGCCAGCCTGAAGTGCGAGATGGTATCAAAGGCTGCGGAGAGATCCAATAGAATTAAGATTGCTGAGCCTCCTGCATCGACCATAAGTCTTAGCGAATCCGTTACTTCAAGGATCGCCATCTCGGTGCTAAACCCTGGCCTAAAGTCTGATTGCGAAGGGTCCAAAAGCTGGTTTACCTCGAGATAGGAACTTAGTTGCCGACTGATGATCCCTTCCAAGATTTTACTGAGAATTGGCAAGAGGGAGATTGGTCTATAGTTTCCAAGTGTGGCTGGGTCCGCCGAGGTTTTGTTTAAGATCGGGTGCACAAAGGCCTCCTTTCATATTGGAGGCATCGCACCAGTGAGTATTGACTGATTAAAGATGTCTGTAATCGGTTGAACACAACTGGTTGCCAACAGCATCATTATCCTAGGGGGACAGATATCGGTTGGGGACCCAGACTTAGCTGTCATTAAGCCTTTCAGAACTTCCTCATTCGTGACTAGAGAGAAACTGCACAGGGAGCATGCTGCAGTTTCATCTGCCCTTCCTGACATTTTTAGAGGCCCCTCATGGGGTGGGTCTGGCGGGGGGAAGTTCTCATAGATTTTTGAGATTTTGTTGTGAAGGAAGTGTGCTAAGGAGTCACATAACTCCTGTGACTCCACTGGGGCCTGCTTACATACTGTAGGGGCCACAAATTCTTTTACTATCCCAAACAGTGCTTTAGCGGAGTTGGATGTACTCTCTATCTGGGTCGTTATGAACAACCGTCTGGCCTCTTCATATTCAAATGATATTTGGCCAATGTTCCACAGCGGACGGAAAGTACATCTGCCACTTTTCCGCTGGCCGGCAATCGTCAGGATTGCCAGCCGGGCGGAACTCGGGCATGATATGATGGTGGTGCCTGGAAGGCACCGCCATCCATATTATGATGCCTGGCAGTTCAGGTCGTTCCATGGTGATGATGCCGCCATGGAAGGGCAGGTGGAAATTACTGTGAGGGCCCGTTGCGGGCCCCAGGGGGTTGGGGGACTGCACTTTGGATTGCCATGCTCAAGGTGGCAGGCACCATGCGGTGCTTGTCACGTTGTGCATGACAATGCACAGCATGCCTCTTTAGCATTGCGGCAGGTGCTGCTTACAGGAGCACCCGCCGCAATGGTGGAGATGCGGGATGCGACCGCCAGGGTGGCAGTCGCATCCTAATTGGTGGTGCAGGACTGCTGGGCCCAGCACAGGAAGGGTGGCAGGCGGACTGAAGTCTGCCCGCCATCCTAATGAGGCCCCAAGAATTCAAAAGAAAAACATAGTCTCTCAAAAAGTGGTATGTTAAGGTAACTTTGAAGTTGATGTTGAAAAGGGACAGAGGGAGGTTGCTAGGACTGGAATACAGCAGCCTATTCCTCCTGACTGTCCTCCTACTGTCTTCTTTGATACCTGTCCCCTGATCCCCTAGCACTTGTGGGAGGAGTTTCAAAGGGACCTTCCAGGACCCCAAAAACTAAAAGTTTTTTTTTTGCTGACATAGGGCTGTGATTCTCCTGTGGGAGCCAGCAAGACCATCCCATGTTTGAAGTGCCACAGTACTCCCATCAGAGCCACTGCACAAGTTTCACCTCCATAGTGCCATACTGTGCAAACTTCAACCGGCGAACCTTACATGGTACTGCCTTACCATGGAGGTGAAGCTTGAGTGCTGGTACAGTGGATGTATCTCGGAAATTAAAAAAAGGAAATTAAAACAAAATGTAAGTTTGGTGTCTGTGGGAAGTTGTCCTCCAGTGGGGAGTTTGAAGCTGCCCTGCAACTAACCACTCCCTGTGCACACGGTATAATGAATATGAACAAAAAAACAGAAATTCACTGAAAAGACAATGGTTAAAGTGATGTTATAGTTAGGTGTGGGAATAATATAGTCCCTAAAAACTAATTTACTAAAAACAAACAAAAGTTAAAGGGCCGTTATAGTTAGGTACCTTTATCATACGTTGGGAAAAAAAACTAGAAATTCTGTAAAAAAAACAAAGGTTAAAGTGAAGTGACAGGTAGATGTTGAAGTGATAGAAAAACTAATGTTTATGAACAAAAGAAACCAAATGAAATTGAGCAGTTATAATGACTATAACTAGTGCCCCCGCCAAGCACTGCTTATGACCTCACATATTATCTTGCTTATGACTTGTTCAATGACATAATTGATTACATCACTGATGACATCATACAATCACTCTGACACCACCCAATTGGGTTTGTGGAGTTTAATTGATTTAAAGCGCTACATCTATGGCCTGTTTTCCTTTCACCTTAATGGGACAAGGCTTTAGCTGATTCACAATTTAAGTCAAGTGGTTGACAGGTGTACATTAGCCACGAGAAAGACACGTCATGTTAGGCCCTACTGACAACTCTCTGCAGTTTGTAAAATATACTACATATATTCTTGAGTGTGGAACAATGACATACAACCTTGGAGCCATGCTTACAAGTTAAAACACCAATGTGAGATAAATTACCTCCAGGTGAAACAACCTCTCTATTCCACATTACTCAACAATCTGCAATGCCATACAATCTTTAGCAACTTTCTGGGATCAGGCATCCACACCTCTTTTTCTATGGCACTGTATTGCAAATATTTAATATGATCATGTGTCCATATATTCACTTATGGATAATCTTTTTCGACAGAAGCTTTGGCTTTTCTCAGAGATTATGTGTTACTGGCTTTGGCTTTAAGCCTCAACTAGGCATGGGTGGAATTTTAAGTCTACAAGCAGATTTGGAGAATGTTGGCAACTACGCATTATTGTGCATGGCTGAATTTTTTCCAGTTCGAGCAACGTGATAACAACGAGAACAACGCAAGGCTTCAAAATGCAAGCTAACAAGCAAGATTTGCCATCCCCTAGCTTGATTGCTGGTCGCTAGGAGGACTGCTGATGAGATTTTATGAACATGGGCAGTCGCAAGCAATCATGGTCAGAGGGTTGCTTCCGGAGTAGATTACCTACTCAAGCGGCAGCATAATTAATGTTTTAATTTTACTTTATTTTTTTAACAGGAAAGAATTGCCACTGCAACTCCAACTTTCTCTTCTTGTTCAGAAAGCTCCACCCATTGCTTTGTGCATCCCTTGGTCATGTTTCATTTGTATTGAAAGGGAAAGGATCACTCTCATTGTTTGCAATCCCTGCTTCATGTATATACAATCAGATTTTAAGTTTTTTTTGCGAAAAATAAAGTAAGTTAAATCGCTTTTGGATAAGTGTGTTGTTTGGTGGAGGGCATGCACCAGTATTTTTAACCTTTTCTGTTTTTTCTTATTTTTTTTTATTTGATTTTGGGAGGTCTGGCGTTGCAGTAGGGGCATATTCTGGATTAACTTTTTCAGTTTTTTCAAAGAGAAAAGGTTTGAACATTTTTGGGAGGGCTGGGGGACTGCATTTAAAGGTCTTTTTCTTCATTTTCCTATCTGTTGGATTTTGAATTTTGCTGCTCATGCGGACTTTCAGCATTGAATGCACTACCAGCGCTAAAATCACATGGCTTGTACTTTTTGCCCCATTGGCAAATCTCCGTTTTTTTGTAACTCCAGGTGATTTTACAGAGTGAAATTTCATGCGTTCCACCCACGCCTATCCTCAACCAAAGTGTTCAATTGGTTGGCCACCAACCAACTAAAAAGCAAACCCAGACAATCGGAGATAGTTTTCTTTGGAACAACCCAGTCGGAAATCTGGAGAGCATGGGGGTCCCAAGATGTTCCTCCCCCATCACTATTCAGTGTGCAGTGAAAAATGTGGGGATTAAGATTGACAGCGCTCTTTAGCCCTCCCTCTACAACTCCAAATTCAAACCCTGGCTGGAACCTGCTTTGCGTTACTATGCACTCTGAAAAAAGTCTTGCCACTCCTCTCTGTGGAATCCAGAAAAACAGTTGATTAGGCCTCGATCACTTCCAGACAAATATATGGCCGTACAACGCAAACCATTACAACGCATACTTTTACATCATAATTTTTACAACGCAAATACCATCACAACGTTTGTTTTTACAACGCAAGCCATTAAACCGCATGTTCATTGAGTTATATTAAAACTACAATTATAACGCATTCCAATACAATACATACTAATACAATGCATACCATTACAATGCATAATATATTTTCAATGTTAATTACCAACATTTTAGAAAGTTTACATTTTTGCATCCATCCCCTGGAACAGGATGCAATGAAAATAGGGGGTTTGGATGGGTGAGTGTTATAATACCCAGGTATTAATTTTAATGCTCAGGTAGTCTTATACTACCTCACCATTAAAATACCAAGGTATTAATTTTTTTTTTTTTAAATAAGTTTGAAAAAATGGCGAAAATAAGACATATATTTACAACATTTTTATATAAAATACACACTACAGTCAGAGGCAAAAAGAGCTTATATATACAATAAAGATGAGGCAAAAAAACGACAGTCCTTCAACTATTTTTATTATAGCCCCTGACCTACCATCTACTCAAAACGGCTGATATTCCAAGAAGTAACGCATAAACAAACATAAATAACAAAATAAATATACATTCTGGCAGGGTGTGAATCAAGCGAAAAACTGTTTCCAAAACATATTTTCATTTGAGTTCTCGTTTACCCCCAAAAAGCGATTAAAAGAAACCGCCCACCATTTTGTGCTCAGTGGTACACTGACTTCCATGGTGACCACACGCAACGGGAGTAGCTGGATAATATTCCGACATTCCAGTTGAACACTGCCATCTACAGGCAGAAGTAAGGGGGTGATTAGGATGGCATAACAAGCGCCACTGCCGTGCCACAGTGGCGACCGTCATGCCATCCTAACGTTATTTACCCACCGTCAGATTACAATGGCGGTGGGTATCGCGGTGGATGGAACCAAAGTCCGTCCACCGCTTTTCCGACGGTCAGGTTGGGGTGCTGCTGTTGATGTGGGAGTGCTGCTCTCAGCTTGCTCCCCAGAGGCTGGTGTGGCAGGCATACAACGTGGTTGTACAAAAAGTTTGGGGCGACATGCCACTGGTGGGAAGCTGCTTCTTCTCACGGACCACTTTCTTGGAATCATATTTCTTTGGGACCATATTAAAGCTCTCATTTGAAAGTTGCACTAAGCTTCACAAGTGGAAAAGATTGGAGGCCTGACGTGTGACTGCACAGGCCTTCTATTTAGCTGTACTGTGGGAGAGGTCCGTTCTCTCGTGTAACTAAATTCAAACAAGCAAGAAAAACATTTAGTATGAAATGTGACATTGTTTACAGTTTGAATTAGTAGAGCAATAGGCAATATTAGAGTGGTTGTTTACATAGGTAGTAATAACCACTTTAAAGTCAAACCATACCATAAAATGGAATTCCTCATCAGAATAACACACAATATACAGAATGATGGAGCACTTTCCTTTCTGCCCATATATTCTAACAGAGACATCTGTGGCACTCAAGGAATTGCATGGGTAAATAGAATAGTAATCTTTTAAAAAATGGAGGTTCGTGTGTGGCTATGGCAGGCAATGTGGCCCAGAGGGAAATGGAATCATCATAATTACATAAATGAATCATGCTGCTGTATCTAAAGTGCACCTCAGCCAGTGTGTCCAGAAGGAAATGGAATTATATACATGAATGCTGATGTGCAGCTGTGAGCCTGTGGTGGATGTATGTATGTATGGATGGATGTATGGATGGATGATGGATGGCGAGGCAAAATGAAAAGAAAATTAAAATAATTTTTTTTTTAAAAATTCAATTAAAAAAATTCTAATTAAATTAATGTAAACAAAATGTGAAAACAATTACAATAAAAAAATGACAATCAAATTACATTGTAAAAAAGTAAATAAAAAAATTAGAACTATGTGACAAAAAAAATTAAATAAAGAATGTAAATAAAAAACATTAAAACATAAAATAAAAATATATTTTTAAAAAAAACAATAATTGCTGATGTTTATATGGGAGGATGAGGAGAAACCTATAGGAGGTGCAAAAATTTAAAAATGCATGCAATATATATAAACACGGTTCATCAAAATCATATTCTTGATATACATACTACAATGATCCCCAAGCATATTATTAAACTGATATCACATCCATCCATGCAAGCCTTTAGCAGAGGAACACTGGCTGGACACACAAAATGGCCGCTAGCCAGTGTCACATGGTGGTCAAACAATAACACTGAGCAACAAAGAAGACAAAGATTGTAAAAGGGCACTGGCTGGCTACACAAAATGGCTGCAAGCCACATGGTCACAACAACAACCAGCAAGGATGCATGGCCACAACAAAGAAGACATGCCAGCCTAAGGCAAAAGCACACTGACTGCCTACACAAAATGACCACCAGTCACATGGTCACAACAACCTGCAAGGAGGCATGGCCACAACAAAGAAGATATGCTTGTCTCTGGCAAAAGCACACTTGCTGGCTACACAAAATTGCCACCAGACATATGGTCACAACAACACCCAGCAAGGAAGCATTGCAACAACAATGAAGACATGCAGGCCTATGGCAAAAGCACACTGGCTGGCTACACAAAATGGCTGGCACTCACATGGTCACAACAACAACCATCAGCATGGAGGCATGACCACAACAAAGAAAGAAATGCAGGCCTATGGCAAAGGCAAACTTGCTGGCTACACAAAATGGTCCCCAGCCACGTGGTCACAACAACACCCAGGAAGGAGGCATGGCCACAACAAAGACTTGCAGGCCTATGGAAAAAGCACGCTGGCTGGCTACACAAAATGGCTGCCAGTCACATGGTCACAATAACAACAACCAGCAAGGACACATGACCACAACAAAGAAGACATGCAGGTCTATGGCAAAAGCACACTGAATGGCTACACAAGATGGCTGCTAACCACATGGTAAAACAACAAGCATGAAGCATGGAAAACAAATAACACAATTGGAGTGGATGTATGTGGTGTGTAGTGGAATCATGTGGGTTGGATTGGAATTGTTAGTTGTTAGTTGTGGCATTGTGTGGTGTGAAAGTGTGTGGCTTGGAGTGGATTATGTAGTGGAATTATGTGGTAAAGTCTGCAGTTGTATTATGTGGCTAGTAATTATGTGTTTTTCAGTGTATTGGAATTATGTGGAGTGGATCTGTGTATAATGGAGAGTGTATAATGGAATGTAATTATGTGGAATGGTATTTTGTGTTGTGGAGTGTTATGTAGTGGAATTTAATTATGTGGTGTGCTGTTATATTTTGTGGTATGATGGTATATTATGTGTTGTAAATTGGATATATGTGGTGTGTAGTGGAATTGTGTTGTGAAGTGGAATAATGTGGTTTGGTGTTGAATTTTGTGACGTGGAATGGATTGTGTGGAGTTGAATAGACTGGCATGGAACAGTGTGGTATTGAGTGGAGTTATGTTGCATGGTGTGGAGTGCATTTATGTGGATTGGTGTTATGTGGCATAGAGTTGATTTATGTGGGATGGATTCATGTGGCATTAATTTGAAAAACCAGATAAAACAGACAAATTTAGTAACCCAGCATTATTGTACGTAGGATAGATCAGTTAATTTATCCGTCACATTTACAGTGTAAAAAACATTAAAATCCTACAACAGTATATACAAGTCATGAAACTATGCCATACATGTATTTACTACAAATATAGTTAACGTGGCATATGTGTTAGACATCAAAGTAAGAACAAAGCTTTTTGAATTAATGTTACAATATGGTTCAGATTACAACAGCTGCTGCCAAGAATGATATTACGGTGTGAGGTGTGCGGGTAGGTTTTAAAGTATAGGCAAGGAGAGATATGAGAGTTAGAGCTATTGGTGTTGTGAATGCAAATGTGTTTTACCTATGTGTTTTGGAGTGTAGTGGATGCATGTGGTGTGTAGTAGAATTATGTTACTTGTTTTGGAATTGTGTGGTGTGGAGTGGATTTGAGTAGTAGTATTATGTGGCATGGTGTGCAGTTGAATTATGTAGATAGTAATTATGGTGTATTTGAGTGTATTGAGGTATGCTTAGTGGGATTGTGTGTCATGGGGTGTAATTATGTGGAATGTTATTTTATGTTGTGAAGTGTTATGTAGTAGAGTTTAAATTTGTGGTGTTTTGTAGACTTTTGTGGTATGATGTGTGATTATGTGGTGTGTATTGGATGTATGTGGTGTGTTATGTAATTGTATTTAGAAATATGTGATTTGTTGTTGAATTATGTGGTGCGGAATGGAAATGTGCTGTATTGGATTGTGGGGCGTGGAACTGTGTGGGGTGGAGTGAAAATATGTTGATGAAATTATGTGGCATGGTGCAGTGTGTTTTTATGTGGATTGTTGCTGTGTGGTATAGTTTGCTTTTATGTGTTGTGTAATTATGTGGTAGTGAGTTGTGTGTCACTATATGGAGAGGAATTATGTAGTGCTGAGTGGTATTATGTGGAGTGTAAATATGCTGGGTGGTGTAGATTTATATGTTGGTGAATTGTGTGGTATTATATTGAGTGGTACTGTTTGTTAAACGAAACATTGAGTAATGCTATATGGTACCCAGGAAATTGGAGAAAAAACTAAACTAAACTAGCTCCCCTATTAACATTATGAAGTGTAATTTTATCCTAAATCGAAACAGTTAAAGTCAAAATTGTTTTAAACAAGAAAGATCTCTCTCACACACACAATAAATCAAAATTGTTTTAAACAAGAAAGATCTCTCTCACACACACAATAATGCAACAATGGGGAGGCACACACTGAGTAAACACATACCACCAGTATTTAGATTTAACTTGGCAATGGCCATAAAAATTACCTGGCTGTACCCGGGCCCCATAAATCCACCATTAGAAGTCAAGAATGCAGACAAGGTAAACCGGGCAATGCGGGGCTGTGAAGAATATGAGCTTGAGAAGCAGCACAGCATCAGACATGGGTCAACTTAAACGCTGAGCAGTTTGCAGAAAGACAAAAACTGCCTTTAACTGTCAACAACCACAGATGCTATTTGCCCTGGTGGTTTGTGTTTATAGTGCCAAGCAGCAGTGGTGCTTCATTAAACGATTTTGTAAGGAAGTGCTTTATGGTATCACAACAAAAGGGCACAAGGTGCCAGATAACAACAAATGGTCTCAAAATATCTTTGTTGATATAGGAAATAGGGCACCCAAACAGCAAAATTCACTTATTTTCTGTGACATTCTTGCACCGGTGCTGGTGCCAAAAGACCATTCAGTTTGGAGCATAAGCGATGCAGAATTTAGTATAGTCCAGGTACAGGCAAAATCTATTGAATTTAACAGAAACAAATCACTTTCACCCTGTACAGTGGTTAAACAAATTAACTTAATGCACAGTGTAAAACATAAAGTAACACGCATTTGCAATGCAATCGGTCTCGCCTTTGGGACCTTATATGTATTTAGCTATGCAACACATTAGCATCGGTGCTGAAACATCTACTGTTCTTTAACATGGGGGAAAATAAGCACCAAACTGCGTGACATGCCAGGTATGGGAACATATGGAGAGAAATATTGCCTTTTAGCGGAAAATGGTATAGTGCAAAGCTAAGTTTTTAATATAAAATCAAAGCCTTGGGTGGTCATGTCACTGAAAATATAGGATTTGAAAAAAATATTTTTGTGTACGGGTGCTCATGGAAGACAATTTCTATGGACTGGAATCTAGAGAATGCCAAAGTGATTCTGGTATTTTACTGGGGAAACAACCTTTACAACACTGTCATTACATCGCACTACCATTACATAGCAGTCATTACATCGCAACATCCTTTACATCGCATGTCATTACAACGCAGCCATTACATTGCATGTCACTACAACGCATGTCATTACAATGCATGTCACTACAATGCAGGCATTACATCGCAAGTCATTACAACGCATACCATTACAATGCATAGTACCCTTACACTATCCGACACTTACCCTACTGTTGCACTCACTGGAGTTAGAATAGTAATTTTTACCCCTACACTATCCAACACTTACTCTACTGTTGCACTCACTGGAGTTAGAATAGTAATTTTTACCCCTACACTATCCAACACTTACCCTACTGTTGCACTCACTGGAGTTAGAATAGTAATTTTTATTACTATACTATACAACACTTACCTTAAATGCAACGTAATGGTATGCATTGTAATAGTAAGCGTTGTAAAGGTATGTTGTGATGTAATCGAATGCGTTGTAAATGTAGTTTCTGAAAATGCTATGAAATGGCATACTATCTAAAATAATGCGTTGTAAAGGATGTTGTGATGTTAAAACTGTGTTGTAAAGGCATGTATTGTAAATATATGCATTGTAACGTCATACATTGTTATTTTACTGACCTCTGCTGGTCGTTTTCTATCAAGAAAGTTAAATATAGGCAGTTACTAGAAAAATAAAAAAAAGAAAGTCCCTCAGCAGAAAGCAATTCTGGTATTTTACTGACCTCTGCTGGTCGTTTTCTATCAAGACAGTTAAATATTGGCAGTTCAACAGAAAAAAAGTCCCTAAGCAGAAGTAAACAAGTCCTAGGGCAGACCTCCAGACACCACAATGTACATATACATATAAGTATATAATAGGTATATACTAAAGTATATACAAGAGGTCTCGAATGCTCGACCTAAAAATAACCCTCATATTCCTACTCCTTAGAGGAAATCCCGTTTGTGAAGGGGTCACAGGCTTGAAGAGTTGTTACTGGCCAGTGTGACGTTCCCGGTCACCCCCTCAATGGAGACTGTTTGTCTAGCTTCATAGCGCATGAGGCCAGATTTAAAGAGAAATAAAGCTGCATGAGTTGCTCTGTTTAGCAGCTGCAGGCTGAGGACAGAACTCCGCTCTGACGGGGATTGCAGGATGCCACGCAGGCACAATTGAATTAGTAATGCTTATGGTGCGAACCACAGTAAGGGAACAACAGGGAGCTGCAAAGGCAATTAACATTGTAAAGGAAGCGAAAAATGTAATTAAGCAAATATCTAACAAAAAAGGAAAGCAAATTCCAATCGCACTATAGCGGAGCAATCCCCTGAATAACTCCTTAATAGAAAATGAGGAATTCAGGTGATGAAGAAGAAATAGACAACAGGGCACGTCAAAAAAATCATCTCTGAGCAGAAGACAAAATATGACAAAGGAGGAGCAGAGGACGGTGTGCAACCCTGATAATGGGATGAACAAGGCACTGCCTGGGGTGGAACAATAGAACGTGGACCTGGGAAGGGTTTGATTTTCCCGTTCAGCTGCCTGGGTGATATTAAGCTTTGAGGACAAGGGAGTCTTGGGGTAATTCTCACTTCCGGAGTGATAAAACAAATGCCGTCAGAAATGTGGGGCAGAGAGGTCATTATTTCTCAGTCCCCATAGATTGTTTCAAGTCTCTTGTGCTGTGATATTTTGAGGTAGAGGATGTGGTGCAGCGGTCAGAGCTGCCGACTCGGGAGTTGGGGAGCTGTGTTCGAGTCTTGGCGTAGGCTCAACATCCTGTGATTCTGGGCAAATCACTTACACTCACCATGCCCCTATCTACTCATTTTACCAGATTTAAATTAAACACAAACAAAAACAAGCAGATTAAGTGACGGCACCGCAAATAAAACACAAGACCTGTCTGTCATGTACAAAGTAAACAAAACAAAACAGAACCCTTAACACAAGCGGAGGCTGGCAAGCAAAAACTAGTGCGGCTGACTTTAACACTGGGGAACTGGGTACGAGTCTCTGCAGGATGCAAAATAAATCTTGAGCTCATGAACGAGAAAAAACTCTTCTTCACGCCTAGGAAGGCGCAAATTCAGGAAGTCAGCACTTCTCCCCATAGAGCACCTGATTTCTGCAAGTTTACTGCCCGGGCCTAGCCAGGGCACAAGTAGGGGGATCCTTCATGCACAAAGAGATTACCCACTGGGGATAGTTCCAAGATTATTGCCAGTGTAGGGATTGGGATTGTAAATTGTCCTTCGGGATTGGAGGGGGTTACTATGAAGCCACATTAGTTTCCATGGGTGGTGAGAAAATGGCACCCTTGGCCCACTGCCCTGCCAGTATGGTAAAGTACAGGCAGTGGCCAATAATCAAGGTGGTGGAATTCCAGGCCTGGAAGGATACAGGTGCCTGCGTAACATTGGTTATGGCCACGCTGGTTTCCCCAAGCCAGATCCTACCTGATGAAGTGCATGAGATTATTAACTCTGACACAGCCACATCCAATAGCTGTGGTAGACTTTGAATGGGGACAGGTTACTGGCCCTAAGAAAGTAGCTGTGTCAACTGCCGTTCCAGTGGAGTGTCTATTGGGCACCGATCTAGAAACTACTGCTTGGACAGAGATGGAGAGAAGGACTCATGCAGCAATGCTGGGCCTCCCTGAGTAGTTTTTGTCTCCACAATACAGTGGATGGACGCTTCAATAGCAGAGTATTTGGATGATATTGCAATGGCTTGGCTGTGTGCTCAAAGACAGTCGCTCAATGAGCCATTGTCCTAAAAGAGGTAGTGGAGGCCTTGCCTCTAGTGATTCCCGAGACTCAGATGGCTACATTATGAGTTTTATAAGACATTGATAGAGACTCTAGGTCCCCATCTCATTGAGGTATTCAATGAAGCCTTCGATTAACAGTGCTTTTCTCAACACTAAGGGAAGCTATCCTGATCACCATATTTAAACCCAACAAAGACCCCCTTCAAGTGGGAACCTTCCTCCGACTGTCTCTTCTTAACGTAGATAGTAAAAATGTAGCCTGGGCCATAGCCATTCGCATTCACAAGTCATCAAAGGCCTGATCTTTACTGACCAGACAGGTTTTATACTGGCTCAGTCCACTGCTCATAATATCCACTTGCTATTCACCCCGATGCACAAAGTGAACCAAGACCTCCCAGGAGCAGGGAGTCTTTCTGGATACTGAGAAGGCATTTGACTCTGTAAAGTGGCATTTCTTACATACAGTGCTGCACTGAATGGGACTAGGCGACTATATACTCTGCATAATCTTGCTGCTGAATTCTTCCCCATCTGCTAGGGTTCTGATCAATGCATGCTTTTGTGCCCCGTCTCGCTCACCAGAGAAAAAAAATCAGGGATGCCCTCTGTCTCCACTCCTTTTCAACATAGCAATGGAGACCCTGCCTTGCAAACTACAGTAACATCACACGCATAGAGGAGTGATATTCATCAATTGTCACTTAATTATCTCGCTATAAGTGGATGTCATCATGGGATTCATTAAATACCCAGAGGAGAATCTCCCCCTGGTAATACATGCCATTAAGCAATTCGGTAACTACTCAGGCATATGGCTAAACAGCTACAAAACTGAGATCCACCCTCCACGCAACAAACTATCACTAAATATCCCCTCCAATGCCGCAAATAATCGATTCGCTATCTGGGCATTAAAATCCATCTTGACCGGAAGTCGTTATGCTCTACAACTACAGTCCAGTGCTATCTCGCTTATGCACGCAAATAGACAACTGGATCACACTACCTTTATCTATTGCTGGCTGAGTGGCAATAAATAAAATGGTTGTCATGCCTCATTTTTTGTACTTGGTCTTGAACATACTGATACCACCCTCACATTTGTTTTTACCATATTTAGCTTGTGCGACTCATCTGGGCTGCAGGTCAACCCAGAGTTGGGATTTTTTGACGTTATCCCTGGCATATTGTGGTCTAACATTACCTGACCCCAAGTTATATTACTTAGCTGCTGAAGCCTTCTTAGCTATTTACTGGTACCTTCCCCAACTCCCAATGCTTCACATCATGGGAGAATCTGAAAACATGGTTGTGGCTAATATACGAACACATCTTCTTACGAAAAGGTCCTAACCGAGGGGAACTTTGGACACGGTGGAAGGAACTGTTACCACGTGGCACAAACTAAGCTATACACCATTTAATACTAATCTAAGGCCCCCGCTATTGCCAACCCTGTGATCTTATTCCATGACACAACCTTTTTAACAATTGACCAATATCCCTGAAACATTTTCATCTATCACAGACTTCGACAAGCATTCACGGCCTACCTCCTGCAAATCCCACAGGAGTCTCTGCCGTACCCCCTTCTCGTGTGCATAGCTACAATCTTACACTGAACACATGAACACTGGGCCACATCCCTGCCTTTACACATTAGGAGGAGGCTTTGGGAGCTTCATGGGACCCCAGTAAATGGACTTATTGTTGTGCTCAGCTGGAACAATTCCCATGAACTACAAACATAAGCACTTCAAGTTCCTCCACAGATTGTATTACACTCCTGCGAAACTACTAGACCCGGCCAGAACACACACGTCCTCGCTGTCACCAGCCATTTGCCAACACCCTTCACATACCATGGGAATCCCAATCACACACCTCTTAATGGATGATGGTGCTGGCTGACAACTCACACATTGTCGGGTACCAGATTCCTTCCACCCCAGATGTAGTGATCTTGGGCTATGCAGCTAGACTACTGAAATCCAGATGAAAGTTGGCGACAAAAGAGAAGTAGCCCTTCCCTGGATGTGTGGCCTGCTATCCCACTAAAAATGCTGTGCCCTATACATCTATGCTACCTGTTAAATAACTACCTAGATAAATGGATAGATAGATAGATAGAAGTGTGGCTCATTGGTTAGAGTGGCAGACCCTGATGCAGAGGTCTAGCCCGGGACCAGGGTTCAATTCCCCGAGGCGGGTCTTGAGCTCAAAAATTCCACGGACCTGATAATTCTCGCCTCGGTGCCTATTCCAATCATGGAGTCCCACTCTGCAACTCTGGGCAATAGCTTGCTTAATCTCCACAACGCCCCCACAACGCTAAGGATGCCTGGCCTCCACCTTGGGGGTGCCCAGGAGTGGACACCTCACAGGGAAAGCCAGGATGGGTTCAACAGCGGTATTCGTACAAGCGCCTTGAGACCCTTGCGGGTGAGTAGTGCGCTATACAAGTATCAATTTACATAGATAGATAGATAGATAAAGACACACACCAGTGGAATCTGAAATCAATTAAAATTGTTCCACTGACAAAAAGTCAATCAAGAATTGCAATTGTTTTCGTATTTGTTTCATCCAAAATCTTATTTCCATTATATAAACTTTCATCATTCACTTGAATGTGTCCAAGATTTGGAGCAAAATAATTTTTTTCACAATACAAGATTTCAACAAAGATTTATGGAATACAAAGCAAATGTTCATAAACTGAGGCAATTATTCAGTAACTGGAATCAAAATGTGTTGAATAAGAAACTGACCAACAAATTGCAGATTTTTTTCAAGTGAATTTATTTTTAAGTACCTTTACTTTTTCACACAAAACATATTTCGGTATTGGACCTTTAACCATCATGATGTAATCTATAACTAGCTTTATGTTTATCCACTGTTCTGCACTTCCCTTTACTCAGTTTAGTGTTCCTGCACTGAAGCTGCTGACTGTGAGGACCTTCCATTTTTATAGGAAACAAGGTGTAGGACCCTGATGGTAATCGCCAAGCCTCCCTACCAAAAGAGATATGTAAACACTAGAATGGAATTTGACTCGGAAGCAAGTGCTCAATGATGGAAAATGAGTTTGGGATTAAGAGAAGAAGAAACGCAAGGTGTGACTCCATGGTGGTGCTAAGGTATCTCGTGTAGGCGTGAGATAACAGGTAAGTCTTGTCAGGCTACGATTCACACACCCCAAGTTTGACACGGAATTTCAGTTTAAACAATAGATGAGAATTATTAGAATGAAATACATGTACCCACTTATACATGATAGTCCAGTCCAGGACTTCACAGGTCTTAAATGGAGAATGATGGTAATGAGCCAAAGGAGTACTATTGCTGGACTATAGCAACGCTGTGGTTGCGGATGCCCCAAAATCTTACCTAGCCCCAATGAAAGCTACTTTCCACGTGGCAGCTAGACTTATATCGGGGGAAAAAGGCTCTTTAACTACATCAGTCCTACCCTCAAACAACTCAACTGGTTGCCAATCGAGGTGAGGACCACACTAAAAACTATCTGCTTAACTCACAAAGCACTCTACACTGAAAAAACAATTTACCTCACAAACAAAATATCAAAAGCCGGCCAAAAGAGACCTCTACGAAGCTCTAATAGTCTACTCTTGATCCCCCAAATTTAAGAGAGAGAAATCTCACACCCGCTCCTTTTCAGGGAATGCTCCTAGAATCCGAACTCCATGCCCCTGGGCCTGCGGGAAAATAAATTCTTCCCTCACTTCATGAAGAAACTGAAGCTGCTACTCCTCAATAAATACCTAAACCCCCTTAAAACACCAGATTAGCCTGTGGGCCCCTCCCGCACCCTCTAAATAAATCTGTGTAACACTACCCTGGAGAAATCTGTGCTTCTAGTCCTCCTGTCCTCATGAGGCATTACCCCAGCAACCTCAGAACTACATTGTCCACCTTTACTACTGTTAATCTTGTTTTTGCAGTTTTACTGTTACCATGTATTTTTTTTCTCTGTTGTACTTTTGCTTAGGGTTATCTCGCACAATTGCTGTTGTGGTCTGTAAAACGCCATGCATTTATGTGTACCATAGCTATCTCTAAAGTGTATCTGCTTCTATCCCCAACCTTCTTGTATACCGCGTTGCTTACTGTCATCAGGTTTCGATATTTCACTCCAACGGTATCTCACGTAGTTGCTGCTTTTGCAATTTCTGCATACCTAGTCATGTCTCTATCTATGTATATGTATTTACTCCAAATGTATCTCAGGTATTTGCTGCTTGTGCTAACTCTTTCAAGCACTCTGATGCCTTCGGGTCAAGTTTGCGCTATAAAAAAATTCTATAAATAAAAAATAAAAAAATAGATAAAGTACTGCAAATCTCTCCTGCAATTTAGAAAACCTGGAAGACTTGAGGAGACGACCATGCAGAGTTGGAGAAAGCCAAGGAAGGAGAACTCAAGAAACTTTTGCATGTAGATGTAAAAGAAGCAACACTGGAGTACACAGAGTACTAGTTTAGTTCAGAATGCATAGATGAGCATGAACACTGCAGTAACTGAAGAAAAAGAATCAATGAGGGTGGAAAGAAAAACAAAACAAAGAATTGGGATAGGGGAGCGGGCTGACCTAACACTTGATTACGCATATAATTAGGGAGGTGTGAGGCTACTAATAACCCCCACCTTTGCTGATAAGCCTTTGTATGACTCACAGTCGTCTCTAAACTTTCTGTGCCCCAGTTGCAACTGCATTCCATAATCTTCATTAACAGTACTTCTCAAGCTGCTTTCTATCAGGCTTCATGTAACCCAGGAGATCAAAGTGCCTCTGAAGGATTTCTCCCAATAATTGCTGATACTGACATAGATTAGGACACATCCATTGGTACAATTCTGGAATGGTGGGCATACATACAAAATAAAAGTGACCTTTTAGTTGACTAAAGTTCAGAATTGCATGTTTATTTGTTGCACAACTTGTCATCTACGATAATGAACATCACACTGTTGCAATCTTTTAGTATGTTCTTCAGTCAGAGGGTAGTAACTGATAGATAACTGGCAGTGACGAACTTCCACATCCAATTCTTTCCACCAGGATGACCAACATCTTGAGGTAAATTGAGACCCTCTGTAATTGATCAGATCTTATAGAATACCACATAATGAAATCATTTTTTGGGAAAAATACTAGTGCTAGCAGTTTAAAAGTTTGAAACCATGGCAAAGGTACACAACTACCTATCTTCGTCAAACGATCCACAGCAACCAAATTTATAGTGCAATATTAACTTTTGTGTAACTATACAATAAATTATATGGCAGGTTTGCAATGGGAATACTTAATCTGAGTGCGCTGGAACATGTCTGTATATATCTTTTAACATTAGTGAACTGACCTGACCATAAAAGAAATCTCTATATAGCTGCTAATGTTTTACCTATTCCAGGACGTCCAGCAACTTTTGAATCATGAAGGCATTTCTTAGCCTGCGATCTTAACTAAATTAAAAGCAAACACATGGTTTTTCATTCTTAAGTATTCCATCATTCTCTTGCCTATCTACTTGCCTCTTCAAGCATATCACCGTATCTGTTGATTGAGTTTCTGTACATATCATTCAGACCAAAAATTGACCTCAGCGGCTCTGCAATCCAGGGTTATCCTGCTCAGCGTCTATGGCATCAAAAAACCAATGACTTTAGCTGGAGCTCTAGAATGATGTATCTGACTTCGAGGGGACCTATCGGGCCACAGCCCTGACCTTGCCCCACTGGAAGATGTTTTTCTTCCTTTTCTGAAACTTAGTCCAAAGGTAAAAACTAAGATGACCTCCTTGGTGTATCCAACATCCGCTCTAACACGTTGAGCCTGAAATCTCACCTAGGCCCCATTTAACTATGAACACGCTTTACTTTTTCTTGGGACTTTTTGCCCTAAAAATTCAAATATCTGCTATTCTTATTTGGATAATCGTAATGTTTTTTGCGCGTTACTTTTTAATCAGTTTTTTAAATGTTGTTTGGGATTTTCATTGTGTTGTGTTCTTTAAAATCTTTGCCCCCGTTTGAACTTAATACACACTTCTGTGGGGAGTGCCAGCTGCTTGTGCCACAGCTCTCGGGGGTTAATCAGAGATTTTTTCAGAACAGTGTTTTGACCCAACCAGAGTAAACTTTCTTAAGTTGGTGAGGGTACCAACTCCGAAATTAACAACCCCACTCCCAATAATAGGCATGCTGTTGTGTTGTTAAAATCTTACGGTAACTGTGATTGACTAGCTTACTTCTTTTCAGAGTTTTGTATGATACCCATTTCTTGTTTGACAGCAACTAATTATTTTATTAAACTTTAATTTCACGACATACTTCTCTTGTAATTGAGTTGCTTCATCAGATATTTGAGACAGGGTAGCTCCAGATTCAATTGCTCAGGTTGAAAGATAACATGAGGTAGGAAATCTGTCAGAGAGTACTAACCTTGTAGCCTGAATCCAATGGGAGCAATGAATGTCTATGCAATTCTTTGTAGCTACATTCAGCCATATATTATACAAATATGTTGATTAACTGTAGACCCAAGATACGAGAGAAAACAGAGAGTCCGAATATCACTACTCATCAGTCTGCTGGGCCCTGACGACTATGGGTCATGGTAGACATCTAAATACAACAAATAATCTTAATCATTGGTTACCATGTTGAATCATCTATCACTTTCTTTGGAAAAAGTATACCTTTAAAATATCTCTAATTTTCAGAATCTATGTCGAAGAGGAACACTGATATTCAATAATGTCTATGTACTCAATGCTATTCAACATTTGAGATAAGCTCACTCTCTACTTTGACAGAGTAAGTGCCTTCTACCCTGTGAGCCACATTCTCTAGAGCTAATATGCATTCAAGTTTATATTTTTATAAAAATGTAAAATAACAAGAACATTCGGTAAAATTGTAGTGCTCACATGTATACCAAATAATCTATGACCTCAAGCAATGATCATGAAAAGGACTCGAATCTATAAATATCTGTAGTGCAAGAAAGAATATGACCCCAATTTTTAAAAAGGTTACACTTGAAGTGAAGGTAAAAATAGGCCTCAGCAAAATTACAATTACATCACAAAATTCATGTAATTCCTGAATTTAGAATAACGTGAAATCCATGAAATGTTCCAAATTTTGCGTTACGCAATATTATATAATTTGTTACACACAGAGGGTTTACATAGAAAATGTTTGAATAAGAGATATTTTCTGCTTAAACCAGTCTCGTACCTTATATCGCAAGACACCTGTTTATGCGATGTATATGCCACATGGAAAAAGTCTGCCTTAATGTGTGCAAGCAAAAGTGGATGTAGCAGAGAGCTGACAGAGGCTCAAGTGGAGGGAAGGACTTTCAGAATCCATTGCATAATGGCAAGCAAGTACCAACGAAGCAGCCAGTCAATGGCGGTATAAGTAATGCGAAGAGTTAGGCTTATCTTTTGTCCGTTAGGGGTCAAACAGCCTTAAAACAGATGAGACAGAAACAGAGGAGACAGAGGAGGTATGCCCTGAGGTCTACTAAAGGTGCAGGAGGAGGAACAGAAATTGGAAATTTGGTACACAGGTTCAAATCCTCATGACAAAAGTTCATGAGTGCATTGAGACCGTTTTAAGGTAAAGCCTAACTTGAAAAAAACATGAAAGATCCTAGTAAACATTTTATCATACAGAATGAAGGAACATATACTAGCTACAGCTCTAAAGGAAAACACTTTGAAAGTACACGAGCATTTCTTTACTATCAGATCGGATGTATTGCTCTCCATGCAGGACAATGGGAACTGGGGAAATGTATGGAGGACCTTAAAAAGTGTGGAGCGAATGTCCAGCTGAATTCCTCACAATGCTCAGGGTGATGTTGAGCAATTAAATGAGCAATACAATGCTCAGTCTGAGTGAACCAAGTGAAGGTGATGACCTGATCAAGCAGATAAAGGAGCATACTAAGAAAAAGTTAAATAGAGTAAGATGCAATTACGAATACAAAGTGACAGATCTGAAGCTGAGAGCTCAAATGGACAGAGGAATCATGCCTTATAGAAGACAGGTAAAGGTTGCTCAGGGGTTGATAAAGAGGCTAGGGTCATTCGGTGGGTAACATAAGAGCACAAAATAGAACAAGCATTTACAATGCAATAGGTCTCGCAGTTGTTAGAGTTTGAGCTATTGGCATTGTAAATGGAAATGTCTTTTATTTATGTGTTGGTTTTTAAAACATAAATAAAAGGCATTGTCATTTACAATGCCAATAGGTTAAACTCTCGCAAATGCGAGACCTATTTCATTGCAAATGCTTTTTTTTATGTAGTTGTCTGTGAAGTTCCACTTGCAAGTCATGGAGCACGCCCAGGTCAAGCAGAATCTGTGGTGTTTCTAGACAACTGAAACAGCCAATTGTTTTATGGCCATTTCTTGCAGGGGCTTCACATAAAATAACCACGAGGACTGACAGGGTAGACCCCTCAGCAATCCTGCATATTACTGTTTTAGGAGAAAAGATAGTTGCGAAAAAATAGTAGGCGTGACCGTCTGGACAAGATTGGACAAAACCAACGAAAAACAGCAGTCTTTTCCATGTTTGGGGGGTCTTTAAAGCCCTAGCCTAGCAACATTTTAACTGCACTCTGCATCTGCACTCTAAATCTGCACTCACACTCTGCACTCTGAATCTGCACGCTGCACTCACACTCTGCACTCTGAATCTGCACGTTGCACTCACACTCTGCACTCTGAATCTGCACGCTGCACTCACACTCTGCACTCTGAATCTGCATGCTGCACTCACACTCTGCATTCTGAATCTGAATCTGCACTCTGAATCTGCACTCTGAATCTGCACTCACAATCTGCACTCACAATCTGCACTCACAATCTGCACTCACAATCTGCACTCACAATCTGCACTCACAATCTGCACTCACAATCTGTACTCTGCACTCACAATCTGCACTCACAATCTGCACTCACCACTCACAATCTGCACTCACAATCTGCACTCTGAATCTGCACTCTGAATCTGCACTCTGAATCTGCACTCTGAATCTGCACTCACAATCTGCACTCACAATCTGCACTCACAATCTGCACTCACAATCTGCACTCACAATCTGCACTCTGCACTCACAATCTGCACTCTGCACTCACAATCTGCACTCACCATCTGCACTCACCATCTGCACTCACCATCTGCACTCACCATCTGCACTCACAATCTGCACTCACAATCTACACTCACAATCTGCACTCACAATCTGCACTCACAATCTGCACTCACAATCTGCACTCACAATCTGCACTCACGATCTGCACTCACGATCTGCACTCACGATCTGCACTCTGAATCTGCACTCTGAATCTGCACTCTGAATCTGCACTCTGAATCTGCACTCTTAATCTGCACTCTGAATCTGCACTCACAATCTGCACTCACAATCTGCACTCACATTCTGCACTCTGAATCTGCACTCTAAATCTGCACTCTGAATCTGCTCTCACAATCTGCACTCACAATCTGCACTCTGCACTCACAATCTGCACTCACAATCTGCACTCACAATCTGCACTCACAATCTGCACTCTGAATCTGCACTCTGAATCTGCACTCTGCACTCACAATCTGCACTCACAATCTGCACTCACAATCTGCACTCTGCACTCACAATCTGCACTCACAATCTGCACTCACAATCGGCACTCACAATCTGCACTCACAATCTGCACTCTGAATCTGCACTCTGAATCTGCACTCTGCACTCACAATCTGCACTCACAATCTGCACTCTGAATTTGCACTCTGAATCTGCACTCTGAATCTGCACTCTGAATCTACAATCTGCACTCACAATCTGCACTCACAATCTGCACTCTGAATCTGCACTCTGCACTCACAATCTGCACTCACAATCTGCACTCACAATCTGCACTCACAATCTGCACTCTGAATCTGCACTCTGAATCTGCACTCTGAATCTGCACTCTGAATCTGCACTCTGAATCTACAATCTGCACTCACAATCTGCACTCACAATCTGCACTCACAATCTGCACTCACAATCTGCACTCTGCACTCACAATCTGCACTCACCATCTGCACTCACCATCTGCACTCACCATCTGCACTCACCATCTGCACTCACAATCTGCACTCACAATCTGCACTCACAATCTGCACTCACAATCTGCACTCTGAATCTGCACTCTGAATCTGCACTCTGCACTCACAATCTGCACTCACAATCTGCACTCACAATCTGCACTCTGAATCTGCACTCTGAATCTGCACTCTGCACTCACAATCTGCACTCACAATCTGCACTCACAATCTGCACTCACAATCTGCACTCTGAATCTGCACTCTGAATCTGCACTCTGAATCTGCACTCACAATCTGCACTCACAATCTGCACTCACAATCTGCACTCTCAATCTGCACTCTCAATCTGCACTCTGAATCTGCACTCTCAATCTGCACTCTGAATCTGCACTTTCAATCTGCACTCTGCACTCACAATCTGCACTCACAATCTGCACTCTGAATCTGCACTCTGAATCTGCACTCACAATCTGCACTCTGAGTCTGCACTCACAATCTGCACTCACAATCTGCACTCACAATCTGCACTCTGAATCTGCACTCTGAATCTGCACTCTGAATCTGCACTCTGCACTCACAATCTGCACTCACCATCTGCACTCACCATCTGCACTCACCATCTGCACTCACAATCTGCACTCACAATCTGCACTCACAATCTGCACTCACAATCTGCACTCACAATCTGTACTCACAATCTGCACTCACAATCTGCACTCACAATCTGCACTCACAATCTGCACTCTGAATCTGCACTCCGAATCTGCACTCTGAATCTGCACTCTGAATCTGCACTCTGAATCTGCACTCACAATCTGCACTCACAATCTGCACTCACAATCTGCACTCACAATCTGCACTCACAATCTGCACTCACAATCTGCACTCTGAATCTGCACTCCGAATCTGCACTCTGAATCTGCACTCTGAATCTGCACTCTGAATCTGCACTCACAATCTGCACTCTCGATCTGCACTCTCCATCTGCACTCACAATCTGCACTCTGAATCTGCACTCTGAATCTGCACTCTGCACTCACAATCTGCACTCACAATCTGCACTCACAATCTGCACTCTGAATTTGCACTCTGAATCTGCACTCTGAATCTGCACTCTAAATCTACAATCTGCACTCACAATCTGCACTCACAATCTGCACTCACAATCTGCACTCTGAATCTGCACTCTGCACTCACAATCTGCACTCACAATCTGCACTCACAATCTGCACTCACAATCTGCACTCACAATCTGAACTCTGAATCTGCACTCTGAATCTGCACTCTGAATCTGCACTCTGAATCTGCACTCTGAATCTACAATCTGCACTCACAATCTGCACTCACAATCTGCACTCACAATCTGCACTCACAATCTGCACTCACAATCTGCACTCTGCACTCACAATCTGCACTCTGCACTCACAATCTGCACTCACCATCTGCACTCACCATCTGCACTCACCATCTGCACTCACCATCTGCACTCACCATCTGCACTCACCATCTGCACTCACAATCTGCACTCACAATCTGCACTCACAATCTGCACTCACAATCTGTACTCACAATCTGCACTCACAATCTGCACTCACAATCTGCACTCACAATCTGCACTCTGAATCTGCACTCTGAATCTGCACTCTGCACTCACAATCTGCACTCACAATCTGCACTCACAATCTGCACTCTGAATCTGCACTCTGAATCTGCACTCTGAATCTGCACTCTGAATCTGCACTCTGAATCTGCACTCACAATCTGCACTCACAATCTGCACTCTCAATCTGCACTCTCAATCTGCACTCTCAATCTGCACTCTGAATCTGCACTCTCAATCTGCACTCTGAATCTGCACTCTCAATCTGCACTCTGCACTCACAATCTGCACTCACAATCTGCACTCTGAATCTGCACTCACAATCTGCACTCTGAGTCTGCACTCACAATCTGCACTCACAATCTGCACTCACAATCTGCACTCACAATCTGCACTCTGAATCTGCACTCTGAATCTGCACTCTGAATCTGCACTCTGAATCTGCACTCTGCACTCACAATCTGCACTCACAATCTGCACTCTGAATCTGCACTCTGAATCTGCACTCTCAATCTGCACTCTCAATCTGCACTCTGAATCTGCACTCTGAATCTGCACTCTGCACTCACAATCTGCACTCACAATCTGCACTCTGAATCTGCACTCTGAATCTGCACTCTGAATCTGCACTCACAATCTGCACTCTGAATCTGCACTCACAATCTGCACTCACAATCTGCACTCACAATCTGCACTCACAATCTGCACTCTGAATCTGCACTCTGAATCTGCACTCTGCACTCACAATCTGCACTCACAATCTGCACTCACAATCTGCACTCTGAATCTGCACTCTGAATCTGCACTCTGAATCTGCACTCTGAATCTGCACTCACAATCTGCACTCACAATCTGCACTCTCAATCTGCACTCTGAATCTGCACTCTCAATCTGCACTCTCAATCTGCACTCTGAATCTGCACTCTGCACTCACAATCTGCACTCACAATCTGCACTCTGAATCTGCACTCTGAATCTGCACTCACAATCTGCACTCACAATCTGCACTCTGAATCTGCACTCTGAATCTGCACTCTGAATCTGCACTCTGAATCTGCACTCACAATCTGCACTCTGAATCTGCACTCACAATCTGCACTCTGAATCTGCACTCTGAATCTGCACTCTGAATCTGCACTCTGAATCTGCACTCACAATCTGCACTCACAATCTGCACTCACAATCTGCACTCACAATCTGCACTCACAATCTGCACCCTGAATCTGCACTCTGAATCTGCACTCAGAATCTGCACTCTGAATCTGCACTCTGCACTCACAATCTGCACTCACAATCTGCACTCTGAATCTGCACTCTGAATCTGCACTCTGAATCTGCACTCACAATCTGCACTCACAATCTGCACTCACAATCTGCACTCACAATCTGCACTCACAATCTGCACTCACAATCTGCACTCTGCACTCACAATCTGCACTCTGCACTCACAATCTGCACTCTGAATCTGCACTCTGAATCTGCACTCTGAATCTGCACTCTGCACTCACAATCGGCACTCACAATCTGCACTCTGCACTCACAATCTGCACTCACAATGTGCACTCTGAATCTGCACTCTGAATCTGCACTCACAATCTGCACTCACAATCTGCACTCACAATCTGCACTCTGAATCTGCACTCTGAATCTGCACTCTGAATCTGCACTCTGCACTCTGAATCTGCACTCTGAATCTGCACTCTGAATCTGCACTCTGAATCTGCACTCTGAATCTGCACTCTGCACTCTGAATCTGCACTCTGAATCTGCACTCTGAATCTGCACTCTGCACTCTGAATCTGCACTCACAATCTGCACTCACAATCTGCACTCACAATCTGCACTCTGCACTCACAATCTGCACTCAAATTCAAATTCAAATAACTTTATTCGATTGTTAGTTGTACAATCATAAAAGCACAGTTAATAAACATACAGTTAAAAAAAAGCAAGTGATCCAATTCATATATGAGACAAGATTATGTGAACGCTATAAAACACGAATAACAGGCAGGATATACACATTAAAAATATAAATACTTATAGCAAAGATAAAAAGTTTACATTGTACCTAACAACAGCAACATTATTATCCCTCCATACTTTTTCTGAATCTTATAGCTAACTTCATAAAGCAACATACAAACAAAGTGCAGTCACAGTTCAGAAGTTGAAGGTAATAAAGTGCTGGTTTAATCTGTGCAAATTTCAGTTCCTTGAGGCAAGGTTTTAAGTATAACTTCCGGGGTACTGTATAAAAAGGGCAAATAAATAAAAAGTGCGCCAGGTCTTGCGGAGACTTTCCGTCGCAGCCGCAAGCTGGCAGCACTTGGCCTCGATGGGCTCCACTCGGTACTGCCAATAAAAGGTGAAACAAATCAAAACGGAACCTTGTTAGTAAATAGCGTTCATAGCCTGTCATGGGCCATGATAGATATGGTTCCATTTGAAGACAGGTTTTAAGTAATGCATGTTTCCTAACACTGTCTTTCTGTAACTCAACCTCTTCCCGAGCTGAGTACCTATTTGACAAAAATTTATTTTTCACAAGAATGACATCCAATTTGGTAATAGAATTTGGAATTAGAAACAAATCAGCCCGTCCTATTACGGTAAAACAATCACAGATGTACTTCAGCCACGGAACCTTGGACCTACACTCCCATGTTAGGGCTTCTTTTAGTATATCATGGGTAAGCGGTATGTCACTATTTAGCCAACAGTTCATCCAACACACCAGGGGGTTAACTGCTATTCTGTCGCTTAGGTAGGACACCCCTAGTTCCTCATGTACAGGGAAGTTACCTGTTCCCCTTGGCAGCCTCAGTAACTGCTTCAGGAAATTATTTTCAGCAACCTCCAGATCTCGCAACCGGCTATATCCCCAAAGCTCACTTCCGTAGCAGGCAACGGCAGTGCTCTTTGCCTGATATAATTTAAGCAGGGCAGCAGCCGGGCTATTACCAATTTTTCTTGCGAAGTTAAGTATAGCCGCGTTCACACGCGTTACCTCGCCCTTCTTTCTCAATATAGCGGGGCCCCAGGATAATTGGTGGTCAAAGAGGACCCCAAGATATGAGAACGTTTTGGTGCTTGGAATTTTTTCCCCGTTTATGTTAAAAAGATTGGTTTTTCGCAGCCCCAGGCCTGTCTTCATAACGTAAGACTTAGAGTTGTTGATACTTAAGCCTCGAGACTCCATGAATTTAAAAAAAGAATTTAAAAGTGTCTGGAGGCCGATTGCTGTCCTGGAAATGAGGACAGCATCGTCCGCATAGAGCAGGACTGGGACGCCTTTCTGACCTACGTATGGGTAATCTGCCCCTGTTTTTAACAAATGTTCCTCTAACTCGTTGATATACAAGTTAAAGAGGAATGGGGCTAGGATACATCCCTGCCGCACTCCGCGATTAATTCTAAAATCCCCCGTCACTTTCAGGTCTTGGGTGTATCGAACATTAGCTCTAGTGTCAGAGTGTAGGTCAGCCAAAAAATTAATTAAGTTCTGCTCTACACCCATCTTTAATAAAGTGACCCATAACTTGCCTCTGTCCATGCAATCGAATGCGGACGATAAGTCCATAAAAGCCATGTGGACTGTTCCCTGCCGGGCCATAGTATATTTTCCTATGATCAAATATAGGTTCAGACATTGGGTAATTGTCGAATGTCCAGGTCTGAAGCCATATTGTATCGGGGATATGACATTATTTTCGTTTGCCCATGCAGTTAGTCTGTTCAGGATTACACCCCCTACCACTTTGGCTACAGAATTAATTAAAGATATTGGACGATAGCATGTCGGGCTTCTGCGGTCACCCTTTTTAAACACGGGTACTATGGTCGATGCCCCCCAAGACTTTGGGCATCCAAAGACCGTGGCTGCATTTACTACAGCTGTTAGGACGGGGGCCCATAGTGGGATGCAAGATTTAAAAAGGTCCGGAGGCAAACCATCCGGGCCCGGGGCCTTGTTACTTGTTAACCCTTGAATGCTCTTCTCTACTTCATTAACTGAAAAGCACAAAAGTTTCTCCTTAGGAGACGAAGGATCATATTCTGCCTGCTGCTCATTGCTTTTAAAAATAGCACCAAAGTGGGTAACCCACTCCTTCTCTGGGATGTTAGTGCCAAGTGCAATGTCATTGGGATCGTCAAACAACGGTTTGTTAATAATTTCCCAAAATTTACTACTGTTGCCCAAGACTGATGGGTCGAGCAAAGACTCCCAAATGCCTGCCTTTATTTCTTTTTTCCGTTTGAAAAGTGATTTCTTATAAATCGTACGTAGGATTTTGATTTGACCTGGGTTTCTAGGTTTGATTTTCAATGCTTTTTTCAAATCCCTGCTTGCCTTAGAGCATGGATGGTCGAACCGTTTGGGGGTACTACTGCTTTGTGCTTTCATTGGGACTGTTAACATGGGACCCACCAGTGACACCACAACCTCAAAAACAGCTAGTGTTTGCTCTGGGGGTGTGGCTGAAGATACACAAACCTTAAGTTCCTCCCCACATGCCCTATTAATTTCGGTATACAGGTTTTCACAATTTACCGCTGACCATTTTAATCGGCGTTTACCATTTATACATTTCAGGGTTCCCTTGCCTTCACAGTTCGGTCGCCATTCAAGTACTCTTCCACCCAGTCTAATAGATATGGGGTTGTGATCACTATAGATACTTGTTTTAATGGTGAATCTAGAGGCCTGGTTGGCGAGATCAGCAGATAACAATATGTGATCTATAAAGGAACCATGAGCTGAGCCCTTGAATGTGGTGACATCAAAAACCTTATACTCCGGCACCATGGACATAGCTACAATTAAATTGTTTTCATTCATCAGGTCATTAAGGCAGGTTCCACGTCTAGAGTGATCAAAGTGAAATCCATTCGCACTATTACATCCCAATGATCCCATGGGGGTAATTCCTGGATTACCACACGGGTGAACATTAAAATCACCTGCAATCAATAAATCTCGTGGCAAAATGCCTACTCCCTCTCTCAACAACTTGTTTAGAAGCAGAATATTACATTCCCCTTGACTGTTTATGGCGTTATAAAAGTTAATTACAGACAGGGTATATTTGCCTTTCTTTAGTTCCAGCACTTGAATATTCTGGTTTTCATGATAACAATTTCTTACTCGGCAGGTAAGTGCCAGACTGATAAAAGTAGCCAGGCCCCCCTTTGCTCTTCCGCTAGCTGAAGGGGCCGCTGGCCTCAGGAAGCTTTGATAGCCCTCAATAAAAACGTTATTATCTTCCATCCATGTCTCTTGGAGACATATTACTGCGTATTTCTTGATGAATGTGAATCTGCACTCTGCACTCTGAATCTGCACTCTGAATCTGTACTCACAATCTGCACTCACAATCTGCACTCACAATCTGCACTCACAATCTGCACTCACAATCTGCACTGACAATCTGCACTCTCAATCTGCACTCTGAATCTGCACTCTGAATCTGCACTCGCAATCTGCACTCACAATCTGCACTCACAATCTGCACTCACAATCTGCACTCTGAATCTGCACTCTGCACTCTGAATCTGCACTCTGAATCTGCACTCTGAATCTGCACTCTGCACTCTGAATCTGCACTCTGAATCTGCACTCACAATCTGCACTCACAATCTGCACTCACAATCTGCTCTCTGCACTCACAATCTGCACTCTGCACTCTGAATCTGCACTCACAATCTGCACTCACAATCTGCACTCACAATCTGCACTCACAATCTGCACTCTCAATCTGCCCTCTGAATCTGCACTCTGAATCTGCACTCTGCACTCACAATCTGCACTCTGCACTCACAATCTGCACTCTGAATCTGCACTCTGAATCTGCACTCTGAATCTGCACTCTGAATCTGCACTCTGAATCACTCTGAATCTGCACTCTGAATCTGCACTCTGAATCTGCACTCTGAATCTGCACTCTGAATCTGCACTCACAATCTGCACTCACAATCTGCACTCTGAATCTGCACTCTGAATCTGCAGTCTGCACTCACAATCTGCACTCACAGTCTGCACTCACAATCTGCACTCTGAATCTGCACTCTGAATCTGCACTCTGAATCTGCACTCTGCACTCACAATCTGCACTCACAATCTGCACTCACAATCTGCACTCTGAATCTGCACTCTGAATCTGCACTCTGAATCTGCACTCTGAATCTGCACTCTGAATCTGCACTCTGAATCTGCACTCATAATCTGCACTCACAATCTGCATTCACAATCTGCACTCTGAATCTGCACTCTGAATCTGCATTCTGAATCTGCACTCTGAATCTGCACTCTGAATCTGCACTCTGAATCTGCACTCTGCACTCACAATCTGCACTGTGAATCTGCACTGTGAATCTGCACTGTGAATCTGCACTCTGAATCTGCACTCTGAATCTGCACTCTGAATCTGCACTCACAATCTGCACTCACAATCTGCACTCTGCACTCACAATCTGCACTCTGCACTCACAATCTGCACTCTGAATCTGCACTCTGAATCTGCACTCTGCACTCACAATCTGCACTCACAATCTGCACTCTGCACTCACAATCTGCACTCTGAATCTGCACTCTGAATCTGCACTCTGAATCTGCACTCACAATCTGCACTCACAATCTGCACTCACAATCTGCACTCTGAATCTGCACTCTGAATCTGCACTCTGCACTCACAATCTGCACTCACAATCTGCACTCTGAATCTGCACTCTGCACTCTGAATCTGCACTCTGAATCTGCACTCTGAATCTGCACTCTGAATCTGCACTCTGAATCTGCACTCTGAATCTGCACTCTGAATCTGCACTCACAATCTGCACTCACAATCTGCACTCTGCACTCACAATCTGCACTCTGCACTCTGAATCTGCACTCACAATCTGCACTCACAATCTGCACTCACAATCTGCACTCACAATCTGCACTCACAATCTGCACTCTGAATCTGCACTCTGAATCTGCACTCTGAATCTGCACTCTGAATCTGCACTCTGAATCTGCACTCTGCACTCACAATCTGCACTCTGCACTCTGAATCTGCACTCTGAATCTGCACTCTGAATCTGCACTCTGAATCTGCACTCACAATCTGCACTCACAATCTGCACTCACAATCTGCACTCTGAATCTGCACTCTGAATCTGCACTCTGAATCTGCAGTCTGCACTCACAATCTGCACTCACAATCTGCACTCACAATCTGCACTCTGAATCTGCACTCATCTGCACTCTGCACTCTGAATCTGCACTCTGCACTCACAATCTGCACTCACAATCTGCACTCACAATCTGCACTCACAATCTGCACTCTGAATCTGCACTCTGAATCTGCACTCTGAATCTGCACTCTGAATCTGCACTCACAATCTGCACTCACAATCTGCACTCACAATCTGCACTCTCAATCTGCACTCACAATCTGCACTCACAATCTGCACTCACAATCTGCACTCTGAATCTGCACTCTGAATCTGCACTCACAATCTGCACTCACAATCTGCACTCACAATCTGCACTCTGAATCTGCACTCACAATCTGCACTCACAATCTGCACTCACAATCTGCACTCACAATCTGCACTCTCAATCTGCACTCTCAATCTGCACTCTCAATCTGCACAATCAATCTGCACTCTGAAACTGCACTCTGAAACTGCACTCTGAAACTGCACTCTGAAACTGCACTCTGTAAGTGTGCTTACCCCTCTTCTAGTGCACTTCCTCAGAGGTAAGAAGCACTATATACATTCAGCTACAATACAATACACGCCTTTCGCGAAATTATTTTCTTCCTTTGGTTGTCTGCCCTGGACTATATATATATAGATATATATATATATATATACTACGTGTAGAAACCAAAAAAAAGCTTAACACAAAAAAGAGACAGGACGCTTTATTACAGTTTTATAAACATCAACTTTATCGACTGTTAACACCTCTCTTGGATCCGAAAAACCCAAACAGGAAATCACGATGATCATCACAAAATATGTAATTGCGCAGACAAAGCTTGAGAATACTTTCATCGTTAATAGCCCATAGCCAACAGCAAGATCTCAAATACTCTGTACCCAACAATACCTAGGGTACACAGCTAGATTGATTTAGTATGGCACTGGAAGGGGAGGTGTGTGTACGAGGCCTATCATACTGTCTACATAAATGTAAAAAGCCTACCTGTTGTGCTGTTCGGTAACTTTGCCCTACGGCTCCGAGAATATTTGCTGAAAGAACAAGCGGGAGGCGGCTCGGGCGCAGCACGTCTTCCGGAGATGTGCGCGCCCACAGAGCTGAGTCGGCTCGTGCACAGGCCAGTAGCGGCTCGTGCACAGCTCTAGACTCCCTTGCCAGTGAACACGGCGACTATAGAACTCGCTGGCGGGAGCGCTTCGCGCTCCAACGCCAGCTCGACCTAAAAAGGAATAGTGTCTTCAGATCATATGGCATATGGCAAGTTAAAGAATCTGAGGCTGAAAAGAAGGTGGGGCATGGAGTGAATAATATCATAATTGGATTGAGCAGTAAATGGAACATAAATGGTTTAAGAGTAGATTGGAAACAGCAAATAATAATGGAATATTTGCGGGAGGGTAGAGTGTAGGTTATATTACTCCAGGAAAATCATATACAGAGAGATGAATGCAGGGCCCAATTAAAAAAGCAAAACACGATCCAGTAAATTGTATCTACAGATCAGATATGTTCTAGTAAGGGGGTGGCTATATTGGTAAGAGCAAACTCAGAAAAAGAGATATTAAGCCATTAAGAAGATGAGGCAAAAATGTGTGTTCTTGAAAAGTTAAGAATCCACCAGAGCAGGTGTGCGTTATTATGGTAAAAATATAGATGATTTAGAAACACTGGGGCCATTTTACGAGCCTTTTTGTGTCATGTTTGCACCACACAATGTGATACATGCGCAATGCAAACCTTACGTGAGATTTCTAAAGTCACGCAAGGCCACTTTGCGTGGCCTTGAGTGGCTCCATAAATGTGGAGTAAAGCAACGCAGAGCAAATTGCTGTGTTCCCTTACTCTGCGCAAGGGCGTCGTTCTATGGGCGCTGCATGGGTGTTCCCTCGTAACTCCCATGGTTTTGGCACATTCCCAGATTGTTTCAACAAGAAGATTATGCTGTTCCTCTGTACTGAGAGACAACACACAGGAGTCTATAAACCAACCTGACCGCTAGGGTTCAAAGTTGGGAATCCATTGTATTGGATTATAATGCCCTCACACACCCTGTCGGGGGTCATGCTTCATCATTGGGCTGCTCCTCGTTGGGTCGGCGGTGCAATACCCGACGGGCTCCCAATAGTAGGGGCACTTTAGCAGAGATCTTTTTCCAACAGCCGTTAGGTGAAGTGTGGGTGGGGGGCCTCGTGTGTGTAGATGTGTAATTATGTTGGAAGTGAATGTAAAATAGGGTTGGGAGTACCTAAGAAAACAACTTTAATTGAGGGTTCTAAGTAAAAACAAAACTATAAGGCGCAAGGCTGAGGTAATGTCTCAGATTGTGGCGCTCCTATAAGTAGTAGGCCAACATGTTTCTCGCCAAAATGAGTAATCTGCAGGCGATTCGTCAGGACCAGAAGGGTAACTATCTACAACTAAAACTCAAATGGTGTTGTGGCTACACACTCACATCAACCATAAGACTAAATCGTCGGATACCTGCTAGTGCTGGAACTACCTGTGGAGAGAGAATACATCACATGGATCAATATAGTACTGTTGCAATAAGTGACTTCTCTCAAATTTTCTGTGATGGGCTGTCTCTCAGTAAGTCATGGTGAGCATCAGACAAATAAAAAACCTTTACATACCAAGGTGACACACGGTAAATACATCAGGTGAGCAAGCATTGAATTTCACTTTATGTGACACACATGGAGGTAGCAGAACAAGCGAGAAAGAGGGTCCTACCCAGAGCAATGAACTAGCCAGGCATCACGGTGCCTGGTAGGTTATACACACGAGGGGTTCCTCATGTACTAGGAAAAAACAGGGAGAGGAAGTAAGAGGAGACAGTGGGCATATCACATTAAATGCACGAGTATACAAAACCACATGTTCACTGGTGACCGCCTATTCCCTGTCAAATGGTGTCAGGGAAAAACCTAAACTATGAATATGGTGCACAAAAGTTAATCCACAAACTAGCAAATAAGAAGACTGGTAAGCACAAACAATGAAAAATTTTGTGGTTTGCTCTGTTGAAGCATGATGGCTCATACTGGCACTGATGGTGAAATAATACTAACTGTGGTTATGCACTACCGTACAAGTTTAATTGGCGCGCAGCGCGGTGATGTTGTAATCCAGTAAAATCAGTATTGGGGTGGCAGCGTCTTCAAACTAGTAAAACCCTTTTAAATGTATGCGCAGTTCTCGTGAGGTCCCAAAGATCATGTGTTGTCTCTGAGAACACATGGTCTCTTCAATTAAGTGAGGAAGTTGTTGTGTTTCGATCTAGGACCCTAATTCGATATTCCTGATTTATGCCCTTATGTGGTTATAATAAATAATATCCTTATAAAGGCATAAGAATCATATCCATATTTAGTCATAGCCCATGCAGTACAAATTAGGCAAGGCTACTTCCCTAGACTCCTAGAAAGTACAACGCGTTCTTTAAACAAACCAAACCTCCAGCAACCTGGGAATTCCCCATGCCGTTGTTTTGATTTGTCCTAGAACTCCTACGAGCACTGAAAGAACGGCCAGTTCTTAGTGACATCTTTTATTGACGTCTTATGTCCAACCTTACGTCAAACCCGGCACCTTTCAGGTATAAATATACCAACGTTGCCTTAAGCAAACACACGGTGGTTTGGAGCAGAGCGGCTATCTACTTGCCCGAGAGCCCAGCTGATGCGAGAGCCCACGGAAGCCGCCCCTCCCTTTTGACGCACTGAGAGAGACGCTGTCTTTTCTCCTGCCGAGAAAATCCATCTCCGGTGTTTCCAGATACCCTTGTGGGTTGCTGGGATATCGAGTCCTGAGAGAGAGATACAAGACCTCCTGCATTCTATTACCCAGGTACGGAGCTGACTAAACCCTTGAGAGAATTCTTGATTCAGAATCCTTGGCAAAAACCAACTTAACTTAAAACTGCTACTTACTTACTCCTTCCCACGTATTAGGCTTAGGTCAGGTACAACGGGGTAGGCGTAGATTAGAAGCACCAGTTGAGTACGTTAGTTAATGTTTTTATGTATGTATATATTTTATCCATTTTAAAGTATCATATGGCTAAGAAACCATATCAATGCTTTTACAGTATTATTTCATAATACTCCTTTTACTGTACGCACTTTACTTTATGATAAGTATTGCAATTATGGCAATTCATTTCTCTTGCATGAGAAAGAAGACTGCTCAATAAATAACACCTTTTATTGAAAACGCCAGTCTCTCTATTTCTCTGCACTCTGGTGAAACTAAGTATGCACGATTGACTGAGTGAAATAACCGTCTATTGTTTTCACACGACTCTAGAGATACACTCTTTATTCTGAGGGAGCAAAGTTGTCATGTTTATGCGGTTGTCAGAAGCTAATCCCATTCTTGTTTAAATCAGGAGATTTAACTCTTTCCTGAACATTCAAGAAAGTTTCTAGTGACCTCTGAGCTAGCTGGCAAAACTAATTAAGTCTAACATAGTCAGTAGAGACCTAGTCGACCTCAGTCCTACGTCTACACTGCTGTTTATGTTATTCCAATGCGCAGAGCCTATTGGGAATATAGGAACTACACTACATGGCGCCCAACGTTTGGTAAGGCGATAATCTAACGCAAGACATTAGAGTAACTCAGTCGTGCTTTTTCACACAGAACCCTTTTTCCGTAAAAACTCCAAAAGACGTCTGGAGTGGGTAAAAGGTTAAAATCCGCCGGAACTTAGTAGGAAGAGATTCCTATGTATTAGTTTTTGGTTTAGTCAACGTTGAAGGATACAGTGTTCCAAAATATTGTGCACCTAATCTTTGTTTCCTTGAAACTTGATCTACAAACAAAACTTTCTGTCAGTAAAATGGTGGAAAGTGACGATGAAGCGGAGAAAGCTAGAATAGCAACTGAACTCCTAGCGGATGACACAAGTCCCCAAGACAATGACCCGGAGGCTATTATCATTCCGGTAAATGTAAGAAGAAATACAACTCTTAAACTTATAAAAAACGGACTGACATCACAAGGTGGTACAGTCATATTCGTGGTAGAGGCCCATGAATATCGGCAGACAGAGGTATTCTATTCATGGATACACTTTCCAGCAGCAAACGCTGTAACAAAATAATTCCACTATTACAAAATAGAGGAACCTCCGGATGAATACACTCCTTTCAAGGATGTTGAAATCCCACTAAATTACCAAGAGCACCTGCTCTGGTTTAAAGGCGCCCAAAACATCAAAATCACATCACCAGGCACGGTCCACTAGGTAGCCCAGGAGCCACGTGGCCGGTTCTAGCCAGCTACACACCACATCCCGACATTGATAAAATTACTAATTAAAATACATAGACAATTGGTCCAATATGTCATGCGGACTTCAACAGTCCAACCAATTAACATTCCACAGCTGACCCCTCATCAGGGGAACACAAACAAAATTACACCACAGAACATACAATCATGTCTTGGTAAAATACGCGCAAAACGAGAACAAATTCCATTCTGGTTAGCCCCAAAAATCACTTAAATAGAGGCAGTATTTCCAAATACTACTCATACTGAGAAACACAGAATTCTGACTATCTGTCTTCCAATGGGAATCGCACCACATGTGGAAGACTGTGACACTTGGGGCACGGTCTTTGCTTCCAACTATACAAAAACACATGGTGTTCAGTCCATGGCGGTTATACCAGACGTACTAAGACAGATTCAAAATGAATACGGTCCAGAACCTGCTTTAACTCTGGGTATGAAATTACTGAAAGACTTCAAGCAGGTCTCGGCTATATTATTAGCCAACATAAAAGAAGAAGCAGCATCTGTGGCGATCCGCCAGAAATTGAAAGAAACAGATATAGCAGAACAACCTTTTGAACTTGCCAGAATCATAGAAAAATCCTATGAAGAACTAGGAAGAGATAGTTTGGGTGGGAAACCAGTAAAACCCCAACTAACTGAAAATCCTGAAAAAACATTTATTAAAAATAATCTGAACACTCCAAAAAAGAGTTGGGATGGTAATAAACAATCCACTCCCAGAGAAAAACGATTCCAGTCCAGAGGAAGGTCTCCTCAACGGAGAGAAAGATCTCCAGACCGAGGAGGCAAGTCTCCCCAAAGGGAGCCCTCTGAGAAAAGATACAACCTTAGAAATAGGGATAATTTGAAAAAACCTGATAGATATCAAGATATTGATACACGTCCCTCTCGATCTTTTCAGACTTCCTCACAGAAATCGGAAAGAAGAGGACGGTCAGAAGGAAGAGCACGTCAAGTCCAAAGACAAAGAACCTGCTCATCAAAGTAAACATTTACATTTCCAAGAAAGAAGGTAGCCAGTATTAAAATAATTAAACATGCCGAGGATACTGAGGACACAACTGAAAAATGGAGAGTGGGCTCAGACAATGCTAGACAGCGCAGCAGAAGTGACAATAGCTTGCAAGATCCTGATGAATCTTCTGGAGACAGTGGACACGAATGAATACATTCAGGTCGAAACTGCAGGTACCAGATTTAGCAAACCCCACAAATTATACGAAATAACATTATGTATAGAGGGGGACAAGACCAGGAAAGTAAGGGGTCTCTTTTGGGATAACCTTTCAAAAGGCTATGACATTCTGTTAGCTGAGAAAGACTGGCCACCAGAGTTTGTCAGGGAGTGCCCTCATGGTGAAGAAATGATTATGCCTGCCTTCTCAAATCATATTCCGATTCATAAAAAATATACACTTGCAAGAAAATGTGCAGTGGCCCAAGCTCCTCCATTATACAAAAATCATGTATGATGGGATGAAGTCTCTCCTCACAAAATCCAGTTAAAAAATCAGCCCACTGCACAAAGGCAGTACCCAGTTAAGCAAGAAGCTAAAAAACAAGTCAGGGAGATTTTAGATCAACTTGAATACCAGGGGGTGATTGAAACATGCACCTCACAAATGAACAATCCTTTGTTTCCTGTCTCCAAGTCAGACGATTCATATCGTCTAGTTTTGGACTACAGACACTTAAACTCCTGTTGCAAAACATTTGCAGTACAAAACTCACACAGTGCAGCACTAATGAATAAAATCGTGCACAAAAAATATAAAATGACATTAGACATCTCTAATGGATTCTTTTGTCAAAACATTGCACCTGAAAGCAGGTATTTGACCGCTATCTCAATAATGGGGTCGCAAAAACACTTCTGTCGACTCCCACAGGGATTCAAGAATAGCACAGGATTATTCTCAGCAAGAGTAACAGAGTTACTACAAGTATATGATGATGAGGCATTATCTTATGTGGATGACATCTATCTAACAGATGATGACCTGGAGACACACTTGAAAAGAGTAAACACCATAATACTTGGGTTTGCAGCTGAGGGTTACAAATTCAACTTTTAAAAGTAACGAATTGCCCATCTAACTGTCCTATTTTTAGGATATGAATTATCAAGTGAAGGCAAAAGCCTAGCAGACAACTTCTTAGAGAAGTGTGCTGTACTCCAAGCACCGAAAACGCTGAAGAACTTACAATCAATACTAGGTTTCCTGAATTTCGGAAGAACAAACATTCTTATTTATGCAGAGAGGGTTAAACTTCTCTATGAATTAATAAAACCTGATTTCAAACCAATCAATTGGACTCAGAAACACACAGAAATTTTAAGATCATTGCAAACAGACATGTTAGCTAAAACAAAATTGCAAACACGCGAAAACATACGCAACCTTGTAATCCGGGTCATCCCAGGAAGTTGCGGATTCACGTACCTAACCTCTAATGAGGGAGAAACGGTACCAATAGCTTACAAATCAGACTTGTACACTAAAATAAAATTCAGTTCTACTGAAGACATTCTAATAGCGGTTCAAACTGCTGTAGCAAAAGAAAGAGCCCAAGCCCAAGGCAGAAGAATAACTGTTTTAACAGCAGAATCAGCCCTTGAGGCATTAACAAGCCCGCGCAATTTGACTGCTGTGGCATTAGATCCAAAATGGATACAATGGGAAAATTCTCTTGCTGCAGAAGACGTGAAATACTATTTTGACCCAAAAATGAAAAAACTAGAAGATCTAGAATATGAAGAAGAATATCCTCTGCCAATCGAAATTCTGCCTCTCGAACAGTACACATGTGTAATCTACATGGACAGATTTGCACAACACTACGATGTAGAGAAAGAATCCTACAACGCAGCGTGCGCGATTGTTAAAGGTCGCTGGCGCTTTGGTAAATTCAGACCATTAATAACCAAAACTGAATCACTCAGAAACTGTTCAGCTCAGCGAGCTGAAATAAGATCTTTAAAGATGGTGCTTGAAAATGCCGATCGTGAATTTCCGACACTAATAGTGTGCGATTTGCATTTCTGCGCCAGGTCTTACAACAATGACTTGCAGAACTGGGTTCAAAACGATTACAAAGATGACACAGGTGCCACAATAAAGCATAAAAAGCTTTGGGAACAAGTAGTTCTTTTGCAGAAAGAACTACGAAAGACTCACGTGATACATACACTGAGTCATCAACGTGATGGCGTTCACGTTGCAGGGAATTCATTGGCTAACAAAGCCACAGCGGAAGCGGTTCAACCGGCTTCCGTAGCCACAAAAAAGCGTACTAAAAAATACATAAACGGAGAAACAATGCTCGCGGTAAAAACCTCATTAAAAGGCGACTATGCAGCATTACCTCTCGGCTATCCACTCAATTATACATACATAATAGATGCAAACTCCGTTCCTTTTGCTCAAATCCCTGGAGTGGGGGATAGAGTAATTCCAAACACGAACAGGAGAGTCTTATTAATAGCAGACACACACATGGGAGAGGGTCTAGGGCATCGAGAGATCAAGGAATCTCTAAAAGAGTTACAATCAGAATACTGGTGGCCGGGGATGAGCCTGCAACATTACAAATTTGCAAAGGATTGTCCAAACTGCAACAGAGATCGCAGTCATGAACCGGACCAGACTAGTGCCAGGACCCCGTTATTAGAAAGCATCAGGCTATCTATACGCAGAAATCCAGTAGGAGAAATGCGTCCCCATAATATTTAAGACTAGATTCACTGAAAATGTGGCCCCATCGCTCGGCTGACGCCAGAACTGTTATAAAAGATTTGCAAGTCTTTATCGGCACATACGCAATTGGCATGCTACATTCTGACCAGGGTCCTGCGTTTAGCTCTCGGGCTTACGAGGAGGTCATGGCCAGCATGGGCATTGCATTGCGGTACTCTTCTCCATTCCATCCTGAGGGAAATGCGGTAGTGGAAAGAAAAAAACGGGACATAAAGCAATCTATAACGGCGAGGGTATTAGGTTCGGGTGATGGGTGGGTCAAACATTTAACAAGTGTTCAACGTAGTCTTAATAATCTGTCAAGAAATTCTCTAAAAGGTCTCACTCCGTACGATCTATTGTTCGGATTTAGAATGCACATTCAGGATCTAGATAGTCATACTTCAGTGGTAGAAGAAAAATCCTTTGATATCAAAGACCGTTTGGCTGTTTTACAGAACTTAAATGAAACAAGAAGAAGCCTGAGCAATATAAAGTTAAAGCAACAGCCAACAGCCACTGAAGAAAAACCACCTGTCCCAGCAAGTCCTGTCTGGATTCCAAAGACTGGGGATCTGGTCAGAGAGAAGATCGCGGTGAAGAAGGAATTTGGGCCTTCTTACAGAAAAGCAGTACCTGTCTTAGCTGTCAGCGGAACAAGATCAGTTGTACTACCGCCCCTTGCTGGTAAAAAGTAGAACCGAGTTGTATCCATCGACCTGGTAAAACAACAATCATGTGGCCAATAATAAGTAGTAGGCCCAGTGGACTCCCGAGAAATAGCAGAATACCAAAATTTGCTACAATCCAAGAGGTTCAAACTGAGAGACTAATCACATTTGATAAACCTGCAGTGAATAAAAAAGGACTATGCAACAAAGCCATGGAACTTGTGCCTCTTGAAACCCAAATTGCAACAGTTCGTCAAGAAACACCAGTCTACAATGATGTAGCATCGGACTATACTAATGTCTCCAAGAAAGATCCAAAGACTAAAGAAAACCCAGAAGCAATTCCAACAATTGACAGAACTGCATCTGGCTACTTCATCAATTTTGATGACTTTTCTGATGAACCAAGTGAACATGAAGAAACGCCAGCAACAAAAACTTTCAAAGACAAAGTAACAGAACTCTTTCATCAACTAAAAGAAACCTATCTGATTTCACCATGGATTGAATTTTGGATTGTGTTAGGTGTACTTTTCCTCCTGCTTTGGCTCATCATGGTTCTTTGTTTGGGAAAATTCATTGAGGGAAAATACAGTACAATGGACACAGCAAGTCAGAACATCAACTTGGTCCTTATGCCTCACAAATCATCTCACATCGAGAAAAGAGAACTGTCATCAGTGAACATCACAGCCAATCCAATACCCGGTGGGGTAGCATGGGACAAAACGTATTATGAAATTTATGGCCTGATTGAGCTATTGAAATATCCACACCAGTTCAAGGTTTCATTAAGTGACTTTGTAAAAACAAGTACTTTCTCTGATGATTGGGACTTTGAAAACATTAATAATATGATGTCAGATTTAGTAGTGTCAGCTAAATTCACTGAACAAGATTATTTGCAGGGTTCAGCAAAATATGAAGAAATTTACTGCTATAATCATTTTGGTCATCACTATTTGCATACATCTGCACAGCCTAGAAATGTTTTTAATTATAACCAATGGGTACATTGTGCAACACCGCCTAAAGGCAGCTCGAAAACATTTAGGAGAAATTCCCATACTTCTCAGGGTTTAACACAAGTGATGCAGAAACGTTTAATTTTAAAATGTTAAATAAGACAGGAATGAAAACAATGTTGACAAATACTAAATTGATTTATTCTGAAACATTTTATGAAAAAATGACTACATCTGGTTTTGAATTCTGGAAAAACAACATTGAAACAAAAACCATCTGGGGTACAAAAGAATGGCAGGTCCAAGGTTTAGAAGCATTATTTAGAGCCTGCATGATCCCAGAACAACTAATATTCCTGAATGACACCATTCAGCAAACAACCTGTCTTGGTCTAGCCAAGATAAAAGACGTAAATAAACCGTCTATTCCGAAGCCCATACCTAGTAATAGCACTACAGATGTGGAGATAGACGTATCCCATATTTTACACCAAAACAGAACACATCCTGATTGGAAAAAATAGTTGATCTGGCCCACAGACACAAATAACTGTCAAGATAGATTCCTGAACAAAATACAGGGGTTGGAACTGAACAGGCCAGACCCAAGATACTCCCAGAGACAATATCCAGGGATAGTTACAACATACAGTGTAGGGAAACTATGCCTTGAGTGGCTACAGAAATCCACACTGGCTGAAATTAAGCAACACTTGACTTTAATTAAAGACGGTGCTGACTTGCGTGATTTCATACTGGGACCACGCAAACAGCGTCAAAAACGTTTCATAGCGGCCGGTATATACGCTGCATACAGCGAGGCTTGGAAAGTAACACAAATTGAAACAGCTGAAAAAATACGAGAAATTGATCGTATTAATTTGGAAAAATCACTTTCTGTTGTGGACAATGGGTTAATGACTCTGTCCTCCAGAATATATTCACTGGACAGCATTGTATCATCTGCTATTGATATAATAGAGCAGGACTTACTAATGTTACAACATGGTCAGTCCCAATTACGTTCTATTGTACAGCTTGGCTGGACGTTGCAAAATCTACGTTCAGGCTAAGTGCCATGGCGTTTAATCAACACAACGTCATTATTCTCTATCTTTAACCTTACTGATAAACAAATCAGTTTGGCACAAAAAGGAGCAGACTATACGATTCTGAGCATTGAAAAACTTGAGAGATTACCATTGACAATGTCAGAAAGACCTGTCATTGAATGGATAATACACGGAATAATTACAATTCTGATAACAACTTTCCAGTTTAAATATTGCCAAGAGTATATACCAGCGGGCCAGTATGAGAGGTTGGTTAAAGGATACATCAAGTCAACATGGAAATTACCTTATACACACAAATGTTATAGTGAAAGGAAAAAGGAGGTATTTCTTAGTGGTAACAATTGTAAAAAAATCACTAAGCGGTACACTTCTGTGTCAAGGTATTAACTTGCACGGAGCTTGTGAAGGGTCTTCAAATAACCTTTCATGTCACCTTCACGGCACTCCTGCAACACGGATAGAGCCATTCTTTAGACAGCTTTCCAACGGCAGCTACGGTCTAATAAGTGACCACAGCCGTTGTGGCATGGTGCCAGGAAAGGGCTATCTCATGAGCGTTAGTTCCATGGTCACTTGCTGTATTCAAGTATTGTATCCAAACTGCAATCCAGACATGGAGGCGGCAATATGGCCTTATTTGAATATCTCTTTTATTCGAATTGATACTTTAAGAAGAATGAAATCCATTCTTTTACAGACAACTGTGCCTTTGACCTCGTCCAAAGAAACGTATGATCTGCAAGTTGCAAGTACAGCGGCAGAGATACATTCCCTATTATCAACAAATTGCCCTGTGCATTTCGTAGAAATGTTAGGTCAAATTTTAAACATGTCCGATACCAGTGGCATCGCACATGTATTTAAGACAATTTTTTCGGGACTGTTAGCACCCTTTGAAACAGTTCTGGGCATTATACCGAATTTTGTGCATTCCATTTTTGGCGGTCTGCCTCTTCTATTGGGACTCGTAGCAGGAATTTTATTTTTGATCCTTCTGCTCCGATATGGCAAGCCAAGCCACAGACAGGACTCCAGCAACGATGGGAGAAACGATCCTAGTTATACGCTACCGGGACCGCATCACTAAAGTCCTCGGATTTGTCCGACTAAGAGATCTAAGTACAACTTGGTTTCTTTCATTCAGACTAATCTGGCAGAATTGCATCTTACCTGTGCTTTGATGTCTGCTATGCGGAGAAGAATGCGTGTTGGACATCTGTCTTACACTACCATCAGAAGTACCAATGGATATCGATACTTTGCTAGGTCCTGTAACGACTCAAGCATTGTGTTGTCCCCAGCTGCTACCTATTCTGATGACGGCATTCGTTGAGACTTCAACACTACGAGTAGGTGGTGGTGAAGTACGAGAGGAAAGCAGCACCAAACAGGTACAACCTTCTGTGAGCATTGCTGATCCAGACATCGATGATAGCAATCATTCTCACATGTGCACAATTTCAACCTTTTCAAACTTGGTCGAACTTTCGACTGATGTTGTAGACCAATTTTTTGCAAGTCTGTCTGAAATTATGTTCTCCCCTGAACAACGAGAATAACTTTTAAAACAACGAGCACACAGCGTTCCCTGAACTCTGAATTCGGCCTTCAGTTTTGATAAACACAGCTACTGAAAACATTTGGAACTATTTTTTCCCCTGAAAGCGAAATTCTTTTTTTTTCACTTCCAAAATATTTATCTTTTTCTGGCACATGGTAATCTGATTAAAGTAGAACTATTCTTAGAGAACAGAGCTTCTAATTTAGGAACTCTATAGACAATATTTTACCTCAGCCTCTAGCACATGTACAGCATTTGTATAAATATGTGATGAAATGGTCTCGACCTTCTTTTCTGTACTCAGAGCCATTTCATGTGTAATTTTCGCAATTCATTCAGCTGCTAGAAATATGCATTTAACTGAATGATACCACTGCTTGAAAAGTGTACAGTACCAATACTCATTTTCGTGTATTTACCATATACCATTTCAAATGCGAATATGTATTTTGGGGTGGATTGGAAAACACACATGCATTGTTATATGTTTAATATTGCTTAGTTTTAGTAATGATGGACATTAATTCGTGGAGTGGGTGTTGTGTTTCTATCTAGGACCCTAATTCGATATTCCCGATTTATGCCCTTATATGGTTATAATAAATAATATCCTTATAAAGGCATAAGAATCATATCCATATTTAGTCATAGCCCATGCAGTCCAAATTAGGCAAGGCTACTTCCCTAGACTCCTAGAAAGTACAACGCGTTCTTTAAACAAACCAAACCTCCAGCAACCTGGGAATTCCCCATGCCGTTGTTTTGATTTGTCCTAGAACTCCTGCGAGCACTGAAAGAACGGCCAGTTCTTAGTGACGTCAAACCCGGCACCTTTCAGGTATAAATATACCAACGTTGCCTTAAGCAAACACACAGTGGTTTGGAGCAGAGCGGCTATCTACTTGCCCAAGAGCCCAGCTGATGCGAGAGCCCACGGAAGCCGCCCCTCCCTTTTGACGCACTGAGAGAGAAGCTGTCTTTTCTCCTGCCGAGAAAATCCAGCTCCGGTGTTTCCAGTTACCCTTGCGGGTTGCTGGGATATCGAGTCCTGAGAGAGAGATAAAAGACTTCCTGCATTCTATTACCCAGGTACGGAGCTGACTTAACCCTTGAGAGAATTCTTGATTCAGATTCCTTGGCAAAAACCAACTTAACTTAAAACTGCTACTTACTTACTCCTTCCCACGTATTAGGCTTAGGTCAGGTACACCGGGATAGGCGTAGATTAGAAGCACCAGTTGAGTACGTTAGTTAATGTTTTTATGTATGTATATATTTTATCCATTTTAAAGTATCATATGGCTAAGAAACCATATCAATGCTTTTACAGTATTATTTCATAATACTCCTTTTACTGTACGCACTTTACTTTATGATAAGTATTGCAATTATGGCAATTCATTTCTCTTGCATGAGAAAGAAGACTGCTCAATAAATAACACCTTTTATTGAAAACGCCTGTCTCTCTATTTCTCTGCACTCTGGTGAAACTAAGTATGCACGATTGACTGAGTGAAATAACCGTCTATTGTTTTCACACGACTCTAGAGATACACTCTTTATTCTGAGGGAGCAAAGTTGTCATGTTTATGCAGTTGTCAGAAGCTAATCCCTTCTTGTCTAAATCAGGAGAGTTAACTCTTTCCTGAACATTCGAGAAAGTTTCTGGTGACCTCTGAGCTAGCTGGCAAAACTAATTAAGTCTAACATAGTCAGTAGAGACCTAGTCGACCTCAGTCCTACGTCTAAACTGCTGTTTATGTTATTCCAATGCGCAGAGCCTATTGGGAATATAGGAACTACACTACAAAGTAGGGGAGTGACAATGTGAAGGCCTCATGCGTCGATTAAAATAAGTTAAGTTTATAGATGAACACACTGAGGAAGATAACTAAGAGGGTTGCGGTGTCACCCTGATATGTGTAATACCGCCATACCTAGATATGGTGTCCATATCTCAAGATTACGATCCTCAGAGTGCATTAATTATCAACGGGCAGGGTTATGCAAAGTACCGGGCGCTGCCAGTTAAATATAATAGGCTCGAGGATCATGGGATTCCCAGATTGACCAGAACTGGTAAACAAGGGAATGTGCCAAAAGGATACGCCTTCTCAGGGGAGGCGTAACAGGGAAGCATACTCGTTACCTCCTCTTTTTATGTGGGCTGCATGGAAAGAGGAATATGCCTCTCAGAATTATTTTTGTGTTGGAAGATGCCCCTTCCTTCACTTTGCCTGTTACGCAGTGCATCACAGCAAGATGACCTGCTGCATTGTACTGCTTGAAAAGTTTGTAAATCTACTCCTCTGAGTTAGAATGGCTGCTAGCTTACTTGAATATACTTCACCTATCATAATTGGTGGTGATTTTAATGTGATATTGGACAATAAAGTAGATAGCACAAGGAGTCATAGTATAAACTTTCCTACAATGCATCCATATCATCATGATAAGAAATATATGCAGATCGGTGATAAAAGATACAGGGTTGTGTGATGTCTGGTGAATGAGATATTAAAGATATGTTGATTCTGGTAGAAGCAATTATACAACATTTTATGACTCAATCAAAGGCAACAAATGAGTCCTTTGTATACCCAATCAATGGGAGGTAAGGGGCAATAGAAAGGCTGTATACATCAACATTGCCTTGGAAAACCAGTGTCCACTAATATGATGAGTAGACAAAGTCTATTGTCTTAAACAAGGCATCATATATGTCGAAAGGGTGTTCCCAATGGTGAGCTATACCAGCACAGTGCTTGTGAAGGTGAGGTACACAAAAACAATCATGAAAAACAAACAGAACCTTTCTATACGATGATGCCAACTAAATGTACAGTGGCATACAGTTGACTCAGTGTTTATGCCCATTTGTTATTGCATTTAATCAAGATTTAAAACATACAGCCACTGATGTTCTGATCCATTTTAAGATGATTTAGGATCAGGACAGGAAGAAGGGATACACCCTAGATCATGGGTACTCGCACACATTTTCCGGGGGGGGGGGCGCACTGATGGTTGATGGTTGAGGGGAAATGGGCGTAAAGTGGGTGTAGGGGAAGGGAAGCATGTAATACTAGTGGCTGGCACAATGTGGAACTAGAAGACCTGGGATGAATCCCAGCTTGCCAGTTGACCAAATTGTGTGAGCCTAGACAATTGTTTTATTTCAGCTTCCCTCCTTTTTCTTCATTATTACACGTAAGAGCACCTCAACATACATGAAGTCAGGATGTGTGCTGTACAAAATTTTCTCCGGTGTTTGAATTTAATCACTAATGGCATTGTTGTCAGGGTGGGGAGGAGGGGGAGAGCATGATAATATCTAAATTCATGTTTGAAAAGTATCACTTAAAAAAAAGAATACTTCTGAATGCACAGCAAAAATCTGATTTACTAAGTTTAAACGGTTCTGCAGGTTAATGAAATACACTTTTGGAATTCTGAAGAGCCTATCATATTTTGTACACATTTACTGTCTTTAAAGATGTAGGTGTGCCTAAAGTTAAGGGGGGCATGATACCTTAATTACATCCTTTCCTTAACTGTAAGTAACCTTTAAACAAATATTTGCACTTTAGTTACCATTTTTTTAATGTTTGTCTTGAGTCCAGTAAAAAGCAGCCCTGTACTGCTGTTTGCCAGAGGGTCGCATGTAATGGTCACGAGTGCCGCGTGCGGCCTCCGGGCTGTACTTTAAGTATCACTGCCCCTCGATAAAAGAAATGTGTAGTGGTGTGCCTGTATGGTGGTAGACAAAGACAATCAATGTACACAAGTTTTGATGCTTACCTAATTGGATTATTATATGATACATACTGTGTCATCAAAAAGAGGACAGTAAACTATCCTCTACGGTAGTAGACTGAGAAATGTAGTCCTACAGGGCACAGAAAGACCATTGTCACTCATAGATTGAGCCAAACAACTCTATGGTTACATTGACCATGGTGACAGTCAACAGTGATCATGGGGAATTACTCAGCTACCCGTGGGTAAGTATGTGGGTCATTGACCTTCTTGATACTCTGCAGTCACAGGAAGATAACAATAAGTAACATTGTGGTGGCTTTTACTGTCTTCCTGCTTGAAGAAGAACCCATGATTTGCATATAAGGGCATCACAATAGCATGAGGAATGCACCTCATGGCAATATTGGCATAAACCACCACACTACAAACAACTGCAATGATTAGTAGCTGTGTTGTTACTATCATTGGTAGTGCTGGCAGGGGCAATGTGTAGTGCAAGCTGAAGTGGCCTCCTGACGAGAGCCCTGGCAATTATTTATTTAAAAAAACATAAGCACTGGGTAATCTGAGTGAAGCATTTGCCTGCACACTAGTCAAACCATTCTGCTGTTTCTCTAGAACTTTTTATATCCCCCACAGACAGGTAAATAGAGATGGAAAATGGTTAGGGAGATATTGTTTGAGCAGGAGGTGGTATCTTAACTTCAAAAAGAAACATGATTTTTTCAAGAGAAACATAGGATCAGCTTCGATTAACATAGTGTGAGATTCATATAAGGCATTTCTGAAGGGGTGGCTTTGTACCATCTCCTGGTGTAGAAACAGGAATGAGAGAAAGGGATGTCTCAAAATATAAACAAGCATTGGCAAAGCCAATAGGTCTCACCAAAGCAAGAGCTATCAACTTTGCCAATATGTTTTAGCCATGTTGAACACCTGCGTGGTTGCTGTTCAGTATGGCTAAAAGTTAGTGGGGTAAAGTAGAGTGGCGTGGAGTGGGGTGGATTGCAGTGGTGTAGAGTAGAGTTGACTGGAGTGTCAGAGAGGAGTAGAGGGTCGTAAAGTGGATTGGCATAGAGTGTTGTGGAGAGGTGTGCAGCAGAGTGGAGTGGCATAGATGGTGTTGCATAGATTGAAGGGAGTAGAGTGGAAGGGCATAAAGGGGGTAGTGTTGAGTGAAGTAGAGGGTCAGAGAGGAGTAGAGTCGTAAACTGGAGTGGCATAGAGTGTCGTAGAGTGGTGTAGAGCAGAAGGGAGTGGCATAGAGGGTGTTTCCTGGAGTGGAGTAGAGTGCAGTAAATTAGCGTAGAGTGGACTGGCATAGAGTGGAGTAGTGGAGGTGACGTAGCATAGAGTGGCGTACAGTGCTGTAAAGTCGATTGGCATAGATTAGAGTGGCATAGGTTGGAATGGTATATAGTGGAATAGTGGAGTGGCATAGAGTGGAGCAGTGGAGTAGAGTGGAGTGGTGCGTCAGAGAATAGAGTGGAGTAAAGTGGCACAGATTGGAATAAAAGGAGTTGCAGAGAGCGTCATAGAGTGGAGTAGTGTTTTAGAGAGTCACAGAGTGGAGCAGAATGGTATAATGTGGAGTGGCATAGAGTTGAGTGTCATAGAGTGGAGTGGAATGTCATATGAATGAATGAATGAATTATGGATTTGTAGAGCGCAACTAAACCCATAGGCATCAAGGCGCTAAAAGATGGTACAACTGTTTGAGAAGAGGTGGGCAGATCACAGGTAAGCTTCTCGGAAGAGCCAGGTCTTGAGTGCTTTCCGCAAAAGGGCATGAGAAGCAAGACCCTTGAGGTCGTCAGGGAGCGTGTTCCACAGTATGGGTGCGAGAGAACGGAAGGCCCTTCCACCCCATCTGGCCTTGAAGACTCGGGGGACAGTCGGAGATTTTTGTTGGCCGAACGAAGAGCCCTGCCGGGGACATAATGGGACACGAGGGAACGAATGTCTTCCGGCCCAGTCCCGTCTAGGGTGCGATGCGTAAGGCAGAGGGCCTTAAAGTTAATCCTGGCCTGCATGGGGAGCCAGTGCAAGTTCCTCCTGATGGCAGAGCCTGACGAGCGCTTCGGGGCATCTATGACAAAACGGGCCGCTGCATTTTGCACGATCTGAAGGCGTTGGACCAAGCCGTTGTTAATACCTAGATATAGTGCATTGCAGTAGTCCAGCCGGGAGGCTACAAGAGCCATCACGACCTGTTGGAGTATCAAAGAGTGCAGTGTCGTAGAGTGGAGTAGAGTGGCCTAGAGTGAAGTGGTGTAAAGTGTAGTGGTGCAGACTAGATTGGCGTAGAGTGCAATGGTTTTGAGTAAAATGTTGTAGAGTGCATTGGTATAGAGAGCAGTGATGTATAGTAGAGTGGTATAGAGTGCAGCTGCATAGAGTAGAGTGCTGCAGATTAGATTACAGTGGCTTAGAGGGCAGTTGCATAGAGTGGAGTGGTGCAGAGTACTATAGAGAGGTGCTGGGTAGAGTGCAGAGGTGTAGAGTGGGGTAGAGTGCAGTGGCATGGAGTACAGGGGTGCAGAATAGATTACTGTGGCATGGACTGATCCAGAGTGTAGTGGTGTAGAGTGCAGAGCATAGAGTGTATTGGCATAGAGTAGAGTGGTACAGAGTAGAGTGCTACAGAGAGCAGTATTTGTATAAAACAAGCAGCTGGGTTCTAGCGGACAGCACTACCAGATTTAGTCACAATCTTATTAGCCTATATTGCCCACCTCAAATGATCTGCTGCTAGTAGATCATAAAATAAATACACCTTGTGGATGAGAGGCAACATAAAAAGAACAAATCAAAAGTACATATTTAAACTGATGAAATTGTTCTTGTGTCGAAATTTTTCATTTATTTGTCAGATGTATTTGTAGTATGCACAGGAACGAAATCAACCAACGCGTTTCGCTCAGAACAAGGGCTTCTTCAGGGCCAATACTGTAGAAAGAAAGTAGTTCCTAGGAATATTTCAAAGAAGTGCGTCGATGGTAAAATCTGGTCCAGAGTTGAGAATGTCCCGTGTAGGGGAAAACTCTTTGAGGAAAGCAAAAGGACCTGCAAGTCGCTCAGTCCAAGTCAACGAGTGGGAGCCGTGTCCGGTGTACGTCAAGCTGCCAGAATAGCTGGTGCGATGTAAATCCGAAAACGCTATGAACTATGAACTGTGAGAGGAATTGAGATTTTATATTTATTGTAGGTCTTTTTATTAATCAATTAAATGTATAAATTGTGTTGTTGAAGGTTGGGATAATTCTAATACTGTTGTTGTTGTAATACTTTATTCGATATTGTCATATCATAAAAGTACATACATTCTATAAAAACATATTTGATAAAATATCCGATTCATAGAATAAAAGGCAATAAAACATTATTTACATTGATAAAAACAATTTGATGACAATACTAAAGTACAACAATATTAAAATGCATGTAAGTTGAAAACAGTAGGCATAGGGTCTATACTTTGTTAGCATTTAACATCCTGGTGCGGATAAGTCAGGCACATGATAGATATTTTGCCACTCCACATACAATAAGATGGGATGTTGTATCAGTTGTGAGGATACGTTGGGCAACCCGGAAATCTCTAACCACCAACTCTATACAAACTGGTTTCAACCATCTCAGTCTTGCCCTCTTGTAAGCTTTACAGCCAAACAGAAAATGTGGTAGGGATTCTGATTTACACTGGCAGCATGGGCAAGTACTGTTTGAGACCCTTGATCCTTTCCATCTTTCAGTGAATTTGTTGAGAGGTATTGTCCCATACCTCATCTTTAGGAAAATCAATCTGTCTCTTGGTATTCTGATTAGGTCTAAAAACGGTTCCAACTTTCTGCTTGGCTTGTGTTCTAAGAACTGTGTGGTTAAAGATCCCCATTTCAAGCTCTTCTGTGCCTCTGCATCTACCCACTCCCAATCGATTTTCTTAATTACTTGTTTTGGGGGGGGGGGGACTGAGAGGTCCAGAATTCTGCCAAGCCCAGTTTAATGACCATTTGTCTCAATTTGTTTACCCACTGTATTTTGTTCGCACTGTTCAAGGTAATCAGTTCATCCAACACCAAAGCATAGTTTCCTCCTCAGGCACACCCAAAACAGCAAGGGGCGGAGGTGAACTATATCTAAGATAGAGCGTTTGCCCATATCATGGAAGAGGGGTTTCAGCGGAGTTGAGGTCGGAAGGGAGACTAAGTCCCTTATAAATTTGTTCTCTGCTCTTACCAGATCAGGAACATTTTCACAACCCCAGAGTTCAGCCCCATAGGTCGCAGAGGGCAGTGCCCTCCCCTCATAAACAGCGAGAGCCGGGGCAATAGGTCTGCTGACTGACATTCGCTGGCTCCTTAAGATGGCACCTGAGACCCTCTTGAGGTTTAGCAGCATCTTGGCCACATGGGAATCCCACTTCCTTCTGCTGTTAATTCTGATTTCCAGGTAGTCAAAATCCTCGACCACCTCAAGAGATGACCCATTAAGAATGATGTTAATTTTCTTTGCTTTTTTGGAAGGGGGCAGCACCATCAGCTTAGTTTTGGTCGTATTAATGGTCAGCCCACGTTCGTGGCAGAACAGGCTAAATCTGTCCAGTAATTTTTGTAATCCAGATGGTGTTTTGGCCAACAGCAGGGTGTCATCCGCGAAGAGGAGAGTAGGTGTTTTCTCCCCCGCCAGGACCGGGGCATCGGCACTGCACTCCCTCAAATGGTCTACCACCCCATTAACAAATAGGGAGAACAATGTCGGAGCCATCACGCAGCCCTGGCGTACCCCCCTGTTCACGGACACCCTGCCTGTTAGTTGACCCTGTCTCCCCCATCTAATCCTAGCATAGCTATCCTCATGCAATTTGACTATAACCTCCAGGAGGTAACGAGGAAACCCCATATCCTGCAACACCCTCCAGAGTTTGTCACGAGGTACCAAGTCGAAGGCACTTTTAAGGTCTATAAAGGCCAGGTAAAGATTCCCCTTCATAATAGTTACTGTTTTCCAGTATATTGCCCAGAATATAAAAACCTGGTCCATAGTACCCACATTTTTACGGAAGCCTGCCTGGAAGTTGGAAAGTATATTCCCCTCCTCTAACCATCTGTCCATTCTATTTACAGTGACCCTGCCAACTACTTTCTGCATAGCGTCGATTAAACTAATCGGCCTGTAGTTGGCAGGGTCCTCCCTATCGCCTTTCTTATGTGTGGCGACCACTCCGCTCCCTTCCAAGAGTTGGGTACAGAATACCCACTAAGGATTAAATTCATAAGGGGAGTAATAAAATCCGCCCACAACTTGGGGTCATATATATATAAATCACCCGGTAGCCCATCCGGGCCAGCTGCTTTTGCGGGGGTTATATTCCTAATGGCATCAAGAACGTCCCGGGTTGTAAAGGGTTCTACAGGCTCAGACCCCTCATTGCTATGGTTATTTTGTGCCCTGCAAAATGGGCCTGCCTCATCATCGCCACAGTACAAATTTGAGAAGTGTGAATGCCATTGCTGATCAGTTATGTGGTTGGCAAGGGGCTCAATTTCTCTTCTGTCTAATTTGTTTATCAGGTTCCAAAACGTAGTTGGGTTCTTTAAGCTGGCAGCGACCCTAAGTTCCTGCCAATATTCCTCCTCCCAATCCCTCTTGGCCCGTTTGATACACATGTTATATTCCCTTCTGGCCAACCGTACAGCTGTGGTGTCCTTTCTTCTGATAGCATTTGCTATTTCCCTTCTCCTTTCCTTTTCTAACACTGATTAAGTCGCTGATATACTAATAATTATTGAAGAGAATATGTTCATCCTTATAAATGTTTTTAAATGTATTTTTTATATTCTGTACATATGCAAACTTTTATGATTCACAAGAATCGAATAGAGTTACTTAAACTGAACTGAGTACAATGGTGCATATAGAGTAGAGTGCAGTTGTGTACAGTAGAGTGTTACAGAGTAGAGTATAGTGGCGCACAGTGCACTGTTGCAGAGTAGTTTAGCGTGGAGTTTAGCAGCATAGATTGCATTGGTTTTGAGTTAAGAGCTGTAGAGTTGATTGGCGTTGAGTGGAGTGGCATAGAGTACAGCGGCGTAGTATAGAGTGGCGTGGAGTCAAGTGACATAGAGTGGAGTGGTTTAGAGTGGAATGGCGCAGAGTGGAATGGCACAGAGTGGAATAGAGTGGCGTAGAGTGCAGCAACGTAGAGTAGATTCTTTTAGAGTAGAGTGCAGTTGCATAGACTGCAGTGGCATAGAGTGCAGTGTCTTAGGGTGTAAAGTTGCAGAGTATATTAGAGTGAATTGGTGTAGAGTGTAATGGCGCAGAGTGGAGCGATCCAGAGTAGAGTGGCGTAGAGTGCAGTGGCGTACAGTGCATTGGCATAGAGTGCTGTAGAATGGTGCAGAGTAGAAGGGTGCAGATTAGAGAACAGAGACTTTGACTGCAGTGGTGCAAAGAAGAGTGGTGTAGAGTTCAGGGGTAGAGAGTGCAGTGTTGCAGTAGTCTGTCATATTGTGAAGTAGAATAGATTGAAGTGGCATAAAGTAGCATGATGCAGAGTGGAGTGCAGTGGCATAGAGTGCAGTGGTATACTGTGCAGTGGCATGGAGTAAAGTGTTGTAGAGTTCGGTGGCAGAAAGAGCAGTATTGCAGAGTAGACTGCTGTAGATTGAAGTGGTGTATAATAGAGTGGTGTAGAGTCCATTAGCATGGAGTGCAGTGGCAAAAAGTGGTGAAGAGTCCATTAGCATAGAGAGCATGGGCATAAAGGAAAGTGGTGCAGAGTAGAATAGAGTGATGTAGAGTACAGAGACAGAGTACAATGGAGTAGAGTGCAGGGACGTATAGTGTAGTGGCTTAGAGTGTTTTGAGGTATAGTGGCGTAGAGAGCAGTTTTGCAGAGTAGATTGGAATAGAGTGCAGTGGCGTACAATGCATTAGTTTTGAGTGAAGTGGTGTAGAGTGCATTGGCATAGAGTGCCGTGATTGGGAGAATAGAATGCAGTCGTTCGGAGTAAAATGCAGTAGCGCAGAGGGAAGTGGAGTGGCGTCAAGTACAGTGGTGCTAAGTAAGATACATTGGTGTAGAGTAAGGTGGTGTAGAGCGCAGAGTAGATTAGAGTGGCATGGGGTGGATTGGGTCAGAGTGCACTGACATTGATTAGAGTGATACAGCGTAGAGTGCATTGGTGTAGAGTAAAGTGACAGAGTGCAGTGTTGCACAGAACAGTTACGTAGTGTGGAGTGGTGCAGAGTGGAGAGGTGTAGTGTGCAGTGGCAAAAAGTGCAGTGGTGCAAAGTAGAGGAGTATGGGGTAGATTAAATTGGCATCAAGTATAGAGGCATAGCGTGACGTGGTGTTGAGTAGAGTGGTGCAGATTAGAGTGCAGTGACACAGTGTGGAGTGGTGCGGTATAGAGTATAGTGGGGTAAAGTGTAGTATGCATGTAATGTGTAAATGTATTGCGACTTATATAGCGCACGTATCACCCGAAGGCATCAAGGCGCTTGCTTAGGGAACCCGTCCTGGTATTCCCCTGTGAGATACCCCGGCAGGGTATCCACAAGGTGAAAGCCAGGCATCCCGCCGCGAGGGGCCGTAGTGGAGATTAAGCAAGCTATTGCCCAGAGTCGCAGAGTGTGACCCCGTGAGTCAAGTAGGCACCGGAGCGAGAATTGTCAAGTCCGTGGAATTTTTTGAGCCCGAGACCCGCCAAGGCGGGGAATCGAACCCTGGTCCACGGCCGATCTCAGCTTCCGGGTCTGCCGCCTCTAACCACTGAGCCACGCTTCTCCATGGTGTGGTAATGTACTGCCATTACAGACCACACATCTTCAATTGAAATGACCTTTATATTTGCACAGATATACAGTTTTACTGATAAACAAATACAGCGCACAAACAATAATGTGTGGGAATCAACATGGCGGGCGCAGGCCGCCACTCAAAAAAGGGAATAGCGGCTGGGCCGGACGGTCTGCCCGGAGAAATTTACAGATCCCTTGAACACATCATAGCTCCAGAACTCATGGTACTTTTCAACGGCATTCTAATAAAGGGAGATCTGCCACCTAAATCTTAAGAAGCCACCATAGTACTCATTCCTAAACCTGGAAAGTCTCCATTAGAGTGTGGGTCATATAGACCAATATCACTTCTTAACAGTGATTACAAAATATTTACAACTATCATCTCCACAAGACTGGCTAGTGTCATCAGTAATATTATCCACCCAGATCAAAAGGGATTTATCAAAGGGAGACAATTAGCGGAGTTAACCCATGAACTAGTGGGGGCAATAGACATTGCTACTGCCGTTTCTGCACCTCTGGCTACTTTGACCTTAGACGCAATGAAAGCGTTTGATAGAGTCAATTGGCTCTATCTAAACGACGTATTAAAAAAATGTAATTGTGGGGAAGGGTTTTGTAGAACAATTGAACTATTATATAATACACCCTCTGCCAGGTTAATGATTAATGGGGTTTAACTGATGCCTTTAATATATCTAGAGGTACTAGGCAGGGCTGCCCGCTTTCCCCGCTCCTTTTTAACATATACATCGAACCGTTCGCTCAACTTCTGAGGGACGAGGCTAATATTCCATCTTTTAGATATGGAGAGTGGGAAAAGCGGGTAGCATTATACGCAGATGATATTTTGGTTTTTACATCTGACCCAGTCAAGGCACTTCCAGTTATCATCACACGCGCAGAAGAATTTGGCCAGATTTCAGGCTACGACATTAACTCCAGTAAAACGGAGATAATGGCATGGAACCTTCCAAATATTCAGCTAGGGGTAAAAATGTCAACATCTATGCGTTACTTAGGAATAAGAATAACCCAGGAAGTGGACAATATTGGATCAAATAATCTAGAAAGAATACATATTGAAAGTAAAAAACTTTTAAAGTCCTGGTCTCATTTACCGCTCCCCATAATGGGTAGAGTAAATTTAGTTAAAATGTGTATCCTCCCCAAGTTTACTTTTATTTTTAAAACTATCCCAATCGCATTTGAATCAAAACAAATCGAAAAATCCCAAAGAGAAATTAATTCTTTTATATGGAATTATAGAACAACAAGAATAGCATGGAAAAAATTAAGAAGAAGAAGGGAAAAGGGGGGCTTGGCACTTCCAGACTTGCTGTACTATTCATGGGCTTTTCAGATGTCACACTCAAGAATGTTACTAAAAACGCCATCTAATCCTATTCCTAACTCCATGTATAAAGCAATATTATTGGGGGCGAACTTAACACCAGAGGGCTTTATGTTTAAATTTGGAAGTCACAAATTCTTCAAAAAAATTAAACTTAAAATGGCACAATCATGGGCTAAAAATTGGACTAACATAAGAAAACAAATTGGCCTGTCATATTACTCTACTTATTCCCAAATTTGGGACTCACCCGGCTCACCACCCTGTTTGAAAGACAGCCTCTCAAATATCATAAAACAAGCAGGCATTATAAGGTGGGGTCAATTGTTTATAGACGGGAAATTTATAGCCTGGAACGAATTATACGAACTTGTAGGACTTGGACTGTCTAGATTCAAATACATCCAATTAGACAGCTGGGCGAGATCACAGAGCCGTATAGACACCAACATTGGGAAAATTAGCACACTAGAACAAATGTTGGTAGAGCGACCCATTGGGGAGAAAGAAGTAGCTACATGGTATTGGCAGATGCTGGAGGAAAACGACGGGGAGTTTAAACTACCAGATGAGTTAGGGAGACTAGCGATTGGCATTCCATGCGACGAGATATGGCAACAATCTTGTGGATTATTGTACAAAATTGTAAAACCCGCATGGTTAAGACGTAACCATCTATTTTCAATCCGCCAAGCCTATATAACACCATTAAAACTGTCAAAATTCCTACCAGACCAAAAATGTAATAAATGTAATATGGTAGGAGCCAACGACATACATAAGTTCATGGAATGCCCAGACATTTCAAATTTTTGGGAAGAGGTAAAGAACACTCTAAATTCTATTCTACATACATCTTTGTCAATAACCCTTTCACTTATCATCTTTGGGCTAGAAGAGAATATCAAGGGCAAGGCAAAATCTTTCCTCTTCTATGCAATTTTATTGGCGAGAAGACAGATTTGTATACAGTGGATAGAAAAAACACCCCCATTACACTCTCGGTGGCTTTCATCCTTATATGAAACCTCCAAAATGGACCTCAAAAGAACAGCTAGTGAGCGTAATCTGGCCTTTTGGGACCTCTTAATCAACTGGAGGTGAACCCGGGGTTTATTTATTTTTTTGTTTCCCCGGGTCCGATGATTATGCCATCAACGCTCCTGGGCCAGGGCCAGCCTAGAACCGATTTGGTCCTACAGGTTGAAAAATACCTAGATGGAGTTAAAGATACCCTCTTTCCTTGTTTTGGGACAACATTACCACCAGAAAATTAAATCACGTCTCAAAGTTGTACAAGCTGGTTGGTTGGTATTCCCCTTGCCGGAAAGGGAAGGCAAATGAGGACAAAACAAACAAACAAAAAAAAAAAAAAATAATGTGTGGGAATGCCTTCATTTTGTTTTGATCGTATTGTGATATTTGTTTCCATCACAAAAAATTAGCTTAAGTTTGCTTTTCCAATTCTGATATATTCTGAAATATCTATACAGTTCATTTACAGTCATTTAAATGTTGTTGTGTGCTAGAAATTAAAAACATCAAACAGCCTTCCTCAAGCATAACCAAGAAGCCAGCATGATTGTCACATAAATTCTCTCACTTTGGAGTCAGAGAAAGAAAAGTAAACACCAAGCTCCCTGGAAGACAGAGCCTGACATTGGACCTCTGTCTTTGAAGTATGGGCGAAATTTGCGAATTCGCGTTCCGCTAATTCACACGAAAGCGAACTCGCAATCCGCAAAATCCGCGAATTCGTGCGAATTTGCGGATTCTTTTTTTTTGTGTGTTCGCAAGGATTTTTGCCAGTTCGCGAGGGTTTTTTACAAGTTCGGGAACGCGAACTTACTTGTGTGGTCGCAACGGTCGCGACCATGTTGTTTCTACGTGTCCAGCCTGTTTGCGACCCTGTGGTTCATAGCGGCCACCCTCCAGTTCATCACTGCCACCCTCTGGTTCACCACTGCCACCCTCTGGTTCATCATAGCACCCTCTGGTTCACCACTGTCACCCTCTGGTTCACCCCTGTCACCCTCTGGTTCACCCCTGCCACCCTCTGGTTCATCACAGCACCCTCTGGTTCACCACTGACACCCTCTGGTTCACCCCTGCCACCCTCTGGTTCAGCACTCACCACTGCCACCCTCTGGTTCGTCACAGCACCTTCTGGTTCACCACTGTCACCCTCTGGTTCACCCCTGCCACCCTCTGGTTCATCACAGCACTCTCTGGTTCACCACTGCCACCCTCTGGTTCACCCCTGCCACCCTCTGGTTCACCACTGCCACCCTCTGGTTCACCCCTGCCACCCTCTGGTTCAGCACTGTCACCCTCCTGGTTCACGACTGCCACCCTGTGGTTCACCACTGCCACCCTGTGGTTCACCACTGCCACTCTCTGGTTCACCACTGTCACTCTCTGGTTCGCCACTGTCACCCTCTGGTTCACCATTACCACCCTCTGGTTCACCACTGCCACCCTCTGGTTCATCACAGCACCCTCTGGTTCACCACTGTCACCCTCTGGATCATCCCTGTCACTCTATGGTTCATCACAGCACCCTCTGGTTCATCACTGCCACCCTCTGGTTCACCCCTGCCACCGTCTGATTCATCACTGCCACCCTCTGGTTCAGCACTGCCACCCTCTGGTTCATCACAGCACCCTCTGGTTCACCACTATAGATTAAGGGGGGAAAGCACACCTGCCCAGCTTCAACTGAGATGAATCAATTTGGGGCTGGTTAATGTGTCACTGAATTTGCGCTTCAAATCAGGCACCTGCTTCCTTAGCTGTAAGTGCTTCCTGTTGCAGTTATTTTTTTACAGGAGCATTGTGCCATACTTGTAACTATTCTCTGACCCTGCTTTGAGGGTCAGAGCAGGGTCAGAGAATAGTTGCAAGTAGGCAACTGAACTCTGGAGGGGCCCCTAAGGAAGCACTACAGGGAATGGTTACAAATTAGCTTGAACTTTTGCACCTGCTAAGTGCTTTCAGTTTTGCAAAATTTGTTTTTCTGCAATTTCGCGAGATTCGCGGGGCGCGAAATCGAACTCGCAATCCGCAAATTCGAATTTGCGGATTGTTTTTTTTTGCGTGTTCGCGGGTTTTTTTGCGTCTTCGCGGGCCGCTTGCAGCGCAACTACCCCAAAGTTACCCATGCGGTCGTACATGGGCGTGGCCATCTTGTGCGCGTTGCGTATTTCCGGTTCCGGGTGCTAGCTGCATGCTCTCGTTGCACGCGTGGCGCGTTTACGGGTTTGCGGGCGTTTTTGCGTGCTCGCGGGGGAAATATCGCACGAACTTACCCACACGGTTCTTTATGGGCGCGGCCATCTTGTTTTTCATTCATTGCTATGGTTTTTGGGCATGCTACCTTTCTATCCATCTTACATCTTTGTAATCCTATGTTTTTCTTAACTTTTTTTTGCTTTTATTTGCTTATTATCTATCTCTACAATTTCCTACATCTATATTTTGTGTTTTTTTAACTTTTTGTTACTTTATTACCTACTTTATTTCTTTCGCTCTCTCTCTTATTTTTTTTCACACCTATTCTTCTTTCCTTCTTCTTGTGCCCAGGACCATGGCTAAGGGAGCCGACAAGGGCAAGGGGAAGGGCCCAGCACCCCGTACCCGGCTCCCTTGAGGGCGTTTGAGGGGGGAGGAAGTCCAGGCCAGGGAGATCTTCTCTGCGGTGGAGGTGGCCGCCTTGATGGTTTTTGTTCAAGTCCACCTCCCTAAGACCGTGGCAGCAGATGGGCGGATTGCTTCCGGTTACGGCCTCCGGGAGCGTCACCAGCTGTGGGAGAAGGTGTGCCGGGGCATGTGTAAGGACTCTGGGGTCCGGCGTACCTACCAGCAAGCGACGCACCGGTGGACTGACATCCTGGACCGGGAGCATGACATGCTCGACCTGCTAGGATTGGAGATCCCTGGCCTTGGTAAGTAGCTATTTAATAACTACTTTTTTTTCTTCTGCTCTGTTATATTGCTAATCTATTTCCTGAAGAGTACGAATGCTGCTGATTCGATTACATTGCAGGTAAATTAATGTTTAAATAGCTTCTGTCATTGCAGGTGCTCGTCTGGTTATTGGCGTTGCTACTATGCTTACTTGTTTGCAACTTTTTAGTCATTTGAGAGCATTGCTGCGTAATGCTAGAGACAGTAGAATCAAGTCTAGTCCTTCTTTGTACTCCTGCTGCTGCCACTTTGAAGAGATAGTGGTGGATTGATACGTTGACTATATTATTTATTACTTGACGGACTGTGTCTGTCACGCGTCGTCTCGTGCTGCTGAGTGATGGCAGTCGTAGTAGAACCTTTTTGTTGTTGATGTAGTTAGTGAATTACCTAACTTTCCTATTAGACGGCCTGCGAATCCTGCAATACGTACTACTATCCTCCTAGTTGACCAGATCAGAAGCAATTGTTGTTAATTTGTTTCCCCGACATAATTTTAGATTGTGTTCAAAGAAATCAAATATTTCCAAAAAAACAATCATCCATGTTGTGTTTCTTTATTTCATGATCACCAGCAACTCCCAGGGGCAAGGCGCCGGTGGCGACTGAGACTCCGGTGGCAGAAGGTGGACAGGATCAGTCCCTTGCAGGCTCTTCTGCTGGCCCCAGTAAGTTGTTCTATTGTTATATTAATACTTATACTTCCCTAACTTTTACAGCTCCTATTCATTACAAACTGTTTCCTAATAATTCTATGTTTTACAAAATAGTCTTTGATCTTCTTCTAATGTAGACTACTTTCTAAATTCTTATCCTGCCTCTACCATCACTCTCTGTGCTACTACTATTTACGATTATGAGTCGGTCTGTGTAGGTAGCTAAGCTTGCCCATTCGGCAAACGGTGTGAAACAAAACTCTGATACAGCAATAGCTCTAGGCACTGAGTGCAGTCCTCTGGGTTGCCCTTGCTGTCTATTCCAGTCTTCTTAATGTAAGTGCTTTGACAATTTCCAACAACAAAATGTCATTGTTTACACCAAGTAAAAGGTAGCAGTTGCCTTTTTGATTTGAGAGGAGCACATCCCATACCGCTAGTGTTTCAGGGACTGTTCTGCACACAAAGAAGTATGGACAAGATAAAAAGGACATTGTTGATGATAGGTGCAGTTCGACTTTCGACATACCTCAGTCGGAACAGAAGTTGAACCCCCAATCCCCTGACCGACTATCTAGTGTGTCTGACCAATGATTTACGACCCAGAAGAACAGAAGAAGACTACCGCCGAGTCCCGGCCTATCTGAGTCACTGAAACATGACTACCAAGTGCAGTAGTTCAAACCTTTCCGCTCACTCACTCGTGAACACAAACCACACAGTGTTTGTTAGTTTTAAAGTTTTATTTTCAATTAAGAAATGAAAACATTATATCTTTATTTTTAATAGCGTAGTATTCTGAGCGAGCAATGGTGATGGATGAAGATGACGTTAGAGTTTAAACAACATTCCCATGAATGAAATTAGTATGACTCAAACTTAATAATAGTTAACAGACACATGAAATTATTAGAATAACTGTGCGGGAGCCCCCACCTTCTTTAAAGTACTTAAAGTACTGCTGGTGATGACTTATTAGTAGTTGGTGAATCGTCTGGCAGAAGGGCAATGGAATCTTCTTTCTGTATTGAGAAAAATGGTGCACATTAAGCAAGCATTCATCAGTTGTCATAAGAAGAAGTGTATCATTTAATGGAATAAGCATATAAAAGGTTAACACCCTCCCCAAAACCGTTACTTTTTTAAAATCCCAGTAATAGAAAATGTGTTATGTAACATTTTCTTCCATTACGAGACAAAATAGGGGGTTGTGTATGGCATCTGAAAATTTGACATATTTTTCCTGGACGTCACAACATCTGATGCGGCACAGATGACCACCAGTGCCGGGGCCAGCAGTGCGGAGGGGTCCACTCTGGATGCGGTGGCGCCAACAGGAGGAGCTGGGAGGGAAGACTCAGTGGCGGCGGACGGTGGTAAGTTATTATACTCCTTACTTATTGACATTTTTTTGAGTAGGCTCGCAAAGGAGTGTATGATGTACTGTACAGTAGTACACAGTACACTAGTATAAGTACACTGTACTGTTAAGAACAGTTACTAATTTAGAACTACTTTTTGGGCTATCACGGAGAAGACAGTCAAACTTGACTTGTAATAGCATTAGCGGCGGTACTTCTCGGGTAACCAATGGCCCCCTCTATTTCACTTCAACTCAGCTGGCAAATTTTTACTGTGAAGCCAAGTCATATCAGATGTAGTTTAGGGATGTGAAGAACGAAAAGTTAAAGAAGAGCGAAACGAAGGACGAGCGCGTCTTAATATTTCTGACTGTAAAGAATGGTTTTGTTGAATGCAATTCAACATAAGAAGACGGCAGTTTCCAAAATATAATGAAAAGGGTGTTAGTTGGTTGTTAACAAAAAGAAATGTTGGTACATTTGAGACATTAAGAAGAATCATAGACGTACTTTGGAAGCCTGGATGTTATCTTCTTTATCCTCCTCATCGATAGCAGAGGTGTATGATGTAGTAGAGCAGACGCTGAGTGGATGAAGTATGGCCAGTGGCAGTGCCACCCCTATAGAAAAGTAAGACATTCCTATCCCCAGCTGCATGTACTGCTTAAAGTACTGCGAGTTTGCATCATCATGGCCTGTGTCTGTATTTTTGGGTGAAAGCCGAGTGAGCTGCCATCATGGCGGCTACCACAAGTTCACGTACCAGTAATTTCTTTTGCAAAACAAGAGAAAACAAGTAAAAAAGACCTTTTTTCAGTACTCTCTGACTAGGTATGTAGTAGTGAGTCCACCCATAGTGCTGCTAGTGGAATTCCTGAAACTCCCAGTAATGTCACAGGCTTACAAAGACGGCGGAAAGATACATGCCAAAATGTTATACTGTGTTTGCTACTTGCTGGTGTTACTGAGTGTCAACTTTCCGTTGAATTATTTTGACTTTATGTTAAAGACTATTGGCTACAGTATTTTTCTTTCTTTCTTAATAGATGCCACTCCAAAAAAGCTCACCCACAAGGAGATGGCTGTCCGGGACAGGACCCGTAAGCTGGAGGCTATTTGTGCTGAGTATCGGTGGTTGTGGGCTCGGGAGCATGAGGAGACATCAACCTCTACAACCTCCTCCACTGCCCCCGGGTCCACCAGCCAGAAGCCTCTAGCCAAACGGAGCCGTGGCCCGACAGCCTCCCACCGCCGCCGCACAGCAGCAACAAAATTAGCGCCCCCCCCCGATCCTGGATGGTTCGTGTGCGCCGGCTACGTACAAGAGTGGACTACCTGGAGTGGTTTGGCGAAAAACATCAGCGCCAGCTCCGGGACCTCCGCAAAGAGCTGCGGGACGTGCAGCAACAGCTTTCCAAACTACACCACCGGAGGAAGTGACTGTCCCTTGCCCCTTTTTTAAAGACTGTTGGGGGGTGGGAATTGGGTGTTTGGGAAAGGGGACTTTTGGACATTGGTTGGGTTAGGGAGGGGGGGTGAGTTTGGGTAATTTATTTTATTGTTGTGCTGACAACAACATGAATATATATTTCTTAATAATTATTTTTCTTACTAAAACACAGTATACGCGTTCATATATTATTTTGTGCGGGGGTTGGTGGTGGTTACTGGACGTTTGTTTTCTTCAAACTTACCAGCATGAATGAAACATCTAGTCCTGAAATGTACCAAAATGCAAGTAACCGCGTTAGTACATTTAGTAGCCCTACTACTGTACTTTACTAGTAGTACTGTCAGTCTCTGCTCTCCTCCCAACTTAGTCCTCCTAGCCCATTATTCTACTACCTCTCCAATATGCTTATCTTACCTGTGATTTGTGTTTGAGAATCGGGGTAAACCCAGGGCTGGCTGCATTGCAAATGGTGATTAAGGTTGGTTGTTGACTTGAATCCTCGACGGAATCAATATCATTGTTGTGCTGGTAGCAGTAGTGGTACACACTGGCAGTATCACCATATGAAAAAAAAGGAAATTAAACATTGAGTGGGCTGAGCGTAGCATTAGAAACAGTACAATAGATAGTACGGTACAGAACAGTGCCCTAAATTGTAGCCTAAGCAGTGCCAACGTAAGGTAAGCCTTAAGCATTTGATTGTTCATGTCGTGGAGGAGGAGGATGTTCTTATCAATCCATGATGGCGCACATGAACTTCTGATTGTACTAATGATTTTGGTTGCTTTGACCTTATCCTCCCCAGCAAGTGTGTGGAATTTATTGTTGTTGTCAGTCACACCTCAATGAAATACCACACAGCCCGGGGGAAGAGGGTTAGGGTTTGAAAATTGGATGGGAATGGGAGTTTTTGGGAAAGTTTGGTAGAGAGGAAAAAAAACACAGCATGGACAGTCAAACAACAAATGAAGAGAAACAAATCTTTGGATTTGAAGATATTGATAAATCTTTTAAGGGACATAAAGGAAGTGCACTACTGCATGCCAGAAGTTGTTTACTAAATGGATGGTTAGGTTACTGAAAAGTAGTACTACTACTTACTGCAACTTCCTAATAACTACGAAGAAGCAAGTTGACAGTACAGGGCTGCAGTCATTACGCAATTTCACTTGCCTCTCTGCCCTCAGAGAGAATAAACACTTAGAACATTAAATTAGTGTTAAACATAGCAAAGACGTATCAAATAGCTGGAGGGATGAATTTGAAGCAGAGATCAAACAAACGCACAGAGTTACACTCGTAGAAGTAAGTTCAAGTTCACAAGAATATCATTTAAAAGATAAGGAGAATTTTGGATCCTGTTACTGTTTTTTGTAGCTGTCCCGTAGAATTTGTGAAGTTGATGCATCCAGCCATTCCTCTTATTCGCGGTACTCCTTAATTCCATCGGATGCTCCGTCGATCAATCTTGGTGACCAGACACACTGTCCACTGCCTGCCTGATGCGGAATTGCGGATCGCTAATTGTAAGCCTGAGTAGTACATTGATGGCACAGGGTAAAAGCCTGCCTGTAATTGTTGATGGAAAAACACAACAGTAAGTGATAAATACACCTCGGAGAAAAAAATATATAAGGTACGCTGTGTAGTGCAAAAATTACACTTTCAGTTTCAGAGATGACAATTCCCAAAATCTAGAACACCCCACATTACCCTCCCAAAAGCGTGCAGAATACTGCTGCTACCTCGCAGAGGCCTAATTTCAAATCGTGCCAAAACACACTCAGAAAGTATGCCCAAAACCCCCCTTTCCCACCATGGATTTTCTTCAAACCACTTGCAATCAAAATGAGAGATTCCCACAAGTGTTCCAAGACCCCACCCGGTCGTAAAAATTTAGAACACCCCCAAACAAATGCAATACAATACTGTTAACCCTAACGAGCCCTAAGTTAAGAATAGTGCCAAACGCTTTCTTCAACTAGGCCAAATCGCCCTTCCCCACCATGGATGTTCTTCAAACCACTTGCAACCAAAATTACACATTCCTACGAGTGCTCCAAGACCCCAGAACCCAGTTGCAAAAATCTAGAACACCCCCAAACACATGCAATACTGCTGCTAACCCTAACGAGCCCTAAGTTAAAAATAGTGCCAAACACTTTTCACCATGGATTTTCTCCAAACCACTTTTATTCGGTAATAGACCTTCCCAGCAATGCCCCCAGACCCGCTAACCCGGGCGAAAACAAGTTTCACACCCCCAAACAGCCAAAAAGCAAAACCGGAAAAACTAAGACTTAGAAAATTTCGGGCCTACCTGGAATTCAGTCGAAATGCGCTCTGCAGCTAGGCCCTAACGCCCCTTTTCCACCATGGATTTCCTGAAAAACAAATGCAATCAACATTAGACTGTGCCAGCAGTGCTCCCAGACCCCAAAACCCACCCCCAAAACCCTAGAAGCCCCCCAAACAGCACCCCAAAGACAGGCAAGTGAGCAAAAACACAAAAAACGTTTTCACCTCCGATTTTCTCCAAACCACTTTTATCCGGTATTAGACATTCCCAGCAATGCCCCCAGACCCGTCAACCCAGGCGAAAACAAGTTTAACACCCCCAAACAGCCAAAAAGCAAAACCGGAAAAACTCACACTTAGAAAAATTTAGGCCTCATTCCAAAATCACTCCCAGCGCGCTCTGCAGCTGGGCCATAACTCCCCTTTTCCACCATGGATTTTCTGAAAAACAAATGCAATAAAAATTAGACTGTGGAGAGGAGGAGCCTAACCCGCAACCATGATGGCCGCCTGAACCCTCGGCTCCGCCGACCCTCTCGTTTTTTCCCCGTGTGGCTGCTCATCCTGCAAGTTATCCTGCTCCTTACCCGAATTTTCGGATCCGGGAGGTGTTTCTGCTCTCGACGCTGTGCCTCTCGATGTGTTCCCGGCCGGGGAAGCGAAGCAGCGCCCCTGTTCCCTCCTTTGACTCTATGGCGGCGACCGGGTCTCTCTTCCTCGGAGACGGCCGACCCTGATTGCATCACCAGCGGCCATTGCAACTGCATCGGAGCCGTCCGGTGGGGGTGGCTGTTACTCTGTACTTTCCACCGCAGATATCCCGCCTGCTCCGCAACGCTTCATTCTCCAAGGACGAGACGGCTGTGAGTGTTACACAGTATCCTCTCCCCAGCTCGTACGAGAGTTTTCCAGCTTTCTCGATGCCCAGCGCTTTGGTGGGTGCCATTTTGTATCTATTACCCGACTCCATCATTTGCCGACCCCGGGCTGCTCCTGAGTATAAGAGCGTGCCCCGTCGCTGACTGGACTTGTGTGGGTGTCGGAATGGAGTGTGCTGCCCCTGTACCCCCGGCTTGTCTCTATTGTGCGGAGTTGCGGCTTGATGACCGGCTGTCCGCAGGGGAGGTCGGCGGCCGGTCTCGTGGTCTCCTCCATATCTGTGAGCCTGGCGTGCAGGGTGCTGCTGCATCCCCTTTTCCTGGGGAACCGCTGCGGATTGGCGATATTTTTGGGGCGCTGGGTGAATTGCGAGCTACCTTACGATATAATGCCCGAGAGCTGGGGGACCGATTGGATGCCCTTTTGTCCGCTATGCCCGCGACTGGCCACGTTTCCCCTGAGTGCGGAGCACTATGCCACATCCTGCAACTGATTGCCGTGGATTGCCTAACCGGATGTCTACGGAGGCACGGACGATACCGGACCCTGATCCTGTCGTGGAATTGAATACTGTGGTTGGGGAGAGCCCTGATGTTCCTGAACTTGTGCGTTGGCTGGGGGATCGTATCCGAGCATTGTGTCCGGCGGACCCTCCGTGGTCTGCTGGCGTGTCTCGCCACCTTCTCCTGGGACTGTATTCACTGCTTTGTCCGGCCTCTCCCGGTGGATTGTTGCTATATGTTGTATCCTTTGGTGATGTTGTGGCACGCTCTGTTTCGAGTTCTACAGACTTTGGTGGACAGTCTCCTATCCTGCAATGGTCATCCCGTCTTTTCGCTCTGTTAATGATGGCCACTATCCAACTGGACCTTGTTGACACGTTGGACCGTAAGGGGCAAGGTTGAAGAAGTTCTCTCCCTATGATTCCTGATGCTCGTGTTGCTGGGACTTTACTGTACACGCGGGGATGCTGTATTTTGATTCTATGTCGGGTTGGGGGTCCGGGGATGGCGGCCGCGTTTACGTATGTTGGTTGTTTTGAGTATATACGTTAGGCCCTCCTCTGATACGTTATTATTCCTCTTTTTCTTCTCTCTTAATTTTTCTCTGTATTTCGGGTGCTCTTTTGGGGTGACAGGCACACTGTTAGGGGGGGGGTAGGCCATAGCCTCTGCATGTGTGTAGGGTGGGGGGTTGGGGGAAGGGTTTTCTTTTGTCCGCTTTTGTTTCTATGGTACCTTATTTCTCTTTATGTTCTTATCCTTTTCTTTCTTGCTTTTTCTGGGTCAGTGGGATCGGTAGGGATTAGATGGGTGACGCTTGGCGTGCTACGTGTTTTTTGTGCCTGTTTATCCTTTAGTGTTGTTCTTCTGCCGCCATTTTGATATGTCTCACTGCTTGCTCTGAATTCTTCTGGTACGCGTTGCCCATCCATGTCTTCGGTGACCTATATGTGCTCTGATCCTTCTCGATTCGTATGCTTTCCTATCAATTTAATTATATAACCCTTAAAAGTGAACCTTAACTTCTCCTGATTCTCGGTAGCGCCTGCTTATTTGATGTAACTTGGATCGTTTGTTCTTTTGTACTCTGTGCTGCTGAGTCGCGATATTCTTGTTCCAATGCCCATACATATGTCTCGGCCGGCCGGATGGTTGTAGGCCCGTATATGTTTATGATAATGCGCAATAAAGGTTTAAAAAAAAAAAAAAAAAAAAAAAATAATTAGACTGTGCCTGCAGTGCTCCCAGACCCCAAAACCCACCCCAAACACCAGGAACCCCCCCCAAACAGCCCCCCAAAAAGAGGCAAGTGAGCAAAAATGGAAACACTTTTTCACCATGGATTTTGTCCAAACCACTTGATTCCGATATTAGACCTTCCCAGCAATGCCCCCAGACCCGTCAACCCAGGCGAAAAAAAGTAGAAGAACCCCAAACAGGCAAAAAGCAAAAATGGAAAATCTCATACTTAGAATATTTTCGGCCTTCCTTCAATTCTGTCCAAACGCGCTCTGCAGCTAGGCCATAACTCCCCTTTTCCACCATGGATTTTCTTCAAACCACTTGCAATCAAAATTAGACCTTCCCAGCAGTGCTCCAAGACCCCCGACCCAGCACCGCAAATCTAGAACACCCCCAAAGAAACCCCCAAAAACCTGCAATACTGGTATATTCAAAACATGGCAAATTGCGCTGTTCACAAAAAACACAAAAAACAAACAGCAATGGTTTCAACAGAGACAGACAGCCATTGCTGTCCACTGCATGCCATCTTCTCATTATTCATTACCTGTTCTACTTTTTGTCCGCATCTTCTTCGGAAAGTGAGGGCCCACAGGGCAGCCTCTCCTGTCAATTTCAGAAGTAAGTCTGTCAATAATCAGCAAGCATGTAGTCAGTCAGTTATTTCAGTCCCACTTGAGGGGACTTGTCTACGAAGACAACGTTTATTTTTTCTCCATAATCCATCCATCTGCCTTGAGGGAAATGGATAGGGGGAGTCTGGAGGAGGAGGATAGAGGAGCATGATTGAGTTGTGAACTTGTGAACATCAGGAATGCAGACTGTGGCACCTTCAAATCAATAAGGAAAATAAGATGAAGACAGTGCTGATGATGGACTTGTTGTGATTAGGTGATTAGAGTTTTGTTGTGGTAAAAGTTGCAAAACAAAGAAAGACACACAGGAATAAAAGTGAATAAGGACAAAAAAAAAGGAAGTAATTTTCAGGCCTCGGTGTCAGGGAAGTAGAGCTCGTCCTCAAAGTCTATGAATTGAGACGGGAGTAGGTCAGGTGACTGGGAAGAACTTCCGTCGGCGTCACCTAAGTCGGTGTCCTCTTCTTCCTGCGTGCATTCATGCATTTTGTGATCGGGTGGTATGAAGTGCTGATTCATCTTGATTATTGTTAACCGCTCCACATTTTTGGGCGAGAGGCGGGTCCTTTTTGAAGTTACAATGGCACCAGCAGCACTGAAAACACGTTCAGAAGACACACTTGCGAGTGGGCAAGACAAATAATTTAGAGCCAGGTTGGTGATCAGTCGCCATACAGAGCTTTTCCTATACCAATATACCAATGGGTTCTCATTATGACAGACCTCTGTTGGGTCATCCAGATAGGCCTGCACCACCGACTCAAGGTTCTCCAGGGTTGCTCCACTTTGCGTACCATCTGCGACCTTTGCAGCAGTGGACCGAGCAAACCCTTGCTGAGTTAGCCAATACGCTTCCGACAATATTTTTTTGGGGCCTGGTGCAGGTGAGGATGATGATACGGTTGCTGGTGTCGTTAACGGCTGTGAGGGGAAGTGACTCCCATCGGCCACGGATTGAGAAGTGGAACTTGACGCCGGGTGGCCTGCTGATTCAGTTGTACTTGTGCTGCCTCCTTGAAGGTTCTGCCGCTCTTTTTCGAACTGAGTGGCTGACAGAGCTAGCCGATGTTTGTACTTTGAAACATCTGCTTCATCAAAAGGAATGAATGCTTTGCTAGCCACTGCCTTTTTGTACCGTGGATCCAGAATAGTGGCACAAATGTAATGTTGTTCTGTATGTATGTTTTTAAGCCTTTCATTGCGAAGTAGGCGCCTTAATAACTTCTCCACCAAATCATATGCTTCTCAATTTTTACCATCATCTCTGAACGTTGAAGACACGTCCTTCAGTTGGTGCTCTAGCATGCGCAACAATGGGATAGCTTTGCTCAAAGAACAGTCCTCCCTGCTGACTTCACGCGTGAAGATCTCAAAAGGACGAAGCATATCTGTCAGGCTTGCAATTAGCTTCCATTCCTCCAACTCTTGCCTCATCTTTTTCTGAGTAGAACCCAGTTTATAGACATAATCATTTATTACCTCCCACTGCTCAGACAGACGCTCAAGCATGTAAAAGGTTGAGTTCCAACGTGTTGCCACCTCCTGGATTAGTCCTTTGACTGGCAGTTTATGTTCATGTTGAATACTCCTCAGCTGCTTCCGGGCCTTAAAAGAATGGCTGAAATGTGTGCAGATTCTTCGGCAGATGGTCAGTAATTTGATGATTGGCTCTTCTTTATTCAAGAATTCTTGCACCACGATGTTAATACTGTGCGCCAAACACGGCACTCTGAAATATTCACCATCAGTCATGGCCCTAACTATATTACTGCCATTATCCGTGGAAACATAACCAACTATGCGATTTCTTGGATGCAGCCATTCATTGACCTTCCTGTTAAACTCCTCCAAAAGGTTACGTGCAGTGTGAGATTTCTCCATGGCAAACATGCCTACTGTTGCATGTTTGCGAGTAGCTTGAAAAACTCTCTCCGTGTCAACACCTGCTTGTTTTAACTGTTGTGTGACCCCTGCAAAAGAGACCCAGTGTGCAGTGATGCACATGTAATCAAGGGCTTGGCAACTGGTCCACATGTCTGTTGTCATGTGGATAGTGTGAACAGCACTCTTCAGAATAGCTGCGCCAATCACCTCCAGCACATTTTGATGTAGTGCTGTCACAGCAAACCTGGCAAAAAAGGACCGGCTAGGAACCTTCCATTTAGGGCAGATTGTTGCCACCAATTCAAGAAAACCCACCCCTTCCACGAAAGAGAAAGGGAGAAGGTCCAGCGCTAGCATTTTAGCCAGCTTTGCATTATACAGACGTACCGTTGGGTGGTTGTGTTCAAATGGCGCATCCAACCAAAACATGCTTCTAATGGTGGGCTGGGCCGTTTTACGTGAAGATGATGATGATGATGATGATGCAGACTTCAAACCAGTTAGGCTCATTGATGTAGTTTTTCGCATTGGTGTCTCTCCCAGACTCTTAGTGTGACTCATACATGTTGCAGGGGTAGAGGGTGTGGGTGCTACCACTGCAATGCTGCTGCCAGGGGTACAGGGTGTACCAGAAAAAATGTCGGTCGGTTCTTAACTTCCCCCCTGCACAATCAGCCCCTCGTCAGCATCAGATGCAATGTGAATGGATACATTTGGATCAGTTCTACTTTGGACTTCCTCGATCTTACTTAGGTGCGCATACCACTGGATAGGGTGGTGTTTTTTGAGATGACCTCTCTGGCCTCCGGTACCATAGTTGGTACCAAGCTTACCCCGACTAACTGATACTTTACAAATCGAACAAAACGACCATGTTTTCCGCCTTTTGGCTAACAGTAAAGAAGTCCCAAAGTGGGGACTGGAGATGTCTGCTGGTGGTGGAGGTGCTAATTTGACTTTCAATGCCAGATGAAGTGGAGGATGGGCGTGGCTGAATTTGTTTCTGTTGTTCACTTACAGCACCGCTACTTGAGGTAATGGAGGTCGAGCCGGATGGAGGTCCCTGCCGGCCCTTCTGATGAGAAAATATGGAAGCTGTAGGTCGTTTTGGTGTTGTAGTTAACTGCGTTGGTGGTGGTACCAGTGCCACACCGCCCACATCCCACTCAGCATCCATTCGGGATAGGGTGAAAATGTTTGTCTGCTGAATGCCCGCTGTGGCTGGAGTGACGTCTGTGATGACTGGGTCATTGTCAGACTGTTCATCAGCAGCAGAAGACACCACGTCTTGTTCATCGTCATCAACCAAAAGTCGAAGCCTTGCGGGAACCTTCCTTTTAGGCTTAGCTACCTTTGTCGGCTCATGGCATGCCTCACTGTCAGACTGCATTGCTGGGTTCCAATCACGATCAAGGTCATCAGAATGAAGGGGGCTTGAAGAAGAACTTGTAGTAGTAGTAGCACCCCTCCTTGACCTTTTTCTTGCTGGGGATCTGTAAGACAATGGATCATCCTCAGGAGGAGTGGCTTCCTCGGATGATACCTCCACTTGAATATCAATTTCCTGATGTGCCCCTACTTCTGGAGGAACAAGCGTTGTAGGCAGTTGTGCCGCTCCATGAACCTCTAGTTGCACCTCTCCATGCACCTCTACTTGCGCCTCTCCTTGTGCATGTACTTGCGCCTCTCCTTGCCCATGTACTTGCGCCTCTCCTTGCCCATGTACCTGCGCCTCTCCTTGCCCATGTACTTGCCCCTCTCCTTGCCCATGTACTTGCGCCTCTCCTTGCCCATGTACTTGCGCCTCGCCTTGCCCATGTACTTGCGCTTGTACTAGTTGCACTTGTGGTTGTCGTTGCGGCTGTGGTTGTTGAACACTCGTCAGTTGAGTTACACCTGGCGTTGATTGGATGGTACTTTCTTGTGATGAGCCAACATCACTGGTCGATGGTGATTGAACAACCAAACTGGCTGCCTTTGCGGCACTCATGGGCTTGGGCCTAACTTGGTGTGGTGGCACTGAGCCCAATGAAGCGGAGGTGCTGCTTCCAGCTTGGTCCCAGGCGGACACCGCGGCTTCAAAATGGCCCCTTGACCCCCACCATATGGCCAGGCCCTGCCTGGACCAGGCCTAAAAATGGCCCCCACCCACATGGCCAGGCCCCAACACCACCCCAAAAAGTCGAAAACACACAAAAATCACCACAATCCAATGCCATCCATGCCCTCAATGATGTTTAAATTCAAGAAACCCCACAGAAAGACTTGGTCCATGCACCACTCACTAGCCCTGGGCCTAATGGTTGAAAGCAAGGCAACCTGGGTGCAGGCCTGAGCACACTGCCTGGCTTCAAAATGGCCCCTTGACCCCCACCACATGGCCAGGTCCTGCCTGGAGCAGGCCTCAAAATGGCCCCCACCCACATGGCCAGGCCCCAACACCACCCCAAAAAGTCGAAAAACACACAAAAATCACCACAATCCAATGCCATCCATGCCCTCAATGATGTTTAAATTCAAGACACCCCACAGAAAGACTTGGTCCATGCACCACTCACTACCCCTGGGCCTAATGGAAGAAAGCAAAGCAAACTGGGTGCAGGCCTGAGCATGCTGCCTGGCTTCAAAATGGCCCCTTGACCCCCACCACACGGCCAGGCCCTGCCTGGACCAGGCCTCAAAATGGCCCCCACCCACAGGGCCAGGCCCCAACACCACCCCAAAAAGTCGAAAAACACACAGAAATCACCACAATTCAATGCCACCCATGCCCTCAATGATGTTTAAATTCAAGACACCCCACAGAAAGACTTGGCCAATGCACGATTCACTACCACTGGGCCTACTGGCTAGTGTGGCTTTAAAGGCACCCCAAAATAAAAAATAAAAATCCTCATATAATGAGCTAAAATTCAATGACATAAATGAGATTTAAGTTCAACAAAACTCACAGAAACAGTTGTATCACGCACCCATGACTAACCCTGGGCCTACTGGATACTGTGGCTACCCACAATATATATTTTTTAAAGTTGTGAAAAAAGTTTTTAAATTGTAGTTGCAGCAACTGCAATGCCCTAAACAAACAACACCAACTTACTTGTAAAATCTCAAATCCAAAAGTGAAGTCCAAAAAGTCCTCAAATACAAATATCCAGCAGCAGCCACAAAAAGTAATCCTTCCAGCTCCAGATCCAAATGAAAAGTGACCAGGAGATGGACAAAGCACTGGGAGGAGCCTGCTGGATAGGAACAGGAAGTTGTAGACTCTGGGGCACTTCCTTCCTCCCACCCCCCCAAAAATGGACTCCTTCCACCAAAAAGTCCAGCCAAATCTCAATCTGAGGAGTTATTCTGATCAAAACCGCTGCCTGCGGTGGATTTCTTGTGCAGAATTGCAATTTTTGCAATTTCGGGAAAGCGAGCTGTTCAAATCTCCCGCCGGATGTCAGCTGCGCGCCGCATCTACGTGTTCGGCATTGTTTACTCCCGCGATGCGTGATCGCGGGCCCTTATGACGTACTCGCGTTGTCAAACTCTCGCTGTGCAAGATGGCAAACCGCGATGACGTAATTGCGGTCGAAAAACTCACGCGCGATCACGCAGCAAGATCTAACTGGGAGAAAAACAACTTGCGGACTCAGAATCACGGTAAGTCAACGCCGCGCGCGCTATATTGTATTTTTCAAGCGCGACCAAGCAAAATAATTCGCAACTGGCGAATTTGCGGATTTTTGGGAAATTTGCGTGATTCGCGGACCGCGAAATTGTCAAAAATCCGCAAATTTGCCCGCGAAACGGATTTTACACCCACGCTTACTTTGAATGCACAGCAAATGTGACAGGATGAGAACAAGATTTACAGGCCTGTTTAAAAGAAATCAAGCACTGGTTGAAGAATACAGTAGATAGGGTTTGGGTAATGGAATGGACGAACTCAAGCTAGACAGCCGAAAACAAATAGAGCCAGCAAATAGAAAACAAGCCTGTGGTAAGCAATGGGCAGAATGCATTCCCAGGTAAGCTTTCTGAATGTTCCCAAGATGTCGTTAGCAAATGAGACAGCTGCGCTGTTTGGTAGGCTTCGACCTAAAAAAGAGGATGGATACTGAGAGGCTAAGAAAAATGAAGTGATGTGAAGAAGCAGTGAGACAACCACTAATTAAATCATTGCAGCTGCAGAAGGATCTTGAAATTATAACCAAAGAAAGAATTTGTAATAAATGGGAGTGTAGTAGAATATGCCTTTCTAAGTATGAGGAGAAGAAGTGTGGGAAGCTATTGATCTGGGAAGCCAAGGTATAACAAACTAAGGATGTTAAAAACGAGGTGTGCAGTGAGGATTCTGGCTTAATGTACAACAGCAGTAATGAGATAGAAGATGATATTTTAAACATTTCTATCAAAAGCTGTACACAGAAGACAATATATTGGATAATGCCAAATTAAATAGGTGAACACTTTCCAAAGCTAAACTTGAGCCAAGAGGTAATGTTTAGTCAAGAAATACAAGAGGATGAGATAGTGAAATCAGTTAGGAAAATTGAGAAAGGCAAAGCACCAGGCCAGAGTGACAGATTGAATGAGGCATACCCATATTAGGTGATAAGATCATTCCAATTTAGGTAAAACAGTATTCAACTCTATAATTATGGGAGGTAGACAGCTACCACCTAAAGGGGGTGAAGCCATTACCTGGGTTACATTAAAACCAAATAAACTGTCAGCTGAGTGTAAATCATATAGACACATCTCCTTACTAATTTGTGACTATAACATTTTTTTTTTATTTCTGCAGGAAGATTAAGCAAGGTTGCAGAAGCTTTGATACTCCTGGATCATAAAAGGGGTTCCTAGCTGTATGATATCTACAGGAATTAAAACATGGGCTTTGAGATGCTATATATCTATATCTAGCAGTAGTACATAAAGCACCACTAGGGGGGTCTTATGACTTTACACAACTAAAGCGTTAGATTGAGTTAATTGGAAATATTTAATGGCAGTGCCGAGTCGCTATGGTCTGGGAGATCAGTTTTATAGAGCACTACAATCAGCATACTGCTCCCCTAGAGCAAGGGTCTTACTTAATGGGAATTGACAATACAATTCAACCTAATGAGAGGCACCACACAGGGAGGTTCACTATCTCCTCTATTATTTAATTTGTATATTGAACCTCCAGCCAGACATCCCAAATGGGAGAAAAATAGTATACCTTTTTATATTAATGGGTTTGAAAAAAAGATTGCTTTATATTGAAAAGACCTGACAATATATACAGCTGATTTGGAAAAGTCCTTGCTATATACAGGGCAAATAATAGCACACGTATGGGTATCTACCTGGCTATCTGGTGAATGACTGTAAGGTGACAATTATGGCTTAGAATTCTAACTTGAAGAGAACATTAATAAAGAGGGAATTTGATATCTGGGGATAAACGTGACCCACAATCTTAATAAAATAGTGGAATTAGACTTCAACAAAGTCATTTTGGAAGCAGACAAGTTGCTGAAGAAGTGGCAGACTCTCCCGTTAAGGGTACATGACTGGACAAATCTGGTTAAATGATAATTAAACCCAGGTTCACTTTTATATTCAACACTATACCCCTAAGCTTCAATAACAATTTAATGGTGAAGCCACAAGAGACTATCAGAAGTTTTATAAGCGAGTCAGAATTTCTTCGAAGAAATTGTGTAGGAGATTAGAAAATGGCGGGTTAACATTACCAAATTTTTAACTATATTGCTGGGAATTTCAATTAATACATTGCAGAATGATGACTTTTAAACCAGTTCAGTCAGTGACTGGGTGCCTCTTCCAAGCAATGATGTAGACACTACTAAAAGGTTCACAAGCAGCAGCCAAACTCTGTTATGACATTAGGGTTATAGTTGACATTTCATACGTCAGTAAGTTAGCCACAATATGGCATTCGACAGGCACACCAGGGGCCGTATTACAAATGAGTGCACCAGAGCATGTTTGTGTTTATGTGCGTTTGCATCTGTGCGCTAATACAATATGTGCACAGACGCAAACGCACATAAACACAGAGCTCAAAGTCTGCACCAACATCACAGCGCATTACAAACCGATCCTCTGTAATGCCATCGGGCGCATACTCTGGCATACAGTAACAACTATCGCCGGCGCAGTCATGTGTAATACGGTCCCAGAAGGCACGAAAGATAAGCTGAGTCTCCTGTTAAGGGAGGTAAGAATCAGCAAATGGGGACAATTTGTTGAAGAGGACAATATGATCATTGGGATTGTTTGATTGAGAAAATGAGTGCCACCCTTTCGAGAAATAAATATTCATATATTGATCAAAAGGTTGGATCTGGAAGGAGATAGGACAGATTCGACTAGGACTGCTAAGTACAACACCTAGAAGAAAGGAACATGACCTGTAGTACTGAAAGCTACTTGAAGCAACATTTAGAGACCATAGGACACAATACTGTCTGTGGGAGGAAGAGTTTCCTACAAGGGATCTAAAAAAAGTATGGCTAATCTTTGTAATACTCTTTATACTACGGTCAATTCTGCTGCTTTCAGGAGGAACTCACCATAGGGTATACTGACAGCCTTGAAGCTGATGAACATTAAGGATCAAACTGAAGACAGGTGTCGTAAATGTGAGAGTTGAGGAGCAGACGAGATGAGCATGTATATTAAGTTCTTATATACAATCATTCTGGCAATGTGTGGGTAAGATGATAGTGGCAATTATGGAACGGTAACCCCTCTTTTTAAAATCTTCAATTAACTCATCGAAGTAGATTGCAGGAAGCAGATATTTTAAATTAAAGTAAACTGCTTTTTTATCTCAATTTGCTGGCAAGGAGGAAATATGCAGAAGATGGGAGCCAACAGCCTTACTAGAGAGCTAAACTGTGTAAAATGTATTCATGCTTGAGGTGTGAAATGTTCAAATGTAAAAAACCATAGGAGTGGCAGCCTTTTAACACTGATTGGCTGGTGGAACGGCCTCATTTATTGTAGCCCAATGATTACAACTAATGAATTTCAAATAAACCTGGCTGAATGATCGCGGTAAATACCTTAATAATTAACTCAGACGAGTGAATTTAAAAAAGAAAAGACACATGAGGAGGTGTTTATAATTGGCCCCTCAAACAACATATTTTGGCAGTCTCTTTTCAGGTCAGTTTCTTTACATTCTAAGGTGATATGTGGAGACAGAAAAAGAAAAACATAATTGCTGAAATTGGTCTACATGCCAATTAATTAGCTACAGATAGTTTATCATTCAGAGAAGTATTAACCCGTTTCAGAGCCATCTTTGTGCACGACATGTTCTACGGAGATACCAGACAGAGATTGTTAGAATGATCTTAGCTGACAAACAAAGGAGCATTGAGGTGTGATTTGGGAGCATCTGCGGGTTGAGTTCTGCTTGTGCCCAGAAGGAGCTTTTGGCCTGCAGTGATTCAGAGAGCACTCTTCCATTGAGAATTACTTATACCCAACAACTGTAGATCAAGAACAGTTTCTAGAAGATGAAGAGGTCATATTCAGCCGCAACCCACGCAGTTAAGAGCGATGGGGCGGGGGGGAGGGGTGATAGGATAATAACTTGTGAAAATTGAATAAATAATGAATTTTCTCTCGCCATCGTCCGTCCAAATCGCCTGCCACCCCCCCGCCCCCCTCCAGCCCCGCCGCCTCACCACTCTTACCTGAACGGGCAGTGGCTGGTCATATTTACAGTGCAAAGGCCAGATAATAAGAAGAGGATTTTGCCAGTTTAACTGTAGTTCAATTAATTTTGATTCTGTCCCTGTCATTTTGAGAATGGCAACATGGAGGAATATGGGGCCATCAATTGGTATAGTAAATTTAATCCTACTAAGTTTGTATGGCCTCGTAACAGTGCATGCACCCACCTGAGGAAAATAACTCACTTTGGATATTCTATGAGTAATCCATAATATTGTGTATAAAAATGAAAAGTAAAGCTAACCTGAGAAGTTTGCATGTCAGAGCATCCATAGCAACAATATCATCTGGCAAAAATATTGTGGCATAAAATTGTTCAGAAAAATATAGCTCTACTGGGTGTATACATTCAATTATTACCTCTAACGAGGCAATAGTTTTGTAAGCGATATTTAAGACACAATATTTTTTAAGGGTAATACAGGCCTCAATATTCTGGTACCATACCCCTACAGGTGTCAGATAAATGGTATTTCAGTTACATTCCTATATCTTGTGCTTATATATTATATTGTGGTGTTGTAACATTTGCTACCACTCCTCCTACTAAATTCTAAGCCTAACACAACCACTTTGTGTCCACATGTGGAAGACAGGCATTTGCAAGATAGGCACAAGCTATAAATGGCGAAAGGTCAAATTGACACAATTTGGCTATTGTGCATTTGTACAAAACTGACTGCAAATTGGTTGTACAGGTTTCAATCGAGTGGGAAATCAGATTCTGTAATTGTAAGTATCTGAGGAACTTTCTTTGGAGATAAAGTGGGTGTAACTCAGCCACTGCATAGACTCTGGCTTTGATTCACATATTTTCTAACCAAGATTACTTCTCTTTATTATATCAATCCAAGGTATGAGTTGGCCTCCAAACCTAATTATGAAATATTTCCACTTTACAATGTTAAAAGACTTTCAGATTTTATTTACAGTTTCATATAGGTTTAATATATTAGAACTTTGCACAGAATAACAATAAAATGCACTTAGTGAAAATGAATGCAATGGGAAACGTTAAAAGAAAAACAAGAAAATAAAAGAACAAATACACGATACTACCTGGCCCTAATATATCCAAACACAGATACTTTCCTCCCAGGACTTCTTTTAATGGAAGTCAGAATATGTAAGACCTGTTTTGCTGTATGGAGAAACCTATATGAAATAGACCCTAGGACTGTGAAGGACATGGGGCCAGAAAATGTTGTTCTGTTTGCTTAGCACCCAATACCCAAAGTATGTTTTAAGTCTTCTGCTCTATAGAAAATGGTGTATCTTATTGCTCTCCTGTAATGTCAAGCAAGAGCGGCAAGTGGCATGGATTCCTACGTGACTGCTTCTAGATCAATCAAAGGTCTATAAATGATAAGAGGAGACAGAACCAGGGGCTTCCAGTTCCCTGAGCACTTTTCTTGGCTCTCCTGTGGTATCATCTTATAGCACGATTTTCCTAGTGACATGGAGGCCCTTGAGAGCACTTCTAAATGAATCACGAGTCCCAAGATATTTAAAGGCAGAGGCGTAGCTTCGATGGGGGGGTTACATGCCCTAATACATGTATTTTATGATAAATAGATGGTTACATGTGCTTTCAGGTGGGTTTGGTGAGATGTCTGTCGGATTTTATGGCATGACATGGAGGACAATATTATGCAATCTCGTTTTATTGCCAGCTCACACAGCAGCAGCAATTAAAAAGAATTTAGAACTTTAAAACATTCTAAATGTCTATAAAGTACAACAACATGCAGCAATCTTCCTTCTGCTATTGCTGCTGCTCACAAGATAAGTAACCTTCATTTACTCTCCTAAAATTATTAGTTTAGTTGTTATTACTGTATATGTATTTCTATTATATTATCAATTACTACTGTAGCCTCTTATGGCTCCCAGGGGTAAATTGTTAGGCTTTTAGCGTGTTAACAGCTTTTCACTTTATCTATCAGTTCGCCGTCACGTTATTTTTTCTAACGCGCTTATTAGATTCAATTGGATTTGATTTATATTCCAGTACTAATTCCTAAGGTCTCTCCGAGACCGCAAACCCCCTTTTTAACGTGACCGCCAACGGACATCGGCCCGGATTCAAATAACACGCCGGGGCTGCTTTGGTGAGAACGAAATCACATTGTTAATTTAGGCCTTTCCGAGATCACTGACTTCTTCAACATCACTGCCTGCATTTAAATAATGTGCCCGGGTCTCGCTCAGACGTGCGCGCTCTCTCTCCACCTCAATGAGGCTCACGCAACCGGCAGCGACTCTACCCCCACAAACGTGAGCCTCATCAGTCTAACCTAAATCCCCTACCTTAACGGGACTCCGGGTTGATCATTGCACCTCCTCTAGGCTGCAAACTCAGGGGGTGGACACCATACTCCCGATCCTTATACCGGTGCAGCCGCAACTCTAACCGCGACCACATCGGGATGGCTTTTCATGAAGCGAGGAAGTGAAGCCTCATCTTCAATCATTAGAGGAAAGTACTTTACGCAAACAGTAGGTACTCCTTAAGAAAGTTGTTTTCCCTCTGAAAACGACAGTTGGCAAGCTTTTCCTCACAAAAAAAACACAGAGGCTGCCCCCTACTGCCCTGATATTAACAAACTAACCATTTTTCACTCGCCCACCCTGTATTTTAACCCTTTATCTACAAGCAACTATCCTTCTACTATATAATTTATAGTAAAATTTAAAAAAAAAGAACAAATGTCTGAAGACCAATTAGATTCGGCAGTTGAGGGAAAATTAGAGGAAATAGTCAATAGGGCTTTAGGGAAATTGATGGGGTCGTTGGATGAAACCATCAATTGGAAATTAGAAACCTTTTCACAAAAAAAACAGCTAAGGGATCAAGTAGGGTCCTCTTCTTGGGCAAACAATCTCCAGAGAAAAAGTTAATCAGGTGACGACGCTCACAAAAAAACAAAAAAATCAAAAGGAATAGTTGAGGTTTTACTGGAGGAAGCCAGTGATGGAATCAATGTGTACGACACTGTGGATGGGCATGAAAGAGGCTGGTTTGTCCCAATATCTAGCGAGTCTGATAATGACGAGACATGTGAGCCAGAGCTGGGATTGTCCGGCTTTTCAGAGTTTGACTCTGACTAGAAAGACTCCCCCACAACAAAAAAAGGGACATCTGATGAGGTATCAATGGCCTCTGGGTCTAAGAAAGGGATTCTTGACCCACTAGGGAACAATATGTTTGAGCCCCTCCTTATAAAACATCCCCTGTTAACTGAATGGACCCCTTCTCAGCAAGTGGCTGAATATATTACCTTCTGGCTAAGAAGGGGAATTCCTAAAGAAGTGAGGTCTCGCCTACGTTCCGAATGCCCTCGGCCATCCCTCCCTGATAAAATAACTGTTACACCTGAACTTGACCCAAAGGTTGTAACCTTGATTAAGAAAGGCAGAAAAGACCCTAGAAGAGGCCTAGATTGAGGTCTAAAGTCCTGCCACGACTGACTGCTGGACATCCAAGACTTTCGAGATGGCCGAGACTGTGAGCGATACACAGGTGGGCTCCCAAGGAACTACGTGAGTGGGCGCAGAGAGCAGTTTGCCTTCTAGGAAATGCAAAAATGGCTCTCTCAAATTAAAGGAGGAAAAGTATCCTCCTCAAGCTCAAGCTCAGCTCCAAACTAATGGAGATTGCCAATAAAGAAGGAGGACCTTCCTCCCAGGGCCAACTTTTTGGCGACGATTTTATAAAGATGGCAAAGTATGTGGGCATTTTTAGTTTAATCCAGAAATTTCAAAAAGAGATAAAAAACGTCTTCCACAACAGAGTTTTTGGAAGGGCCGGGCAAACAAGGGGTCGGTTCCCTGGCCGAGGTTTTCCTTCCTCAAGACCCTTCATGGCACGAGGGAACACATTTTTTCAACTCACCTATGGCTCTTACTCAAACTTCTACCCCCAAAGACAAAGAGGTCGTTTCAGGAACACCAGAGGTGACAGAAGACAAAAAAGCTTCTCATCAGGGAGGTCATATGAAAGACCCTTTAGATTCGCCCATAAAGGTGGGCGGGAGACTAGCCAAGTTCTGTGGGAATTGGAACTTAGTGACACAAGACCCTTGGGTGTTACAAACGGTCAGAGGATACAAAATAGAATTCATAGGCACTCCTATTCAAAACAAAACCCCAAGGGAAATCACTTTTTCCCAAGAGCACTCAAAGTTGGTAACAAAAGAAGTAGAGGACTAAGTAGCCAAAGGTGCCATCATGGAGGCTCTCAATCCAGGGGATGGCTTTATCAGCAACATCTTCCTGGTAGAGAAAAGGGAGAATGGAATGAGACTAGTTATAAACCTCAAAGATCTAAATGAATGGGTGGTCTACCGACATTTCAAAATGGAGGAAATTTATCTGTGAACGGATAGCCTAAGAAAAGGGGACTGGTTAATAAGATTAGATCTCAAAGATGTTTACAGTACTATTCCGATCTGGCCCCTCATCGAAAATACCTACGCTTCACATTGCAAAACAAACTTTGGGAGTTCTCCAGTCTCCCGTTTGGACTATCCTCAGCACCTTGGTGCTTCACAAATGTACTCCGCCCAATAGCAGCTTGGCTCAGAGCAAAAGGGGTAAGGTTAATAATATACCTAGACGACATCCTGATAATGGGTCAGTCCAAGGAACTTGTATCCCTCCATACTCAGTGGACAATACATATTTTAGAGAAACTAGGTTTTGTAATAAATCTAAAAATATCATGCTTAACTCCAGCACAAGATATTCAGTAACTTCAGAGACTCCAGAAACGGGGGACTGAACACGGAGATATTCCTAAATATCCAAAACATATGGGGTCCGTCCAACATAGATCTTTTTGCAGACAGATTGAATACTCAACTGACACAGTTTTTCAGCTGGAAACCAGACCTTCAAGTTGCTGGGGTAGACATCTTCCTACAGAACTGGAGAGGTCTAAGGCCATATGCCTTCGAAAAATGACCATGCCATCTCATAGGGTTAATATACTTCTTCGATTAGTTGGTTTAAAAAAACAGCCTGGATAGGTGATACAAATTTTGTGAGGTAAACGTTACGCTGAGAAGAGAAATACTGCTTTGTTCAAAGGTTTACAAAATAGTTTGCTGTGAACTTTGAGTTGATTTGTGGGTTGCTCTAGACCCTTGGGTTTCAAGGAAGTGTGTGTGAAGTTCCGAATTTGTATGACTCACAAATTCTCGTATTTTCTCCTAAAACTTTGTGACATTGTACAATCTGGTGTTTGCAGAAATATTTAAAAGGCAGCTTCAGTGGCTCTTTCCAGCAGTGCCAAATATTCTCGCTGCTGCAAGGAGTTGCTGAGGGCAATAAATGTATTGCTACTGCTTGATAAGCATCCCGTCTTCCCTGCTCCGGAGTCCCTTGCCCTACTGGAAGAATCTAGCCCATGCATTTCACAGGTAACAACACACTAGAAATAAAAGACATAAAATACAGCAACACTCACATACGCTATAAATGCAATTCAAGTTTAAATCATGAGTTTTTAATCATGTACGCTTGCAGAAAATCAACAGATAGTGTCATATTCATCATGTAGTCACTAGCGTTTTGCACCACGCAATGCGGTACAATCTTGACACAACGAAGTTCCTAGACAGAGGATACCCTGAGAGGTTGATCAGAGACTCGTATAAAAGAGCTAAATATTTTGACAGGGAGACTCTCTTGGAACATAAAGAGAAAAAGGATGACAACAAACTTGTCATGATCTCTACTCACTCCAATTTCAATGAAAAACTGAGATTTATCATCAACTCTCATTGGCACCTTCTCAATATGGATAAGTCCATAGATAAACTGGACAAACCAATCTTTGCGTTCCGACACAGCAAGAATTTGAGAAACTTTTTAGTGAGGGCATCTCCTGCCGATCCTCCAGGCCCCACGCCTGTGATCAAGTTATTTGTACCCCTGAGCTGAAATGGGGAAAAAGGAATATCAAGTTTAGAGAAATGACCAACTGTAGGACCAACAACGTGGTGTATCTCCTTACTTGCCCTTGTTCTAAGGGCTATGTAGGAGAAACAGGGAGAGAATTTCGTACTCGGTTCTCTGAACTTAAATCCTGTATTAGAAACTCTTGTTTGGGAGCACCATTAGTGGCACATTGGCAGGACCTAGGACACGAGATTGAAGACCTCAAATGGCTTATCCTTGAACGTATTCACTGTCCTAAGGATGGTAACTCTGATGCCCTTAGGAGTAAAAGGGAAGTATATTGGATTTTTCTCCATGAGACGGCTGTCTCAGGACTAAATGAATATATGCCATGGGAGAACGCGATTCATTGATTCTGTTTTACACTGCAGTCATTACTACAGATGGTTTGCTATAGAGCTGATGTATTTTTGCATAAATATGATTTTTTGGTTCATTTTTCTTGGCGTTAATTTTATTATTTTTTTCATTTACCATCTCCCTTTATGTTTTGTTTTTTTGATTGTCAATTAATATTTTTATTTCATCAATAGCGAAATTTCGCTTCGTTTTTCGGTTCCATCCTGAAGTCTTTCCTCACTGTTTACACCTGATTCGAACTTCTTCGAATGATTCTCGGCTTTGGGGAGCCATCACTCATAATGGCGGCTCACTTCCGTCCTTAGCCGCTGTTGAGTCTAGCGGTCTAGTGTTGTGCACGTTGTGTCAATCTATCTCACACAGGTGCCGCACATCATATGATTCCCTGACGATATTTATACCTTCCGGTTGTCACGGGCTTTTCTCTCTTATTTGCGCAGAAGCTTAACCCGTGTGGCTTGGATCCCGAGATTTTCGTACATTTTCTGTTAGGTAAGTCCACTTCTATGCAGTTTACTTTACATCCTCTTTGAATTTCTACCCTGGTCGCTTTGTAAGCCGTGTTTTTGCCTTTCCGTAGGACTGTGCTTACATTTGATGTCCTCCTGACTCTGGTGATTGCATCGGTTAAAGTTTTTACCCCGATGTCTGATTATGGCCCGCCTCCCTGTATAAAAGAGGTAATAACCTTCGTTGAAATTACAACTGTTTATTGTGAGATCTTGGTCCTAGAAACTTTTTAGACCCTTTGGTTTATATCGAACCCCACCGCCACATCCAGTTGTAGCTTTTCAGTCGACGGTGCTTAGAAGATTACGGTTTATGACATTTGTTCATATCTACTTAAGCTTATGATGGCACCTTCGTGAATTTGTTGTTGTTTTCGGTTATCTTTTTCCTTTTGTGTAATTTATATTATTCGCGGTGTACTTACAGGCGAATGTCTAATCCTTGTTTTTTTTTATTTAGAGGACATCATTCAAATACATTTTTAAACTTCACGTTACCGGTACCAGGGACGCTGGGATCCTACATATCCTTCGAATATCTGCTCCTTCGAAGACTCAGGTGAGCTTCTGCTGTCTGTTTGGGATACACAGCTCTCGGATACTTAAGGATTGTTTGCACTATATTTTGCGGTGCTAGAACTTGATATGGAGTAGGGCTGCTAGCGTTAGATTACTCTTTATAATATTTGTATCATATGGCCCCCTACTCTTTCTTTACATATACTGCGGCACAGATACGGACTTTTCTGCGTTCAAAATTATTCTGACCTTCATTTATCGCAAGGCTGGCCGTTAACCATTCATATGGTCTAGACGTCGTGAGAACTTTTTTCCTGGTATGTAAATACTTGAGCATCTTGTTCTCTTTCCCTCATTAGCTGGTTGCCCTTTCTAGATTCTAGACTGTAGCACTAGCTGTTCCTGTGGAACAGATATGATTATTTGACTTATGTATTTCCCTGGGCTGTTTTCAATCCTTTTGCTCATATGTCTCTATAATAGAAACTCTACAATTCAATAAATCTTTTTATTGTATGTATGTCGATTGGGTGTATTAGGACATGATTCTGCTTTGTTTTACTCCATGCTATAACCTACCGCCCCCCTTTTTTTCTGTATTAGAGGACTTTATGTATTTGTTATTGATTTATTCTGTTTTGCCCACAGATATGCTGTTGTTTGCCCAGAAATTATGAAATTGATTTAACTCTACCCTCACGGACATTTGGAGGACTGTGATGGTCCTATATACCCGAACGATTGGCGCCCTGATGAAGGAATTCCCCACTGTGGCACTGTTCCGAAACGCGAGTCGGCGCTTCTTCCTGTCTGGCTGTTGAGAGTTTTTTAGTTGTATGAATCTAGATGGATGTATTGGTCTGTAAGTGAGTTTGTGACTGATAGAATGAGTGAATGATGTATGAATTTTTTTATTGTTCCTTGTGGCTCTGGGCTGACGCTATATGAATTATATATGTTGTTTTACTCATTGAAGTATGGATCTTTCTCTATGCAATTTTTTATGAATACAAATGATAATAAAATAATTTGAATATAATCAGCTATTCTGTGGGCAATTGTTACTATTGGAACCTATTGGCCCTCTATATTATTGGGAACTGCCCTTTCATGTTGTTATACATAATTTCTTCCCTGGTGGGTTGTTTCCCCTTCCCGTATCCTTTTTAGGTTCAGGGTCCCTCTTCTGTTTTTTGTATCAATCTTGACACAACTACTAAATGCGATTTCTCAAGCCACGCAAGGCCACCTTGCGTGTCCCTGAGTGGCTTGGTAAATCCAGAGTAACGCAAACCAGTGCAAATCGATGCATTGCGTTACTCTGCCTCCAGGAGGCGTTGCATGGGTGCTGCGTGGGTGTTCCCATGCAACACCCATGGATTTTGAGGCATTCGCAGATTTAACATAACTGGTAGATCTCGGAATGTGCTAAAACTGCCACGCCTCGCCAGGTGAGACGTAACTTTCAGAAACATGTTTATTTTTCATATTTTTTCCTCTTTCCATGTGTTCTGCATTCTGAAGCACACCTTGAAAGAGAAAAATGCCTTAATCCTGCTTACAACGCAGGAACCCTTGCATCATCGTGCAAGAATGCTTGTTTTGGCGCTAGGCAGCACAGTGTGTGCTAGTGCTGGGAGAAGTCAGGAATGCATCGCATTATGTTAAAAATGGCTCGTTCTTGCTCTTTCCTTGTCATCCAGCACAACAACATGTGCTGTGCTGTTCGACTTTTTGATAAGAAGGCTCATAAAGCTTTAAAATATGGTCAAATTTCTTTAAGATTGTGCAAGTCATATCTCAACTTGAATTTCTCTATTTAAAATGCTACTTTAATGGTCATCGGTTTAGTCCATGATTATACATTTCCTTTGGTTAAAGAAACCCAGCTCTGTTCAATTGCTTTGTAGGCAGTGACCACATTCTTGAAAATTATGGCCATCTTGGTTAAGGTGATGCACTTCATTCTCTCCCAATGCCAGCAATTGCAACATTATTACTCTATACCAAGGGTTTTTGAAGCACTATACATTATCTATCAAGCATCTCCTTCCAAAAAATTGATAACAAATGAGATCACACAAATATGAAGCTAATATATATATATTTTTTTTGACTGTTGCTAAATGTAATATCCTGCTCCCTTCCACGTTTTGTGTGTCATCTAATATGTACAGAAAACTGTCATTTGATGCAGCATATGGAAGTTGAAATCAAATGATAGTTTTTAGGGCTCGGGCCTGCCGTACACTGCGCATGCAGTGTCGCGCAGCGAGAGTCCTTTTCCCGGGGATTTAGAAAATGGACCTAGAAATTCCACGCAGTTTGTGCGTGTTATTTCGTAGGTCCATTTTCATTGGCCTTCGCGTACGTGTAGTTTTAAAACAGAACACGCAATAGGCCATGGGTGGTCGCGTAGCTCTGCCCATGGCCTATTGGTGTCTGTTAGCACACCGTAGGCCATTTATCTTCATTTATCGCGGCCGTCATGGCAGCGGTAATTGAAGACATATGCTCGCGGGAAACATCCTTTCCAACGCAACTAAAACAACGCACTACCATGACAACAAAACTTTTACAACACAGGATCCATTACAACGCATGCCATTACAACACAGCTATTCAGAAAAGGGGGGTGGTGATGGACAGAGTATCTGAATTAAGCAGAACACTCCTACCCAGTCAAAAGATCAGGGCTTGATCCATCACCGTTTTTTAGCTCACTGCACCATCCCAGTTCAGAACCTAGCTACATGCAAATTAGTCTGACCCTGGCCCAGTGCATCATGGGAACAGGGCAGACCAAACTACCAAGCCAATTCTTTACTGGAAAGGAAACAAGCTTCCGGGGACCGGTTTCTGGCATTACAGCCGTCTTCGGCCTGGCTTGCTTGAATCCTGATGATGCAGTGAGCAAGGGACTCATGTCTGAGCATACCCTGCCACTCCTATAGTGGCCAAAACGATTCAGAAAAGGGGGGTGGTGATGGACAGAGTATCTGAATTAAGCAGAACACTCCTACCCAGTCAAAAGATCAGGGCTTGATCCATCACCGTTTTTTAGCTCACTGCACCATCCCAGTTCAGAACCTGGCTACATGCAAATTAGTCTGACCCTGGCCCAGTGCATCATGGGAACAGGGCAGACCAAACTACCAAGCCAATTCTTTACTGGAAAGGAAACAAGCTTCCGGGGACCGGTTTCTGGCATTACAGCCGTCTTCGGCCCGGCTTGCTTGAATCCTGATTATGCAGTGAGCAAGGGACTCATGTCTGAGCATACCCTGCCACTCCTATAGTGGCCAAAACGATTCAGAAAAGGGGGGTGGTGATGGACAGAGTATCTGAATTAAGCAGAACACTCCTACCCAGTCAAAAGATCAGGGCTTGATCCATCACCGTTTTTTAGCTCACTGCACCATCCCAGTTCAGAACCTGGCTACATGCAAATTAGTCTGACCCTGGCCCAGTGCATCATGGGAACAGGGCAGACCAAACTACCAAGCCAATTCTTTACTGGAAAGGAAACAAGCTTCCGGGGACCGGTTTCTGGCATTACAGCCGTCTTCGGCCCGGCTTGCTTGAATCCTGATGATGCAGTGAGCAAGGGACTCATGTCTGAGCATACCCTGCCACTCCTATAGTGGCCAAAACGATTCAGAAAAGGGGGGTGGTGATGGACAGAGTATCTGAATTAAGCAGAACACTCCTACCCAGTCAAAAGATCAGGGCTTGATCCATCACCGTTTTTTAGCTCACTGCACCATCCCAGTTCAGAACCTGGCTACACGCAAATTAGTCTGACCCTGGCCCAGTGCATCATGGGAACAGGGCAGACCAAACTACCAAGCCAATTCTTTACTGGAAAGGAAACAAGCTTCCGGGGACCGGTTTCTGGCATTACAGCCGTCTTCGGCCCGGCTTGCTTGAATCCTGATGATGCAGTGAGCAAGGGACTCATGTCTGAGCATACCCTGCCACTCATATAGTGGCCAAAACGATTCAGAAAAGGGGGGTGGTGATGGACAGAGTATCTGAATTAAGCAGAACACTCCTACCCAGTCAAAAGATCAGGGCTTGATCCATCACCGTTTTTTAGCTCACTGCACCATCCCAGTTCAGAACCTGGCTCCATGCAAATTAGTCTGACCCTGGCCCAGTGCATCATGCGAACAGGGCAGACCAAACTACCAAGCCAATTCTTTACTGGAAAGGAAACAAGCTTCCGGGGACCGGTTTCTGGCATTACAGCCGTCTTCGGCCCGGCTTGCTTGAATCCTGATGATGCAGTGAGCAACGGACTCATGTCTGAGCATACCCTGCCACTCCTATAGTGGCCAAAAAGATTCAGAAAAGGGGGGTGGTGATGGGCAGAGTATCTGAATGAAGCAGAACACTCCTACCCAGTCAAAAGATCAGGGCTTGATCCATCACCGTTTTTTAGCTCACTGCACCACCCCAGTTCAGAACCTGGCTACATGCAAATTAGTCTGACCCTGGCCCAGTGCATCATGGGAACAGGGCAGACCAAACTACCAAGCCAATTCTTTACTGGAAAGGAAACAAGCTTCCGGGGACCGGTTTCTGGCATTACAGCCGTCTTCGGCTCGGCTTGCTTGAATCCTGATGATGCAGTGAGCAAGGGACTCATGTCTGAGCATACCCTGCCACTCCTATAGTGGCCAAAACGATTCAGAAAAGGGGGGTGGTGATGGACAGAGTATCTGAATTAAGCAGAACACTCCTACCCAGTCAAAAGATCAGGGCTTGATCCATCACCGTTTTTTAGCTCACTGCACCATCCCAGTTCAGAACCTGGCTACATGCCATGGTCCCCGGAAGCTTGTTTCCTTTCCAGTAAAGAATTGGCTTGGTAGTTTGGTCTGCCCTGTTCCCATGATGCACTGGGCCAGGGACAGACTAATTTGCATGTAGCCAGGTTCTGAACTGGGATGGTGCAGTGAGCTAAAAAACGGTGATGGATCAAGCCCTGATCTTTTGACTGGGTATGAGTGTTCTGTTTAATTCAGATGCTCTGTCCATCACCACCCCCTTTTCTGAATCGTTTTGGCCACTATAGGAGTGGCAGGGTATGCTCAGATGTGAGTCCCTCGCTCACTGCACCATCAGGATTCAAGCAAGCCGGGCCGAAGACGGCTGCAATGCCAGAAACCGGTCCCCGGAAACTTGTTTCCTTTCCAGTAAAGAATTGGCTTGGTAGTTTGGTCTGCCCTGTTCCCATGATGCATTGGGCCAGGGACAGACTAATTTGCATGTAGCCAGGTTCTGAACTGGGATGGTGCAGTGAGCTAAAAAACGGTGATGGATCAAGCCCTGATCTTTTGACTGGGTATGAGTGTTCTGTTTAATTCAGATGCTCTGTTCATCACCACCCCCTTTTCTGAATCATTACAACACAGCTGCCATTACAACGCATGCCATTACAACGTACGTATGGGTAAGTATTTAATTTAATTTTAACCCCTACACCATCCAACACTTACCCTCAATTACGCCCTCCTGGAGTTAGAATGGTAATTTTAACCCTTACACTATGCAACACTTACCCTACTATTACGCCTCCCTGGAGTTAGAATAGTAATTTTAACCCCTACACTATCCAACACTTACAATACTATTACATTCCCACTAATAAAATAAGTATTTAATTTAATTTTAACCCCTACACCATCCAACACTTACCCTCAATTACGCCCTCCTGGAGTTAGAATGGTAATTTTAACCCTTACACTATGCAACACTTACCCTACTATTACGCCTCCCTGGAGTTAGAATAGTAATTTTAACCCCTACACTATCCAACACTTACAATACTATTACATTCCCACTAATAAAAAAATATATATACTTACCCATACTTACGTTGTAATGGCATGCGTTGTAATAGCAGCTACGTTGTAATGGCATGTGTTGTAATGGCATGCGTTGTAATGGATCCTGCATTGTAAAAGTTTCGTTCTAATGGTATGCGTTGTGAAAGTATGCATTGTAACGTCATACATCCATGCTCGCAGTGGCGCGCACGCACCACTCGCAAGCTTTCTTTTTTTTGTTTTGCAATTGGATCGCTTTCGCGATCGGTTGAAGTGCCGCTTTTTTTTTTGTTAGTTTGTGTCCCTGTGTGAGAAATGCAAAGAGGTGACCTTGTTTCTCAGTGTGACTGCTAGTGTTTTTCTGCTTTTGGTTGATGCCACTGCACTTTTGTTAGTCTCACATTTCGTGTGGATTAGAAAAGCACCCCTGAAACGATCTGAAAATCTCTTCCTCCTGCAATGAGCCCTGCACCGCCCAATTCCAAAGTCCGACCCATTTCGTTTTAGAGGGGTCCCAACTCAAAACATTTTGCTTTGCGGGGGCTCAAAGCAAAACAAATGGAAGCGCTCTGCTCTATAGTTTACACTGGGTAGATATTTGGGGAGGAATGCAGCAGGTAGGAGTGAAGTTCACACTTGACAGTCTAGACTTGCACCGTCACGGGCCGGTCACGCGGTTCCACCCCCCGGTGTTCTCATCCAGGCACTGCAGAGCGCGCGCGGCTGATCCCACTGCTCAGCCTGTTCTACCTGGGAGCCGCACTTCCGCAGTGAAGCGTCAGGATGAGATGGCATATTCTGCACAGCAGGAGGGGACATCTCCAGGGGGAGGAGGACCTCGAGGATTGCATCCCGCAGAAAGGGCATGCAGTCACCCTGACGCACAGCACTAAGCACGTTATTGATACACGTGCACAGGCTTGGGTTTGCCAACCTAAATACAGCCCGGAGGCTGGGAGCAAGGGTTCAGGAGCAGACACCAGGGCCGGCCCTAGGCATGTGCAAACTGTGCACCTGCACAGGGCCGCCAAACCCCAGGGGCCGCCACGACAATGGACGAGGATCGGATCGGAACTTGGATCACTCACTGGCGGCCCCCTGGCAGGATTTGGCGGCCTCCGGGCAATGGCAGCGACGCGTGAGCGTTGTTGTTGTTTAGTTTAGTTTTGGGTAATGGGTTTCACTTGCCTAGGCAGCCAGCCAGCAGTTTGGGTCCCAGGGCCGTCAATCTTAGCCCTACGACGACGACGTGACGGCTCTGGGACAGCCCCCGCGCGCTGTGCGCAGTGCGCAACTCAGCTCTGACGCGTCACGGTGGCTGTGGTCACGGTGCTCCCGCCAGGGACTGGGAGAGTGCGTCGCTGTGAGCGGTGCGTCGTCACTCATCGTGTGAGATTTAGAGAATCAATATTTAAGAACAATTAACGTCGTCCTGTCGCCACCCGATCATCGATTCAGACAGAGAACACCTGTCCGACTAGTCCAGCACTATCTCGACTCTTCCCCGAGTCCGACCCTTCAAATAACGCCGGTGAGAGTCTGACTCTGTCTCTGAGACGAGACTGCTCGTGCTCACAAAATATTTATAATGTAATAATCGCCTGCCTGTCTTTCCAGTTGAGCTGCCTAGTTATGAATATTGGCCCTATCTCTCTAAAGAAGGGCACTAATACGTTATTTTGTCTATGATCAAAATAACCACATTTACGGTGCAAACCTATAAATTTGAAGGGAGAATGATGTTTATGCAGCAAAGGGTTTCCCATTCTTAAGGTGATGGCAATGTTGTGAGGAAAGTTTGCACTGCGTTCATGCTACAACTCTTTCCTGTGGCAATGAAGCTCCATGACAACATCTTTTTGGTACTCAAAAGATAGAATTATTGGCTTCGTCAATGCTTATAGCAAAGACGCTGTGTTTTTTTTTTTCATCAAAGAAACTCGCTTTTAAAGGAAGCCAGCTCACTAATCCCTAAACAAATTCAAAAAGGCCGATTCGGTAGATACATGTATCAAATGTATACATATTGCTTTGCCTTTAACTTCCTTCAATTTTTTGTGGTTTACTAAATAATACATTGCTGCATTCAGCGCCTTTTGCCCATATTTTTATTATATGGACTGTGAAATGTATACTGTGATTTTCAGCGAGCAGCAAAGCCTGACGTATGGCAAACACTCTGACAGACAGGTAATCAACCTTATCTCATGTTGCCTGAATGTACAGTTTGAAACATAATACCTAATATAAACCTTGCACATCAAAGAAGTTCAATAATGATGTTCTTTCGATTAGACCTTTCAGTCTTCAGATCACTTACAAATTATCTGGAGCTCCTACTGTTTATTTGTTTTTTACTTTAGACTGTTGCCCGAAGCATTAAAATAATTATATTGTAATAACAATAGAATTAAGATAGGATAAATTAACTGGAAAGAAACCTGAATTCATTTTCCCTGACAGCTGGCAGGCCGTTGTCTGAGGCTGATTTAAAACAAACTGGATTTTTTTTTTGTATGACAATGAGGCGATCATGTACAGTATGCGTTCGGGGATGAAGAGGGGTTGTGTGCAAGTGACACTTTAACAAAGGCAAAGTCAATGAATTAATTTTAGGCACCGTTAATTACCATGACCTCTAAAAGCAAGGACAACGGCTTTTCTGTGTCTCTGCCTACATTACGAGCTCCTCATCTCCTCGTCTACATTCATCTTCCCATTTCCTCTCTCTATCTCTCTTTTTCTCTCTCTCTCTCTCTCTCTCACACTCTCTTTTTCTCTCTGTCTCTCCCTCGCTCCGCCTCACACTCAAAAACGCACAAGTTCTTTTTTTCTGTCCCTTTCTCCCACGCTCCCATTTAATTTATTTGTCATAGTCTTCATATGAAGTTGTCATTCTGACATAGATCCATATTTTAGCGCTCGTTATTTTCACACATTTTGTTCATAAAGCCTATTTTGCATTGTGAAGGGAAATTCGCCACTACTTGAGTGTGTGCCTGTGCATTACCGAGACCTGACTCACAAATGCATGCGTCTGTGTGCTCCTCAACGTGTGTGTGTGTTCCGTGAGATGTGACACTGCAGCTGTCTGTGCGCCCAGTCCCTCATGTCGTGTGTCACAATGCCCTCCTCCTCCTAAATTGTATCGTTCTGAGACGAATTCGGAAGGGTAGGAGCAGCCGCAGGTACTGGTCAATCATCTAACGACTTTTCTGGACGTATTATTATTAAAACACCTTCCTGAGCTCTGCCCCGTCCAGACCCCCTCTTCCGGGGCCCCCACCTACGCTCCCTGCACAGGGCCACCATGAGCCTAGAGCCGGCCCTGCAGACACGCATGTACAGTGGGTACAACGAGTCGGTAACTAAACTGCTTCCGCCCCAAGAAACGTCTGCTGATTGTGTGAATTCTCCTCCCTACACTCTCACTGCCCCGCCTTGAACGGTTTCCTTTTTATCCTTCAAACATCTCTTGGGTCATTTTATTTCCCTTCGACTTCTAAAGGCTGTAGGGCCTTCTTCTGCTGGTGAGTGCTCATTGGTGACTATGGGACAAAGTGGTGTACTGGTAGCTTTTTTGGTAGCTGGGTGAAATAAAAAATAATAAACGATTCATTGCTAGACGTGTATTCATTAAAAAGAAGTATACATGTATAACGCTGTAAGTACCCATGGCAAGAGTGAGGACTACCTGGCTTAATAGGGCCACGCGTGAACGAGCGAGGGATGAATAAAAACATATAGAATTCAGCTGAACGGTCAAAGCATGAAAGAAGCGCCGTTTGGGCCAGGTCTCATATTATATATATGACGTGGGATTGCAGCCTGAGTTGTAAAACACTTTTTGGGAGCCCCACAATAAGTTCATGGCTGAAGAAGCCTGTTGCATCATGATTTGACAGACTGCGCCATTTAAAGTCTGGAAACCCTCAGCAGGTGCCAGTCTTATACATAATACTTGTAATCCTTTCCTGGCTAGCGGCGAGGAGAGTAGCTGGTGATAGTGTGCATATCGGGGCAAGACACACACGGGTCTTGTGGAGTCCGTGCCCCCTGGTAGTAAGATCAAAGGGGAAAAGCCTGCCTCGACCCATATTGATGCGAGAATCTTAGTTGTGCAACGCTGAAGTAAAGTTGGACAGCAGACCTTTAAGTTGACCCCTTCATAACGTGGATATACTTTTTAAAATCGTAAAACTCAGTGGGACGACCCCTGAAGCCAGAGGTTAAAGCAATCAACTTGTTCTTGGGCCTCGAGGAAACATTCCAACTACTGGTGAACTTGGTGATGAAGTTGGCCCACTATCTGTGTAACAGGAACAAAGTTGGAAAGTTTTAATGAAGCGACCTCAGGATTTTATTGTGTTTGACCAGGTCATGTCTGTGCTGTTATTTAGTAAATTGTTACTGGGTCTCCTTCAGGATGGTTTTGTGTGAATTCGAGTTGGTACAAATTGAGAGAGACAGCAGAGTGAGAGAGACAGCAGAGTGAGAGAGACAGCAGAGTGAGAGAGACAGCAGAGTGAGAGAGACAGCAGAGTGAGAGAGACAGCATCGTGAGAGTGACAGCATCGTGAGAGTGACAGCAGAGTGAGAGTGACAGCAGAGTGAGAGTGACAGAGTGAGAGTGACAGAGTGAGAGTAACAGCGTGAGAGTGACAGAGTGAGTGACAACAGAGTGAGAGACACAGCAGAGTGAGAGACACAGCAGAGTGAGAGAGACAGCAGAGTGAGAGTGACAGCAGAGTGAGTGACAGCATAGTGAGAAACAGCAGAGTGAGAGAGACGGCAGAGTGAGAGACAGCAGAGTGAGAGACAGCAGAGTGAGAGACAGCAGAGTGAGTGAGACAGCAGAGTGAGTGAGACAGCAGAGTGAGTGAGACAGCAGAGGGAGAGACAGCAGAGTGAGAGAGACAGCAGAGTGAGAGAGACAGCAGAGTGAGAGAGACAGCAGAGTGCGAGAGACAGCAGAGTGCGAGAGACAGCAGAGTGAGTGTTCCAGAGAGAGCAGGGTATGCTTGTGCGCTTACACGGTGCACTGACACACAGGAGCTAAAACAAAGAACAGCTGAACACGTGTCTTGGGAGATTCATGGTGGCAGCCGGCCCTCTGTGCTGGGAGCAGCAAGGAGGGGACGCCCCAACCAATCAAGCGCAACTACTCACAACCTACTGTACGATTACAACACAGGTCAAAGGGCAGAGCTAGGTCTTTTCGCATTACGTAGGGTGAGCAGTGTGTGAGTGTGTAGGGTGAGCAGTGTGTGAGTGTGCAGGGTGAGCAGTGTGTGAGCGTGCAGGGTGAGCAGTGTGTGAACATGCAAGGTGAGCAGTGTGTGAGTATGCAGGGTTAACAGTGTGTGAGCGTGCAGGGTGAACATTGTGTGAGTGTGTAGGGTGAACGGTGTGTGGGTGTGCAGGGTGAGTAGTATGTGAGTGTGCAGGGTGAACATTGTGTGAGTGTGCAGGGTGAACATTGTGTGAGTGTGTAGGGTGAGCAGTGTGTGTGTGTAGGGTGAGCAGTGTGTGAGTGTGCAGGGTGAGCAGTGTGAGAGTATGTAGGGTGAGCAGTGTGTGTGTGTGCAGGGTGAGCAGTGTGTGAGTGTGCAGGGTGAACATTGTGTGAGTGTGCAGGTTGAACAGTGTGTGAGTGTGTAGGGTGAGCAGTGCGTGAGTGTACCAGGTGAGTAGTGTGTGAGTGTGCAGGGTGCACATGAAATGTAACAACCTAGGCAATTCAGTGCTTAATGCTCAAAAGTAAAGTGACAAGGGAGAAGACATAACTAGAAGGACATGAAATCAATGACCTTAAATTTATTAACATGAAAAGATAAAAAACATTAGTAAAAACATTGATTCTCAAATGCAGCTAATCACATATAGAAATAGTCAAATCAACATTACATAATATCACAATATAATTAAAAAAATAGAATCTTTATAAAGACAATTTTTTTTAAAAAGGAGAAGAGAAAGAGTGGCATAAAATGTTTCTCGACGCGTGTTTCGGCGACCAGCGCCTTCTTCTGGAGTAGCCACGAATAGTCTGATAACAAAAGAATATTAAAAGTGACATAAGTAAATGTAAATGTAAAGTAAAAGTGAATTGCCTAGGTTGTTACATTTCATGTGTTGTTTATCCCTGACCTAGGAATTATTAATCATTTATTCAGGGGGTCCTTGGTACCTACAAATGAGTGTGCAGGGTGTACATTGTGTAAGTGTGTAGGGTGAGCAGTGTGTGAGTGTGTAGGGGCAGTGTGTGAGTGTGCAGGGTACGAAAACTCGAACTAATCCCACCACACACACACACACATAACACCACACATATAACACCCCACACATAAGACCACACACACACCACACACACACAACACCATACACACACACACACCACACACACACACACACACCGCCACACACACAACACCACACACTCACCACCACACACTCACCACCACACACTCACCACCACACACTCACCACCACACACGCAACCACATACACAACCACACACACAACCACAACGTCAGTGCACGCTTTCACCGGGCACAAACACCACCAGCCGTCAGTGCACGCTTTCACCGGGCACAAACACCACCAGCCATCAGTGCACGCTTTCACCACACACACACACCGCCAGCCATCAGTGCACGCTCTCACCAGGCACACACACCACCAGCCGTCTGTGCATTCTTTTACCAGGCACACACACCACCAGCCGTCAGTGCATGCTTACACCAGGCACACACACCTCTAGCCGACAGTGCACGCTTCCACCAGGCACACACACCACTAGTCATCAGGGCACACATCAATTGTTAACGCATCCCCAATTAACTATTCAAGCAATCGCAGTATGGTGCACTTTCCTTTAAAACATATTCATCTAAAGCGCAGCATGCCGCCATTGCTACAATTCCAATCCAACCCACATAATTCCACTACACACCACATGCATACACTCCATAACACATGGCTAAAAGACATTGCCATTTACAATGACATTAGCTCTAACTCAAATAAATCCGAGACCTATCCAATGCTTGTTTGGATTTGAAGCTAATTCAGCTGCTAGATCTGTACTAGTTAGCTGTTCTTTCAAAGTGTCTTTAATTCTAGACATGGATTCCCGTCAAAATATGAAATCGCATATATAAACCTCTGATTTATATTTTGACTATTTAGTGAAAAAATAAAAAATACATTGTGTCATCAGCAAGAGATATGCATATTCCAGTTGCACCTTCTAAAACCCCATGATTAATTTTCCTTTCCATCTGCCTGGTTCTGGAAAAGCACCCATTCTTATTAAATCATAAAATCATATCACCTCATCATTAGTCAAACATCTGCCACTTAATTTAAAAAGTTAATTTCAATCCAACTGTTTCCACACTAATTTCATTTGATTAAGTCTATTTTTTATTACCACAAATATATGCTCCGGAGTTACACCGAATGTCTACCCTTGAGCCTTCTGTATCATTATAAAATGTTGGTAGTTCTAATGCTCTCCTCTGGTAACGTGTTGCTTATGTTAATATAGTGAGGCTCACTAAAAGCACGCTCTATTGTGGGACGCCCTCTCCTGTCTTCAATGTCTGGTCCAAACTGCATGAAAGCTCGTCAGAGTCAAGCTGCTTCAAAGTATTTGAATAATTCTGGAAAAATATCATGCTGAAGCATTTTGAAACTGATGTGATTATTCCTTTTTTCAAAACAGGACAACCAGCACAATTCAGTTTAGTTTTATGATTCTCAATTTTGAAGAGCAGAGTTATGGGTGTGTGTAACAACTTGTATTATAACACCATTATAATTGACTTGAACTTGCAACACAAGAAGAGTTATAACTCGCCTCATTTAAGATAATTTATCTAGTGTAGTGTTCATGTAGTCAAAGAATAAATGCATATATATACTCAGTGTATGTTTCACTTGTTTTGGGGGTATGAATGACTAAGTATTTGATGTGAATTTGGTTACCTTAAATTCTTTTGATTTTGTGCAACTAACATGACAGCACTTGGAAATGCCCATATTATCCTCTTTGCCCATATTAATTCAAAAACATGAAAAGGTGCTAACATCTTCAATTACCCTTTTCCAGTGAGGGAATGTCTAAACATCAGGTACAACTAACTAAATATCATCTGCATAAACCAAAATTCTATGGTGTCTGAATTTGAAATTAATTCTTCGATGATACTCTTTTGAATTGTGGCCTCTACAAAGATTCCAGAGAAAGGCTGGATAACAATGGTGAAAATTGGCAACCTTTCCTCATTGCTTTTTTCATTATGACCATATGTGATACCAGACCATTTGAAATCAAAAACGATGCAGTGTTTGCAAAGATTATGCTTCATACTGTACATAGGATAGTACAGTTTATAGTCATTGTCTTAGTATGTTGTCCTGCCTGGTGTAAAAGCATATGTTTCTTAATTCGCTTACTTATTCTCTGTGCCCTGATCAAGTTGAATATTGTCAGTTTCTGCTGTTGTATAAGCCTACTACAAGAGCTCCTATACACGCCTGTCTCAATAGTAGTTTGACCTGTGGACACAACATTAGTAAACTTCCAAGAGAAGCCATTCAAACTTGGTGGCCCAGCACAATGCAGACCATTCATCTTGTTCTCCCTTAATGAGTTCTCAGTGTGTATATCCAGTGTAATGGTATCGTCTTGTGATAATATTGGTAAGTTTAAACTAGATAGAAGGGCTTCTATTCCCGCTTTTGCAGCTATCTGGTCTATGGGGTTCCATGGCATTGTGAAAAAAAATATATATTTGTTTTTGTTAGAGATTCAATTGTTATTGTGACTGGCAAACAATATATGCAATCTAAATATTCATTTTTTTTTTTTATTTGGTCCTCATTTGCCACCATGGTTTCAAGTATTGCCATCGGAAGAATGTGTCATGCTGCCTCAGTATAAAACTGGCAGGGATTCTATTAGTGTGTGATTCCAACTCCCAACAGCAATGACGCTATCTGTAGAGGTCAACACCAAAGAAACCAAAAGAAGGAATATGACAAAGGTGACGATTGCTGCCATTGTGCACCGGGATTCCAACCGGAAGAAGGCAAAGCAGGAAGAATAAACCATAGCTGCGTAATCATTGGACCTGGGGGGGGGGGGAACTCTGCCAACTTAATGGACCCAGTCCAGCAGATACCAGAACGCTCTCTTGTCTTGGTTTCCAGCCCTAGCCTGATCCAGCTTTGACACTACAAGACTGAGGTAAACCAATCATTAAGGGAAGGAGGAGTAGGATCTTTCCATCTTTTACAGATTTCCCTTCTGGCCAATAAGATGGAATAAAACAGAAGATTCTTGGCCGGGCTCCGAGCCCCATCAATGACTCTGAGAGAGCGCAGATCTGAAAAACGTATAAGTGCACCATATTTACAAGCACGTAGTATTAGTCTAAATATAGATTGCACAAGAGTGTTATACTCATAGAGTGAAAATACATAAGAGTGTTTAACTAGAATAGGGATACATATATCAGTGTGAAAACTAATGTAGAAGTTTGTAGAAATGTTAGAATGATGTTGGAGTCTTACGTTATGTGACTGTGTGAAAAAGAAATGTAACTCTGCAAACCATGGAAATGTGTAGGCCACATGGCATTTCACAAGAAACGAAAGATGCTGCTACACTTTTAAGTAACTCGGATACTAATGTCGTTTTTACTGCAAAGTATTATTAAGCATAGAATTGAAATATATGTTTTATATAGATGTGTTACATTATAGTAATGTGTGTTAGTTAGAATGCTGTTTAAACAAAGAAATTAAATGTGCAGAGTGCAGAGGCCTGTTTCATGTAATTTAGTAGGCCTGAATAGATAAAGTCGCTTCTTTGATCTGCATGTGCTCGTTAAGGAGAGGTCGCACAGAGCACAAACGAAGCCATAGTTTACGACTTAAAGATATGGTGGGGGCCGGAATTTGGGGCCCACAGTAGAACTGTCTATTTGCAGGTGCGAGGAGCCCTAATCAGTTTGGTGATGAATGGGCTTTGTTCAGAGACGCCTGGCACAGGCCTGGAGGAGGCTTCAGGAATTTCCTGGGGGGCACCGACCAGCGGAGAAGAAGCCTGGGAAGCAAGGTCAACTTTAACGAAGGGTCCAGAGGAGCACCAGCATGGAATTTACCGCCAGAACCGATACCACGTGAGGGGCGTCTCTAGGGGCGTTCCTATTGGAAAGGAGATTTTGTATTAGGGACAGCACCCCGGGGAGGAGACAGAGCAGAGGGTCTGAGAAGCCTAAGAGAGTGGATGGGTAGGCAGATAGATTGAACACAAGAGAGCGATTCACCAAGAAGACTAAGAGAAGTGCGTGATCTTCTTTGGAAGTCACCACGGCTGACACCTTTTTAGGTAAAGATCTTGTTAAGTAGGGATGTCACTTAGTCTAGTGTAGGGACAGACTAATCTGAACTTTTCCTTTCTGTAAATGACTCTTAAGTTGCAACTCATAGCGATTCTTGCAACACTCATGGTATTTGAGATATTTTTTATTTTTTATTTTATTTTTTTAAAACCTTTATTGTGCAGAAATCGTTCACAAATACGGGCCTACAACCCATCGGGCCGGCCACCACACTTATAGAGGCACATTGATCAGGACAGAGGCTCCAGTAGGGTACCACAGTAATCCAAACGGGAATCAAAGGCAAAAAGCCACAGGGAAACCACCACTGGCAGGATGAGAGAAGGTTGATTGTATAATAGAAGAAAGGGTATGACAGAATAATGGCAATCATTAGGGTCCGGAGGGCCGTGGCAGGCCGCGAGCAAGCGGTAATACCGAACACAGGAAAATTAAGGAAGAACAGTTACATTTTTAGCAGTGGCAGAACGTGAGTCCCACATTAGTAAACAATTGCAACCGCTGCCCAGCGTCCACCCACCATTATTAGAACACACAAAGATACATAAAACGGAAAATAGGCTCGCAAAACAAAGAGCCCTCCGCTACAACAACCCGGGGAAGAGAAGAAAAAGGGGGGGGGGGGGGGAAAGGGGTAGGATCTCGGGGAAAAGGGGGAAAAAGGGGGAAGAAAGAACGCGGCATCACAGCATGCGCCCCATGGCTAACAAAGCACTCAAAAATAGGCCGGCACATGGAACCAGTGGTAACAGGAGTAAGGGAAGCGTAGTAAACCGTGTCGGCAGGGAGACCGAAAGGCCCATGCTAGCAAAAAATCCCCCCAGGAGGCCACCTGCAGATACCGCGTCCCGAAAAAAGGAATACATAAGAGCCATAGAACCAAAAAAGGAAAAAAGGAAAAAACTAAATGACAGACCCCCCCCCACCCCACATACCCCACCCTGCACCCCTGCAGAAGGCTATGGCCTACCCCCCCAGCAGCGTGCCTGTCGCCCTAACAAGAACCCGAAATATAGAAGAGTTAAAAGTAAAGAAAGAACCACAAAGACAAAAAGAAGAGGGGGAATAGGGAAACAACGATGGGAGAGGAGCCACAAAATCAAAACCATCCGCTCCCACCCCCCCCACCCGAACACATTCAGAGCCCACGAGAAGTCAGTAAGTACAAGGATAAGCTCCCGGAACATGAAGGAGAAGCAATCATAATCAAACAGTCACAAACGGATCATCCGGTCATACCGCCAAGTAATAGTCCACCGAGGCAAGTTCATCTCAACCCTGTCCTCGTCTATCCAAAGCCGTCGGCATCCAACGCACAAGGAGCCAAATCATGAGGAACCAGAGGCGAACAGCAGGGAGTCCAATCGTCAGTCCACACAAGTCATATCGATTACGGCCCGGATGAACAGTAAAAGACGGCAACCAGAGCAGGTAATGCAGGCACAGTTCCGCCGACAATAGGAGGAAAGTCGTCTTGACGGAGCAACCACAGGATCTTCGGTCGGCCAGTCGAGTCAAAAAAGGAGTGGGAGACTGTGGGGTGTGGGTTTCAGCGGGCCGGAATAACAGGCGGGAAGGCCAGATGTAGTGCGCTATGTTTAGAGAGTTTTATTGTGGACACAGGTATGTGGTGATCAAAATGTCTCTGAACAAAGGGGGGCGGATGGAGTCCTTTGGTCAAGTCCGAGGAAGAGAAGACGTCCGGTCCGGTCGGGAAGTGGAAGACGTCCGGCCGCTGGGCTGCTGTCGTCAGGAAGGGGTACGTCTTCCTTCTCTGCAGTGCCGTAGGGTCCTTGACTTCCGTCGGTGGGCCTCGGAGGGTTGGGGCGAGAAAAGAAACAGAGGGCCGTTAGTCTTTTGCTCCTCTCAAGATTGGTACCAACCACCGCCACCAGGAAGTGAGGATACGGAAAAGGGATAGTGAGGGGCGGGGTAAACGGGGAGGTGGAAGAGGCCGACAAACAGGAGGGAAGGAAAGGGGTCGACAGGGTGCTCGTGGTGAGTGGGGGGGGGTTCTGTCTATATATATATATATATACGGTGCTCTCGTGCTCAACTAGGTGCAGCGCTCTACTATTTACACTAATTACAACTATCTACAAAACGGCACACGGAGAAGGATGACGGGTACTCACGTGGCCCGCCGCAACTCCCTGGTGAGTTGCGGCCGCTCTCCAGCCACCTCCTGAGGACTCCACCAGTTCTCAGACCACACGTCGCCGTCGGCGTCCTCCTCCACTTCTTCCGCTTGGTTCTCCGACTCCCCGTCTCTCTCTCAGCTCCGGTTCCTTCCTTGCTGCCTCCTGCCACAAGTCCGCGGGTTGGAACGCCCTTCGTTGTGGTTCGCCCGTTTTTCTATCTTCCGGGAGGTAGTCGGGGGCGAGACTTCCGGGTTCAGGCAGGATTGCTTCCGGTTGTCCGTCTTCCGGGTTCCGACTTCGGCGTACCTGCAGAGGGAGAGAGAGAGAAGAAGTCCTATGGAGAGGGAACAAGTTGTCTTCTGGGTTATACGGACTCATCCCCGCGCGAGGATGTCTCTCTGTTAAGGCAGGTATCGTGGCCTTTCCACATCCCCTTTCCCTAGCTGTCTTTCTTGTGGGGGTGGGAGAACAAGGAAACCGAGATAGGTAATCCGCATTTCCCTGATCGGCCCCTTTTCTATGTTCGGTGGTGAACCTATAGGGTTGGAGAGAAAGGAACCACCTGAGGACACGGTCGTTGTGGCCTCGGTTGCGGGCCATCCACGCCAGAGGGGCATGGTCCGTATATAGCACAAATTCCCTCCCTTCTAGGTAATAGCGGAGACTGTCCACTGCCCATTTTATAGCCAGGGCCTCCTTCTCGACACAGGCATAGTTCATTTCCCTGGGATAGAGCTTCCTGCTTATGTATAAAATGGGTCTCTCATTCCCACAGGGGTCTCTCTGGGATAGGACGGCCCCCAACCCTTGATCGGAGGCATCCGTTTGGAGGATGAACGGTTGGCTATAGTCAGGGCTAACAAGGACGGGTCGGGATAGTAGGGCCTGTTTTAATGCCTCAAATGCCTGCACTAAAGGAACAGAGGGATGTCTCAGGGCCTCTTCTGTTTTGGTACTCTTCTTCAGTAAGTCGGTCAGGGGGGCAACTGTTTGGGAAAATTTCGGTATGAACCGTCTATAATACCCTAGTAGTCCCAGGAAGGCCCTAAGTTCTGTCTTGGTCTGAGGGAATGGTATCGATCGGATGGCCTCTATCTTGTTGTCTTGGGGCCGGATGAGGCCTTCCCCTAACAGATAGCCCAGGTATTTGATGCTTTGAGCGGCTAATGTTGTCTTGGCCGGGTTTATGGTAAACCCACTGTTGCCCAGAGCGGACACCACCGCCCTGAGATGTCCCAAATGTTGGTCCCAGGTAGTGCTGTGTATCACTATATCGTCTAAATAAGCCCCAGCATAGTGGGAGTGGGGATGTAGGACCCTATTCATGGCCCTCTGAAAAGTGGCAGGGGCTCCGTGTAAGCCAAAAGGCATTACTCGGAACTGATATAGGCGGTCAGGGGTAGAAAAGGCGGTCTTCCGTTTGTCATCTTCTTTCAGGGGTATCTGCCAGTACCCCTTGCATAAATCGAGGGTGCTGATGTACTTCGCTGTGCCGATCCTTTCCACCATTTCATCAACCCGTGGCAGGGGGTACGTATCTAATCGTGAGACTTTATTTACAGCTCGAAAGTCAATACAGAAACGCACCGAGCCGTCGGGTTTGGGGACCAGGACTATCGGAGAGTTCCAGCTGCTAACCGACGGCTCGATAATGCCCATCTGCAACATCAGTTCTGTTTCCTTCCTTATTACGTTTTTGCGGGCTTCCGGAACACGATATGGCCGTTGTCTCACGGTTACCCCGGGATCCGTCTGGATGGCATGTTCCACTAGGGTTGTGCGTCCGGGTAGGGAGGAGAAGACGTTCTGTACCGGGGATAACATGGTTTTTAGTTCCTCTTTCATAGAAGGAGGTAGATCCGAATCTATGCACCCTTCAAAGGGTATAGGGGTAACCACTGGTTCGCCGGATAGGACGGGTCGTGGCCCCTCCCATTTTTTTAAGAGATTGATGTGATAAATCTGCCGGACTCCTCAAGTAGGCTCGGTCTCTATCTCGTAGGTGACGGGAGTTACCTGTCGGATGACGGAGAATGGTCCCTGCCACTGCCCTAGAAGTTTGTGGTCAGAGGAAGGTAGGAGCAACAACACCAGATCACCAATAGCCAAGGACCTCTTCTTGGTTCCCTTATCATACTGTTGCTTTTGGGTTGTCTGGGCCTTTTCCATGTGCTGTCGTACAATGTCTCGGATTTGGGTTAGGTGTGTCTTCAGGTTCTCAACATACTCGGGTAGGGGTCGGGTACGATCGGGTTCCGCCTCCCAAGCTTCGCGAGCCATATCTAAGAGTGTTCTGGGAGGCCTTCCATACAACAGTTCATACGGGGAATATCCGGTGCTGCTTTGCGTTTTGCACCGGATGGCGAACAGAGCCAGAGGCAACATCTCCTCCCACCTCTTGCTTTCCAGATCCAATAGTTTTTTTAGGGCGGCTTTCAGAGTAGCATTGTAGCGTTCCGTTAACCCGTCGGTCTGGGGGTGGTATGCCGAGGTTCTTAGTTGCTTGATTCCTAACTGGGAGCATACCTGACGCATCAAGGCGGATACAAAGGGGGTCCCTTGGTCGGTTAAGATCTCCCGTGGAAAACCCACCCGTGAAAAGATGGATATCAGGGCTTTCGCTATATTCTGGGTGGTGGGATGTTTCAGGGCGACGGCTTCCGGGAAGCGTGTAGCATAGTCCACCACCACCAAGGCATATCTACAACCGCTTCTAGAGGGCAACATGGGCCCAATAAGGTCCATTCCTACCCGGCTGAAGGGTATGTCGATGAGCGGCAGAGGGCGAAGGGGTGCCTTGGGGGGTCGGTAGCGGCTATTCTTCTGGCAGATGGCACATTCCTTACAATATTGTTTGATTTGGCTATACACTCCCGGCCAGTAAAATTTCTCGAGTATTGCCTGTCCGTCTTTTCTTCCCCGAAATGGCCGCCCAGGAGATGGCTATGTGCGAGGAACAACACCGTGTCCCGGAACGGACCCGGGATAACTAACTGGGGGGGGTTTCTGTGGGTCCGCTTTCCGATACAACAGTCCTCTAGACCGGAAGAAGTAGGGACCTACATGCAGCGGATCCTCGTCGTCATGGGCCTGTCCCCATGCATTGTGTAGTGCGGGATCTTCCTGCTGTGAGGCTCTGAATTCGCGATCCGTCTCCCAGGGATGCAGGGCCTCTTGTACCGGATAAGCTTCCACGTACCTCCTTCGTTCTTTTTTCTTCTGGCTCTTGGTTTTGGTCTGTTTCTCGGGTGAGGGGTTCAGGGTTTGGTTTTGCGAAAACGGGGCTTCCTTCCACCACTTTTCAAGGGAATCTGTGGTGTCTCGTAGGAGAAGGGGTAGACCGCTATAATCGCTTCCTAGTATTGCTTGCTCTGGCAAGTTTGGTATTAGTCCTACATTCAGGGTCCTTCCGGGGTCGGTGCTGGTTTGTACTGTGACTCGTGCTGTGGGGTAGCTCTTGGTGTCCCCATGGACACATTTGATGGCTACTGATCCTGTGAAGGGGCCGACGGGTTTCGGCATGTCCTGAGGTCGTACTACGCTGTGTCTGCACCCGGTGTCGGCCAGTGCCATCAGGGGTTGGTTATTGATTTTAACACGACACCGAAACGGTGGGGGTGAGACTCCTGCCGTAAGACACACATAATTCCGGGTCACCCCGACCTCCATGGGTTCCTCCTTCTGCGGGCAATGACGGGCGATGTGGCCAAAACCCCCGCAGTGGTAGCATTGAGGTCCGGGTGGGTTTGGTCGGGGCATCATCGGATAGGGCACGAAAGGGACAGGATCTGGTTTTCGGGAAACAGGAGGTCTGGGTGGACGGATGTGGACACCATGTGGCCCCCGAGATAGGTGTTCTTCTTTGGGTTTCTGAACTTCTTGGGCTTTGCTGTAGGCACTGGCTATCTCCACCGCCCTGTCGAGCGTCAGGTGTGCATGTTGTCGCACCCATTTTTGGGTGCCCGGGTGAAGAGAGGCGAGGAATTGTTCCAGGTTGATTTTAGCCACTATCTCGTCTTTCGTGGCCGTAGCGGGTTTCAACCACCGGGTGGTCAGGTCCTGGATGCGATAAGAGAGGGCCCGAGGGGTTTCTTGGGGCCCCTCTCTGACTTGTCGTAGGCGGACCCTATAGGACTCCTTGTCTATCCCCAGACGCTCGAGGATGCAGGTCTTGATGTCGGCATACGGCGTCTGCCCCTGTAGGTTGGCCTGTTGATAGGCAGACTGCAATTCCCCAGTCAACAATGGACCCAGATAATGTCCCCAGCGATTTTCAGGCCAATTCGCCGCTTGAGCCAGTCTTTCAAAGTTTGTGAAAAAGAAGTCGGGGTCTTCCCCCGCGACATACTTTTGTAAAACCACCGATGGTAAAGGTGCTAGAGGCCTCTGCTGTCCCATCGCCTCCGTGAGTTTCCCAAGGGCCTGGTCCTGGGCTGTGCCTTGCCCTTTCAGGACGTCGTGGAGTTGACCCCGGTCATCCTCCGCGGTTTTCAAGAATTTTTCCATCATCAGTCCAAGCTGTTCCTGGCTTTCGGCCAGCTTCTTGACTGCGGCCTCCATGCCTCCGGGGTATCCCACTTCTGACACCACTTGTGGGGTGTGGGTTTCAGCGGGCCGGAATAACAGGCGGGAAGGCCAGATGTAGTGCGCTATGTTTAGCGAGTTTTATTGTGGACACAGGTAGGTGGTGATCAAAATGTCTCTGAACAAAGGGGGGCGGATGGAGTCCTTTGGTCAAGTCCGAGGAAGAGAAGACGTCCGGTCCGGGAGGGAAGTGGAAGACGTCCGGCCGCTGGGCTGCTGTCGTCAGGAAGGGGTACGTCTTCCTTCTCTGCAGTGCCATAGGGTCCTTGACTTCCGTTGGTGGGCCTCGGAGGGTTGGGGCGAGAAAAGAAACAGAGGGCCGTTAGTCTTTTGCTCCTCTCAAGATTGGTACCAACCACCGCCACCGGGAAGTGAGGATACGGAAAAGGGATAGTGAGGGGCGGGGTAAACGGGGAGGTGGAAGAGGCCGACAAACAGGAGGGAAGGAAAGGGGTCGACAGGGTGCTCGTGGTGAGGGGGGGGGGTTCTGTCTATATATATATATACGGTGCTCTCGTGCTCAACTAGGTGCAGCGCTCTACTATTTACACTAATTACAACTATCTACAAAACGGCACACGGAGAAGGATGACGGGTACTCACGTGGCCCGCCGCAACTCCCTGGTGAGTTGCGGCCGCTCTCCAGCCACCTCCTTAGAACTCCACCAGTCCTCAGACCACATGTCGCCGTCGGCGTCCTCCTCCACTTCTTCCGCTTGGTTCTCCGACTCCCCGTCTCTCTCTCTCAGCTCCGGTTCCTTCCTTGCTGCCTCCTGCCACAAGTCCGCGGGTTGGAACGCCCTTCGTTGTGGTTCGCCGGTTTTTCTATCTTCCGGGAGGTAGTCGGGGGCGGGACTTCCGGGTTCAGGCAGGATTGCTTCCGGTTGTCCGTCTTCCGGGTTCCGACTTCGGCGTACCTGCAGAGGGAGAGAGAGAGAAGAAGTCCTATGGAGAGGGAACAAGTTGTCTTCTGGGTTATACGGACTCATCCCCGCGCGAGGATGTCTCTCTGTTAAGGCAGGTATCGTGGCCTTTCCACAGAGACCCAGCGAGACCGGTCCGGACGGGACCCGGCCGGCGGACCTCCAGCAAAGGGGAGAACACGTGATGATTGAAGGCAGTGGGTATCCGCACACCCGAACAAGCGGCGGCCGCCGGGTCCAGAACTTCCAGGAAAGTCCCAGCAGCACACAGCTGGGATGAAGCCGCACACACCGGGGGGGGCCCAGCAGGCCCGGCAAAACGATCATCATCCAGCCCATCGACATGTGCAGTCATGGAAGCACTCCAGGAGCGCAAGGCGGCGAGAATGTCGCCAAGTGTAGGCTCACCTTTACGGTATTCAGCAAACGTGCCATGCGGCAGACCAGCGTCGCCAGCCCCGGCCAGGCTGAGAGACAGGGAGCCGTCCGCCATCTTGACAGCCCGGCGGGGCCGCGGCAATCTCCGACCCCCGTCCGGCCACAAGCGGGGTCCCACAGGATACTGCCGACGACCAGCAGAGGCACCCCCCGGGCAGGAAGGCGGGCCAACAGGATAAGGAGGGTCGCCGGCACCCCCACACACCGGCTCCGTTCTCCGAGTCCGGGCGGAGGGATTCAAGATGGCCGGACCGGAGAACAAAGGGTAGACGAGCCTCACATACGGTCAACCCCCGTCCATAGAAGGCAGCGCCCCAACACCGGGCCTCAGGACCGCCGGACCAGGCCCGGCGAGCCGTCACCGGACTAATTGCACAGCGGCCTCTCCGACCGAGCCCATACCGCCACCAAGGGCCGGCTACAGCGCTCCGCCCCGCCCGGGCGCCGCCGACGAGTCTCAGGCCCGCCCGCTCCGGAGGCCCCGAAGCGAACAAGGGCGCAGCTCAGGATCCGCGGCACCTAGGAACGGACGGATCAGACGGTAAGTGCCAGCGAAATGTCATAGTTCCATAGTCTAGCAAAGAGCACTTCCCGGGGCAGGATAAGGCACAGGATAGACGTTCCAGGCAGGAAAGCTGACGGAGCCGAGCTAAAACGCGGCCATCGCGGACGCGAGCTTGGCTCCTCCCCCTATTTGAGATATTTTTGATAATTTCCTTTTGCCGATTAAGAGCATTCAGAGAATTTCTTTTTATATTGATACCTGTATATCTTTTGAATCTTATTCTGAGATGTTTGTATCTTCAGATACTTTTGGCTTTATAATAAATCTTTAAACTTATTTGTAGTCAGTGGTTCTTTAGAGTGGTGTAAGTTCTTAATTGATTAACCTAATAGTGGATTGCCTTTTACTCAATGACAGGTACCAACGATTCATTCGACTTAATTTGGGATCTGGATTTATAACCATAGACCAGAAATCCCGCGTTAACAGTTGGTAGCAGAGTAGGATGGTTATCTTCTTGAGGAAGGTAATCTAGACTAGGTTAGCTTACCCCAAGGCACCTAGACAACGAGAGATGAGCAGCGGAAGAATCGAGTGCCGAAGAAGGTGCTGACGGTGCGAGAGAAGCAGCAGTGTCGGAAGAGAGTGAGTATAACAAGGGTCATGCGTGAACAGATTGCGGTGTTTTGTGTTGTATCTGTATTGTAATGTCTTGCGGAGTTGAATGCCTGTAGTGTGATTGAGAGAAGGTTGTGAGCGCGCGCAACCTGGTACCGGTAAACCTGGTAAACGGGTGAACTGGTGGAAAATCTTAAGTTCAGGGTAGAGCTTAAGTGGTTTTGGGTGTATCGAACATCCAGAGTAGTTGTCGACCAGAGTAAGGAAGTCATGAGGTACCATTGACCTCCGTAGAACCAAGATAGGGGGAGTGTAAGAGGGAGTGTGTGAGTAACGGACGCTGGTCGAAAGTTACTGTGTGTAAGTAACCTATCAGAGAAGGCGATTGTCTGGAAACGGAAAGACATTTCGTCGGTTAAGGTGACAACTACAGGTAGACTGTGGGCGTACAGTCAAGAAAAGTGATCGCTTGGACGGAAGTAATCATTTTTCAGAGTATGAATGGGACGCATGCATGACCGCGGAGACGAGCTGAGAAAGGAGGGGAACTGCTGCAAAGGGGGACGAGTGACGTCGGCTAGAGCCGCGCTCTGATTGAGCGGTTGGTGTGACGTCGGCTAGAGCCGCGCTCTGGTAGGCCAGTTAGCGAGAACAGCGCTGAGATTGGTGGATTGTCATCAGGAAGTAAACAAACGCGGAGAAAACCAGAAATCATGAAGTGCTTTAAATGTTTGAAAGGGATTTTTAAAAGAAAAAGAAGAGAATCTTATTACGGGGAAGAGGCACCGCCAGAGGGTACACCAGCTTATTATATGGCAACGAATGTTGGGTTGCACACTATTCTGTGGATTAGTGATTGGAGCAAGATTACGGAAGGGAATGAGGAACTGACGTTTCCAAAGTATGGAACGTTTAAGTTAGAAGCATTACATCGACTGAAAGCAATCATGTCCTCATTGAACCTTTCGCCTAGACCAACACAGTTTGAGGCCCTTAACGCATGGATTAGGGCGGCGCACGACAGGAATCTGAATAGGCGCCAAGAAAGGCTGAAGCGATCGGTAAGAGCAGTGCGAGATGCTCAATGGGATGCGGACGCCAAGAGATGGAGGGTACAGGCTATTGAGGTGGATAAGTTGTACACAGTGAGAGAGGTAGCAGGAGAGAAGAGCCTCATGGAAGAGGATGAGGAGAGCGAGTCGGAGGACAACTTGATAAATAGATTGCTGATAGATAGACCGCCTCCGAACGTTGGGGAGACATAAAGTAGGGGACTCTCAAGGGAAGGTGGGGCTGCCATAGAGGGGTATATACCACTTCCTATATCGGAATGGACACCTACCAAAGGTGAGGAGGCACCTCAACATAGTACAGCACAGAGTGTAGTCGGAAGGTTTGTGGTACAGAAGACGCCAACCACAGAGAAGGTTGAATCCTATGGATTGCCAGACGCTCTACAAGTACCCGTTACCATAGGTCCTATAGTATCGATTTACAACCCCGAGAGAGACAGAGAGGAAGAACAGATACGGTTAGACAGAGAAAGGGTTGAGATGGAAAGGAGGAACAACACGACAAATGCCTGGAGGCAATTGCCAGGACCAGTAACGTGGAACACCCCATTCGATTCAGCAGTGGGTCCCACAACAGGACAGGAGGGTCAAAGAGGACCGATGGACCTAAGGGGACCACGGCCGAAATCCCGAATTCCGAGAGAATGGGATGGGTCCACAGAAGCACCGAGCAACAGGTCAAGAGCAGAAGCTGAATGGGGAAGTCGAGGCAACGGGACGGTATCTCACTGCGGGGCTAGCAAAAGCAGTCAGGAGCGTGAGGGTCAAAGTCAGGAGAACAGAGGAGTTATACGTCCTATGGATGGTAGGGACCAGCAGGAGCGAAATGGTAGAAGCACGGAGTGTGAAGAGATGTCTCGTCTCTTTGAAAAGGGTGGAGACCAAACGGTACTAGCATACAGAGATAGGTTTAGGTGCGCTCATCACGCACTTGGAGAGGATGTACAGCACTGGAATAGAGGGAACAGTGAAAGATCTCGCCATACATCGAGTAGTCAGAGATCACAGACAAATTGTGAGGAAAGGGGGAGTAATGGAATGTCCTACCATGCACCCAGAGAAACCAGGCAGGATGGGGAATGTGGGACTATGAGGCACAATGGAGTGTTTCATCATCCACCCCGAGAGGACGGAACTGCATGGGACCTGGAGGGGTGGGAGCATGGGAGGACTCCCCGTAACTCGCCTGAGCCTAGACGTAGGACTCGGAGCTGGGATGGGAGAGATGTGAATGGACCCCCTAGAGCTAGCATACTGAAAGCTGCGGTAAAGGCCAAAAGACTCGATGTCACTAGTTTAAAATCTGATCTGGACGAGATAATAGATGGGACGTTGGCCTTAGAAAGGATTGACTTGTACGAACAAGATGAGTTGCTGTTTATAGCAAAGGACATTACCCGAAAGGCAAGAGCAATTCATGAGAAACTGTCTGAACTGGCAGAGAAGTATATGGTAGATTTGTCCAGAACAAAAACATTACAGAGTAACCATAGGTTGCAGTATTCAGACCAAGACTTAGACGAGAAGAGAACTACAGGATTAAAAACACACATAAGGGAGCTGATAGCAGGAATAAGAGCGTGGAGAGATCTGGACAAATGGGAAGAGAGGTGGTCCAAAAGGGGTACTGTCAGACGGAGCACGAGTGTGATGTCTCCGGAAGGAAGGGTAATGCAGATGGAGGCATTTCCTTTGAGGGAAATATCGAATGGGAACTATGTACATGTGCCCTGGAGTAGAGGAGATTTAGCTGCATTTACCAACTCATTTCCGAAGTTGAGGGACAATCCTGTTGAGTGGTACAAGCAGGTAGAAAGGTTTGTGAAAATCTCAAAGGTATTGTGGATTGATTTGAACACCTTGTTTGACATTGTGGTCCCAGGAGATTTGTGGACAGCATGCAAGACTAGTGTCGAGTGGCCAACTGTATAACCAGAAAGGAATGCTGCTACAAATGGACCGTCTGAAATTGTAATGCAAAAGTATGAAAGGGTAATAACTTTGCTGAAGGATAAGGTCCCACCACAAGACATAGATTGGGTAAAAATAGACCGAACAAGACAGGAACCCAAGGAGACAGTTCATGAGTTTTATGAGAGATTGCTGAAAACATTCAAACAATACAGTGGACTCGATGTAATGGACCCCAAGGATATAGGACAGTTTGTGTCAAAGTTCGTTTTGGGGTTGAGACCTGATATTTGTTTGATGATTCAGCAACATTTAATTTGTTGGCAAAACAGACCATTAGATGAGATTTTGAGGTACGCAAGGTACTGCAGTGATGAAATAGTCTCCAAAGCAAAGAAGCTAAAAGAGAAGCTTATGGTGGTGCAGATGCAGTCAGCTGGAAAGAGCGGACAGCAGCAGCAGGGGACGGGGACAATGGGACGGAAATCGAGTAATCAGAATAAGGACAGTGAGGAAAACTCGAGACCTAGAATTGACATTGCCACGTTGAAGAAAACGACAAAGTGCCACCAGTGTCATCAGGTGGGACATTGGAGACGCGAGTGTCCCTATAACCCTGAAAACTGAGAATTAGAGGTAGAAGAGGAAGTTCAAGAGGTTCCAGTTCAAGGGGTGACAGTGCCAAGGAACAAGGTGGCCAAAGGGGGGATTTCGGCTCCACGAGCTCAGTTTCCGCAGCCACCAAAGATTGTGACAGGGGGAAAGGTCTTTAGACAAATGCCTCTTTTCATAGATGAAGAAAAATGTTACTACATTGACCCTTTGACGGGACAACGTGTAAGCAAAGAAGAGGACTGTACCCTCGGGGCAGTTCTAGAAGTGGATCAGAGAGGGCCATTTGTTGAGGCAGAGGTAGCAGGGTGTCCCACAACATTCTTGGTGGATACTGGAGCTACTCGATCAACTCTGAGATCTGCAGTGGTTCCTGATCTACCAATGTCGGGGGAAACAATTCAGGTGGTTGGAGTCGCAAACAAAAGAATGACTAGCCCTTTGACAGAACCAGTGTCAGTGAGAATCGGAAACTACATGAATGAACATCAGTTTGTAGTCTGTGATTCAAGTCCTGTGTGTCTGTTAGGAAGGGACTTATTGTGCAAATTGAATTGCACCATATACTGCACGCCTCAGGGAGTGGAGGTACAGACTACAGACGATGATGCGACTTTTAAAGTTGTTAATTCAAGAACATGCATAGAACTGTATCCTACTCTGACTGTGGAGGAACTTCCTTGGGATTTACGCGAGGCAGTATCATCAGAAGTATGGGATTTTACAGGAGAAGAGATAGGATTGGTCAAAGGGGTAGAGCCAGTGAAGATCATGGTGAAACCAAATGTCGATTACCCAAGAACGCCTCAATACAAACTGTCCCAAGAGACGATTGCAGGAATAAAACCTGTGATCGATTCTATGATTCAACAGGGAATTCTGAAGGAAATTGTGGGTAGTCCATGCAATTCCCCGATTATGGGTTTGCAGAAACCTAGTGGGAAGTTCAGAATAGTTCAAGATCTTCGAAAAATCAATGAGATAGTTGTTTCATGTTGTCCAGTGGTACCGAATCCATCAGTGATACTGTTTCAGATACCATTCCAAGCTGAGTGGTTCACAGTGATAGATCTTTGTCAGGCCTTCTTTTCAATCCCATTAGATGAAGAAAGCCAGTACCTTTTCGCCTTTAAAATGGAAGATCGCGTCCTAACATGGTGTAGAATCCCACAGGGGTTCACAGATAGCCCTTCAATCTTCAACCAGCTGTTGAAGAAGAATCTTGAAAGTCTAGTACTGCCACAGAACTCGGTTCTGGTCCAGTACATAGACGACCTACTTGTTGCGTCAGAAACAGAGGAAGCGTGTAAGACAGATTCCATCGCCCTACTGAATCATTGAGCTGAAAATGGGCATAAGGTATCTCCGAGCAAATTGCAGTACTGTCTGACAGAAGTACAGTACTTGGGTCACAGGTTGGAAAAAGGAAAGCGCAAGGTGTCACCAGACAGAATAGAGGCGATAATGAAAATGAGTGCGCCTACGACGCAGAGAGAAGTCAGGATGTTTCTAGGAATGGTTGGTTATTGCCGACAGTGGATAGCTAACTTTTCACTGAAAGCAAAACCCTTACAGAAACTGACGCACAAGGAGGTGAGTGATCCGGTACCATGGGACAATGAGTGCTTGATGGCGTTCCTACAGTTGAGAGATGACTTATGTCGTGCTCCAGCTCTAGGGATGCCAGACTATGAAAAATCATTTTCACTTTACTGCTGTGAGAGAGAGGGATGTACTTTGTCAGTTCTTGTGCAAGTTCATGGAAATGGCCGTAGACCAGTTGCATATTTTTCGGCTACATTAGATCCGGTAGCCGCAGCGTTGCCCGGATGTCTCAAATCCGTTGCTGCAACAGGTGTCAGCATTGAGCGTTGTGAAAGCATAGTGATGGGACACCAGTTAGTGGTGTATGTACCTCATTCTGTGGAATTGTTAATGACCAGGACCAAGACACAGCACTTGACCAATAGTAGGCTCACGCGCTGTGAGCAAGTTATTCTTGCTGCTGAGAACGTGACCCTTAAGAGGTGCTCTGTCTTGAATCCTGCTACGTTGATGCCACTTCCCAATGATATAGAAGGCGAAGAATGTGAAGATCACGATTGCCTTGATGTGACTGAACTATGCACGAAGCCCAGACCAGATATTGTGGATGAGCCATTGACTGACCCCGATGAAATTTACTTTGTTGATGGCTCATGCTTAAGAGATGATACTGGTCGGTTAAGAGCAGCTTATGCTGTTTGCACCATTACAGGAGTTGTGGAAGCCGCTTGCCTGGAAGGAGTACACTCCGCACAGGTAGCAGAAATCATTGCATTAACCCGTGCCTGTATAGCGGGTAATAAAAACAGAGTCACCATATATACTGATAGCCAATATGGTTTCGGTGTTGTTCATGATTTCGGGCAATTGTGGCTTCAGAGAGGTTACATGACCTCCTCTGGTTCGCCAATTCGAAATGGAGAATTTGTGCGGCTGTTGTTGGAAGCATTACAGGGTCCAGCCGCAATTGCAATTGTGAAATGTGTAGCCCATACAAAAAATACAGATTTTGTGTCACAGGGAAATAGATATGCAGATGAAGTTGCCCGCTATTGTGCGGAGCATGGATATTCTTTCACGAAGGTGGAAATAGATGGGGCTCAGGAGAAGACAGAACTGAATATGATGTTAGAAACAGTAGACACGTGGGAGGATTTAAGAGTAATGCAAGAGAATGCACCTGAATCAGAGAAACGGGCATGGGAAACAGCAGGTTGTGTGAGAAGCAAAATGGATTTTTGGGTTTCATCAGATGGAAGGGCAGTGCTACCTGAGGAGTTAGCGAGTCCAATGGCACGACAGATACATGGTCCAGTACATTTGGGAAGGGATGCCATGCTGAGGGTATTCAGGCAAACTTGGTATTGCCCTAAGTTTAGGATTGCAGCAGAAGCTGTGTGTAAACGATGCGTTACTTGTCAGCAGTTGAACATAGGGAAAAGAACACCAGTTACACTGAGTCACATTGGGAGGTCTGGGGGGCCTTTCAACAGAATGCAATTGGATTTTATTGAGATGCCAAAAGTCAACCGCCTTAGGTATGTTCTGGTGGTTGTATGCATATTTTTCAGATGGGTTGAAGCATACCCTACACGCAGGTGCGATACACTCACAGTAGCAAAGTTGTTGCTTAGAGAGTTGATACCGCGCTTCGGGGTGCCTGCCTCTCTGGAATCGGACAGAGGAACTCATTTTAACAGCGAAATTGTGAAGATGCTTTGCTCTGCATTGAACATTGATCAGAAATTGCATTGTAGCTATCGACCAGAGGCTTTGGGTATCGTGGAACAGATAAATGGGACACTAAAATGCCGAATAGCTAAAGTGTGTTCATCAACTTCCTTGAGTTGGCCTGATGCTCTTCCTTTAGTCCTTATGAGTATGCGTAGCACACCCGACAGGAGGACAGGTCTCTCTCCACACGAGGTGCTGATGGGGAGGGCAATGAGACTTCCTTCTGTCCCAACTGCGGCATTGTTGAACATTACAGATGACCTGATCCTGGATTATTGCAAAGGGTTGTCTGACGCCATTCATTCTGTGTCTCTTCAGGTACAGGCTGCAGAAGTTCCGTCTTCAAGAAACTTATGCCACGACCTGTGCCCAGGAGATTGGGTCCTGGTGAAGAAGCACGTCCGGAAGAATTGTTTAGACGTGCGCTGGAAGGGACCCTATCAAATAATCTTAATAACGAACACTGCTGTGAAGTGCGGAGGGCTGCCTAATTGGATCCACGCATCCCATACTCGAAAAGTTCCAGCACCCCTGGAAGAAACAGCTCCTCTCACAGACGAAAATCCAATTGTGGAAGAAGAATCACAAGAGGGGATCAGTCAAGCTGTGGGGGTGTCTGAAGAAGTTGGGAGTGCAACAGATCTAAAAGAAGAGAGGCAGGACGGCAGTGAAACCGCAGTTGCCACAGAAGGAGAAAGCTGCTATGAAAACGGCTCCGACACAGACCAGTACCAGAGTGATCAAGAACAAAGTGTGAGGACAAGAAGTAGGAGAACAAGACGTGGGGAAGTTAGTTGGCCCGAAAGAAAACAAAGGCCGAACTTAAAGCTGACTTCAGAAAGAACTCTTGCTCCTATATCCGAAGACTCAGATCCAGAAGAAAGTGCGCAAGGACAAGAACAGGAAGGTCCGAGAAGATCAAGGAGGGTGCGAGTGCCCTGCAGAAGATACACTACTCCTGAGTGGACCTACCTCACTGCAGATGTCCGAGACACGCAGAACTGGGAGGGTGAGGGAAGTGACCCTGACCAGAACTGACCCAATCATCACAGTGGAAGTAAAGTTCCTGTTACCAGGAGTGGAGGTCGAAAGACTGCTGACACTTAACATCGTCTATCCTCCTCTCCTGAGCGGAATAAGAGACTTGATCCTAAACACTGTTGAATTTCCTGTCTGCTGTTCAAGGTATCCAGTACTTGAGGGATTCCTTCTTCGTTTGGAAGTATTGGAGCAAGTGATAAGAGTTGTTGGAGCACGCATAATTCCGGATTGCTAAAGACTTTGTAAAGAACTTTGTAAATACCGATTGAAAGATAACCTAGCGCCGAGTGGAAGAAGAAAGAAATTAGGGACTTCCATTTTAGTGGATGGAGAAGGGCTAGGGCTGTCTATTGCTACAGAACTCAAAGACTGTTCTTGCGGAGGGAATTATCAGCTTCCAGGTGTGGACTCAAAGAGAGACGTTGTGCAAAGAAAAGAGACATTGGAGTCCAGTAAGAGACTTTGGCTGAGAACGAAAACCAGAGCTACACTGTTTTGAGATCATGGAGGCTGGCAACTCGAACCGCAGGGCAAAATGCATAGTAGGCGTACTTTTAGGGGTAGTGATTTCTCTTATAGTGATAGTGGTTACTGTATCATATGTAGTGGGACTTGAGAATGAAGCAAAGGCGACAAAAGAAGAAAAGAGAGTACCTACACAGACACCTGTCACTGTTGGTCCAAGGGGGGACAATACAGAGAAAGAGAAAGCTTTGCTAGCAGCTGAGATTCGCAGATTACATACAGATGAATCTAAGGGGAACTTTAAGTCAAATGCTTATGCCAAATTGCTTTATGAATACATTGATGTCATGGAGGCGAAGGATTGCTACGTTTGCATGAAATTGCCAGCATCTGTAGACGAGGGTATTAGGTACCACCATCTTCCATTGACTTATGGAATCACATGTAGTTTGTTGCTGAGCATATTTTATGAACAGGATGGGTTTGAGTATTACTTCTCGAACTTCGATTCTGTGTTGCCAGAGGTGCCAAATTATAAACATCTAAATAAGTGGGATTATTACAAGAGTGAAGACAGATTACAGATATTTTTCCTACCATGGAGAACATTAGATACTTCACATGCCCGAAGAAATAATTTGACTTGTACCGTGTCAGAAATTGAGAAAAAGTTTATAGGGCAGGTGGATACTCGATACAGGAGACAAAAGATTCTAAAGACTTCAGGTCAATGGGAAACAGATTGGACTGAAGAAGAAAGAGCACACAAAAGCAAGGGTAGCAGTGGTCCAATAGCATTAGATCGAGAAAAGAAAGGGAAACTATGTATACATAGGGGTCAAACCTATTACGAGAGTGTGTTTGTAGGAGAAGTCAGTTGTGAACATGCCTTCCAATTGGAGTATTACTCTAAAGACTTCTTGAAGGAGATGCAGGTGATCCCCAATGTATATTTTGTTTGTGGAAGAAATGCATATGTGAAACTACCAGATAATTGGTATGGATCATGTTATTTGTCAATTGTCTTCCCGAAAATATATCATGCAGAAGAATTAGAGTCTAAAAAGGGAGGAGCTCAAGCAAGAGGGAGGAGAGATGCAAGCTCTGAAGTAATTGGAGACGTATTTGGAGCTGCATTTCCTCTATTGGGAATCATACTGAATGACATCAAGATTAGAAGATTGGCAACAGTCGTAGATAGATTATCTGCCAGTACTGCTAGATCTTTAATGCTGGTAGAGGGAGAGATGCAATCGATAAGGGCAATGGTTCTTCAGAATCGACTTGCTCTAGACGTTCTGTTAGCCAAAGAGGGCGGAGTCTGTAAGGCTTTGAAGGTCCAGGAATGTTGCACTTACATTCCAGACAATTCAAAACCTCTAGAGAAGTACATACGAAACATTACTTCAATTCATCGTGAGGTTGAGGATTTGGCGCAGGTAAATGTGTGGGAAAAAGTAGGACAAGGAATGGGAAAGGTTGGAGGTTGGTTTGCCAACCTGGGAAAGGGTTTCGTTTGGTACATACTGAAACCTATCATCATAATAGTGATTTGTGTAGTCACTTTGTGGGGATTGGTGCGACTGTACAAATGGTATAGAGCAAACAGGTTGCAGAAATCCATGCGAGAACAGGGGAGAAGATTAGCTGCGATGCAGGAGAATCAGTACAGGAGTCTGAGGGCTCTAGAGGAGATGAAACGAGGGAATGTTGCAACGACTTCAGTTTGACAATCTATACCTAAGAGAGAGTGTTGTGATGATGATGACTACTGGAAGTCATCAAAGGGGGGATTGAGAGAGCGCAGATCTGAAAAACGTATAAGTGCACCATATTTACAAGCACGTAGTATTAGTCTAAATATAGATTGCACAAGAGTGTTATACTCAGAGTGAAAATACATAAGTGTTTAACTAGAATAGGGATACATATATCAGTGTGAAAACTAATGTAGAAGTTTGTAGAAATGTTAGAATGATGTTGGAGTCTTACGTTATGTGACTGTGTGAAAAAGAAATGTAACTCTGCAAACCATGGAAATGTGTAGGCCACATGGCATTTCACAAGAAACGAAAGATGCTGCTACACTTTTAAGTAACTCGGATACTAATGTCGTTTTTACTGCAAAGTATTATTAAGCATAGAATTGAAATATATGTTTTATATAGATGTGTTACATTATAGTAATGTGTGTTAGTTAGAATGCTGTTTAAACAAAGAAATTAAATGTGCAGAGTGCAGAGGCCTGTTTCATGTAATTTAGTAGGCCTGAATAGATAAAGTCGCTTCTTTGATCTGCATGTGCTCGTTAAGGAGAGGTCGCACAGAGCACAAACGAAGCCATAGTTTACGACTTAAAGATATGGTGGGGGCCGGAATTTGGGGCCCACAGTAGAACTGTCTATTTGCAGGTGCGAGGAGCCCTAATCAGTTTGGTGATGAATGGGCTTTGTTCAGAGACGCCTGGCACAGGCCTGGAGGAGGCTTCAGGAATTTCCTGGGGGGCACCGACCAGCGGAGAAGAAGCCTGGGAAGCAAGGTCAACTTTAACGAAGGGTCCAGAGGGGCACCAGCATGGAATTTACCGCCAGAACCGATACCACGTGAGGGGCGTCTCTAGGGGCGTTCCTATTGGAAAGGAGATTTTGTATTAGGGACAGCACCCCGGGGAGGAGACAGAGCAGAGGGTCTGAGAAGCCTAAGAGAGTGGATGGGTAGGCAGATAGATTGAACACAAGAGAGCGATTCACCAAGAAGACTAAGAGAAGTGCGTGATCTTCTTTGGAAGTCACCACGGCTGACACCTTTTTAGGTAAAGATCTTGTTAAGTAGGGATGTCACTTAGTCTAGTGTAGGGACAGACTAATCTGAACTTTTCCTTTCTGTAAATGACTCTTAAGTTGCAACTCATAGCGATTCTTGCAACACTCATGGTATTTGAGATATTTTTGATAATTTCCTTTTGCCGATTAAAAGCATTCAGAGAATTTCTTTTTATATTGATACCTGTATATCTTTTGAATCTTATTCTGAGATGTTTGTATCTTCAGATACTTTTGGCTTTATAATAAATCTTTAAACTTATTTGTAGTCAGTGGTTCTTTAGAGTGGTGTAAGTTCTTAATTGATTAACCTAATAGTGGATTGCCTTTTACTCAATGACAGGTACCAACGATTCATTCGACTTAATTTGGGATCTAGATTTATAACCATAGACCAGAAATCCCGCGTTAACAACTCCAAAGATTACAAGAGGGAGTTCTACCGACAATTGAAAACCCAGCGAGGATGTAAGTGTGTTGCTTATAGTGTCCCAAAATGAGGCCAGATGGGGGCAGTCAAAAAACATCTGGCACATGCCACGGGATTTCCTTGAGAGAATTTTGACAGCCTTTGTGGGGAGTAATAGGCCCTGTGTAGAGTGAAAAGATGGTTTCTACGTAGCCAGGCAGGCTTAACAATGTCCCACAAAACCTTGCAAGATGTCAGCCACAGATCTTGCACCTTAAGACCGGGAAGTAAGGGACCCCACAGCGACTCTGGTAGTTGGAATTCACCGTCCACTTCTTCCTGAATCAGATTGTACCATAAGGAGATCTCCTTTTTGGCCGGAGGTTTGTCTAGCAATAGGGACTCAAGTTGACAACCACCCCCTAGTGGCAATCTGCTCCCACGGGAGGGCTGGGAGGTAAACGAATGAGCCCAACTAGCAATCTGCATATATTTAAATCTAAACAGATTTGGCCCAATTTTATTTTTTAAACATTCCCATGGGAGCAAACACCCTTCCACAAACAGGTTTCCCCAAACCTCCTCGCCTGCATCCCTTAAAGGAACAGCTAGACTGTCTCCCAGCCATCCAGGACTCTCAGGAAGACCCCAAAGAGGAGACCTACTAGAGAAATACCCCAACTTTATTGATGACCTCAGTTTAGTCCAAGTTTTTGCCATCCCCTGCAGCACCTTCAGTTTGATCTTTTTGAAGAACTTAGGGTCTCCAAATTTAAACAGAAATCCTGACTGGCCTACTCCTTCCCCTTTAAGCAAAGCTGAAAAGATGCTCCCAATGCCAAGATCTGTGGGCATCTTTAATAGCATTCGGGCATGGGAGAGTTGGAACGCCCATGCATAGATTTGCAAATCTGGAGCTGCTTGGCCACCTTTCTCCCTGCGTCGCCTAAGTTTCTTCCATGCGATCCTTGGGATACGTTTATCATTGATAAAAGAGGTAATATCTCCTTGTAATTTAAGTAATAAAGATGCATCAAAATGAAGAGGAATAGTATTAAATAAAAAAGAAATCTTTGGTAAGATAGTCATCTTAATCAGATTGACTCTACCTAACAAAGATAATGGAGTTGCAACCATGATCGCATGAGTTTGCGACAATCTTTTGCAACAGCAGCAAAGTTAGTTGTAGTAATTTGGTATATGTCTTTAACAATATTGAGACCTAAGTATCGCAAACTTGAACTAGATTGCATATTTATGTCACTGACGTCATCATTCCATACCATCATTTCAGTTTTAGAGGCATTAACCTCATATCCAGAGATTTCCCCAAACTCCAGAGCCAACTTAATGGCTGCTGGAAATGCAGTACGTATCTCTGATGAGAAAATCAAAATATCGTCCGCTTACAAGGCCACTCTCTTTTCCCATCCCCTATAGATAAAGGATTTGATGTTTATATCCTCCCTCAAACTCTGAGCGAAGGGTTCTATGTATAGAACAAATAGGAGAGGGGAAAGAGGGCAGCCCTGCCGTGTCCCCCTTGTGATGGTAAAAGGGTCCGATAGATCTCCATTCACCAAAATACGAGCTGTAGGGCTCTGGTATAGAAGACTGACTGCTCTACGGAAGCCGACCCCGATGTTAAACTTAGCCAAAGCCCCCGACAGGTATAACCAATTTACCCTGTCGAAGGCCTTGGTGGCATCAAGCGTAAGGACAGCCAGAGGTATGGAGTCAAAAGTTGCCATGTCAATGGCCCCTATCAGATCATATGTCAACTCATACAGTTGATGGCCCTTGACAAACCCCTTCTGATCCTGATGTAAGATATCAGGTGCAACTAATCCCAACCTCTTCGCGAGAATGGCAGCAAAGATTTTATAATCTACGTTTAATATTGAGATAGGCCTAATTGACCTGCAACTCGAGGCTGGCTTCCCTGGTTTTAAAATCAGGGTGATTGATGCGTTATCCCAAGATACCGGGGGTGGTAGACCTTCCTGTAAGATTTTATTAAATAAGATAGTGAGAAAGGGTACTATTTCTTGTTCCAGAACCCTATAGATTTCAGCTGGTAGACCATCAGGTCCTGCCGCCTTTCCCTTCTTACTACTTTGAATCGCGGCCCTGACCTCTTCTTCCGAAATGACACTATCAAGAAATGTACGTTGTTCAGAAGAGAGTATGGCGAGGGACATTTCTCTCAACCAACTCTCAATGCGCTCTGGATCGATCTTTTTGTCATCTTTGTTCAAATACCCCTCACACACCAAAAGGGCCCTTGGTGTCATGCTTCATCATCGGGGTCTTCCCGTCCCGCTGCGGGGCGGGTCAGTGCTGCGACAAGCGGATACGCCGGAGCACCTTTAGATGGAGGTGCTATGTGTTGGGAGTGAGTGTCAGTGGGGTCAGGAGTGATATAAGTGTGGGTTGTTAAAAAATACCTGGCCTAGTGGAAAAAAGAATTTTATTAAACACTGGCTGGTATTATTAAAAGAAAAGTGAAGCGGAGAGATGGAGCAGGTTAATGGGCTCTCTCTCCTAAGTGGGTCAACATGTTTCGAGGCACGGGCCTCTTCGTCAGGACCTAGGGGAGATCCCCCTGTCACTCACTAGTGTTTCTCCACAGAGGTAGAAAAAGTGTATATACAAAAAGTGAAAAAAAGACTATGTGAGTAACTACAATTAATAATTACAACACATATGCTACCACACTAATAATGTAGTATGCTTATCAGTGGGGGGGTCAATGCCTCATGAGCCAGCTTAAGACAGAAGGGTATGGTGGGGTCTCAATGTGCCCCTAGCACGCTCGTGCTTCCTCCTTCGTCCGCGGCTTCCGTGGACGAAGGAGGAAGCACGAGCGTGCTAGGGGCACATTGAGACCCCACCATACCCTTCTGTCTTAAGCTGGCTCATGAGGCATTGACCCCCCCACTGATAAGCATACTACATTATTAGTGTGGTAGCATATGTGTTGTAATTATTAATTGTAGTTACTCACATAGTCTTTTTTTCACTTTTTGTATATACACTTTTTCTACCTCTGTGGAGAAACACTAGTGAGTGACAGGGGGATCTCCCCTAGGTCCTGACGAAGAGGCCCCGTGCCTCGAAACATGTTGACCCACTTAGGAGAGAGAGCCCATTAACCTGCTCCATCTCTCCGCTTCACTTTTCTTTTAATAATACCAGCCAGTGTTTAATAAAATTCTTTTTTCCACTAGGCCAGGTATTTTTTAACAACCCACACTTATATCACTCCTGACCCCACTGACACTCACTCCCAACACATAGCACCTCCATCTAAAGGTGCTCCGGCGTATCCGCTTGTCGCAGCACTGCCCCGCCCCGCAGCAGGACGGGAAGACCCCGCTGATGAAGCATGACACCAAGGGCCCTTTTGGTGTGTGAGGGGTATTTTAACAAAGATGGTGTATTCCAATGACATCTGGATACACATCCACCCAATGTGAGGTGGCCCTGTTTGATTAACCTATATCCCTGATAAGAGGAGGACGTGCCCACCTCGGTGCCCATCGGCACCACCTCTTCACTCCCCCCTTTGATTTCCTTAGTCGATCTTTTTGTCTTCATGATAGATGGTCTGGAAAAACTCTCCAAATATTCTTCTGATATCAACATCAGAAGAAAACATCCCATTGTTAGTAGTAATAGACTCAATATTGTTGCGGACCTGGTCGGTTTTAGACTTCCAGGCCAGTAATTTCCCAGCCCCTTCCCCATACTGGAAATGGGCTATTTCACTAGCCTCCCATTTCTGCAAAATTCTCTGATTTAATACCGAGCCCAATTGACCCTTAAAGGAGAGTAACTTATTACGCAACGGTGATAATATAACCTCGGAGGAGGCAGTATTCGAGTCTATGTCAGCTTGGGTTTTAAGTATGTCAGCTTCTATAGAGGCAACTTTCTCTTTATACTGTCTCCTCCGGTATGTGACCTTGTTTGTAATAAGACCTCTCAAGCAAGCCTTAAAGGCATCCCACACTATTCCAGGTGCAGCCGATCCAATATTATTGTGCATAAAATTCTGGGCTTCGGTTTTAAGAAAGGAAATGTCGTCCGGTGACGAGAGTAATGAGCGGTCAAATGACCAAGATCCAGAAGATGTTTTAGGAGCTCCAGTGAGTTCCATAAATACTGCTGAGTGGTCGGAAAGATGAGAAGGAGAGTAGCAAACACTCTTAACGGAATCCACCAGCTTGTGACTAATTAATATGAAATCTATTCTCGACTGGTGGGGATACTTATAATTACGAAAAGAGGTGCCCTGTAGCTGTCCTGACCTAACCCTCCAAATATCTACATAAACATATTGCTTCATGCAATTAAGCAAGAAGGCTCTAGTTTTAGAAAGAGCTAAAGGTCTACTGTTGGGAGTTTTATCCAAAGAAGGATCCAATACTATATTGAAGTCTCCCGCCAAGATGGTCGGTTCCGCGAAAGACAATAAGTGTGAAAATATGGATTCCAAGACCGAGGGATCATCCTGGTTAGGCCCATAGTAACCCACAATCGTAATTTGAGCCCCTGCAATGATTACTGTAGTGATGACCCATCTGCTACCTGGGTCTACCAACTGAGAGACTACCATTGCTCTTATCAGTCTTTTGAAAATGATGGTCACACCCCTAATATTCATAGCTTGTGAGGTGGATACCGAGACATCAATCCACCTGTTTTTCTTAACTACAGAATGCATTTCGGTCTCGATTAAATGTGTCTCCTGGAGTATAATGACCTGCGCATCCGAATCTCGCAGATACTGCATAATTTTATCTGCTCTGGGTCTAGTGCGCAGGCCATTAACATTCCAGGAGAGAATTTTTAGACTGCTCATAAAATACAAACCCATCCACCGATTTTCCACTTATTTGGAAAAAGGAGGCTAACAATACTCTGCCACAACTGTGAGACTATATCATTTGACATTACTTCCTTACTGCTAAAACTAGACGAGACCAATCGGAAAATGAGGAAAATTTAAATGTTTCGTCCCTTCCAGGTCCAGTAGATAGTACCCCTACCCAAGCTCCTGCTAGGTGACTATAGCTTAATAACAAATAGTGAGAAAAATAGAAAAGAGTGTACTAATGTGGAATGTAAAAAAGAAAAAGCTACCAGTTTGTAGTCAGGGACAACTCTATCACCCTATCTATACCCTTTATTTCCCTAATGGATAAGTTGTATTTGACCAATATTTTCCCCCTTTTTTTCATTTTTTCCTTTTATTTTATTTCACTACTTTCTATCCACTTTCCTGTTTTTTGGGGTTTTTTTTTCGCTTCTGTTTATTTTCATTTATTTTTTGTATTTTTTTGCCGAAAAAAAAAAAACTGCTAGGATGAAAAATACCTTATATCTATTTTAACCAGAAGGCCCCTTATCATTCCCCAGAGTCAACAATAGCTCATCTGCCGCCTGTACTGTTCGAATATTAAACATTTTATTATTGTACATTATTTTCAGCGCGGCAGGGAACACAAGTTGCGCTGTTGCACCCAGTTTTCTAAATGCGCCGAAGCTCCTCCCAAACTCCCACTGCTTCTCTAAGGGTAACCCTAGATAAGTCAGACCTTATCTGAAAATTGAACCCTTTCCCAACCAGGGATTTTTGCTTTAAGGCCAAATTGAGGATATGCTCCTTAAGAGAATAAGTATAAAAGTTTACAAGAATCTTCCTGGGTTTAGACCTTTGAGGGTTCCGTCTGAAAGGATCTCTGTGGATACGCTGGATGTCAGTAGCCAATTCCTCAATAGATTGATCCAGACATAGTGCCTCCTTCAAGAGCGAAATTACAAATTGTTTGATATCTGAACCCTCATTCCCCTCCGGAACATTGAGGATTCGTATGTTACTGCGTCTGGCATTATTCTCCAGCGTTTCCATCCTCTCAGTAAAGACAAGATCTTCTTTTTTGAGCTTGGTAAAATACTCTTTAGCCTGGTCTAGATGTAAAGATAATACAGCCACTTTTTCCTCCAATGCCTCCGTTCTTGTAGTGAGACCATCAATCTTATTGTCAAGGGATTCGCAGAAATTTCTGATCTCCATCTGGTTAGCCGAGGACTCGTCAAAACCCTTTTTAATGTCCATTGATAAGGAGGCAAACATTAGTTGTAGGGAAGCTGCCGTAATGCCAGTAATGTCAACATTACTACTTTCTGTAGCGGGGCTAGGAGGAATGGTCATAACCCCCTGTTGGGCGTCCCCTTGCACCCCTTGCACCACCTGCATCTTCTCTATCCCTACATCGACGTCACCCCCGGTAAAGACAATAGTAGGGGCATATTCATCCACCCCACTAGGCTCTCCCGATAATGAAAGTGACTGTGAGGCTGACTGCAGATGAGTCTTTTCTAAAGGAGGAACTGAAGGTGATACACTGCCTTCTGCCTCAGCTCCACCAACACGCAACAATTCCATAAGACTGTTTGAAGAGAGACTAGATAATAGCAGAGGGGATACCTCTAATTGCGCTGGAGCAGAGGGAGAACTTAAGGGACCGGATATAGATATAGCACGGTCCTCTGTAAGATCCAACACTTGTGGCACAACTTTAAAGTATGAACGCAGTGATGGCGTAATTTTGGACCCAAGGCTAAGCACTGTTTTAAAATTCTTAGCAGCTTTACTCCCCTTTGCACGTTTTGCTTTAACCTCTGTGGACAAGTATGAAGAGGTTTTTTTTTTTTTACAGAACACGCTTCCGGGGTTACATTTACACTCAGAGGATCTGCTGCATGCTCTGTTGTAGAGATTAAACCTACCCTCAGGGCTGCGCCTGTGTTAACTGCACCTCTGCCCTCTTTCCTTTTTATACACGCGCTTACATTTGCGCCGAGGTGGCTGATGCAATGCAGATAACGGTGGCGATAATGAAATTGTAAGATCCGTACCCTTACTTTTACTCTGAGCAGCAGCAATCTCCTCTGAAAGTGCCTCCACCGCCGCCACCTCCGTAGCTGCTAATTCTTTCTCACTCGCCCGAAGTCCAGTAGAGCTAGTGCAGGATACGGGCAGGAGACTGCGAAGCCTCCTGCCTCTCCTGAGCTCCAGGGCGGCCAGGGACCAAAGCCGCAGACCCAAGGGGCCGTTGGCAACGCCGGAGATTTCGGTGCCGCTACCTGCGAGCGTTCGGGAGGAGCTGCTCTCAACTGAGCAGAGTGAAGACACATGGAAAGTGAAAACAGACATATTCGGGAGGAAAAGTCGGTAAGACGCTAAAACTCTGAAAAAAGCTACAATGCGGGTTTGTTCAATCTAAAAAAGCCTTTCTTCATCCTATGGCTTTTACACCCTTTCCGCATCAAAAATTGTCTCGTAGCTGCCCGAACTATGCGATAGAGCCGCTAGCAGGAGCTCAGGCTCGGAGCACCGCGGCTGCCAAGCTTGCTGCCGCCATGTTTCCCCGCCTTTTGCAGCTATCTGGTCTATGGGGTTCCATGGCATTGTGAAAAAATATATATATATTTGTTTGTGTTAGAGATTCAATTGTTAGTGTGACTGGCAAGCAATATATGCAACCTAAATATTCTTTATTGTCTTCCCTCAAATTTCAAACTTTCTGTCCAGCTCTGAACATCGCATTTTCTGTTTTTTGTGGGCACATCACATTGTATTTATAGGTTGTCATTGGCAAACAAGCTAGAGCCCTTTCTAATTGTAAGACCAATACATCTCCTCTTACTTGTTTGTACTTGTGTGAAGTATTATGCATTCCTCCTTTTTTGCCATTTTGAGGAGCATTAGCTTTTCAATTTACCTCTGATCGTGTTCTTAATGTTTAACATAATGTGTGAACACTTTACAAATGATTGAATTTAAATTCAAGACTTTTCTCAGTACATTTTCTAAAAGTTCCCTGTATCCGTGCTCTTTGAAAAATTGGCATTCAATCCCCACCATACAAGAATCAATACATCTCACAATCATATTCTCATTGGGTCCCCGATACCAGCTAGCCATCATTCAAGAATACAGGAACTCTAACTGAATTTTTCTCTGGGGTGCCCATGTGATCTAGAATTTCATCCTTCTACTAACCATCATTATAACCGCTCCTCATGATACATTTAAAAAAAAAATGTAAATGCCTGTTATTCCAATGCCATTTACTCATTGAGAGCATCATACATGTGCCCAGTTGAACAAAGTCTGTAAATACGTTTGATGCCCTTATGATTATCCACAATTTTATAAGCCCTATATTAATATGTCATTACTCTTAGCTTTCAAATAGGTTTTATATGGAAATCACATGCTTCTAACCTATGTCTTGTCTATACTGTGTAAATGTTCTCTTACACTACATGTAAGTTTGTAGGCTATGACTTGAAACTTAGGACTGTATAACTTGCTCTTTATCAACTGAGTTTTATTCATGCTATATAAAACTGATAATAAATAAAAAAAATCCATGATCACTGGTTAAAGTATTTTGTAGAATACTTTCTGAAATTAAAAAATAAACACTCTATGTAAAACCTGAATAGCATAAAAAATGTATATATATATTTCCCAGTTGGAGTTAAAAGTATGACAAACATATGCCAACACCAAACCATGCTTCAATTTTCAGGTGCCCTTTCATAATTTGTGTAACTTAATTGACTTTCTAGCAAATGTTCCATATTGATGTTTCCACCAATTAGGGATTTGGCAAATCTTCGAGAGCTTGAGATGTTTTAAGAAAAAGTGCATTCATTTGTGTTGGGATGTAAGTGGGTGGGTCCGGGGATACGACTCAGGGTACAGCACTTCCCTGTGGTCCGGGAAATGCCAGCACCCGATATCGTTCCAGGCAAGAGACACACAAACAGAAACAAAATGCAGGGGGATATGTCACACTGGTCAGCCACACCTACCTCTCATGTCTTCCCACAGCGAGGAGAGGGCGGAGAAAGGCGGAGCTGACACCGGAACTAGTGGTCTACAACCACTGAAAAGGGACTTTGACCAGGGAGAAGTGTCTTGGACCGGAGGAGGAGTCAAGAGGAGAGACGAGCGGACCGGAGCAGCGAAGAGAGGAACGACGTCGGACTGGAGCAAGCCGAAGACGGGAACCGAACTGAGCCGGAGGACCCAGAAGGCTGCTGGAGCGAAGAGTGGTAGTGTCCCCCGGAGGAGGATGTGGAGACGTCGCAACTCAGGAGAGTTGTAGCGAGGCAGGTGAGTGATGGTGTTCAAGGGGAAGTGCGGGCGGAGATTCGGGAGGGAGGGAGGAGGTAGATAAAGGCTGAGGGGAGGGTAGAAGGGGTATTGGGCTTTACACACGGGCACCAAGACTTTTTGTTTTGTCACCGTTATCCCTGCACGGTCTTTGCCTGACTCGAGTTTTTTTTTTTTTAAACACCCCCCTCAAGCAGTACTTAGACCGGTTGTCCCCAGCTTCCTATCTAGTAAAAAGGTGGTGCATGGGGTTGACATGAACAACTCGCCACCGCTGATACTTCTGTGAACCATGTGGGGTGAACACCTTGCTTTCTACAAACATTACAGTGAGCATATGATAGCACTGGTGACGTTGACGGGTAGAACAACACCTGCCTAGTGCAAAAGAACATATCACTGACGGCCAACATTTTCTCCCTCTCTCTAGGAGCCTTCGGGAGGAATCAGCCACGGCGGAAGAGTCCAGGCAGACACCATTGAGCACCAGCTTAGAGGAGGAAGAACAGACCCTCCCCAGCACCCTACCCAGGACAGAAGACTCATTACCAGAAGGAGGAAAAGAGACCATCCCTGTAATGAAACCTAAGAGCACCCTTCCTGACAATAAAACTATCTCACTTGGGAAAGATATTCACCCTCCCGTCTTTATATCTGACCTGCCCTCCCACAGGTGGTGTCAGAAGTGGGATCCAGTGGAGACATGGAGGCTACCCTTTCCAAGATGGCTGAAAACCAGGAACATCTGGGAACAGTGATGGAGCGATTCCTTACAGTGGTAGAGGAGGATCGAGGAAAAATACAACAGGCTCTTACAAGACAGAGTCAGTCACATGGGCCTGCCATGGACAAGATCACAGAGGTCCTGGGTCATCAGAGGGGACCCACGACTCTTCCATCCATGGTGGTCCAACGCTATGTAAGCGGAGAGGACCCAGATTTTTTCTTTAATAATTTTGAACGTATAGCTAAGGCGGCAGCCTGGCCCGCAGACAAGTGGGGTCAGTACCTGGGTCCCCTCCTTTCAGGTGATCTCCAAGCAGCATATCAAGCTGCCACAGTACAAGGAGTCGTACCCTAGGCTGATATCAAACAATGTATCATGGAGCGGCTAGGAGTGGACAACAAATCCTACAGGATAAAGTTGCGGCAAAAAAAAGAAGGTCCATAAGAAACCCCTAGAGCTTTGTATTTCAGGGTAAATGACATGACCGACCGATGGTTGAAACCTGCCACCACATATAGAGATGGTATAATGGCCAAGATATATCTGGAACAATATCTGTCCTCTCTTCATCCTCCCATACAGAGATGGGTATGACAGCAAGCCCACCTCACTTTGGAGACCGCTGTGGAAATAGCCAGCGCATACAGTCGGGCACAGGAAATACAGAAAGGGAGAGATGACCATCCATGGAAATCAGGTGGAACTGGTACCCCTAGACCTCCCCGTCCTCCTTTGGTAAAGAAACCTGATCCCATTACTATTATCCCCGGTACCCCGATTTTTCGACCTCCTGTTCCGGGGCCGCAATGTTTCAATTGTTATGGAATGGGACACATCGCCAGGTTTTTCCCCCAAAAGGAAGAACCTATGCAGATAGGGGTGGCTCGCAACTACTATTGTTCTCATTCGAAGAAGAGAATATCCCTGTACCACTATCAAGTAACTGTGAATGGAAAATCAGCTATGGCCTTGGCTGATACCGGTTGTCGCCAAAGTGTTGTTCGGCCGCAAGATCTAGAACCCTGGATAGGACCTATCGATGGGACCGTGGCAATTCGCTGTGTACATGGAGACACTAAACAATATCCCACCGCCAATGTGCGTATACAACATCAACATGATCCTGGAACCTCACTAAAGGTGGGACTTATCTCCAATCTACCAGAAAAAGTAATCCTTGGGAATGATTATCCAAACCTACCCCAAATGTTACAGAAGACCCCAGCGAAAGAAGAGGACTGGTGAAACGCGGCTCCCTTTGCGAAAGTACAAGGAGTCGTACCCTAGGCTGATATCAAACAATGTATCATGGAGCGGCTAGGAGTGGACAACAAATCCTACAGGATAAAGTTGCGGCAAAAAAAAGAAGGTCCATAAGAAACCCCTAGAGCTTTGTATTTCAGGGTAAATGACATGACCGACCGATGGTTGAAACCTGCCACCACATATAGAGATGGTATAATGGCCAAGATATATCTGGAACAATATCTGTCCTCTCTTCATCCTCCCATACAGAGATGGGTATGACAGCAAGCCCACCTCACTTTGGAGACCGCTGTGGAAATAGCCAGCGCATACAGTCGGGCACAGGAAATACAGAAAGGGAGAGATGACCATCCATGGAAATCAGGTGGAACTGGTACCCCTAGACCTCCCCGTCCTCCTTTGGTAAAGAAACCTGATCCCATTACTATTATCCCCGGTACCCCGATTTTTCGACCTCCTGTTCCGGGGCCGCAATGTTTCAATTGTTATGGAATGGGACACATCGCCAGGTTTTTCCCCCAAAAGGAAGAACCTATGCAGATAGGGGTGGCTCGCAACTACTATTGTTCTCATTCGAAGAAGAGAATATCCCTGTACCACTATCAAGTAACTGTGAATGGAAAATCAGCTATGGCCTTGGCTGATACCGGTTGTCGCCAAAGTGTTGTTCGGCCGCAAGATCTAGAACCCTGGATAGGACCTATCGATGGGACCGTGGCTATTCGCTGTGTACATGGAGACACTAAACAATATCCCACCGCCAATGTGCGTATACAACATCAACATGATCCTGGAACCTCACTAAAGGTGGGACTGATCTCCAATCTACCAGAAAAAGTAATCCTTGGGAATGATTATCCAAACCTACCCCAAATGTTACAGAAGACCCCAGCGAAAGAAGAGGACTGGTGAAACGCGGCTCCCTTTGCGAAAGTACAAGGAGTCGTACCCTAGGCTGATATCAAACAATGTATCATGGAGCGGCTAGGAGTGGACAACAAATCCTACAGGATAAAGTTGCGGCAAAAAAAAGAAGGTCCATAAGAAACCCCTAGAGCTTTGTATTTCAGGGTAAATGACATGACCGACCGATGGTTGAAACCTGCCACCACATATAGAGATGGTATAATGGCCAAGATATATCTGGAACAATATCTGTCCTCTCTTCATCCTCCCATACAGAGATGGGTATGACAGCAAGCCCACCTCACTTTGGAGACCGCTGTGGAAATAGCCAGCGCATACAGTCGGGCACAGGAAATACAGAAAGGGAGAGATAACCATCCATGGAAATCAGGTGGAACTGGTACCCCTAGACCTCCCCGTCCTCCTTTGGTAAAGAAACCTGATCCCATTACTATTATCCCCGGTACCCCGATTTTTCGACCTCCTGTTCCGGGGCCGCAATGTTTCAATTGTTATGGAATGGGACACATCGCCAGGTTTTTCCCCCAAAAGGAAGAACCTATGCAGATAGGGGTGGCTCGCAACTACTATTGTTCTCATTCGAAGAAGAGAATATCCCTATACCACTATCAAGTAACTGTGAATGGAAAATCAGCTATGGCCTTGGCTGATACCGGTTGTCGCCAAAGTGTTGTTCGGCCGCAAGATCTGGAACCCTGGATAGGACCTATCGATGGGACCGTGGCTATTCGCTGTTTACATGGAGACACTAAACAATATCCCACCGCCAATGTGCGTATACAACATCAACATGATCCTGGAACCTCACTAAAGGTGGGACTGATCTCCAATCTACCAGAAAAAGTAATCCTTGGGAATGATTATCCAAACCTACCCCAAATGTTACAGAAGACCCCAGCGAAAGAAAAGGACTGGTGAAACGCGGCTCCCTTTGCGAAAGAAGAGAATCCAGAGTGGCCAACCGCAAAACGCCGAAAGAGTAGAAGCCAGAAAAGAGCAGAGAAAGGGAAAACCCTCACGGTATTGCCAGTTCTGCAGAGGAAAACCCCTGGGAGACGGACCAGAGTTTTCTTGCTGCTCAAAGGGAGGATCCCGTACTACAAGAGGCATGGAACTCAGCCTCAGATAATGAAGATCCCCTACATGTAGGTCCCTATTTTTTTTGTTAAAAAAGGGTTGCTATATTGGTAGGGAAGTCCCACCCAAAATCCCTAGTTGTGGATTCCAGGACCATTTCGGGAGAAGGTGTTGGTTTTGGCTCATAGCCACTTATTGGGGGGACATTTTGGAGCTGACAAAACAGAAAAACAGATTGTAGAACGCTTTTACTGGCCTGGTATATACCAGCATGTAAAAAGATACTACAGGGAATGCCCTATATGTCAGAAGAATAGTAGTTACCGGCCCCTCCCTGTCCTTCATCGTCCCTTACCCATTATAGATGAGCCTTTCTGTAGAGTGGGTATGGATCTTATAGGCCCTTTGTTACCCTCCCGAAGCAGGTGTCACTACGTGCTTGTCATTGTCGATAACGCCACACGGTTTCCAGAAGCAATAGCCTTACGTCGTCCAGATGCTACCAATATTGCTACGGCCATGATAAGTGTGTTTTCCCAAGTAGGGTTTCCGAAAGAGATCCTAACTGATCAAGGTACACCATTTGTGCCCAAAGTCATGAAACAGGTGTGTGTGCAGTTAGGGGTTAGCCAAATTAGGACCGCCGCTTACCACCCCCAGACAGATGGGCTGGTTGAGCGATATAACGCCACCCTCAAGGCCACTCTCAAAAAACTATTTGATCTGGAAACAAGAAAATGGGAGGACATGCTGTCCTTAGCTTTCTTTGCGGTGCGGTGTAAAGTGCAGAAAAGCACCAGTTATTCCCCATTTGAACTTCTATATGGACGTCAGCCAAGGACATTGCTGGAAAAGGCCCGAGTGAAGTGGGAATCGGAATCAGACAACACCAAGCCCCTTGTGGGCTATGTATCCTCTTTAAAGACCCGCCTGGTCAAATCCGGGCTATAGTCCGTAATAACCTAGAGAATGCTTAAGGGGCCTAAAAGGGACAATATGATAGTAGAGCCAAAGAAAGGTCCTTTAATGTAGGAGACTCAGTGCTATTAATGATGGCTTCCTCTGATCATAAACTTCTGGGACAATGGCAGGGACCGTATACCGTGACAGAAAAAGTAACGCCCGTGACATCGAGTGAGTGAGTATCGCATCGAGACAGACCCAACACGGGGCGTATCTCAGATCTTCCACATTAATTTGCTGAAAAGATGGGAGGGTCCCTTACCGGTAGTTGTTGCCAAAGAGGAGGCCCCGGTACCGCTATTTGTCCAGTGTATGGATCCTGCCCTTCCTCTTGAATTGAGACAGGAATTAACTGATGGGCTTCTCCCCCTCCAAAGTGACTTCTCCCTGTCTCCAGGGAGAACGACTTTGGTAGAACATGCTATCAAGACATCCCCAGGCAAGAAAGTATGTCTTAGACCTTATACGGTACCAGAGGCTCATCGAAATACCATCGGAGACGAGGTCCAAAAGATGTTACAAATGGATATTATCGAACCATCCATAAGTGAATGGAATTCCCCAATCGTCCTCGTGCCGAAGCTGGATGGCTCGGTACGATTTTGTATCTATTTCAGGGAAGTGAATAAAATATCCAAATTCGACACTAATCCCCTCCCAAGAGTGGACGAAATGGTCGAAAGGATAGAACAAGCAAAATATATCAGCACCCTTGACCTTTGTTAAAGGTATTGGCAAATACCCTTACGCGAACAAGACAAAGAAAATACTGCATTTTCTACACCGGATGGCCTATTTCAGTTTAAGGTGTTGCCCTTTGGGTTGCATGGGGCTCCGGCTACTTTCCAAAGAGCCATGAATCTGATCTTACGACCTCATGAAAAGTATGCCGGAGCTTATATTGATGACATAGTCATTTATAGCGACTCCTGGATACAACACATGTCACTTTTGTCTCAGGTGATACAGGCTTTAGGGTTCCATGGTCTTAAGATCAATCAGGCCAAAAGTCATCTGGCGGCTCAAACAGTGAAATACCTAGGTTATCTATTCGGAGAAGGTGTCATTAGACCTCAAGATGCCAAATTGTCTGCCATCTCCCAGATTCCATTACCACAAACGAAGAAGGATCTTCGTGCCTTTCTGGGATTACTCGGTTATTACTAGCACTTTATCCCCAACTTTTCCTAAGTAGCAGCTCCTCTCACTAACCTTCTGCAGAAAACCGTTAACACCAAGTTCAGATTGAAGAACCCTTCCCCTGACCTTGTTCAAGCCTTTGAGACCTTAAAGAAGTCCCTCACTTCTCACACTGTACTAGCTAGTCCCGATTATTCCCTTCCTGTCGTTTTGCAAACCGACGCGTCAGACCAGGGAGTAGGAGCCATACTATCACAGGTATCTAAACAGGGAGAGGAGAGACCCATTATCTACATCAGCAGAAAACTGTTTCCTAGAGAACGGAATTATGCCGTTATAGAAAAAGAGGTACAAACGGGGGTGGTGATGGGCGGAGCATCTGAACCAATCAAACACTCACACCCAGTCAAGACTGATTTGCATATGGCTGGGTTCAAACTGGAAAGGCATGGTGAGCAAAAAACGATGGATGTAGGCCCAGATCTCTGTACTGGGGTGAATGTATGACATTGTTCTGCATTCTGTCCATCACCTGTTGTTTTGCATTTGTCACCCCGAGTGGGATGGGTATGCTCAGACGTGAGTCCCGTGCTCTCCATGCCACTGGAATCAAGCTATCCAGGCTGATGAGGGCTGAAAGCCCGAAACCGGTCCTCGGTGCTGGTCTAGCAGGTACCTATAGATGATAAAGAGGTAGAAACTAAAGAGTCTATAGATATTTCTCATACCGAATAATAACTTCAGACCTAATATAACCTTAGGTCAGGCTCAATACTACTCTCTCTGCGATGTGAATCTGTATGGCAGGATTGCTTTTCGTTTATATGAATATACAGTCCGCTTTCTATCTGGGCATTGTTAGTAATAGTCGCCCTTTATAAGAACATGACTCATACTCGGGTGGCTTATCTAGGATAGATGGAAATGGGGAGGTTTACTTACTAGATGAAACAATATCACGGTGTCAGCCCTAAGATTCGAATTAAAAGAGAGCGACAGGCCCACGTATTTTCAATATAGATGACAGTATCAAACACTCATCCTAGATAAAATATAGTAAAAGTATAAAGGGTATATTATGCAAACCGTGATACTGGTTTACTATAAATAATCAGAAAGCTATAGTCATATAAAGCAGCGTGTATTACTTACAATTTGGAGTCCCAGATGGGCGGCAGCGTCTAAATAATGAGTTCGTTAAAAAATGAGGCAAATCGGAATGATCGAATTTCAAAACCTAAAAATAGATGTAAAAAAATATATATTTTATTAACTAAATATACTATGTCATAGCGTGTTACCTCCAAACAGGCTAATTTCAATATATGATCGGAGATTTATGGTTGTTACCTGAATCTTGAATAGTTGAGTATAGAAAGTCCGATAGTTATCGCCGAGTGTTACATGTTGCATTTATAAGGCTGCCGCTTAAACCTCCTGTGACGGTATTTTCCTGTGGGAAAACAGGAGGCGTCAGTTAATTATAAATGCCCCAATAAATTCATGGAGCAAGAAACAAAAACGGGGTCGTGTAACGGGGGACTCGCTCTCTTGCATTGTTTAGCTTGGATATTCGCAGGACAGTGCCGGCAACCTTTCGTCTGGCTCGTACTGGCTCCAAATGGGCTCAGCAGAAAACGATGAGAACCGAGCAACGCGATAGCGTGCTCTATTTAAGTTAACAAGGGATGCGAGCCCAGTGAGGACCTGGCTTGGCAGTTCGGGCTGGACTGTTCCCATGGGGCACAGGGTCAAGACTGATTTGCATATGGCTGGGTTCAAACTGGAAAGGCATGGTGAGCAAAAAAATGATGGATTTAGGCCCAGATCTCTGTACTGGGGTGAATGTATGACATTGTTCTGCATTCTGTCCATCACCTGTTGTTTTGCATTTGTAACCCCGAGTGGGACGGGTATGCTCAGACGTGAGTCCCGTGCTCCTCATGCCACTGGAATCAAGCTATCCAGGCTGATGAGGGCTGAAAGCCTGAAACCGGTCCTTGGATGCTTGTTTCCAGTCCAGTGAGGACCTGGCTTGGCAGTTCGGGCTGGACTGTTCCCATGGGGCACAGGGTCAAGACTGATTTGCATATGGCTGGGTTCAAACTGGAAAGGCATCGTGAGCAAAAAACGATGGATTTAGGCTCAGATCTCTGTACTGGGGTGAATGTATGACATTGTTCTGCATTCTGTCCATCACCTGTTGCTTTGTTATAGAAAAAGAGGCACTTGCAATTAAATGGGCGATAGAGAACCTACGATATTATCTCAAGGGAAGAGAGTTCACCTTATATACCGACCACTCCCACTTGGAGTGGTTATCCTGGAATAAAGGTAACAACGAAAGGGTGATGAGGTGGTTCATGGAACTTACAGCATAATAGATTTCAGACTAAACATCGTAAGGGAGCAGAACAAGGGAATGTAGACTTCTTGTCAAGGTATCCCCAAGAACAAACCCCTAGTAGTAAGACAGCAAGGGAAAGGGGATGTAAGGGGGTGGGTCCGGGGGTACGACTCAGGTTACAGCACTTGCCTGTGGTCCGGGAAACACCAGCACCTGATATCGTTCCAGGCGAGAGACAAACAAACAGAAACAAAATGTAGGGGAGTACGTCACACCGGTCAGCCACACCTACCACTCATGTCTTCCCACAGCGAGGCGAGAGGGCGGAGAAAGGCGGAGCTGACCCCGGAACTAGTGGTCTACAACCACCCAAAAGGGACATTGACCAGGCAGGAGTGTCTTGGACCGGAGGAGGACTAGTGAAGGAAAGTTATAGCTAGAAAAATGTTCTAAACAATTTCTATCCTAAAGAATACCCTTCAATATCTGAAATATATAAATATATGAGACAAGCACTCTACAACAACATAATAAGTAAAAAGCATTTATATAGATCAATTTATTTATTTATTCATGTTGTATAAATTATTTTTTTCTTTTTTTTGAATTGTACAAAATTATATTAGAGTGGATGACATTTGAGAATATTAATTACATCTAGATCAATTCATACATAGTCAACAATATATACAATTCCATGTGATAGACGGAAACGTTGACTCAGGCAGTGCGGCAGATGTCTACAACGCGCGTTTCGGCATACATGCCTTCATCAGGTAGCCGTCCACTACTCTATAAAACACATAATATCAAATGTAAATAATAAAATACGAGTGCCTGTCTGAAAAAATAATAACACATTAATCAATGCACGTATTCACTACTAAAGAAAATATTATATGTATATATACACTTGCACTATACGTAACCTGATACATTATACTATAAAGTTTACTGATATTTTAAGCCTTCCAAATCCTAACACCTAGCTTCACATAATAAACATTTAAACAAATGGAATGAAAAAGACAGTTTTTTTACACAAATATATACATTTATATACATATATAGTAAAACAGTACAATATTACATTGCATTCTGTCACGAGGACATGGTCCCTGTCGCGGACGGACGGGGTGTACCTGCTAACGTTTGTCCATTTCCACCCCGTCCGCAGGATCCCTTGGACGTGTCCTGGTGTTCCTCAGCGCTGCCTTCGCTGACCCCGCCACTGACCCTGCCTTCCTTGACGTCAGGGGGGAGTTCCCTGGCGTTCCCGACATACCACCAATTAGGAAGGAGGTCGTCATTTGACCCAAGCCAATCGTGTGAGCCAGGGGCGTTTAAGGAAGCCCCGTGTCTATCTGCCGGCGCGGAACCTCCAGGAGAGAAGCTGACCCGCGAGGAGAACGCCAAAGACGAAGAAGACGGAAGTACCGACGAGCCACTTCAAGGTTTGCCGGAGCGGACCCCATTTCAGCCGTGTGGCTGAAATGGGGTCAAGGAGTGTGAGGGGGGCAGGGGAGTGAGGGATCACCAGGGTTCCACCACCTTCGTAGATTTAGGTCGGTACTTCAAAGTGACGCCGGGAACGTTACACAGCCTGTGACCACCCTCACCCTACCCCGTCCCGCCCCGTGAACTAAACAGCCCTTGGAAACACCCTCGTACCTTGTGGAGCCAGACTTCTCCCCTGGAAGCGTGGCAGGGCGGCTCGTGGGTCCGTTGGCCTCCTGGCTTGTCGAGTCTCCGCTCCGGCAAACCTTGAAGTGGCTCGTCGGTACTTCAGTCTTCTTCGTCTTTGGCGTTCTCCTCGCGGGTCAGCTTCTCTCCTGGAGGTTCCGCGCCGGCAGATAGACACGGGGCTTCCTTAAACGCCCCTGGCTCACACGATTGGCTTGGGTCAAATGACGACCTCCTTCCTAATTGGTGGTATGTCGGGAACGCCAGGGAACTCCCCCCTGACATCAAGGAAGGCAGGGTCAGTGGCGGGGTCAGCGAAGGCAGCGCTGAGGAACACCAGGACACGTCCAAGGGATCCTGCGGATGGGGTGGAAATGGACAAACGTTAGCAGGTACACCCCGTCCGTCCGCGACAGGGACCATGTCCTCGTGACACATCCCACCCCCACGATTGACCCGATCGGGGGAAACTGGAAAGCGGGAGAGAAAGTCTACATTTCCCTGCAGAGAACCCTTCCGATGCTGAACGTCAATTTGGAAAGGCTGTAAAGCCAGGAACCAACGCAGGATCCGATCATTGTGTCCCCTGTTCCGTTGGAGCCAGGTCAAGGGGGCATGATCGGTATGCAAAACAAAGGGCCTCCCCTCGAGATAGTACCTCAGCTTTTCCACCCCCCACCGAACAGCCAGGCACTCCTTCTCGATCGTTGAATAAGCCCGCTCCCTAGGAAACAGTTTGCGGCTGATAAAGAGCACAGGCCTCTCAGCACCTTGTACATCTTCCTGGGAAAGAACCGCCCCGATGCCAACCCCAGAAGCATCAGTCTGCAGAATGAATGGTTTCTTGAAATCAGGGGAAATGAGGACAGGGGAAGAAGTTAGAGCGTCTTTCAAAGCCTGGAAAGCCGAGGTGTGTATGACAGAAGGGGTCGGTAGAGAAGAGGACTTAACAGCTTTACCCAGGAGGTCAGTGAGAGGACCGGCCAGGTTTGCAAACTGAGAAATAAACCGGCGGTAATAACCCACCAATCCCAAGAAAGCCCGGAGCTCTTTTTTTGTGGACGGGTATGGTAACGCCTTAATAGCTTCGAGTTTCTCAGTCTGAGGCATGATCTGGCCATCCCCTAGAAGATAACCCAGGTACTTGACTTGCTGAAAAGCAACTCTAGATTTTTTTGCGTTGATATGCAAATTGGCCTCTTTCAGACTAGACAATACATTCCCTAGATGTACCAGGTGGTCGTCCCAGGTCTTACTGAACACGACTATATCGTCTAAATAAGCCGATGCATAGGACAAGTGAGGTGCCAGTAGTGTATCCATAACCCTCTGAAACGTTGCTGGTGCCCCATGCAACCCAAAGGGCAGTACTGTAAAGTGGAAATGCCCAGAAGGGGTGGAGAAGGCCGTTTTTTCCCTATCCTTAGTTGCAAGGGGTATCTGCCAATATCCCTTGGTGAGGTCAATGGTGGTTATATAACGGGCCTCACCAAGGCGTTCCAGGAGTTCATCAACCCTAGGTAAGGGATATGCATCTTGTTTAGACACCCTGTAAACGGCCCTGAAGTCTATACAAAAACGGATGCTACCATCAGGTTTTGGCACTAACACCACCGGCGAGCACCAGTTGCTGTGGGAGGGAACTATGATCCCGGATTTCAGCATATTTTGTACCTCTGTCTGAAATGCTAGACGTCTTGCCTCTGGGATACGGTAGGGTTTCTGTTTTACAACTGCATTAGGGAGAGTGGTTATGAAATGTTCTGCCAAATGTGTGCGCCCAGGTTGGTCAGAGAACACTTCCGAATATGACAAAAGAAGAGACTTGATTTCTTCTTGTTGTTCAGGTGAAAGATCCTGGTTTATAGGAGTATCCCCGACTGTATGGGTAGTGTCTGTTACCGGAGAAACCACATTGACTGTTTGTGGAGGTTTACCTAGCCACTTTTTGAGAAGATTAATGTGGTACATTTGAGATTTGCCCCTTCGCAGCTGTACAAGATATGTGGTACGCCCTATTTTCCGAAAGATTTTGAAGGGCCCTTGCCACTCTTTTTTCATTTTATGTGTCGAGGAGGGTAACAGAATCAGAACCCAGTCCCCGACATCAAGTACCCTCCATTTCTTGCCTCGATCGTAGAAGGCTTTCTGTTTGGCTTGGGCTATGGCCAAATGATCGTGGGCAAGTGTTCTGAGTTTGTGTAGCCTGGTCTGTAGCTGGCGTGTATAATCCAATAAGGCCTCAGCTTCCTGTGCTCCCTCAGCTTCCCAACTATCTTTCGTTATTTCAAGAAGTGTTCTTGGCAATCTTCCGAACAACAACTCAAATGGGGAGGTCCCTAGGCTGGACTGTTTTTGACTACGGAGCACAAAGAGGGCAAGAGGTAGCAACTGGTCCCAATTCTTCCCGTCCCCAGACAGAAGTTTTTTTAGTGTTAGTTTCAGGGAGCCGTTGTATCTCTCAACCAAACCGTCTGTCTGGGGGTGATACACAGATGTTTTAATGTGTTTGATGTTTAACTGCACACACACTTGTTGCATCAAACGGGACACAAAAGGGGTACCCTGATCGGTAACGATTTCCCTTGGAAAACCCATACGAGAGAAAACCTCCACTAACCTCTGGGCTATGGCTGCTGAAGTAGCTGCTTTAAGGGGAAAAGCCTCTGGATATCGTGTAGCGTAGTCAACCAATGCAAGGGCATACTGATGACCTCTAGATGACTTAGGCAACGGGCCGATCAAGTCCATCCCAATGCGATCGAAGGGGACCCCTATAATGGGCATAGGAACCAAAGGCACCGGAGGAGGAATGTAGGGGTTCCGTTTTTGGCAGATCCTACACTCCTGACAGTATTTTTGGACTTGAGCGTAGATTCCTGGCCAGAAAAAATGTCGCAATATGGCTTGACCCGTTTTTTCTGCCCCTGAGTGACCAGCCAAAAGATGGGCATGCCCAAAAAACAATATCTGGTCACGAAAGTCGTTCGGGACCAATAGTTGAGGCTCTGCGTCTGCTTTCGCGAGCCTATAGAGTAGACCATTTTTCTCAATAAAAGTAGGGTAACTTTTAGTGGATGGATCTTGTCCGTCTCGTGCGACCTGCCATGCGTTTGTAAGACTTGCGTCATTCAACTGAGCTATTCTGAAATGAGTGTCCCTGGCCCAAGGTTCTGAGGCTAATAAGGTATCATGGGGAAGAGACAGGTTGTGGAGGGTGTCTAGCAACAATGCATTGAAGGAGGGATTATCTGTCCCTATAATAATGGGCTCTGGTAGTCCGGACATAACCCCTACAGTGACTTCCATACCTTTCCCTGAGGGGGTGTACAATGTGACTCTGGCTACAGGATATTCTTTAACGTCCCCATGGACACAACGAATGTTGACATATTTCCCCGGGATGAGAGAAGAGTGACCTACTAGCTCCTCTCGTATAAATGAGTGTTTGCAGCCGGAATCCAACAACGCCCTTATAAAGGTGCCATTAAGAGAAACTCTTACATAGAAAGTGGTTCCTGTTTTTGGGCGTATAGGATGGACCTGGGGGCATAGCTCACATCCATGGGTTCGTCTTCTTTTTCTTTTTTTTTACGACAATACCGTGCTATATGACCCCACTCTCCGCAATCGTAACATTGAGGTCCAGAGTTTGGCAGTTCAGGTTGTTGGAACCGTAACCGAGGTGGTTCCGGCAAGGGTTTTTTTTTTTCTTTCAGGTTTGAGGGGAGTTATAGTCTTGATTGGTCTATCAGGTTCCCTCATATACGGCTTGCCTGGAGCCCGAGCATAACAAGTGGCCATTTCTATGGCGTGATCCAACGTCAGTCCCGCATGTTGTTTAAGCCATCTTTGAGTGCTATATGGGAGTGATTCGATAAACTGTTCCAGATATACTTTGTTCATGATGGCATCGATATTACCTTCCTGGGGTTTTAGCCATAGATCAGCGGCTTCCTTCAACTTAAAGAACAATGTCTTAGGTAGATCCCCGGGAGTCCCTCTTTCTTGACGGAACCGTAGTCGATGGGTTTCTTCATCTACCCCAACCTATCGAGGATATATTGTTTCACTACTGCGTATGCCGTGGTGCCATCCCAATTCACCGTCTGGTATGCTGCCTGAGCTTCCCCTATCAACAGGGGCGCCAGGTAAAAAGGCCACCTATCCCCAGGCCATGAACTAGCTCTCGCGGCCCTTTCAAAGTTCAGAAAGAAAGCAAGGGGGTCTTCCCCGGGGGTAAACTTCTGCAGCGGAACTACCGTGCCTGGGGGTGGGGCTGCAGCCCTTCCTTAACCCAGAACAGTCATTAGCTGAGTTTGTCCTTCTGCCAGTTTCAGTATATTATCCGACTGGCTTTGGATGGCTTGGGAGAATGCAGACCGGTCCGCCTCCATTTGGGACAATATGTTTTCCATTCTTTATCGGATGGCGTGGTTCCCCGTAGGCTCCTATCTGGCTCTCCAATTGTGACGGTTGGGCCGGGGAAGGATGGACGCTACGAACTGAGGTACTCGGATAACCCTTTTATTGACAGTTAAACTTGTTATCCGAGTACCTCAGTTCGTAGCGTCCATCCTTCCCCGGCCCAACCGTCACACATTCGTATATACATATATTTACAAGAAGATCTAAAATGTCCTAATATGGTTGACTTGATCATAATGTGTTTCTCCAGGCTTTTAGCGAGATCAACCTACTCATTTTGGCACATTATTAATTCTATGACTAAACAAGTCTTATCAATCGTTTGTAAGTGTGTATAAGTATAGATGTTCTTACCAAGAGGAAGATGATAAACAGTGATATGCTGTGGTTTCAGCTCAGTCAGAATATCGATGTGGACAGAACTCTGTACACATGTATAAATATGTTATTATCTGTGAAAGAGAAGACGCCTGTTTTTAGAGATACGTCTCAAATAAAAACTCGACATGTTAGCAATAACTATTATCGGCTGCTGGTCTAGCAGGTACTTATAGATGACAAAGAGGTAGAAACTAAAGATTCTATAGATATTTCTCATAGCGAATAATAACTTCAGACCTAATATAACCTTAGGTCAGGCTCAATACTACTCTCTCTGCAATGTGAGTCTGTATGGCAGGATTGCTTTAAGTTTATATGAATATACAGTCCGCTTTCTATCTGGGCATTGTTAGTAATAGTCGCCCTTTATAAGAACATGACTCATACTCGGGTGGCTTATCTAGGATAGATGGAAATGGGGAGGTTTACTTACTAGATGAAACAATATCACGGTGTCAGCCCTAAGATTCGAATTAAAAGAGAGCGACAGGCCCACGTATTTTCAATATAGATGACAGTATCAAACACTCCTCCTAGATAAAATATAGTAAAAGTATAAAGGGTATATTATGCAAACCGTGATACTGGTTTACTATAAATAATCAGAAAGCTATAGTCATATAAAGCAGCGTGTATTACTTACAATTTGGAGTCCCAGATGGGCGGCAGCGTCTAAATAATGAGTTCGTTAAAAAATGAGGCAAATCTGAATGATCGAATTTCAAAACCTAAAAATAGATGTAAAAAAATATATATTTTATTAACTAAATATACTATGTCATAGCGTGTTACCTCCAAACAGGCTAATTTCAATATATGATCGGAGATTTATGGTTGTTACCTGAATCTTGAATAGTTGAGTATAGAAAGTCCGATAGTTATCGCCGAGTGTTACATGTTGCATTTATAAGGCTGCCGCTTAAACCTCCTGTGACGGTATTTTCCTGTGGGAAAACAGGAGGCGTCAGTTAATTATAAATGCCCCAATAAATTCATGGAGCAAGAAACAAAAACGGGGTCGTGTAACGGGGGACTCGCTCTCTTGCATTGTTTAGCTTGGATATTCGCAGGACAGTGCCGGCAACCTTTCGTCTGGCTCGTACTGGCTCCAAATGGGCTCAGCAGAAAACGATGAGAACCGAGCAACGCGATAGCGTGCTCTATTTAAGTTAACAAGGGATGCGAGCCCAGTGAGGACCTGGCTTGGCAGTTCGGGCTGGACTGTTCCCATGGGGCACAGGGTCAAGACTGATTTGCATATGGCTGGGTTCAAACTGGAAAGGCATGGTGAGCAAAAAAATGATGGATTTAGGCCCAGATCTCTGTACTGGGGTGAATGTATGACATTGTTCTGCATTCTGTCCATCACCTGTTGTTTTGCATTTGTAACCCCGAGTGGGACGGGTATGCTCAGACGTGAGTCCCGTGCTCTCCATGCCACTGGAATCAAGCTATCCAGGCTGATGAGGGCTGAAAGCCTGAAACCGGTCCTTGGATGCTTGTTTCCAGTCCAGTGAGGACCTGGCTTGGCAGTTCGGGCTGGACTGTTCCCATGGGGCACAGGGTCAAGACTGATTTGCATATGGCTGGGTTCAAACTGGAAAGGCATCGTGAGCAAAAAACGATGGATTTAGGCTCAGATCTCTGTACTGGGGTGAATGTATGACATTGTTCTGCATTCTGTCCATCACCTGTTGCTTTGTTATAGAAAAAGAGGCACTTGCAATTAAATGGGCGATAGAGAACCTACGATATTATCTCAAGGGAAGAGAGTTCACCTTATATACCGACCACTCCCACTTGGAGTGGTTATCCTGGAATAAAGGTAACAATGAAAGGGTGATGAGGTGGTTCATGGAACTTACAGCATAATAGATTTCAGACTAAACATCGTAAGGGAGCAGAACAAGGGAATGTAGACTTCTTGTCAAGGTATCCCCAAGAACAAACCCCTAGTAGTAAGACAGCAAGGGAAAGGGGATGTAAGGGGGTGGGTCCGGGGGTACGACTCAGGTTACAGCACTTGCCTGTGGTCCGGGAAACACCAGCACCTGATATCGTTCCAGGCGAGAGACAAACAAACAGAAACAAAATGTAGGGGAGTACGTCACACCGGTCAGCCACACCTACCACTCATGTCTTCCCACAGCGAGGCGAGAGGGCGGAGAAAGGCGGAGCTGACCCCGGAACTAGTGGTCTACAACCACCCAAAAGGGACATTGACCAGGCAGGAGTGTCTTGGACCGGAGGAGGACTAGTGAAGGAAAGTTATAGCTAGAAAAATGTTCTAAACAATTTCTATCCTAAAGAATACCCTTCAATATCTGAAATATATAAATATATGAGACAAGCACTCTACGACAAGCCAGGAGGCCAACGGACCCACGAGCCGCCCTGCCACGCTTCCAGGGGAGAAGTCTGGCTCCACAAGGTACGAGGGTGTTTCCAAGGGCTGTTTAGTTCACGGGGCGGGACGGGGTAGGGTGAGGGTGGTCACAGGCTGTGTAACGTTCCCGGCGTCACTTTGAAGTACCGACCTAAATCTACGAAGGTGGTGGAACCCTGGTGATCCCTCACTCCCCTGCCCCCCTCACACTCCTTGACCCCATTTCAGCCACACGGCTGAAATGGGGTCCGCTCCGGCAAACCTTGAAGTGGCTCGTCGGTACTTCCGTCTTCTTCGTCTTTGGCGTTCTCCTCGCGGGTCAGCTTCTCTCCTGGAGGTTCCGCGCCGGCAGATAGACACGGGGCTTCCTTAAACGCCCCTGGCTCACACGATTGGCTTGGGTCAAATGACGACCTCCTTCCTAATTGGTGGTATGTCGGGAACGCCAGGGAACTCCCCCCTGACGTCAAGGAAGGCAGGGTCAGTGGCGGGGTCAGCGAAGGCAGCGCTGAGGAACACCAGGACACGTCCAAGGGATCCTGCGGACGGGGTGGAAATGGACAAACGTTAGCAGGTACACCCCGTCCGTCCGCGACAGGGACCATGTCCTCGTGACACATCCCACCCCCACGATTGACCCGATCGGGGGAAACTGGAAAGCGGGAGAGAAAGTCTACATTCCCCTGCAGAGAACCCTTCCGATGCCGAACGTCAATTTGGAAAGGCTGTAAAGCCAGGAACCAACGCAGGATCCGATCATTGTGTCCCCTGTTCCGTTGGAGCCAGGTCAAGGGGGCATGATCGGTATGCAAAACAAAGTGCCTCCCCTCGAGATAGTACCTCACCTTTTCCACCCCCCACCGAACAGCCAGGCACTCCTTCTCGATCGTTGAATAAGCCCGCTCCCTAGGAAACAGTTTGCGGCTGATAAAGAGCACAGGCCTCTCAGCACCTTGTACATCTTCCTGGGAAAGAACCGCCCCGATGCCAACCCCAGAAGCATCAGTCTGCAGAATGAATGGTTTCTTGAAATCAGGGGAAATGAGGACAGGGGAAGAAGTTAGAGCGTCTTTCAAAGCCTGGAAAGCCGAGGTGTGTATGACAGAAGGGGTCGGTAGAGAAGAGGACTTAACAGCTTTACCCAGGAGGTCAGTGAGAGGACCGGCCAGGTTTGCAAACTGAGAAATAAACCGGCGGTAATAACCCACCAATCCCAAGAAAGCCCGGAGCTCTTTTTTTGTGGACGGGTATGGTAACGCCTTAATAGCTTCGAGTTTCTCAGTCTGAGGCATGATCTGGCCATCCCCTAGAAGATAACCCAGGTACTTGACTTGCTGAAAAGCAACTCTAGATTTTTTTGCGTTGATATGCAAATTGGCCTCTTTCAGACTAGACAATACATTCCCTAGATGTACCAGGTGGTCGTCCCAGGTCTTACTGAACACGACTATATCGTCTAAATAAGCCGATGCATAGGACAAGTGAGGTGCCAGTAGTGTATCCATAACCCTCTGAAACGTTGCTGGTGCCCCATGCAACCCAAAGGGCAGTACTGTAAAGTGGAAATGCCCAGAAGGGGTGGAGAAGGCCGTTTTTTCCCTATCCTTAGTTGCAAGGGGTATCTGCCAATATCCCTTGGTGAGGTCAATGGTGGTTATATAACGGGCCTCACCAAGGCATTCCAGGAGTTCATCAACCCTAGGTAAGGGATATGCATCTTGTTTAGACACCCTGTAAACGGCCCTGAAGTCTATACAAAAACGGATGCTACCATCAGGTTTTGGCACTAACACCACCGGCGAGCACCAGTTGCTGTGGGAGGGAACTATGATCCCGGATTTCAGCATATTTTGTACCTCTGTCTGAAATGCTAGACGTCTTGCCTCTGGGATACGGTAGGGTTTCTGTTTTACAACTGCATTAGGGAGAGTGGTTATGAAATGTTCTGCCAAATGTGTGCGCCCAGGTTGGTCAGAGAACACTTCCGAATATGACAAAAGAAGAGACTTGATTTCTTCTTGTTGTTCAGGTGAAAGATCCTGGTTTATAGGAGTATCCCCGACTGTATGGGTAGTGTCTGTTACCGGAGAAACCACATTGACTGTTTGTGGAGGTTTACCTAGCCACTTTTTGAGAAGATTAATGTGGTACATTTGAGATTTGCCCCTTCGCAGCTGTACAAGATATGTGGTACGCCCTATTTTCCGAAAGATTTTGAAGGGCCCTTGCCACTCTTTTTTCATTTTATTTGTCGAGGAGGGTAACAGAATCAGAACCCAGTCCCCGACATCAAGTACCCTCCATTTCTTGCCTCGATCGTAGAAGGCTTTCTGTTTGGCTTGGGCTATGGCCAAATGATCGTGGGCAAGTGTTCTGAGTTTGTGTAGCCTGGTCTGTAGCTGGCGTGTATAATCCAATAAGGCCTCAGCTTCCTGTGCTCCCTCAGCTTCCCAACTATCTTTCGTTATTTCAAGAAGTGTTCTTGGCAATCTTCCGAACAACAACTCAAATGGGGAGGTCCCTAGGCTGGACTGTTTTTGACTACGGAGCACAAAGAGGGCAAGAGGTAGCAACTGGTCCCAATTCTTCCCGTCCCCAGACAGAAGTTTTTTTAGTGTTAGTTTCAGGGAGCCGTTGTATCTCTCAACCAAACCGTCTGTCTGGGGGTGATACACAGATGTTTTAATGTGTTTGATGTTTAACTGCACACACACTTGTTGCATCAAACGGGACACAAAAGGGGTACCCTGATCGGTAACGATTTCCCTTGGAAAACCCATACGAGAGAAAACCTCCACTAACCTCTGGGCTATGGCTGCTGAAGTAGCTGCTTTAAGGGGAAAATCCTCTGGATATCGTGTAGCGTAGTCAACCAATACAAGGGCATACTGATGACCTCTAGATGACTTAGGCAACGGGCCGATCAAGTCCATCCCAATGCGATCGAAGGGGACCCCTATAATGGGCAAAGGAACCAAAGGCACCGGAGGAGGAGTGTAGGGGTTCAGTTTTTGGCAGATCCTACACTCCTGACAGTATTTTTGGACTTGAGCGTAGATTCCTGGCCAGAAAAAATGTCGCAATATGGCTTGACCCGTTTTTTCTGCCCCTGAGTGACCAGCCAAAAGATGGGCATGCCCAAAAAACAATATCTGGTCACGAAAGTCGTTCGGGACCAACAGTTGAGGCTCTGCGTCTGCTTTCGCGAGCCTATAGAGTAGACCATTTTTCTCAATAAAAGTAGGGTAACTTTTAGTGGATGGATCTTGTCCGTCTCGTGCGACCTGCCATGCGTTTGTAAGACTTGCGTCATTCAACTGAGCTATTCTGAAATGAGTGTCCCTGGCCCAAGGTTCTGAGGCTAATAAGGTATCATGGGGAAGAGACAGGTTGTGGAGGGTGTCTAGCAACAATGCATTGAAGGAGGGATTATCTGTCCCTATAATAATGGGCTCTGGTAGTCCGGACATAACCCCTACAGTGACTTCCATACCTTTCCCTGAGAGGGTGTACAATGTGACTCTGGCTACAGGATATTCTTTAACGTCCCCATGGACACAACGAATGTTGACATATTTCCCCGGGATGAGAGAAGAGTGACCTACTAGCTCCTCTCGTATAAATGAGTGTTTGCAGCCGGAATCCAACAACGCCCTTATAAAGGTGCCATTAAGAGAAACTCTTACATAGAAAGTGGTTCCTGTTTCTTGGGCGTATAGGATGGACCTGGGGGCATAGCTCACATCCATGGGTTCGTCTTCTTTTTCTTTTTTTTTACGACAATACCGTGCTATATGACCCCACTCTCCGCAATCGTAACATTGAGGTCCAGAGTTTGGCAGTTCAGGTCGTTGGAACCGTAACCGAGGTGGTTCCGGCAAGGGTTTTTTTTTTTTTTTTTCAGGTTTGAGGGGAGTTATAGTCTTGATTGGTCTATCAGGTTCCCTCATATACGGCTTGCCTGGAGCCCGAGCATAACAAGTAGCCATTTCTATGGCGTGATCCAACGTCAGTCCCGCATGTTGTTTAAGCCATCTTTGAGTGCTATATGGGAGTGATTCGATAAACTGTTCCAGATATACTTTGTTCATGATGGCATCGATATTACCTTCCTGGAGTTTTAGCCATAGATCAGCGGCTTCCTTCAACTTAAAGAACAATGTCTTAGGTAGATCCCCGGGAGTCCCTCTTTCTTGACGGAACCGTAGTCGATGGGTTTCTTCATCTACCCCAACCTATCGAGGATATATTGTTTCACTACTGCGTATGCCGTGGTGCCATCCCGATTCACCGTCTGGTATGCTGCCTGAGCGCCCCTATCAACAGGGGCGCCAGGTAAAAAGGCCACCTATCCCCAGGCCATGAACTAGCTCTCGCGGCCCTTTCAAAGTTCAGAAAGAAAGCAAGGGGGTCTTCCCCGGGGGTAAACTTCTGCAGCGGAACTACCGTGCCTGGGGGTGGGGCTGCAGCCCTTCCTTGACCCAGAACAGTCATTAGCTGAGTTTGTCCTTCTGCCAGTTTCAGTATATTATCCGACTGGCTTTGGATGGCTTGGGAGAATGCAGACCGGTCCGCCTCAATTTGGGACAATATGTTTTCCATTCTTTATCGGATGGCGTGGTTCCCCGTAGGCTCCTATCTGGCTCTCCAATTGTGACGGTTGGGCCGGGGAAGGATGGACGCTACGAACTGAGGTACTCGGATAACCCTTTTATTGACAGTTAAACTTGTTATCCGAGTACCTCAGTTCGTAGCGTCCATCCTTCCCCGGCCCAACCGTCACACATTCGTATATACATATATTTACAAGAAGATCTAAAATGTCCTAATATGGTTGACTTGATCATAATGTGTTTCTCCAGGCTTTTAGGGAGATCAACCTACTCATTTTGGCACATTATTAATTCTATGACTAAACAAGTCTTATCAATCGTTTGTAAGTGTGTATAAGTATAGATGTTCTTACCAAGAGGAAGATGATAAACAGTGATATGCTGTGGTTTCAGCTCAGTCAGAATATCGATGTGGACAGAACTCTGTACACATGTATAAATATGTTATTATCTGTGAAAGAGAAGACACCTGTTTTTAGAGATACGTCTCAAATAAAAACTCGACATGTTATCAATAACTATTATCGGCTGCTGGTCTAGCAGGTACCTATAGATGACAAAGAGGTAGAAACTAAAGATTCTATAGATATTTCTCATAGCGAATAATAACTTCAGACCTAATATAACCTTAGGTCAGGCTCAATACTACTCTCTCTGCAATGTGAGTCTGTATGGCAGGATTGCTTTAAGTTTATATGAATATACAGTCCGCTTTCTATCTGGGCATTGTTAGTAATAGTCGCCCTTTATAAGAACATGACTCTTACTCGGGTGGCTTATCTAGGATAGATGGAAATGGGGAGGTTTACTTACTAGATGAAACGATATCACGGTGTCAGCCCTAAGATTCGAATTAAAAGAGAGCGACAGGCCCACGTATTTTCAATATAGATGACGGTATCAAACACTCCTCCTAGATAAAATATAGTAAAAGTATAAAGGGTATATTATGCAAACCGTGATACTGGTTTACTATAAATAAGCAGAAAGCTACAGTCATATAAAGCAGTGTGTATTACTTACAATTTGGAGTCCCAGATGGGCGGCGGCGTCTAAATAATGAGTTCGTTAAAAAATGAGGCAAATCGGAATGATCGAATTTCAAAACCTAAAAATAGATGTAAAAAAATATATATTTTATTAACTAAATATACTATGTCATAGCGTGTTACCTCCTAACAGGCTAATTTCAATATATGATCGGAGATTTATTGTTGTTACCTGAATCTTGAATAGTTGAGTATAGAAAGTCCGATAGTTATCGCCGAGTGTTACATGTTGCATTTATAAGGCTGCCGCTTAAACCTCCTGTGACGGTATTTTCCTGTGGGAAAACAGGAGACGTCAGTTAATTATAAATGCCCCAATAAATTCATGGAGCAAGAAACAAAAACGGGGTCGTGTAACGGGGGACTCGCTCTCTTGCATTGTTTACCTTGGATATTCGCAGGACAGTGCCGGCAACCTTTCGTCTGGCTCGTACTGGCTCCAAATGGGCTCAGCAGAAAACGATGAGAACCGAGCAACGCAATAGCGTGCTCTATTTAAGTTAACAAGGGATGCGAGATGACCAATGGCAGGATCGGGAATGAATTCAAATACCGAAAGGGAATTCTTTCACGTGTAACTTGTAAACAGTGCGAGCGCGCTCAAAAGTTTAGTCACAAGATCGAACGATTTCGACACGTCTGGAAAACCGCATCAATGTAATTCATGTTTATTTAGTTACAAAATGCCGTAATAAATGCACGAGCACATACTGTCGAAGGCTTTGTAAACATAACGATGTGTGGACAAAGTTGACATATAATATTGCAATATATGCCGTCCCGATGACTCAAAACGACCACAAGGGGGTAGAGCAAATTATACGCTAAAAGACACTAATAGAGTATCAGTCATCAAGTTAGACCGCATTTCATTAGAACATAGTTTATGTTCTATATAAGATTAATTGCCCGCAATATGGTTCTGTGAAGCAAAACGAATGGAATAGAATATATGTCTTCTTCAATAGATAACCATTAAATTTATACAAAAGATCTAAGGTATTAAGAACTTAAAACCACAGCATATCTTTTACATAAGGTCTATAAGTATAGTTACACCAAAAATATGTAATTACCTAAACAACCAGTCCATAACTTCAAATTACGATGAGATAGTAAAAATTATAATAAATGCATCTGCATAGACAGATTCTAGATTAATTGTTTACAGTCAAATTGTGTTAGTTAGTATATAACTGTACATCCAATGGGATATTGAATATATGCATATTAGACTTCTATAGATACAGATCATCTAAAAAACATGACAGTTCTAGGCTAGTTATAATTTCCATTGATGAGACTATTCAATTCCAAATAAAGAATAAATTAGATGATTGCATTTTCCCAAGGAATTTCTTGATTTAAGCCATTTTGGACTGTGTCCAGTAAAAACATATAGTACACTTCACGTTTTTTCCTGAGTTTGTCAATATCGATTCCATCCTTAGGAACCATTTTCTCCAATATGAACCACTTAATGTCTTCAGTTGTGTGGTTACATTCAAGAAAATGTGATACCAATTGATTTTAGAGGTACGTATTGCAGACCTATGTTCTGTTAGTCTGGCATTCAAAGAACGAGAGGTCTCTCCCACATAACCTTTCTCACATGGGCAGGTTAGTAGGTAGATGATGTTTTTTGTTTTACAATTACTCATACATCTGCTTACAATTTTTTCTCCATTATATTGCAATTCTTTGGCCTGAATAGCTAAGGGGCATACTATACAAGTGCCACATTTGAAATTGCCTACCAATGGTGTCATATCAGAAATGCTCCGCTGAATAGGCTCCTTAATTTTGTTAGGCATGCGAGAGCGAACAATCAAATCTTTTAGGTTTCTGTTTTTTCTGTATGCGAACATTGGTTTCTTAATTTGTTCGTCTTTACTGTTATTTACATTTAGTAAATGCCAGCATGAACAGATAGTTTGTCTAATCTGTTCATTTAAGATTGAATGGCGTGTGACAAAAACTAGATCGTCTGTTCTCCTTTTGGTGGAGCCTGCTAAAATGTGTTGACGATCATAGAATCTTTCCCGTTTATAGGCATCCCGAACCAGCTGGTGCGGATAGCCTCTTTGAATGAATTTATCTTTCATATCTTTAGCTCTCAAGTCATAGTCTTCAAGTTTGGTACAGTTTCTTCGTAGCCGAAGAAACTGTCCAAAAGGGATGCTACTTTTTTGGCTGGTTGGATGATAACTATTAAAATGTAACAATGTGTTACGAGCCGTAGGCTTAATATATAAGTCTACGAATAGTTGTCTCCCGTCATGTTTTATGGTTATGTCCAAAAAATCCACTTGTACATTGCTAATTTGGGGCGTGAACTTTAAGTTTTCATCACATAAATTCAACCATGAGACAAACTCAAGGAGAATATCTTTGTTGTCATCCCAAATGAAAATAATGTCATCTATGTACCTAGACCAACAAAAAGTAGATTAAAAAAATGGCGCTACCTCATTGAAAATGTATTGTTGTTCGAAATAAGCGACGTATATGTTGGCTATAGTGGGCGCACAGGAGGCGCCCATGCTAACTCCCTTAGTTTGCTGGAATATGTCGCCACGGAACTCAAATACATTTTCTTCGAGTATGATCTTTAAGCATTCAATGATGAAGTTATGGTCACATTCAATTTCATATAAATTCAGAAACCATTGGACTGCTACAAAGGCGCCATTACCCGGAATGTTGGAGTAAAGACTCTCAACATCCAGTGTAACTAGCCACTGTCTGTGTGTATTGAAGGGGGTACCTTCTAGAGTGTTTATGATGTGACACGTGTCTTTAACATAGCCAGGGATTTTATGGATGTGTGGACAGAGTATTGCATCCAAATATTTGGAAATGGGTTCTGTGACAGATCCAATCGTAGTGACAATCGGTCTAAGAGGTGGATTGTCCACATTTTTGTGAACTTTTGGGATACCATAAAAGCTAGCTAGTTTAGGATTCTCAATGTTCATGTATTGGAATTCCTTGTCACAGATTATTCCATTTCATAAAGTTAGATTGGTTAGCTTAAGGATCTTGGATTTAATTTTTGAAGTGGGATTCTTAATGATCTTTTTGTAGAATCTATCATCATTAAGAATGTCTTCCGCCTTTTTGATGTACTCTTGCTTTTCCATAATAGCTATGCCCCCGCCCTTATCACAGCTTTTGACTATGATGTCTGTAGTTGTTCTCAAAGTGTTAAGGGCTTCATGTTGGACCGGAGGAGGAGTCAGGAGTCAAGCGGAGAGACGAACGGACCGGAGCAGCGGAGAGAGGATTGATGTCGGACTGGAGCAAGCCGAAGACGGGAACCAAACCGAGCCGGAGGAACCAGAAGACTGCTGGAGCGAAGAGTGGTGGTGTCCCCCGGAGGAGGCTGGGGAGCGGCTGCAACTCAGGAGAGTTACTGCGATGCTGGTGAGTGATAGTGTTCAAGGGGAAGTATGGGCGGAGATTCGGGAGGAGGGAGAAGGGTAGATAAAGGCTGAGGGGAGGGTAGAAGGGGTATTGGGCTTTACACACATGCACCAAGACTTTTTGTTTTGTCACCGTTATCCTTGCACGTTCTTTGCCTGACTCGCGTTTGTTTTTGTTTTAAAAACACCCCCCCTCACACAGTACTTAGACCGGTTGTCTCCAGCTTGCTATCTAGTACAAAGGTAGCGCAGGGGGTTGACATGAACAACTCGCCACCGCTGATACTTCTGTGAACCACGCGGGGTGAATACCTTGCTTTCTACGAACGTTACAGGCTCGATATAGGGACCATACAGAACATATTATCATTATTATGGACACCCTAGAGCCCAACATAGGACTTCACTACCATCCCTTCTGCATGAAAATGCTAGCGGCACTAGAGTTATTTCCGGCATGCACCGCACAGCAGACAGCAGTATTACTTTATAGCATTTCTCAGTCAACCTTTAGCAAAATTCTAAGTGATGGTTGCTTTGCAGAGAGTGAGTGAGCAGCATATACAGTTTCCTTTGTACACCCACACAACTAATACCAGCAAAGCAAACATGGATTTTACAGCAACATTTTCTGACTTCCTAGCGTCTACGTACTTGCACTTATGTATACCTGGTGGCCTCATGTTGACAGGAACAATTTTGCTAAAACTGTCAAATGAAGCACACTATGTGCAAACTTCTGTGTGATGTAGATCTGTGGATACTGAACTACAGTGTAGAGTGTGTAGGGGCTCTGGACAAAACCACAATGTGATGATCCTGATGAGCAGCAACTTCAGTCATACTGTGATGACACATCACTTTTAGGTATTTGGCAGACAACTCAACCCTTCATCATCAAGATTATAATGAACTATGATTGTTTTATTCCAACCGCATTACATGCCAGCAGTACCGTTGGAAGGTTGTTAGCCCCTATGACATCACATATATGGATTAACGTGAATATGTTTAACATGATATATTGGTTCCTCCTCACAATCAGGATGATTCTCAGGTCGTGGACCTAGGACGGGGCTGGTGTTGGAGCAAGGCTTCCACTCCCCAGTGTCACCCTGAGAAAGCTGATTGTGATTACCAGCTACCCTCCAGTCCACTTGAAGATGGTGTGCTGAAAGCCCTGGCTGAGAATGGAGGGGAGGAGAGATGCACCATCAGTTGGGCCCAGGCAAGCTGACTGTAGTTGTTTGCGGGTGCGACCTGTGTGGGCCCTGCAACTGGTCTTAGTGGTCCATCTGAACTGAAGAGAGACAGGCTTCAGTGACAGTGATCCACATTAAGCAGATTGAAGAAGGGAAGTGGTCCCATTTACAAGTGTTACCCTGTGCTGGAAGTGTATTTTCATGGGGAAACATGGCATGGTGGCAATAAGAATTATTACATGAGAATGTCGGGCCGGCAGACCAGATGCCACGGAAGGCTATAATAAAGACTACAATAAAGGTGAATCCCATGGCTGCTGCAGGATAATTAATGTGGCTGCAAAACCTAAGTGGGGCGCACAGTGAGATGGATCTTCTGAGAACCAGCGGACACTGGAGAAGTTAGTCGTGGTCCCCTGCTGCGAGGTTTGGAGTAACATCAACCAAAGGTGAGGAGCTTAGAGGCTGGCCAGTGCTCTAAGCCTGATTTGACCATCCCACAATAATTTATTAACACAACTATGTGAGCCCTGTGTCTCGATCCCAGTGGGGACCTAAAGCTTGGATGGAGTCAGTTCAGACGGGGATGATCTAACTTGAGCAGATCAGCATAGAGAAATGTCCCCACTGGGGTGAACTTAGGGGAAGCCTGGCATTGGGCTCCAGGCCCCCGGGGCAGGCATGAACACAGCAAGATGCGGCGAGATTTGCATCTCAGGAACTGCCTGAGGTTGCGGGCAGGATTGATGCCACAGTTGTCCCAGAGAGTGCCTACACCTGTGGGAATGTAAAAAATGCCCCCCAGACCTATGGATCCTGATTTGCTGTGGGGCCTAGCCTCTACATGGAACTTTGGGACACTGGAACTGCTGGGCACACCAAAGGATTGGTCAATTCTCTCTGCTCCCTACCCGCTCCTATTTTTCTTTCTATATATCCAGGACTGGGAAGTACAGACAAACTAGAATTCCTTCAAAATAAAAGTTGACCGTCTCACCCAGACACCCCTGTAATGGTAAAAGAGAAACTTGGCCCAATCAAAAAAGGATGTGTATGCAAAGGCAATAAAGGGAGCTGAGTCAGTATCCTCGGATGATGTGCTACTGAGAGTGGGTGCCACCACCATAGACAGTATTCGCACAATACTACAAGCACTCAGAGACACCAGGAAGGTCGTAAAGAGCACGATGGAAGAAATCTGCATTGACATGACTCTGTTGTACCAGTATCTCTGCAACTCACCTTAAAGAGTGGACGTAGCAGAAACATGACTGTCCAATGTAGAGTCAAAAACATGCCATGCAGGTAGATTTGACCCAGCTGTTAGTCACCTCTAAATGCCTTGAAGATAGAGTAAAGAATGCCAAGGGGAGGACAAGGCACAATAACATTAGTCTGGTTGGCTTCTCAGAAGAAGCAGAGGGCCACAACCCAGAAGCCTTCCTCACCATGTGTCTACATTCATGGCCCCACCTTGACCCATCATAGCTGGCCTACTTGGCCTACTTAGCCAGGGCAACTGAGATGCAATCCTTTGAGCTGCAGAGACAGCTTGTACAGTACACTACAAAAATATTAAGATCATGCTCTTCCCAGATTACATGTGGGCAGTGCAGTAAAGGCGCCAATCCTTTGCTGATGTGAAACAAAAAGATGAAAGTGATTAAACTCTCCCATGCCCTGATGTACCCGGTCAGGCTGTATGTACAGTTTAATGGTAAATCCAGTTTCTTCAACTGCATTGAGAAAACATGAGACTGGGTTGAGGAAACAAAGGAACAACAACACAGAAAAGAGCGATGATCCTGCCCCATAACAATATATGGATCATTGTGACCTCCTCAGGCTTAGAGGCTGAGGTCAGGCAAGTGTTCACAGTCCCAACTGGGCGGGCTCTCACAAGACAGGCATCTGATGAAAAAGCAAGTTATACTCCTGAAAACAACCCAGAGACAATGACTCTAGGCACATCTCGCCGAGGTGTTTCTGTGGGAAGAATTTAAAACAGTCATCAGAGGCAAAACTAAGGAATATTTTAGAGTGAAGGAGAGAAGGGGGAGGGAAATTATAAACCTAGAGGACAGCTCCTCCATCTAGAGATCCACTGAGTTTAATGATCAAATGACAAAATATTTCAATCTGTACTGGACACCGAAGAGGGCCTCAAAAATATCCTCCTAAATACTTCCAGACACTCCTGGCTCCTTTCACAACACAAAATATATGAATGATGATTCAAATTGAGTAAACATCTGTATTGACATTCAAAAAAAGACACAGATACAACAATTTTACCTGTGGTTTCAAACGCTGAAGCACTTCCTGTCCTCGGAGAACTATAGAATCTACAAACCTTTGTCAGACACAACGAACTCTGTGAATGCCAAACTGCCCCCCTACATACAGAAAGATCACCATATCCTTTCCAACCTTGAAATCACATTGTTCTCTGCCTCAGAAGCTTATGAACTAGATTAGCTTCTTAGTGAAACTGGAATACAGCAATATATCTCCAAAATGACATCTAAGAAAACACCCGATCCAAACAGTATCCCTTTAGAATTTTTTTTTTATAATACTCCTCTCTATTATCACCAGACCTTCTTGCAGCATATCACGAAATATGGGACACGGGTGAGCTCTCTCATAACTTAAGTGACACCACCCCCATTGCTGTTACCATTAAGCCTGGAGCCCACTCCCATCTCTATGAGTCTTACGAACCAATTTCACTTGCAAATATACCAAAATCCTTCCAAAGGCCCTAGTAAGAATGCTAGCTGGCAAAATCAACACGCTCATCAGTAATGACCAGAACAGCATCATGACTGGGGGGTACACTAGGCACTCAACACCATTGGCTTCAAGTACACTAATGTAGACTGTGGTGCTACCCTGCTCTCAGTTGGCTTCTGGATGGCATTCGATACTGTGTACTGGCCCTTTATGTTTGTAGTTCTGGGAAGGATTGGTTAGGCCGGTGTTTCATCGGGTTTGTGAGGCCCCTTTATTCTTTCCGATGGGCCCAAGATCGCCTGAACAGTGCCCTATCAGCCACCTTTCCGATTCACCACAGCACACACTAGAGATGCCCATTCTCCCCACTTCTCTTCACCATGGTTATCGGCTCCCTGGAGGAGTGTATAAGGCAAGAGGCGGACTTTTGAGGATTGAAATAGCACGAAGGCCCTGAAGATTGACTTCACTATATGCAAATGACCTCCTCCTCTTCACTCAACGTTCTGAGAATTTTTCAAATTCTATGAATTTAGGGAGACTCATCAGGTCAATGTGTGAACTAGGTGAGGTTGAGCTATATTCCTCTAGCAGTGCCCAGATCCCACATGTTTTTCCTATGATTACCGGAATCCCTATAGAATGCTGGAAAGCAGCAGTCAAACATATCGGATTGCATTGGCAGGGTGAGGGTGGACCCCCCCCACCTCTTTAGCATGCCACACTCCTTAAACAAGTAGTGATAGTAAAAGGTTTCCAGGCACGGAATCTCAAAGGTGTCTCGAAAGTTGGAGATGTTTGGCCAACTGATCACATGAAATCCTTTGAGCAAATGACAGTTGACTTTGCACTCCACAAGGGTCAATTCTTTAGGTATTTGCAGCTCAGGCATGCCTTGACGCCTATACAACCAAACTGGGAGCGGTGCCTGACTTCCAGTCCTTTGAGGCCAAAGTTAACATGGAACCATGGAACAGATTGGGTGAAAAGGGAGATCATGAGTCTACAGATCACTGATAGTTAATTCACCTGACTTCTTCCAGCACCTACGAGATAGATAAAAAGAGGCCATGGAAGCTCTGGACAATGATGACTGAACTGAAACAAAAATACCCCCAGACTATTAGCAATATCAGCCAGACTCAGACTCATAAAATTCAAGAACCTGCACCATGTATACTTTTATTCCTCCAGTTTGTAGCACCAGCCATCTGCTGGTGCTGTAATAGTACAGAGGGCACATACCTACATGTTACATGGAGTTGCCCAATCATGCCTCAATGAATGTATGACATTACAACGCATACATTTACAATGCATGCCTTTACAACACAGTTTTTATATCGCAACATCCTTTACAACGCATTCTTTTACATAGCATGCCATTACATAACAATTTTAGAAACTACCTTTACATCGCATTATACCTCTACAACGCATACCATTACAATGCATACCATTACATTGCATTTAAGGTAAGTGTTGGATAGTATAGGGGTAATAATTACTATTCTAACTCCAGTGAGTGCAACAGTAGGGTAAGTGTTGGATAGTGTAGGGGTAAAAATTACTATTCTAACTCCAGTGAGTGCAACAGTAGGGTAAGTGTTGGATAGAGTAAGGGTACTATGCGTTGTAATGGTATGCTTTGTAATGACTTGCGATGTAATGCCTGCGTTGTAGTGACATGCATTGTAATGACATGTGTTGTAGTGACATGCAATGTAATGGCTGCGTTGTAATGACATGCAATGTTAAGAATGTTGAGATGTAATGACTGCTATGTTAAGGTAGTGCGATGTAATGACTGCGTTGTAAAGGTTGTTTCCCGCCTCAATGTGCGCCAGGTTACATGTATACTTAGAGAGAATACTCAGACATCAATACACATTAGAAGTCAGGGTGGCCCTACTGGGGATGATGGATGGTTGTGACAGATGCCGTGGCCCACAATTTCTGGTTGGACTGAGCTACCTGATAGCTGCTGCACCAGCCTTTAGTGAATGGAAGGGATGCATGGGCAGATGTGCTCTGGCAGAAGAGGCGGTTTCAATTCCAGAGGTTGTCCAGCAAAAAAACTGTGGATTTGATCCAAATGGATATAGTACAAAGGCATTTAGTGTTCCCAGTCTCAGAGTTAATGAGTGGTGGATGATATATTGTCGGGGGGAAATCCAAGATGGCGGGTTGAAGACGCCACGGAGTGGTAGCGCTATCGGAGGTTCCCTGCTCCCCTTTCAATAATGAAGGAGAACATCGGACATTAAATCGGAGAACTACGGAAAAGAATTTAGGAAGAGCGAAAGATACACGCGGATTGCTGGATGCTACAGTTCTGTCGGGGTCGGCTAGGCGGGAGGCTTTTGGCTGCTCGGCTCTCGAGGACTCCACAACCCGCAGGCTCCTGGTTCGGCTGCTTTGGTCTTTTGCCGCTGATCACTCCGGCAACTGCTTCACGGAGTTTGACTGCTGTGGCGGTTGGAGAGGTGTGGGCTCCCTCGACAGTATTCACCATGGCGCCTAAAAACCCCCCTCGATTGACCCGGGCCGGGCGAGGTACCGTGACAGAAACTACGACCACTGCAGACGGAACAGCTACTGTAGCTGGAGCAGCGATGGCAGCGGCGGTGAAGGGGGCTGTGCCTATTTATACTCCCCAGACAATAAACAACGAGAAGCTCGAATTGCAGACTGGTAAGAAACTAATCCGCGCCCCATTGTTTACGGTAATAGACAAGACATCGAGTTCTGGAAACATTGTTGCTATTCCGAAGGTTGACACTGCTCAGACTTTAAATTTAGACGATTTTCATGATAATGTGGCTCATAACACCGCTGCTATTCTCAAAGATGATCTCTCACAGACATTAAAGGAAGATGGGTTTCACGATGATACGGCTCATAAGGACACTAACGCTAAGCTGGCTATATTTAGTCGGTCTAATGGGTCCTGTTTGGACTCAGAAGTAACATTATAAGGCCAGTCTGGCAACAGTGAAGAGCTCAATCTGTGTGTCGAGAAAGATATAGCCGTCATCGATGGAACGAATATAGGGGCAATCACAGTAAACTCCAATACTATGGAAGTAAGCGGATTACCAGAGGGCGCTAGATCAGCATCTGTACCTTTACAAAAAATCTATCAAGCAGAGACTTTTTCTGATTTAAACTTGGAAGTTCCCAATTTGATTCTTTCACCTGAGTCAGAGATCTCTGAAAAAGCAGGGAATCATGTGGATAAAAGGGAATCGGTCGCTATGGATTGCTTGCCGAAGAATGTCTCTGTTAATATGAATGAGGGCGAGGAAGGCTCAAACGATGACTACGAAGAGTTGGCAGAGGAAGACGATGTATCCAACTCCCTTGCAGAGGTGGTAAAGCAACTGGGGCGTAAAAGGGGGAAGTCTAAAGCAAAGAATAAAATAAAGAAAGTGAAAAATATTAATGCAGCTATTTTTACCAGCTCCAGCTCCATCTCTATATCAAACGCACGAGGGAAGCCTAATAATAAGGAGAGCCCCATACGCAAATGGATCGAGGCAAAGGGAGGGGTTAAGAATATGGTATTACGCTTATCTGGCAATAGCTCTAATTAAGGGGAGTATCCGGAAAACGATAATGCAACTGTTGGTCATAATTCACCCCCTCCTACTTCACCCGCCCTGCCGGCAGCCGCTATAATACACACAAGCCATGTACTAAGTCCTTCTAATGAGTCTGAAACACTGTCTGAAACAATGGAAACAACTGAAATAGGTCTCGAAGCTCAGGTTGACGCTATAGCAGTAAATCAATACAACGATAGTAACAATGACAATACTGTCAACAGTTTGGATACGGCGGCTTCAGCTGTTATAGAAAACCCAGAGGTTAATTATACCTCCTTAGGCCTGATTAAAGACACTAACAGAGAATCGACAGGAAGCACAACAGCACTTCTTACAGCTGAGAGAAGTCAACAGCAAGATGCAGAACTCTTTATCAGAAGTTACCAATACGCTTGGTGGGATTGTACAAGAAATAGAAGAACTTCAACAAAGGGTGGTGAATGTTAAAGAACTATCTGTCCGTACAGAGGTGCTAACTACTCAGCATGACACGCAGATTATGAACCTACAGAGCAAGATAGAAGATATGGAGAATCGCCAAAGGAGGCAAAACCTCAGACTCTTTGGTATACCTGAAGGATCAGAGGGAGCAGATCTGCGAGCTTATATTGTTAAGTTATTCCAGATGGCCTTTCCGGATCTAACAGACTGGGACCGGGATTCACAGCTTCAAAGAGTGCACAGACTTCCGATAACACACAGAAACAGAGAGAGCCAATTTCCCCGTCCCTTTCTGATTTATTTTGGTAATTGTTTACTTAGACAAGCGGTATCTCTTAAAGCTAGACCTAACTCCCCTGTTATAATAGAGAACATTACCTTTCTTGTAAGATCTGATTTAAGCAAGATCACAATGGAAAGACGGTGGAAATTACGTCAGCTTATCGATCCTTTTAAATCACTGGGGGGACAGGCGTTTCTTCAGGAACCAGACCGCCTCAAAGTAATCAAGGATGGTTATACATATTCTTTCACTGATGTTAGAGAAGCAGAGGTGGCACTTTCTAAGTTTGGTTCTAAAGCAGGTTAATGAATACTGATGGGTAAAAAGAATATTAACTCCATATTAAGAATTATGGTGCCTATTTGAATCTGATAACGGGACAGCGTATTATTTCCTGGTTCGCTTGTTTTATTATACTATTTCTCTCCTATTTCCTTTTTTTTCTTTCCCTCTCCTTTTTTGTGCTTGGCTGAATAGTTCTCCGGCTAGAATAAATTATAATTACAATGCTTGAAATTACCAGAATACCATTTTCTCTTCTTTCAATGTTCTCCTTTTGATCTTTATCTTTTTTTCTTTTCTTTTTTGAATAGGGGCTGCAGGGAGCAGTCTCCGATGCTGCCTCTCCGCTAGGCTGCCCTTCCAGCTGCAGCAGTGAATAGAGGGGTGGTTCCCCTATGGACAAATGGGTGGGGGTAGGTTGGTTGGGAGCAGGGGAGGGTGGTCTTCAGGAGAGGGGTAAAAAAAAAAAGATAAAAATGACAACACGAGATTCAGAATTTCTGAAGATGATTATGATGAAGTATTTACATTCTGGTATTTGATAGAACAGAAGAGTACAATTTATTTAGGAAATGCATCGACTTAGTTGTTTAGTTTGGAATGTTGCTGGCCTTAATAGCAAGAATAAGAGATGTTTAGTTCAAGAAGAACTTAAAATGTACAACCCCCATTTAGTTTTGTTATCAGAAACTCATATTGGATACAATGACAGGAAATTATTGGGACAATTAGGCCACGAGCTAATAGTCTGTTCTTCACTAAATGCATCTATTAGAGGGGTTGCTATTTTGAAACAGAAGCAATTAAGATTTGAAACTATTCGTATGGCTGCTGATAAAGGGGGAAGATGGCTATTGCTCAAATAGACCTTGGAAATTGTAAATATGTAATTTGTGTTATATATGGACCCAATATTGATGAACCATCTATGTTTGATTGGTTAAATGTTGAATTATTGGATTGGGAGGGAGATCTGATAATAATGGGGGACTTCAATTGCCTAATGAATTACGATGTAGACACTACCAGGCGGGGCGCCTTCCAACGAATGCGTAAGACACGTGCTGCCATTCTAAAATTAAGCCACTTGCATAACTGAAAGGATGCCTGTCGGACCCTACACCCTAATATAGCAGGGTACACTTACTATTCTGCACCCCACAAATTATGCTCACGAATAGACATGGTCTGGGCAGCGTATAAGACATTAGACACTAGTACTATAGAGATATGTCCCAGAATTACTTCAGACCTTAACCCCATTCTTTTCGAATTCAACATTACAACGAATAAGCAAGGTCCAAGGTTGTTTACATTCCCTAGATACCTCTTATCAGATTCATTATTTATTTTACAACTCAAAGAACATATTAATGAATTTATAAAAATCAACCTTAACTCTACCTTACCTATATTTGTTTGGGATGCCTGCAAGGCTAGTATAAGGGGTTTTGTTCAACAATTTATTTTGAGACAAAATATAGAATGCAGAAAGGAGATTAAAAATATGACGTCTAATATTTTGCTACTTGAAAATCATCTGGCAGAAGCTCTCCGCCAAGGATCGCAAAATATTGTTGAATTAAGACTTAATTTAGTGAGTCTTCAATCTGCCACAAAAAACTCATTCAGAGAGAAAAGCAGTGTTAAACTTCATAAATACCACCTATCTCAATATGAGCGTGGCGATAAAATCGGGAAAATCTTAGCATATAAAGTTGCTGATAAGAAGGCTAGCACATCAATCAAGGCAATCAAGGGATTGAATACTACTATATATAATCAACCTGTACAAATATTGGAGCAATTCGTCAATTATTATAGGAATCGGTATACCCCGGAAAATTACCTCACAAAGATTAGTATACAAACATATATTAATAATAATTTGACGAATGATAGAGTAATAGAAGGAATGGGGCAATTGGTTGAAAACATCACTAGTACAGAGATAAGACTTGCTATTGCCTCTCTTCCTTCTGGTAAGGCTGCGGGGGAGGATATGCTCCCTATAGAACTCTATAAAAATTGTATTGACGAATTACTTCCTCTTTTCAGCTTAGTTATTAATTTGATCGGGGAAACTGGAAAAGCTCCAAATTCGTGGAACCCAGCCAAGATAGTGTTTTTCTTGAAAAAGCACAAACCTGGGGATGAGTGTGGGTCGTATAGACCCATTTCACTCATCAACGCGGATGCAAAAGCATTCCCGAAAATTTTAGCTACACGACTTGCACCTTTTATGCCAAAATTAGTAAATACACAACAACACGGATTTGTCTTGGGGAGGGATACCACAGCCCACGTAAACATGGCAATAACTGCTTTTGATGTAGCAACAACTAGCTCCACCCCACTCGGTATGGTATTGCTAGATGCTGAAAAAGCATTTGACCGAGTGGGGTGGGACTATCTTTGGGCTGTGATGAAGGCACACGGCTTTAAGGGCCAATACTTAAGGTGGATACAGTCGCTATACGATCATCCCACCGTGAAAATTAGCTATGCAGGTATGACATCCTCCAATTTTACAATAGCTAGGGGCACTCGGCAAGGGTGTCCTTTGTCACCCTTGCTGTTTGGACTATCTATGGAACCATTCATAAATGCATTACAGACTCAATCCAAAATCATCCCTTTTGAATATGGTTTAAATACTCTAAAAATTACCGCATATGCGGACGATATCGCCATCTATTCTACTGATGAGGAAAAAGCTTTAGTGGGGATAACAGATGAGGCTAATAGCTTCGGGGTAATCTCCGGATATAAACTAAATATAAATAAAACACAAGTCATAATGAATTATAAACCTCAGGCCCCTGTCCAATCGATATGCAGGGCCGCTACATATGTGGGAGTTAAAATATCATCTAAAATTAAGGAAATAATCATGCGTAATTATGACTCTTTACTAAAAGAAGTGTCAGCGTCATTGAAAAAATGGCATAAGGTCCCGCTTAGCTTAGGCGGCCGGATCAATCTAATAAAAATGAAAGTCCTGCCAAAATTTCTCTCTTTATTTAGATCAATTCCTTTACGCATTAATAATTCTTTTTTCAAAAAACTAGATGGGATTCTCAGTAGTTATATCTGGGGATACAAAAAAGCTCGTAGATCGATTTCTCTTCTTAAACTACCAATCAAGAAAGGAGGGCTAAATTTCCCTGATTTTAAATTATACTTTTTTGCAACATTCTTTGGCCATCTTTGTAGTTTGCTTAACTCTGACAATCAGTTTTATTTTTACCAGTTTATGTTGGGCACAAATTGCAATCAGTTCTTGGCAAGAGTCAATGACCCTAAATATTTTAAAAGGGTCAAGTTTAAGACTGCCAGGGAAATAATCAGAATATGGAACTTGATCCTGACTGTTAGTAAAACTTCCTTTTTTCATTCTAAATTACAGCTGTGGGGCAATCCGGGACTTCCTGGAATCTTTAGTGATGGTGCGGGGACCACTTGGGCCGACTTTGGTATTAATGCTCTAGGGGACTTTTATGGCTCTGATGGTTTCTTAGACTTTACAACACTTAAACTCCTTTATAATTTGAATGACTCTATGCGGTTCAAATACATACAAATACGGGATTTTTTAGTCTGAAAGATGAAGGTGAATGAAGTCACTGACTGATATTTGTACCTGGCTTCTTTCTGAAAAGACGAAATCACTAATTAGCGAGGGCTATAAATGTCTTAATCAACATAAGACTGACAACTGTATAAAACTAGCTACAAAATGGACTACCAGATTGGGTACCAATATAACATCTAATCAGATTGCTGCTTCATTGTGTAGCATTAATCGAGTGGTTCAGTCCTCTAATTTAAGATTCTAATTATATAAAACCATATGTTTTTTGTATTACACCCCGTTAAGAATATCAAAATGGTCTCCAAACAATCTAGTAATTGATCGCTCTAAATGCCCCAAATGCGATATAGTGGCGGCAGATCTAGAACATATGTTTCTCACATGCCCGGCACTGTCTGAATTCTGGTTCGGCCTGGAAAATATTCTTAATCAGAAACAGATTATTTTTCCCCCTTTCAGTCACTATGGTTTTATTAGATATACAATAATTGAACTGCCCACACAAAGATTTAATCACTATTCTGTTTGCTTTATGATAGACTGACCATCGCCAGGGCTTGGATCTCCACAAAACCTCCGCATATCATGGAATGGTGGACACTGGTGAATGAAATTTATACCATGGAGCTAGCATTAGCTAAAATAAGGGGTGTGCGATCAATGATGAAACGAGATAAAATCTGGGATCTTTCATATAAATTCAATCTTACTTAAACCTTTCTTTCTAGCGTTTAACTGAAGACAAGGCTTGAATATTGTTAAGGCTGAAGAGATATTGATTTCACGTTGTTTTATATAAATGTTATGAGTGGCCGAACGTTTTTGAATCGTAGTGAATTGCACCTCTGTATGGATTTGTCATTACTTTATTGTTTAACTGTATGTTCTAATCAAATGAATTCTATTTCTCTTGTATCTTTTCTTCTCTCTTGTGTTGTCAATAAAAAACAATAAAAAAAAAAGAATGATATATTGTCGGAAACGGAGTGGGGGATAAATTCTACTGTTTGGGTGAGGAGTGGTGCACTGAGTGGTTTAACACAATAGTTCTTAACCTTTTGACTTCTGTGGACCCCCACTGAAACATTGTTGGAATCCATGGCCCCCACTGAGTCATTACTGGAAGCCAGAACCCCGGCATAAGCATTTTCAATGATTTGAACCGCAAAACAATGCACAGAAAATAGAGGGAACTTTTGTTGTTTCAATTGAGTTCACTCATCACTCATCCTAAATTTTGCTTGATGCACTTGCACTGCTCCTACGAATCAGTCTGAGAATACTATATGAATTTTGGAGCCTCTAATGCCAATTTCCTTCACCTTTACAGAACGTTTCAAAATTGTCAGTTGTACTTCTTTATTGCTTCTTTATTTATAGTCACTTTTTTAATCTGTTAATATTTAAAACATTTCTGGCAGTCTCACAACCCCCAAGTAGGCTTTGCTGAACCCCAGGGGTCCTCAGACCACTAGTTAAGAGCCACTGATTTAACACATATTGTATTATTATTCTATGTCCTTATGGAGGGATATGTTTACTATCTAAGTAACCATTGATTAAATGTATACGGTATTATTGTGACGGAAATGCAAATAAAAGGTTTTATGAAAAAACATATTGCTCTATTCGTGGGGCGTTTCTATTATTAACTTCAGTTCTATGATATTTTTGTAAAGTGTATTTTTCCACACAATTGTTTTTTCAGGCGATGTTTAGGCCACGATATTCTGGTACCATAGCATCGGGGTACAAATGGTGGATTAGGTGTACACCTGAAAATCAACAGTTTTTGTAGGTTTCCCTGCAAAGTCATATATCATTTGATAAGTATCCCCAAAAAAATGTGCAGGCCTATCTACTCTGAAGCATACAACCATAACACGGAGATCAACACATTGATGAAATGGACACTGCACTGTTTGCTCTATTCCCTGTGTTTCCAACAACCCACAACAAGTGAACCAAGATCTCCTTCTCTGAGTCAACCAACTCTTATCTGTTTCGAAGGTACCACTCTCGAAAAAGGACTTTTTTTCTTTTTACCAATACTTGTAATTTCTTATTCTATTTATGTCTTAGAATTTTAAATTATTCCCAACGGAAGCACTTAAGACAAGTTTGACAGGAGACTTCTGCGAAAGGCACTTCGATATTCTCTTTCTCTGGTGCACATTAAGCTCAACATTGTCGTCAACGCTGGCTGATGATTTGGAGGACTAATCTACCCACTGTCAGCTTTCCTGCCGAGAACAGTATGTCCTTCTGTATGAATTCCCATTCTTTACTTTGCACCCTGCACCCCATTTCACGTCTGTGCTGTTGCTCAGCGACGCTGCTTTGTTTGTATGTGAGGCTTGAAGGACTCGGTCTTTGTGACCATACGAGGAACTTCGCAATTCCCTTGTTACCAAGGGGGCTTTACATTTTAAAAAAAGACCTTTATTATTTTTGAGACATTCTATTTCACATATTCTCTAAGGTAATGTGTCATTCTTTTTTTAAATATTAGGTGGCAACATTCATTTTTCATTTAAAATGGGATACTGTTTTGGGATGAGAACGGAAAATACGCATCCTTCATCAAAACTATTTCAAGTAGTTCTCTACACACTGCAGTGTAGGATATTATTAAAAAAAAGTTCTGAACACACATGCCGTAATGCATTGTAGGATATTATATAAAAAAGGTTTCATTAGAAACACATTGATGGTTCTAAAAAAAAAAGTGTAAATCTGAGGGAGCAAACATATGCCTTCTTCGTGGGGATTCACACAACGTCTTGAAGAGTTACACCCTGTAGTTATCCGGGTCTAAGCCCCAGTCTCATAAATCTTAGAATCCGTCGTCGCTTTAACCAATAGGAGAACAGGTCTGCGCTGCATTTTGAGTTTTTCTATTTAAAAAAAAAAAAAGTGTATTCTTCACAAGGAACATTCTTTACATTATTGAGAACCCCCTGTCACAAGCTCCCACTTATGGGAGAAGCTGGGATTGTTTCTTACCCTAAAAGCACACTTCTTAATTTTGAAAGGGTATTTTTTTGTGTGCTTCTATAATACGGCAATGCCACCGAAGACGTTTGAGAATGCTAACAAAATTATGATTTTGGGGACGTGCGCGGGAGTTTTCATGGACACATTACTCTCTGCCCTCGTAACCCCGCCTCTTACCCTTTTCCACAGCAGCACCGTTTTATTTCTGCTGAAAATATGAATTTACTACAAGGCATTTTGATTTTCCATTTGTAAAAAAAAGTACACATTAGTGCCTGCTCCTATCTCGTAAAGCGAATTATGTCACAGTACAATCTCAAAACATGGCAATTTCACAACTGAGTTCTTCAGTATTATTTCGGTTTAATTTTCAGTTTTTTAAGTTACATTAAAGCAAATGTAATTACTTTTTCCTTAATCTTGTGTGCCACTGTGAACAATTTGTGATGACAGGCAGATTTACTGTTTATCCCAGAAATACATTGAATAATTTCACGATTTGCAAAACAATTTGCTCTATTAAATCACTTGTTTATGTGGCTTTCCTCCCTATGGCGCTTATGAATCACTGAAAGCAAGCTCTGCAAATTGATGTTTTCAGAATAAATATAAACAGAAAATACCAATTGAACACGTATTACAATGCATGCAAATGTTGAAATTAAATAAAAAATGACACATCTAAATAATTTAAAATATCGTGAATGATTTAAAATCTGCAGTCACTACAGTGTATAGCGTATTTTCCCGATTCTAACTACTTTTTAATACTTATGCCAGTTCTACACTTGCATGTTAATGATATCTGTTATCTTCTGTTGAGCAGAGCCATCTGAAAGTCTTTCAGAAATTATACCATAACGCAAGATGTGTTTTTTAGAGTACTTGTCCACCGGTGGAACCGTTCATGCAGAGTAACTGATTTTTATTTTTTCCAACTCAGTGATACACGTACCGACTTCGGATGATAAAATACTTTGTGAACTGTCTAGCATTCAAAACCGTGACCTTTAGGTGAATCAAAGATTCCTGCAATTGTTGATTTAATCCACTAAGGAATAAGACCCATATTATAATAAGAACGTGTATTTGTAAAGCGCACGTTCACCAAAGTGTACTTTGGCACTGGAAAGGAGATATTTATTGTTATCCAACTCAATATTACTCATTTTAAGGACCTCAGAAAGATGAAGAGTACCTGGTGGGATTTGAACCTGTGACCTTGCGGTTCAACACAGGTATAAGTCCACTAGGCACCAGATCCAGCTGGCTACAGCATCTTGTACTATTAGCCTAATCACATGCTATTCAATTTATTGACCTTAAATGCATGAAGGGCTTAACTGTATTTAGGATCAAACAACCTGCCTAGGGGCTGAGGGATTGGGACAGGTACTCACTATGCTAAACTAGCCAACATGATCCATCCAACATCAAAACTCTATAAAGGCTGCGACCATTACAAATGTATAAATCAGGGGGCGTGGCTAGCAGCCGAGCGGGATGGTCGCTAGCTAGAGCGGCTCCCGGGCCATCGCCACATAAATCCGCCACAATTATCCGTTTCCTGCCGTATTTGCTCCCCCGCTGCACCGGGGGATCACAGTGACCTTTCCAGGTGCGTTGGCCCGTCTCTGGGGAGCCCCGGGCAAGTACGCGGCAGCAAATTCCCTCCGCGGCGGAGGCCGCCCTGCTGTAAAGATGGCGACCGGCTTCTGAGATCCTTTTGATGCTCCGGCGCGTTGGGGCGGCTGAAATCTGCTGGAGCGCCCAAGAGTACCAAGGAGCAGTTGCGGACTTCCCTGACTGCCGGCGAGGACTGGGCGATTGTTTAGTGGAGAGCGCTTCGCCCTCCCATTGTGTGGGGACGCTGACAGCGAGCGATCGGTAAGGCTCCCCGGGCCGGGGTCGCCCCTACTCAAGTCCCCCGGCTCCGGGGCCTACCTCGGAAGAGGGTCCCGACTGGTGGAGCCTCCACGAGCTTCCTGGCGCCATCGCGCCGCATCGGGCCCTGCCTCCTGCACCGCGCCCCCCCCTTGGTTCTCTCATGCCCCCCTGTGTGAGGGGGGGGGGCATCGTGCCCTGCATATGTGGCGGAGAGGCCTACTCCTATACCCGAGGCTGGTGCTCCATGTGCGGCCTGTATGACGGCTGGCCCTCTGGCTTTTGGATCACCACAGGCACACACCTTCGGCTTTCCTGTGGGGCCCCCGCTCTATTGTGCTGCTGGACACGCACTGGTTTCTTTGCTCCCGCGGCCCAGAGAATCCGGTAAGGCCATGGGTCCTAACGGAGTCCCGATTAAGTTCCTGAAGGCCACGGCCTTAGGTATAACTCCTCACCTGAAAAATATGTTCGAGGAGAGTCGCAATAGAGGTACTCTACCGCTCGATCAGAGACTGGCATCCATAGTGGTCCTTCCTAAACCGAATAAGTGGCCACGGACTGTAGTTCATACAGGTCGATCTCGTTAATCAGCTCGGAGGCCAAGGTGCTGGCCAAGCTCCTGGCGACAAGGCTCCTAACGGTCCTTCCATCACTGATTCATGCCGATCAATCGGGATTCCTCCCAGACCGCAACACGGCCTTGAATCTCCGTAGGGTCAATAACGTATTAGGTAGGGTGCCCTATATCCAAGAGGAGGCCGCAATCCTCTCACTCGGCGCCACAATGGCATTCGACTCAATCGAATGGACGTATCTATTTGCAGTCCTTACACGATTTGGCTTTGGCCCTAAATTCATACAGTGGGTCAGGTTGTTGTACACCGACCTACTGGGACAAGTTTGAGTCAATAATCATACCTCCCGACAATTTCCACTGCACAGGGGGACCAGGCAGGGTTGCCCCCTGTCCCTGTTGTTGTTCGCCCTCACTTTGGAACCATTAGCTCACTGGATCCGTGCAGATGCCTCTATTCGGGACCTTAAATGGAATGATCACATAACTGACAAAATCTCTCTCTATGCGGACGATATCCTCGTCTACATGGCATCCCCGAAAAACTCCATCAACAGCCTCTACCATGTCGTTACGAATTTTGGGAAATATTCGGGCTACGCCATCAACTGGTCGAAGTCGGTCCTATACATGTTACATGGCCCCCCACCCATCCTACCTCGGGGCTACTCTATTCCCTTGGCACCTGACGGTTTTAAATACCTCGGGATTTTTGTCACTCCGGACCCACAAACTTTTTCTGACCATAATTTAAAAAGCCCGCTGCAGCGATTGCACGATGATGTTTCTCCTATTGCAGATTCATTCTTTAACGCACTGGAAGGGGATATGCACCTACTGCTGTGGGATGGAATGGCTCCACGTATTGCCCTCCGTAAGCTCACCAAGGGGTGGTACGACGGTGGCATTGCTTTGCCCGACATTCGTCTGTACTACTGGGCGTCCCAACTAGTGGCCACTAATTTCTGGATCACCCACAAACCCGGCATTCCATTTGTAGAGATACCAGACAGATATTTTGGGGCACTCTATAGTAGACCCGCCCGTAATCGCCATGTAGGTCCAATGCACCAGACGACGGCCATTTGGCACCGGGTTACTAAGAGCCTGGGCTGGTCCAACAGATTCACTAAAGCCACTCCCCTCTGGTCCTCTCAGGCCCTTGGCTCCCTTTGTTTTCACTTGGGCTTTGACAAATGGGACACCATCGGTATATCCACGTTGGGAGACTTATTACATAAGGGGGCACTCCTATCCTTCTCTGACTTACAGCAGAAACATTCACTTTCACAAGGGGAGGCCTTCCGATATCTCCAGATTAAACACGCTATCCTCACAAATGTACGTGACCTCTCTTCCCTCCCCGAGGCCTCGCCCCTTGAGGATAGGTTACTCTCCGAACCCCTCCTCTCAAATGCTAAAAAACCATACTTGTCATAAACTTGTCAAGGACTTCATTAATGAAGTTCATCAATTTTGAATTTTAATGAAATCGTATTCATAAATTTCCAGTGTTGTAATTCACATCGTAGAGATTATTATACGTTCGTGACCGCGTTCAGTTGAGATTGTAACTGAACGCGGTCACGAACGTGGAGCGATGTGCTGTCCAAGAGATACAGATATTGAAGATTCCCCTGACGAAGTGCCTGTCATGGGCACGAAATGCATTGGGAAAAGCTTTCATAAGTGTTTTCATGGATTTAAGAATATAATAATTTCTACGATATGAATTACAACACTGGAAATTTATGAATACGATTTCATTAAAATTCAAAATTGATGAACTTTATTAATGAAGTCCTTGACAAGTTTATGACAAGTATGGTTTTTTAGCATTTGAGAGATCGCAGTGTCGATCCACCACAGCAGTGCCCAGAGGGTCGCTCCCTAGATGAAGGGAACGCTTTCATTTCATGAAGACCCATAGCCCCCACACTGACCACTGCAATCTGCCCCGAGGCCTGACAGACCGTGAGGTGCAGCTGGAAGCACCCCCCTACTGACGACTTATTGACTGGGAACCAGGGAAATGGCTGATGTTTGAGAACTACGAGGTCTGGCCACAGAGAGCGGTCACTGCCGCATGATCAAGATTGGGACCCCTCCCCCCACCCTCCTCTGCGGTGTGGGGCCGCCTTGCACTGGTCCCTGACACTTGTTATCACGGTGGACATCCTCACACTCTATACGTGGTGGCTGCGCTCTACCTAAGGAGCATGCGATGTGCTACCGCCACGTTATTTACTGGGCCTAATGTAAGCTAACAGGTATTGGATAGAGGCCCTGTCTATTGCCCTTGGCGTGCCACTGTTCACTACTGCTGGGCCACCTGGTCCTGTGTTGGCCTAATTGACGTGACGCCGTCTCACTTACTCCTCTGTTTCACAGTCGCTGCTGATTGGTCGTACACCGGAGGACAACGGGACTGCACCATCCTACTGCTCGAGACACGGCCTATACCTCCTTCGGGACTACCTACTAAGACGGACTAGCTTTGAACTTATTCTCCTGGAGCGGCTTCTACTGGACACACTGACGGAGCACCTGATAAACTAGACCTCATCCTCAAGGAGATCCGTGACTCTAGAGCGGTGCTCGAGTAACAGATGGGTACTCTCACCACTGGACTCACACTACTTAGGGCGGATCAAAGCAAGCTAGCTGACAAGGTAAAGGCCCATGACCAGTCCATTGCAGACCTTGCTCCGAGCGTTGCGGAACACTTGTCTACATTGCAGCAATTACAACAACAGATGACGACGCTCATGGACCGGGTGGAAGATGCGGAGGGCAGAAACAGACGCAATAATGTAAGCGTGTTTGGAATGCCGGAACGTAGCAAAGGGGCTAAGGCGACAGACTTTATGGGGAAACGGTTCAGAGACCAAGTGGCTCCTGAGGGGCTCTCCTTGTACTTCTGTGTTGAACACGCTCACAGAATTCCGACCGGACTGCCCAGACCTGGCGCGCCGCCCCGCCCTCTGATAGTGAAAATTCTCAACTACAGAGACCGCGACATCCTGTTGCAGAAAGCGAGAGAAAAGGCACTAATCCAGTTAGAAAACCTACGTATATCATTATACCCGGACTATTCCATCTTAGTACAAAGAAACAGATCGTCCTACCAGGATATAAAGAAAAAACTCCAGAAAGCACAACTCAAATATACACTTTTATACCCGGCCTGGCTGAAAGTTATTCATGATAAAAAAAAAAAATTTGAAAGACTACGGGATGCTGAGGAGTGGATTGAAGTGATGTGCATCGGCTCAAGCCAGGCAAGCCGTACAGACATCTATTCCCAAGAATCGGAAAACCTCCCAAAACAGAACTCTCATCGCTCCCAGCACTCCAGCCGGGGCAAAGGTGACACAGGCCCATCGTGAGAGCAACAACAACGGGATCAGGAGGGAGCAATTGTGGTGGCTGGAGCCTTCCTGGAGATACACATAAAATTTCCACGGATTCAGAAGACAGTACTGTCCACTCTGACTCTGAACACAGTATAACTCTCTTTCCCATAATTACACCCGGAACGGCCGATGATATGATCGATAACTGACCACGGACGGTGAACACCTCCTGCCTGTGAAGGTCGTGGAGGTCTTGGCACCTGCGGATGGAGTGGACTCCACACGTCTGAGACTACAATATCCTTTTACTTATACTGACCTCTAAGACTGTTATCACCCGGATGTGTAATGTTTGATAGTGTAATGGGCTTGAACTGTAACTGGCATTGATATAGTGTATGCACCACTATTGATTTTGGGTACTGTTTCGCTCCGGTGAACTGTTACAAATGTTTGATTGCAATGTAGACACTGTACCCAATGATTTCGACCCCCCCCCCCCCCCCCCGGAGTGGAGGTCTGTTGAGCCATCGGGTTGTAGACCCCCCTTTTGCAACCATGACTGTGTATGAGGATGGCATACCCCCTATCAGCATATGCACCGTTATTTGCTTGGTACTACTTGTAAACTATTGTTGGGCACAGCATGGTTCTGGTGCTGTGCAGACTTTTGTTAAGGTTTTTGGGGTTTTGGGGACAGGGGACTCCTGGTCGAGATTGGTCTACCAGCTCCATGCAAGCGGGAGCTCCATATTACTCATGGAGACATGCCCGGGGATGTTAATACCGTAGGGTTGTACAACCTTATCACATGGAATGTGCATGGGTTGGGAGCAATTCAGAAAAGGCACCTTATTCATGCATACCGCCTCCGGCGTAGGACACAGATAGCATTCCTCCAGGAATCTCATTTGACTGATTCCAAAGCACAAAAAATGCGCAAAAAATGGAGAGGACACATCTATTCTACTAATTACTCCGCCTTCGCTAGGGGTGCGACCATTTAGATACGCCATGGGGTCCCATTTCTTGAGCTGGAACGCCGGGTTGATGACCAAGGCAGGTACATCCTAGTGAAAGGCACGCTTGATGTCTCCCTGGTGGTCCTCGGCTGCGTATATGACCCTAACTTTGACCAGGATCAGTTCCTGCGTAGACTAGGCACACCCTGGATACTGGGAGGGGATTGGAATGCTGTCTTAAACGCGGCTCTAGAAAGATCACATCCACCCTTACAAGGTACACACGCTGGAAAATTGGCTGACCTATTCACTACATGGGTGGAGGGATGGACACTCTCTGATGCATCGCGATGCCTCTACCCTACCCACAGGGAGTACTCCTTCTACTCCGTACACAGTCTGCATACCAAAATTGACAGATTCCTTTGCTCCCGACCCATCATCGCTAGGGCCCACCAATACACTTACCTAGTGAAAACATTTTCTGATCATAACCCCCTGGAGCTCACACTTCGCTGGGGTACAGTGCCCACCCCAGTCCCCACCTGGAAATTACATCCACAACTGCTAGAAGATGCCCCATTCCGCGCAACCCTCTCCAATACTATCACAAATTATTTGACCAAAAACTGGAATGCAGCCTCCTCCAACCTAATTGAATGAGATGCTCTGAAAGTAGTGGTAAGGGGAGCGTCGATTGGTCAGTTAGTGGGGGCTAGACAGGAGATGCACCAACGACTGAAAAGCATAGAACAGCGACTAGACACACTAGAACGGGAGGCGATATCTGACCCAGACAAACGGGGAGAATTGCAGTCTGCCCATATAGATCACGCGGAAGTATTAGAGACACTGCGGACAATAGACCATAGAGCATTTCTTTAGCGCAAACACACAGAAGCAGACAAATCAGGTGCACTGCTAGCCCGCTTAGTCAGAGATAGACCAGACCCACCAGTTATAACTAGAATACATACACGTTCAGGCCATGTAGTTCATACACAAAACGAAATAAACACATACTTTTATGAACATCTTGAAGCACTCTACGTGCCTCCTGCTCCAGTGGAAGGTCCCTCGATAATTGAATTTTTACAAGACCTACCTTTACCGGTGATCCCCGAGGCGGTACAAAAACACATAGATGGCCCCATAACTCAAGGTGAAATCCATGCTGCAATTAAGGGATTGAATCACAACAAGGCCCCCGGGATTGAGTGACCCCCTGTTGAGTTTTATTATACTTTCTTGGTGACCATAGTACCCACACTGGAATCTGTATATAAGGCAACCTTTGAGACTGGTCGCCTGCCAGAGTCCACTATGCAAGCGCTGGTCACATCAATACCCAAGCCAGGTCGAGACAATTTAAAACTATCCAATTATAGGCCCTTTTCCTTGCTGTCTACCGAATATAAAATTCTAAGGAAGGCCCTTGCTGATCACATACAGCCACTCCTTAACACGCGAATCCACAGTGATCAATGCGGATTCCTATTGAATCGCAGTACTTCCCTGAACACTAGAAGGCTACATTATGTAATGACGGCCACCCCCAAAACTACCACGATGCAGGGTGCATAGCGCTGGACTTTAGGCAGACCTTTGATTCCCTCTCCTGGGACTTCATGTTTGAGACTCTGCAGCGATTTGGGTTCCCAGACAGATATATTAAATGGGTGCGTTTGTTATACTATAATAACAAAAAATGTCTATGGGTCAAAAAAGCTCAACTATACAATCTGTCCAAGACACAACTAATAATAAAACTTAGTGGTAATGAAGGAAAAAAATATATATGTGCACCTATATGAACTAAAATTGCAAAAAACACAGTTGATGGACAGAATGTAGAACAATGTCATACATTCACCCCAGTACAAGGATCTGGGCCTAAATCCATCGTTTTTTTGCACTCAGACGTGAGTCCCAGGCTCTCCACACCACTGGAGTCAAGCTATCCAGGCTGATGAAGGCTGATAGCCAGAAACCGGTCCTTGGATGCTTGATTCTGGTCTGGGAAAGACATGGCTTGGTAGTTCGGACTGGACTGTTCCCATGAGGCACAGGGTCAGAGCTGATTTGCATATAGCCAGTGTCTACCCCAGGGTGGTGTGGAGTGCAAAAAAACGATGGATTTAGGCCCAGATCCTTGTACTGGGGTGAATGTATGACATTGTTCTACATTCTGTCCATCAACTGTGTTTTTTGCAATTTTCACCCCGAGTGGGCTGGGTATGCTCAGACGTGAGTCCCAGGCTCTCCACACCACTGGAGTCAAGCTATCCAGGCTGATGAAGGCTGATAGCCAGAAACCAGTCCTTGGATGCTTGATTCCGGACTGGGAAAGACATGGCTTGGTAGTTCGGACTGGACTGTTCCCATGAGGCACAGGGTCAGAGCTGATTTGCATATAGCCAGTGTCTAACCCAGGGTGGTGTGGAGTGCAAAAAAACGATGGATTTAGGCCCAGATCCTTGTACTGGGGTGAATGTATGACATTGTTCTACATTCTGTCCATCAACTGTGTTTTTTGCAATTTTCACCCCGAGTGGGCTGGGTTGCTCAGACGTGAGTCCCAGGCTCTCCACACCACTGGAGTCAAGCTATCCAGGCTGATGAAGGCTGATAGCCAGAAACCGGTCCTTGGATGCTTGATTCCGGTCTGGGAAAGACATGGCTTGGTAGTTCGGACTGGACTGTTCCCATGAGGCACAGGGTCAGAGCTGATTTGCATATAGCCAGTGTCTAACCCAGGGTGGTGTGGAGTGCAAAAAAACGATGGATTTAGGCCCAGATCCTTGTACTGGGGTGAATGTATGACATTGTTCTACATTCTGTCCATCAACTGTGTTTGTTGCAATTTTCACCCCGAGTGGGCTGGGTATGCTCAGACGTGAGTCCCAGGCTCTCCACACCACTGGAGTCAAGCTATCCAGGCTGATGAAGGCTGATAGCCAGAAACCGGTCCTTGGATGCTTGATTCTGGTCTGGGAAAGACATGGCTTGGTAGTTCGGACTGGACTGTTCCCATGAGGCACAGGGTCAGAGCTGATTTGCATATAGCCAGTGTCTAACCCAGGGTGGTGTGGAGTGCAAAAAACAATGGATTTAGACCCAGATCCTTGTACTGGGGTGAATGTATGACATTGTTCTACATTCTGTCCATCAACTGTGTTTTTTGCAATTTTCACCCCGAGTGGGCTGGGTATGCTCAGACGTGAGTCCCAGGCTCTCCACACCACTGGAGTCAAGCTATCCAGGCTGATGAAGGCTGATAGCCAGAAACCGGTCCTTGGATGCTTGATTCCGGTCTGGGAAAGACATGGCTTGGTAGTTCGGACTGGACTGTTCCCATGAGGCACAGGGTCAGAGCTGATTTGCATATAGCCAGTGTCTAACCCAGGGTGGTGTGGAGTGCAAAAAAACGATGGATTTAGGCCCAGATCCTTGTACTGGGGTGAATGTATGACATTGTTCTATATTCTGTCCATCAACTGTGTTTTTTGCAATTTTCACCCCGAGTGGGCTGGGTATGCTCAGACGTGAGTCCCAGGCTCTCCACACCACTGGAGTCAAGCTATCCAGGCTGATGAAGGCTGATAGCCAGAAACCGGTCCTTGGATGCTTGATTCCGGTCTGGGAAAGACATGGCTTGGTAGTTCGGACTGGACTGTTCCCATGAGGCACAGGGTCAGAGCTGATTTGCATATAGCCAGTGTCTAACCCAGGGTGGTGTGGAGTGCAAAAAAACGATGGATTTAGGCCCAGATCCTTGTACTGGGGTGAATGTATGACATTGTTCTACATTCTCTCCATCAACTGTGTTTTTTCCTATATGAACTAAAGGCACAGCATAATGTCACTAGGGTGTAAAAAGTACCCATCAGTTCCTGCTCGGTACCGCCCTTGTCATCATCTGGGTTCTCCTTATACCTAGGAGAAAAAGCTGCCAACTACCTGATGTTACTGTGGCTGCCACCCAACCATTGAAAATCGTCTATACTGATAGGGAGTACCAAAATAAATGTGAGTAGGGGTAACTGGTTTGCAGTGCATAAGTGTGTATAAGTGAACAAGTGAGGTATATAAAATTGGAGAGAAGAGAGTAAAAAAGGAAATTTAATGGGATCTCTCAAATGTTCCAAGTCTTAAAAACAGTGTGAACTATAAGCAGGCTTGACAAAATATCTGCTTCTAAATGTAGACGGTCGACATGTTTCAGCATGTGTGGACACTATTTTTCCACTGCTTTCTTCAGGACCATACATTCGCTACTGCAAAATCGTGAAAGTACTAAAATAAACCATATCACCTGATTAGGTCATGTGAAATATCCTCCAAACAACTGAATTTTCAGATCAGAATTGTTGTGCCAAGGACAGGCCGCAAGGAGAAAAAAGGACAAACTGAACAAAAATGTCAATCGCAAATCGTACATCTTGTTATCATGTGCTTGTCATTAGAAAGTATGAGCAAAGACCCATTACTTAGGGAGAAAAGATCCGCTTACCTATTTGGTAGAAGGATAATGCATCACCCCACCTGGCAGCAGCTCAGGTAAGTGGAGCACCGCTCTAGTAAAAACAATGAGGATAACACGTCAGGGTATTCTTAGGTGGTATATACTGCTCTAATAGTAGGAAAGTTGTGTATGATGTCATAGAGCTAATAACACTTAGTCAAAGATGGTATGAGCTTTGATAGGAATTGCTTTCAGTTCCATAGTCAGCCCGATAGAACCAAGTTCCGCCAGTGCTTAGAACTATGTATTCCTAATCACTTAGAAGACACAATTGCTCTGCGTCGCTAGCATAAAAATTGTTCACCAGATAAAGGTTTGTATCTGTTCACTATTGGGCCAAAAAGACCCGATGTTGCTGCGCCAATAACTTTTGATCTTGTGCCGTAACCTAATGTGCATTTGCATTCAATTTCACTGCAAAAGGGTCATCGCATGCATACTATCACAAAGTTTCGTAAAGGCCTTATTGAACTTTTGGCAGAGCGATAACAACTCTCGCATACCGCTTTCGTGCTGCTCGCGCCCTTGTGCGGGCTTAAGGCAAAATAACCTTATCACAAGATCTTTGACCGTTTTAATCCATCACACGCATTCATCTTTGGCACCAACCTGTCCGTCGGTTCTCCCTGGCGTCCCTCTAAGCTGACTGGGGAGGTGAAAAGCCACATCCGAACGCCATTTTTGTTGACCGGGCGTGCAGCAAAGATCACATGACTGCTTTGGTCACGGGCCGCTAAGATGTTTAGTCGCTTTGGGGCATGGGAAAGGTAGTTTGGAGCTGCTAGCTTCTGTGGACAATAAAGTTTCTAAGTTCAATGTGTGTTTTCTGATAGCACCTTTCAGCATAATTCTCAGTCTGTACATAAACTGGCAGGAAATTTCTGGCAAATACAAAAGGTCCTTTAAACCGCTAATGCAGTGGGAATTATTTTTACGCTGAAAGTTTAAATACAGTGGTACAAAAGGGGGTGGTGATGGACGGAGCATCTGAACCAATTAATGACCGGTTTCTGGCATTTCAGCCGTCTTCAGCCCGCCTTGCTTGAATCCAGTGGCAAAGTGAGCAAGGGACTCACGTCTGAGCATACCCTGCCAACTTATGGCGAACAAAGTGGTACAAAAGGGGGTGGTGATGGACGGAGCATCTGAACCAATTAAACACTCACACCCAGTCAACAGATCTGGGTTTAATCCATCACCATTCTTTAGCCCACTCTGCCAACCCAGTTCAGACATGGCCATATGCAAATCAGTCTGACCCTGTGCCTCATGGGAACAGTCCAGCCCAAACTGCCAAGCCATGCCTTCCTGGACCGGAAACAAGCTTCCGAGGACCGGTTTCTGGCATTTCAGCCGTCCTCAGCCCGGCTTGCTTGAATCCAGTGGCAAAGTAAGCAAGGGACTCACGTCTGAGCATACCCTGCCAACTTATGGCAAACAAAGTGGTACAAAAGGGGGTGGTGATGGACTGAGCATCTGAACCAGTCAAACACTCACACCCAGTCAACAGATCTGGGTTTAATCCATCATCGTTCTTTAGCCCACTCTTCCACCCCAGTTCAGACATGGCCATATGCAAATCAGTCAGACCCTGTGCCTCATGGGAACAGTCCAGCCCGAACTACCAAGCCATGCCTTCCCTGGACCGGACACAAGCTTCCGAGGACCGGTTTCTGGCCTTTCAGTCGTCTTCAGCCCGGCTTGCTTGAATCCAGTGGCAAAGTAAGCAAGGGACTCACGTCTGAGCATACCCTGCCAACTTATGGCGAACAAAGTGGTACAAAAGGGGGTGGTGATGGACGGAGCATCTGAACCAATCAAACACTCACACCCAGTCAACAGATCTGGGTTTAATCCATCACCGTTCTTTAGCCCACTCTGCCACCCCAGTTCAGACATGGCCATATGAAAATCAGTCTGACCCTGTGCCTCACGGGAATAGTCCAGCCCGAACTGCCAAGCCATGCCTTCCCTGGACCGGAAACAAGCTTCCGAGTACCACTCTGCCACCCCAGTTCAGACATGGCCATATGCAAACAGTCAGGTAATGATGTCCCTTTTTCTTGAATATACAGCAAGACACGGTTTATATTCACTAGACTTCGGAAAGTAATAATTAGATGGTTATGTGAGTTCTTTCACTGCAATCATTATCATTTGTTCAGTGGATTTCTAAGCAAGTATGCCTATATCCATAGAGGCGTCTCATGATATAAATATATGATATAGTTTTAGGGGGATCATTATGCCAGCTATCTTGTGGATGGATTTATAGAGAACTTACATCTCGTCAGCGCATTCGTGCAGTTTCATTCCTCAAATATATTTGAGTTAATGTATCCTCATATTGTGAATCATTTGTGAAGGGTACGACGTGTTTGTAATTCCCTGCTTAATCAGAGATACTGAGATGATGAGTCTATATCCATCATGGTATGAGTTTTTGCAGCCTACCGTCTCTCATTCAAGGATATATCAACTATCATAGTGTCATCCATGGTATATCCTCAATCAATCCCTCTTTATCAGTGTTCAATTTGTATACCCATTTCTGCTCCTTGGAAAATAGGTATCTGCTGATATCTGCCACTTGTTCTGGAATGAATGGTTGCTCCAGGACTGTCCAAATGAATTCTGTCGGGCCCTGCCCAACTTCTAAAAAATGGGCTGTTCAGCGGGTGGCTTGTTTACGGCACCGAATCGTGCTTTTGTGTTCAGATATACGAACTTTAATCCTCCTTGTAGTCATGCCAACATACCTCAATTGGCATGGGCATGTGATCAGGTAGATAAGATTTTGGCTATTGCAGTTCGTAAATTTCTTCTGGTGCCAAGGTCGGTTAGTGCCTATGTCCACACTTAAGGACTTGCAAGTCTGAGGACACGCTGCACATGAGCCACAATGATGATGTCCTTCTACTGCTGGCAGGTCCCATAGGGTGCCAACCGCTCGTGGTGCTTTGCTCTTCGGTCTTGTATGCACAAGTTTGTCCCTTAGGTTGGATCCTCTCTTGAAGGCAAACAGAGGTGGAGGTAGTTGGTCTCCCCCCGTATTCAGAATAGACCAGTGTCTCTGGATTATTTTTTTAACTTGATTGGACTTTGTGTTAAATGTGTTGACAAAAGTCATTCTTTTGGATTTCTCTTTTAGTGTGGAGGGTTCTAAGAGGGCTTCGCGATTGTTATTGGACGCACGCTTCTTAGATTGGCGTATGATCTTATTTGGATATTTCCTCGCCCATAGCTGATCTTCAAGATTCTGCGCATGTTTTTTGAAGGTTTCCTTACTGGAGCAATTCCTCTGGGTCCTCAAGAATTGGCCATATGGCAAGTTGTTCCTTAAAGATCTCGGATGACAACTCTCATAAATCAATAGAGAGTTGCGGGCCATAGGTTTTTTATAGAGTTCAGATCCCAGGCCAGTAGGTGTTGCAATAATCAAGAGGTCCAGGAATGCAAGTTCGTGTGTGTCATGTTCCACTGTGAACCGAAGGTGAGCATGTCTTGTGTTCAGCCATTGATGGAATATCAAGAGGTCTTCGACAGTCCCACGCCAGACAACAAAAATATCGTCAATGTAACGCTTCCATGTTCGTAGCGACTGAAAGAACGGATTTGTGGGTGTTAACACATGTTGCTGTTCAAAATGATGCACATAAAGGTTCGCTAAACTTGGAGCGATGACACTACCCATACTGGTCCCGGATGTTTGCAGGTAAATAGTGTCCTCAAACCTAAAAAAATTCTCTTTTATTGCTAGATGAGCAAGATTCATGATGAAATGAACTGGTGTTGTTGATTGTAGATCCCTCTGTTCCAAAAGGCTACCCACTACTTCTAGAGTATCATCTTGTGGAATTGAGGTGTAGAGGGATTCTACATCAAAAGACACTAAGAGGTCTCTAGATGCATCGAATTCAATATCCGGAAGTAATCTTAATACGTCCTTAGTGTCTTGAAGGAATGTAGGCATCCCTTTCACCATGGGGCTCAGAAAGTGATCCACGAACGTGGACAAAGGTTCTAGAATGGAACCAATCCCTGATATGATAGGGCGTCCAGGCGGAGGTCATTGTGGCTGTGGACTTTGGGTAGCACGTAGAAGTAAGGCATGGTGGGGTGTTCAGTCCGGAGGAACTGAGCTTCTTGAGATGTAATCCATCCCTCTGTAACCGCCTCTTCTACAATGTGACCAATGATGTTGGTAAGTTGTTCTGTTGGGTCCTCTGTGAGTGGAAGGTACGATTTAGTATCTTGTAGTTGCCGTAGGCACTCACTGCGATAAGTAGTAGTATCAAGTAGGACAATGGCCCCGCCCTTGTCCGCTGGTTTTATTGTAAGCGTATCATTTGTCGTTAGAATACGAAGTGCATCTTGCTCTTTTCTCGGTAGATTGATAAAAGGTCTATCTTTTATTTGATACAGTTTCTTAACATCACTCTCGACTGCTTGTTCAAATGTTAGAACCTTAGCAGGTAGACCAGCTATCGGTGGATTGTAAGTCGATGGTTTTTTTAAACCAGTATTCACATCCGGGCATTCATACGCTTCTTTCGTATGTTTTGCACAGAAGAAATGCAGTTTAATCTTCCTGAAAAATTTGGCCATCTCAATTTGTGTCAAGAAAGGATCCCCTGTCTGTGTAGTCACAAAACCTAATCCTCTGTTCAGTACACTTTCTTCATCTACAGTAAGTTTGTGTGAGCTCAAATTTTTTTTGTCCCATTGCTCGGGCCTGCTGATTCCTGCAGTACTTTCTTCCCGCTCCTCAGATCAATTGATGGTTGAGGAAGAGGGCCCCAGTGGACCTGTTGGACTTGTCCTTGCTGTCTTCTGTCTCTGGTTCTCCCTCGGCCAGACCCTAAAAAAGGCTGCATGTTTGGGTCAGATTGAAATTGGGGAGGTCCAAAGGTTCCAATTTGTTAGGGAAAAGAGGGACCGACATACATCCACGGGTTAGGTTTGTGGAAACTGGTTTTGGTTGTGGTAGTTGTTCCTCCAACATCTTCTGTTCCCCCTACCTCAATTCTTGTATTCTGGATACCCTGTTAACGAGGAGTCCCAATCACTCGATACTTCTTCTGAGCTAGAGGTAGCATAAGTAGAACCACCTCTACGCCCATTACGATTGAATGCTGGTGTAGGGGTAGATCTTTTCAGTTGAGAACCTAGCTAGGTCTTTCTTGAATTTCTCAAGCTTAGTAAAGAGGATGGAGTCCTTAAATTCTTTATTGTTTTTGTTGCTTTCTTCTTGACTATTTTTGAACAGGGTGACCTTGATGGTTGCTTTTATTTGACCCTCTAAAACCTGAATGTCAAGATGGATTTTATCTGCCACTTTTTTTGCAGTTTTGATAATCAGAACTTACCAGTCTCTTGTACACCTCCAGGCTATCAAGGACCAATCTTTGAGGAAGTCTTTGTCATCCAGAAATAATCTGGGGGCGTTAGTGACAATTAAACCAGTGGGGGCACAATTACCCCGTAGGTATTCTTGCCATTGTGATGCCATGTACAATGGTCCGTGAGTGCGTTTTTTTAAGGACCAGGACTTTCACCCATCCTTCTTCATTGTTACTGACAGCTATTGGAATGCTGTCCAGTAAACTGGGATTCTCCAATAAAATTAATTGGATCTCAGTTTCGTCAAATGCTAGGCCCCAATTAGTAGCCATCAGGGGCTAATGTGGGTGAATGGATCAGAACTAATGAAGGAAAGAAAGTCTGCAGATAGAAGGTCAATCACCTTCTTCTCCTCAAAACATTGTACTCTGACTTGTAGGTATCCTTTGTTAAAAAGCGAGCGGAAAAATAGACAAATGCAATGTACAGATGTCTAACTATCAAACAGACCCGCAGCCTCAGCTGCACATGAACTACATAAACAAAAGTTTAAACGAGAGTCTAAGGGCATGTTTGCTCGATCCGCTCCAACAGTATCTCACTGGACTGCCCTTCGCTATGTTGGAGACTGAGCCCCAACAGTGCCCAGGTAAAATCATTGGAACACGTTTATCCGTTCCGCCATGCCGCTAGGGCTGCCCAGATCTTATCACTACAAAAATGACCTGTTGCAAACAGTCTGGAAAACTAGGTGCTATCTCATTCTTCCACGCCCTGCATATTTCGCGCCTGGCCAATAAAATTACATAGAAGATGAATTTACACTTCATATCATCAGGATGATATTCCTTAGCCAGCCCAAACAAAATTATACTTGGAGTAGTTACGAATTGTATGTTCAATACTGCAGCAATGAACTCACCAATTTTAAACCAATAATTTGTTAACATTGGGCAATCTACAAACATGTGTAGGTCGTCTGCAGCCGAGAGTTTACGTCATGGGCAACAATATTCTTTTCCTTCATTACCACAAAGTTTTATTATTAGTTGTGTCTTGGACAGATTGTATAGTTGAGTTTTTTTGACCCATAGACATTTTTTGTTATTATAGTGTATCTGTCGGGGCCTGTGTCTATGCGTTGGTCTTTAAATATGCCCTTAGACCCTCGTTTAAACTTTTGTTAATGTAGTTCATGTGCAGCTGAGGCTGCGGGTCTGTTTGATAGTTAGACATCTGTACATTGCATTTGTCTATTTTTCCGCTCGCGGACCATTGTATATGGCATCACAATGCAGAATACCTATGGGGTAATTGTGCCCCCACTGGTTTTATTGTCACTAACGCCCCCAGGTTATTTCTGGACGACAAATACTTCCTCAAAGATTGGTCCTTGATAGCCTGGAGGTGTACAAGAGACTGGTTAGTTCTGATTATCAAAACTGCAAAAAAAGTGGCAGATAAAATCCTTATTGACATTCAGGTTTTAGAGGGCCAAATAAAAGCAACCATCTAAGGCACCCTGTTCAAAAATAGTCAAGAAGAAAGAAATAAAAACAATAAAGAATTTAAGGACTCCATCCTCTTTACTAAGCTTGAGAAATTCAAGAAAGACCTAGCTAGGTTCCCAACTGAAAAGATCTACCCCTACACCAGCGATGCATATGTTCCAGCCGCATCAATCGTAATGGGCGTAGAGGGGTTCCACTTATGCTACTACTAGCTCAGAAGAAGTATCGAGTGATTCGGACTCCTCGTTAACAGGGAATCCAGGATACAAGAATCGAGGTAGGGGGAACAGAAGAGGTTGGAGGAACAACTACCACAACCAAAACCAGTTTCCACAATGGTGGCAACCTAACCTGTGGATGTATGGCGGTCCCTCTTTTCCCCAACAAATGGGAACCTTTGGTCCTCCCCAATTTCAATCTGACCCAAACATGCAGCCTTTTTTAGGATTTGGCCGAGTGAGAACCAGAGGCAGAAGACGGCAAGGACAAGTCCAACAGGTCCACTGGGGCCCTCTTCCTCAACCATCAAGGAATCTGAGGAGCGGGACGAAAGTACCGCGGGAATCAGCAGGCCTGAGCAACGGGACAATCTCGTGATAAATTTGAGCTCACACGAACTTACTGTAGATGAAGAAAGTGTACTGAACAGAGGATTAGGTTTTGTGACTACACAGACAGGGGATCCTTTCTTGACACAAATTGAGATGGCCACATTTTTCAGGAAGATTAGACTGCATTCTTCTTTGCAAAACATACGAAATAAGCGTCTGAATGCCCGGATGTGAATACTGGTTTAAAAAAGCCATCGACTTACAATCAACCGATAGTTGGTCTACCTGCTAAGGTTCTCACATTTGAACAAGCAGTCGAGAGTGATGTTAAGAAACTGTATCAAATAAAAGATAGACCTTGTATCAATCGACCGAGAAAAGAGCAAGATGCACTTCGTATTCTAACGACAAATGATACGCTTACAATAAAACCAGCGGACAAGGACGGGGCCATTGTCCTACTTGATACTACTACTTATCGCAGTGAGTGCCTACGGCAACTACAAGATACTAAATCGTACCTTCCACTCACAGAGGACCCAACAGAACTACTTACCAACATCATTGGTCACATTGTAGAAGAGGCGGTTACAGAGGGATGGATTACATCTCAAGAAGCTCAGTTCCTCCGGACTGCACACCCCACCATGCCTTACTTCTACGTGCTACCCAAAGTCCACAGCCATAACGACCTCCACCTGGACGCCCTATCATATCAGGAATTGGTTCCATTCTAGAACCTTTGTCCACGTTCGTGGATTACTTTCTGAGCCCCATGCTGAAAAGGATGCCTACATTCCTTCAAGACACTGTCACGACGAATTAAGATTACTTCCGGATATTGAATTCAATGCATCTAGAGACCTCTTAGTGTCTTTTGATGTAGAATCCCTCTACACCTCAATTCCACAAGATGATACTCTAGAAGTAGTGGGTAGCCTTTTGGAACAGAGGGATCTACGATCAATAACACCAGTTCATTTCATCATGAATCTTGCACATCTAGCAATGAAAGAGAATTTATTTTAGGTCCGAGGACACTATTTACCTGCAAACATCCGGGACCAGTATGGGTAGTGTCTTCGCTCCTAGTTTAGTGAACCTTTATGTGCATCATTTTGAACAGCAACATGTGTTGACACCCACAAATCCGTTCTTTCAATCGCTACGAACATGGAAGCGTTACATTGAGGAAATTTTAGTTGTTTGGCGTGGGACTGTCGAAGACCTCTTGATAATCCATCAATGGCTGAACACAAGAAATGCTCACCTTCGGTTCACAGTGGAACATGACACGCACCAACTTGCATTCCTGGACCTCTTGATTATTGCAACACCTACTGGCCTAGGAACTGAACTCTATAAAAAACCTATGGCCCGCAACTCTCTGTTGAGTTATGAGAGTTGTCATCCGAGATCTTTAAGGAACAACTTGCCATATGGCCAATTCTTGAGGATCCAGAGGAATTGCTCCAGTAAAGAAACCTTCAAAAAACATGCGCAGAATCTTGAAGATCAGCTACGGGCGAGGAAATATCCAAATAAGATCATACGCCAATCTAAGAAGCGTGCGTCCAATAACAAACGCGAAGCCCTCTTAGAACCCTCCACACTAAAAGAGAAATCCAAACGAATGACTTTTGTCAACACATTTAATACAAAGTCCAATCAAGTTAAAAAAATAATCCAGAGACACTGGTCTATTCTGAATACGGGGGGAGACCAACTACCTCCACCTCTGTTTGCCTTCAAGAGAGGATCCAACCTAAGGGACAAACTTGTGCATACAAGACCGAAGAGCAAAGCACCACGAGCGGTTGGCACCCTATGGGACCTGCCAGCAGTAGAAGGACATCCTCCTTGTGGCTCATGTGCAACGTGTCCTCAGACTTGCAAGTCCTTAAGTGTGGACATAGGCACTAACCGACCTCGGCACCAGAAGAAATTTACGAACTGCAATAGCCAAAATCTTATCTACCTGATCACATGCCCATGCCAATTGAGGTATGTTGGCATGACTACAAGGAGGATTAAAGTTCGTATATCTGAACACAAAAGCACGATTTGGTGCCGTAAACAAGCCACCCGCTCAACAGCCCATTTTTTAGAAGTTGGACACGGTCCGACAGAATTCATTTGGACAGTCCTGGAGCAACCATTCATTCCAGTGCATGTGGCAGATATCAGCAGATACCGATTTTCCAAGGAGCAGAAATGGGTATACAAATTGAACACTGATAAATAGGGATTGAATGAGGATATACCATGGATGTCACTATGATAGTTGATATATCCTTGAATGAGAGACGGTAGTCTGCAAAAACTCATACCATGATGGATATAGACTCATCATCTCAGTATCTTTGATTAATCAGGAAATTACAAACACATCGTACGCTTCACAAATGATTCACAATATGAGGATACATTAACTCAAATATATTTGAGGAATGAAACTGCACGAATGCGCTGACGAGATGTAAGTTCTCTATAAATCCATCCACAAGATAGCTGGAATAATTATCCCCCTAAAACTATATCATATAATTATATCATGTGACGCCTCTATGGATATAGGCATAGTTGCTTAGAAATCCACTGAACAAATGATAATGATCGCAGTGAAAGAACTCACATAACCATCTAATTATTACTTTCCGAAGTCTAGTTAATATAAACCGTGTCTTTCAAGAAAAATGGACATCATTACCAATTACAACATTTTTATACAATGGTATAAATAGAATGAGACACTGCTGATCTGTAATATTTAAGCTCTGAGTGTCCCCTCTGAGCCCCTCTGAGCCTTGGTGCTTGATTTGGTGCCATCCATCTAAACACACAGTGAATGTGAGTATGATTGGATCCTATACAACACTCGGAAAAGGGGACACTATTATCATGTACCACCTATATAACACTCTGACACAAGAGATATGGCTACCCTGTAATATTCAAGCTTCCAGCTTATAGATAATTTCCACATGAATACAGCTGTTCAATGAGCACATTTTGCCAAGGATTTGGCGCGTATATAAAAAAAATCATATTGAATTGCGCTATCAATACGATGTTCATATTACCACACGTTGAACCATTTATTTTATTGAACATTGAAGCTAGCAGCTTTAAACTACATTTCCAATGCTCCTTTGTGATTGAACACCGTAGCGACCAGTGTGTGTTTAAATTCATACCTTATTGTGTTATCTATTATAACACACAGTGTATGTGAGATAGATTGAACATTGAACGCCATTTGGAAAAGGAGACATCATTATTAGGTGTCATCTATAAGAACAACACTCTGATACACGAGAAACATCCATTTTGTTGTATTTAAACTTTCAGCTTAAAAATAATTCCCACTGCATTAGCGGTTTAAAGGACCTTTTGTATTTGCCAGAAATTTCCTGCCAGCTTATGTAGAGACTGAGAATTATGCTGAAAGGTGCTATCAGAAAACACACGTTGAACCTAGAAACGTTATTGTCCACAGAAACTAGCGGCTCCAAACTACCTTTCCCATGCCCCAATGCGACTAAACATCTTAGCGGCCCGTGACCGAAGCAGTCACGTGATCTTTGCTGCACGCCCGGTCAACAAAAATGGCGTTCGGATGTGGCTTTTCACCTCCCCAGTTAGCTTAGAGGGACGCCAGGGAGAACCGACGGACAGGTTGGTGCCAAATATGAATGCGTGAGATGGATTAGAACGGTCAAAGATCTTGTGATAAGGTTATTTTGCCTTAAGCCCGCACCAGGGCGCGAGCAGCACGAAAGCAGTCTGCGAGAGTTGTTATCGCTCTGCCCAAAGTTCAGTAAGGCCTTTACGAAACTGTGTGATAGAACGCATGCGATGCAAATGCACATTATGTTACGGCACAAGATCAAAAGTTATTGGCGCAGCAACATCGCGTCTTTTTGGCCCAATAGTGAACAGATACGAACCTTTATCTGGTGAATAATTTTTATGCTAGCGACGCAGAGGAATAGCGTCTTCTAAGTGATTAGAAATACATAGTTCTAAGCACTGACGGAACTTGGTTCTATCGGGCTGACCATGGAACTGAAAGCAATTCCTATCAAAGCTCATACCATCTTTACTAAGTTGTATTAGCTGTATGACATCATACACAACTTTCCTACTATTAGAGCAGTATATACCACCTAAGAATGCCCTGACGTGTTATCCTCATTGTTTTTACTAGAGTGGTGCTCCACTTACCGGAGCTGCTGCCAGGTGGGGTGATGTATCATCCTTCTACCAAATAGGTAAGCAGATCTTTTCTCCCTAAGTAATGGGTCTTTGCTCATACTTTCTAATGACAAGCACATGATAACAAGATGTACGATTTGCGATTGACATTTTTGTTCTGTTTGTCCTTTTTTCTCCTTGCGGCCTGTCCTTGGCACAACAATTCTGATCTGAAAATTCAGTTGTTTGGAGGATATTTCACATGACGTAATCAGGTGATATGGTTTATTTTAGTACTTTCACAATTTTGCAGTAGCGAATGTATGGTCCTGAAGAAAGCAGTGGAAAAATAGTGTCTACACATGCTGAAACATGTCGACCGTCTACGTTTAGAAGCAGATATTTTGTCAAACTTGCTTATAGTTCACACTATTTTTAAGACTTGGAAGATTTGAGAGATACCATTAAATTTCCTTTTCTACTCTCTTTTCTCCAATTTTATATACCTCACTTTTTCACTTATACACACTTATGCACTGCAAACCAGTTACCCCTTCACACATTTATTTTGGTACTCCCTATCAGTATAGACGATTTTCAATGGTTGGGTGGCAGCCACAGTAACATCAGGTAGTTGGCAGCTTTTTCTCCTAGGTATAAGGAGAACCCAGATGATGACAAGGGCGGTACCGAGCAGGAACTGATGGGTACTTTTTACACCCTAGTGACATTATGCTGCACCTTTAGTTCACATAGGTGCACATATATATTTTTTTCCTTCATTACCACTAAGTTTTATTATTAGTTGTGTCTTGGACAGATTGTATAGTTGAGCTTTTTTGACCCATAGACATTTTTTGTTATTATAGTGTATCTGTCGGGGCCTGTGTCTATGCGTTGGTCTTTAAATATGCCCTTAGAAACTCGTTTAAACTTTTGTTTATGTAGACCGTTTATTATATACATCTCCCACGGCCAGAGCGCGCACCGGCCCTTACATTTCGGCCCAATATAACATCTATAAATGTAAATGTAAATGTAGGTGTACTTATATAGCGCAAACCTGTCACCCAAAGGGCATCCTGGCGCTTGCTTAGGGAACCCGTCCTGGTATTCCCCTGTGAGAAACCCCGGCAGGGTGTCCACAAGGTGAAAGCCAGGCATCCCGCCGCGAGGGGCCGTAGTGGAGATTAAGCAAGCTATTGCCCAGAGTTGCAGAGTGTGACCCCGTGATTCGAGTAGGCACCGGAGCGAGAATTGTCGAGTCCGTGGAATTTTTTAGGCCGAGGCGGGGAAATGGTGGGATGCCCACTATCCCCCTTGTTGTTAGCTAGCTCTAGCCCTCAGAGGCTCAGCTTCCTAGCTCGGCATTCCCATTGATGGAGTACATCACTTAATATCCATCTATTCAGATGACATACTGCTGTATTAAGGAGACCTGACAGCTGATAAAGCCCCTCTCCCCAGCATCTTTGTCACTTTTGAACACCTATCAGGCTTGGCTATAAACCCTGCGAAATCAACAACGTATTTCTTCCGTGAATCGCAGCACCCAACTCTCCTACAGTTTGGCGACTACACAATACCAGTGACTCTCACCACTTTCAAATATTTAGCCATTCAAGTCTATAGAACACAGGCGGGCCAGATTGAGGGCAACATAGTAGGGGCCATACCGGCCTTCCGTGCCAGTGTGGCCTTCTGGGCCTCCTTGCCAATATCAGTGATGGGCAGAATTGCCATCTCGAAAATGGTGATGCTGCCTCGCCTATTATACTATTTCGTAAACCTACCTGTGGTTCTTTCACAATCTATTTTTAACACACTGAAGACAATTTTGGTTAAGCTACTTTCTGGAAACTCCAACTAGAGACACGTAGTGGCGGCCTGGGTGTCCCAGATTTTCAAAGCTACTACTACGCAGGCCAGCTCCAATGGCTATCATATTGGACTGCAGGAAGAAATCTTCAGGAGATTGGGTTCACGCCACAGAGGATAGATCGGGGCAAGTTGCATTCCCTGTTATTACTGAGAGCTAGAATCCCTCCAGATTGCCCACCCCTACTGAAGACTGCCCTCCAATGCTGGAGGAAAGCCTTATCGTACACTGCCTCAGCAACCCCTTATGCCACGAACATCTCCCTCCTGGGAATCCCCACACCACAGGGAAGACTCTCGAGGGTAAGGATACGGGACTGGACGGATAGCGGAGTGGAGGACATAGGTTCTTTGGGGATGGCATCATATTAGATCACAAATCCTTCCTACAGGCTACAGGTGCACCACCACGTTGATACTTATTACATGCTACAATGACAAATTACATTAGGATCACCTGGGACCCACAGTGAGATGAACCCTCACAACATAGCCTGGTACATCTCTTATACTAAATGGGACCTGGTGGACACTTGGTATGGTGGCTATATACAGGCGTCAGGGCACACGCTGCAATTGCACTCACCTCTCTTCGACCACACTGGTCCGAGGACTCCCCTGTTGAAATTACTGACAAGGCATGGCAATGTGTGCTGGAACACCCCAAAAAAGTTTTGCGTAATGCGAAATTAACATTTATCCAGTCAATGGTCCTCCATAGATCGTACCTAACCCTCCAGCGGATCCACCGCATGTTCCCGGACTCCTCCCACTGCTGCCCCCGTTGTAGAGAAGATGAGGCAAGCTTTCTTCATATGCTATGGTCCTGCCCTCGTCTTTGGCATTATTGGGGAGGAATCTGTCATGCGCTGAATGCCGTTACGCATGACTGACAGGTTCTGTTTTGGATATCAGTAAATATGCACAGCTTTATATTGAGGCTCCTTACGTTGAAAATCTATTGTTATACTACTAATAATGCTAATGGAAATCCGGCTCCTCGATTTCTTTATTACACAGTATTAACTGTGAAGAATCTGTATATGTCACATATATGACACTATCTGTATAGAAAATTAAAAAGACTGTCACTGTTAAATCTCCCGTATTTTATGTGGTATGACAAAAATATATATATACTAAATCCATTTAAGGAGTGGATACAAATTTACTGCCTCCTAAAGTAGGTTTAGAAATGGTATAGGACTCCCTTCCAAATAGCGTCTCAGTACCCTATGTATCAATGGTTTGGGAATGGATTTCCAGTTGCAACCCATTGATTAGTTACCGGCTCCCAGTTTGGGGTGATAACTTATTTGAGGAAGGGAATGGGTATTCATAATAATATAATAATAATAATAATTATTATTTGTAACGGGGACGGGTGGCCTCCGAACCCTGAACCCCGTTGTGAGCCTTTAACCTGCGACCCCTCCCTCTTGTTTCCACAGCCGACAACACCCCCTGTGTGGAACATGCACGAGGAGCACTACAGTTGCGACGACGATGAAGACGAGGGTATCGGGCCCTTTAATTGGACCGGCGGGAGTGTTGAGGAGGAGGAGCCTGGTCCCACCTTAAAGGACGTCAGCGAGAGAGCACAGGGGTGTCTATACACCGGAGGAGCCGACAGCGAGTGGAGAGGTGCGGCGTGGAGCAAGATTGAAGGCGAGAGCGGAACTGGGAGAAAGGAGACGGAGGAGACGCGAGTTACAACGGAGGAGGAAGAGACGCGAGGAACATCAGAGGCGGAGGAGACGCGAGGAGCATCAGTGGCGGTAGAGAGGCGAGAGATACCGGAGGCAGAGATCCGAAGGAGCCCGGCGGTGACGCAGGAGCCAGGAGGCCAACGGCACGACGATTCGCCCAGCCGCACACCAGGAGGGGTGTGGCTAACCGAGGTGCGTAACCGTATAGCGGGTTGGGTCGGAAGGAAGGGTAGAGGCACCCAGTGAGCCCTCGCTAGTTCCCTGGTTTCCACGTTCCTCACTTCCCCAATACCTCGAGCACAGTGGTTTCCTACACTCCCCCTCCCAAGGACTGTTGTTTGAGTAAAGCGTGTGCACTGATACCTCCCTCTCTTGTGTTTCCCCCACCGGCGGAGCCTGGGTCACAACGGAGCCCGACGAAGGAAAGCGGAGGAGGAGTCCGACTCGGCAAAGGGAGGAAGGAGTACTGCGAAAGTGCCGCAAGGAGAGGAGCAGATCCCCCAGGAGAGCCGTACCTAGGAAAGTCTGTACGGACTTACTCTTTCATCAAATAAAGCCTGTACTAACCAAGACACGTCTCCTGCCTTTCCCTACCCCGCAAGTTACATTATTATTATTACTATTTATTTTATAAATTTTTAAGTAACATTTATCTTAACATTATTGTGTAAAGGCAAAATAGGTTAATTAATATTGTATCATAAAGTAATAATATATAACAATACTGGGACTCGGGCTGGAGCATGCTCATTACAAAGTTGGGACACTGAGACTTTACATGAGTTGAGTTAAAAGTATTTAGTAATCATGAAGTTGCAGACACAGAAACATCTTTGCAACACTTGCTACGTGTGAACCAATGTAATGGGTTTTTTAATCTAAGTAGATTACCTGATAAACAAGCATCCAATAATTAATTCACTGAAGGTCAGGCATTCATTTTGTGCAGAGTTTCTTATGGTCATCATTACAAGGTGCATTAACTGTTGGTATGGCATTTTGTACAGCAGCTCTTATGGACCTTGGAAGTATTCAGACGTAGATGATATGTTAATTTGTACTACATGATATGCCACCTATTTATGATGCACTTACATCAGATTTTCCTTCCACTGAATAACCATCAATTTAATAGAATTAATACCTAGTTGCACTTTGGAAGTCTGCTGTTGCATTTTGCCATGCTCAGATTACACTGTTGTAGTCATCAAGCATGACCAGTCATAAAAGCAACAAACAGCAAAATCATGGAAGGAATGGTTAATGAATATCAATCCATGGGAATCCTTCGGGAGCCGCAATCCTGTTGTTCATTTTTCATTCACTATGCCACCATAGACAGAAACCAACCATATGTCAATCAGTCTTGGTCCTGCTTCCATAGGAACAGCCTAGCAGGGATGCAAGGTCAGCAACTCTCCAGATGAGAGCACAAGCAACCTCAGACCGGCTGCAGGCTACCTAGGCTTTCCAGGGAGGATTTGCTTGGTTCTTGTGGCACTGTAAGCACATGACCTACGTTTTAACATAGCCACTCCACTAGGGCATATAGAGCAATGAACAACAAAGTGATGCAAGGAATGCCTGAATTAATCTCCGCCACTGAGGATCATTTAGGGTCGCATTCCTGCCCATTGAATGTCACCCACTATGCCACTCTAAACAAAAATGAACTACATGTCAATCAGTCTTGGCCCTGCCTCACTAGAAACAGATTAGCCCTAACTACTATGCAGGGTGTCCTCCAGATAGGGAAAACAAAGAATTGGAATGTGTCCCTAAATTACCACCAGTAGCTGACATTAATTCAAGCATTCCTTGAACCTGTTTATTGTTTGTTGAAGGACTAAAATCAGCTCTCTTTTTTGTTGTCACACCAACTCCAAGATGATAAACAGCCACTACTCCAGGCATTTGCCAGCATTATGAATTAAAATAGACACTTGGACATAACATTTAATTATACTTGTGATTAGAAATGCTAACCTGTATCCTGCATGACAATTGCGTCTGCCAAATCTGGGAGAAATCCCTAAACTTACACCGGTTCTAATATTCAGCAGTAACACTACACTAAGTTTAGAGCTGTTGGACATTACTTGCCCGCTCTTCATGATATTATGATTGTAGGAAATCTGCTTTTTCCGCATAGTCACCATTGATTGTTCATCTTTGGAAGGGCCCTGTTGAAGTACCATAAAAATAACATAAAGGGCTATACCTACCAATAGCCCCAATCCCATTACCAAATAATCAGTCAGTTGGCAGTGAAGAAAATTCAATCCTTATTAATCAAAAATACTCTATAGAGGAGCCTCTCCAACCCTCACCCATCAGGTGCGCGGAGAAGACTGTTGGCTTGCATTCAAACATGAGGTTATATACTTTTCAGTTCAACACCTATAATCACTGTAAAAGGAAAACCACCAGTTGGCCCTCGAGCTCCAGGAAAGGACCATATATGGCACAGATGATTAGTTCAAAGCGTAACTATTTATTACTGGGAAGGTCAGGAGGTGTGACTCCCTTTCGTCTTGGTGCCCGGGAGTGTATGCACGGCGCCTCCAGGAATGCGCTTATCGCACCCAAAGCCAGATGCGACCTTGAGTCTCAGGACAGTCGAGTAGACAGCCTACGTTCAGCTGCTCCAAGTAATTCAGATGAACTGGGGCTTGACAACTGCCGGAGACTAACACGTGATCACAGCCCGTGTTCGAGCATAGATTCGGAAAATGGCGTCTGTATGGTTCTCGGCCTACTCTTGTTAGCAATAGATATGCAAGGAACGAATAAACATTTCCCCCTTGCAAGCGCATATACATATATACATATAGTTTTAGCAAAAGAGGGTGCTTATAGATGCATCATGCTAACATAATATATGTCCGATGCTCCTTATGTATGGGAAATCTATTTTTTATCCCTCACTATATTTCTGCTGGCAGTAGAATTCTGTGCACCTTACCTCTGCTAACCAGTGACAAACTGCTTCTCCTTTCAATATGGTAAAATTTGTATACTCCCTATTGGTAGGGTTAACTTACCTATAATTCCCTTGTATATAGTACAAAGTGTACCCGAGCTTGTAAGTTAAATGTTACTATTGGACCGCAGTACCCATTTTGCCATCCACTACAGTGACAGTGCAAGCATCTGCAGGCCTACCATTTGCAGGGGTGGGCGAAGAATTTTGCTATGCCAGCAGAGTTCGAGGACTTTTATCCACTCCGCGTGGACTGGAGAGTTCCGAAAAACTCAACAAACTAATGTGGAGCCGAGGTTTTTCTCTTGAGCGGCTCACCATTTCCGTAAAAATCACTCTTTAGACCTCCTCCCAGGTTGATTTCTCATCGCGGGCAGTCGCAGCAGGTCACTTCCGCTCACGTTGACAAATCTGCCATTCGCGTTGAGGAAGCTGCCGCTCGAGTAGAATGTCTAGTCGAGCTAGCGGAAAGCTGCATCTTCCTCTGGCAAGACTTGTGGTGCCGTTCGCGCTGATTTCAAAGCGTGGCACTAACTCCCAGCGCAAAAATCAGTGCCAGGAGCGCAACTTATCAGACTCTGCCGCTGGCAGAACTCCACAGAGCACAGCAGGATTTCAAGGTAAAACTCCTTGTACTCCACGCAGGCTTAACCATTTGTGGTCTGGCTGTTGCACTTTTAAACTACAAATTTGACTTGTTACAGTAACCCCTTTTAACAGGCAAAAACCTTCCTTTTAAATATGTATAAGTCAGCCCTAAGTTGGCCTTATTGCCCTTATTGTGAAGTATTTAAAATCAGACCATGTAAACATTTAACCGCGTTTAACGTTTTCCCGCTGTACTCGGCGGTTTTGAAAAACCTGCGTTACATGACGAGCTGAGCTCGTCATGAGTGTACGAGAGGCGTAACTCATGATGAGCTCAGCTCGCCATGAGCGTCGAAGGGGTTAATGTTACATACATCCTCACACATGAAATGCAAAAAAGTTATTTTCACTGTAGCAAGGCTGGCTGTCCATGGGAAAACAGTGGGATGCAATAATAAATACTAATGCTGTATCTTTGGAACAGGACCAGCTAAAAAAATAATGAAACAATTATTTTGAAGAGTTATTTAATGGTGTACTCAGATATTTGCTAGATTTTAAGGAAAAGTAACTTGTAGAAAGCCACCTTTTCCCTGCCTGAAGTTTCTGGAGGAATATTCTGTATTTTGCTGCCCCACTCATGCTAGCCTCAGGAACTTGATTAACTTCAAGGAAGCCTACCCTGTAAGCAGCAGATGGATCTGACAACCAGGCCTGCCCCCCTTCATTTGTCCCTCCAGCCAGGCAGGTAATCACAGTAGTTTTTTCTTTATTTTACAGTGTTAATTCCAGAAGGGGCATCAAAAGCTGCTTTTATTTTTTTTAAAGAAAATCCCAAAGTTGGATAAAATAAACAATACATCCCTCACCATGGGAGACTAAACACTTATTAAGATATGAGGCATTAAGCACTTTTCAGTACCCCTTACTGGCAGGTTTTTACTGGCGGTGACAGGCATTGAAAAACAGCTATATTTTCGCCCATCTGAATTTCGTGGACGGCCATACAGCCAAATCTCTGATGACCCTTTCTCCTTCAGGCCATTGTAAAAGTTTGACCAAGGCAGAGATTGAGTAGTCTCGGCTGTTGTTAAACTATGGATCGACTGAATAGGAATCGGGGGGGCAGACTATAGTCTTAGCAGAGAGGTAGCTTTGTCACCATTGTGATGGAGTTCTCTTTCTGTCAAGAATTAAATCAGGTCCTGAGTCACATAGTAAATTCTTTTGCCCTAGACACACATAGATGGTATATCCGACCAGTACTCCATAGTGGTCAGTGTCAAATTGCGCCTAGGTCATATTTTACAGCGACCATTGAATATCATTTGCACGTTGTGCTTCTTGGTTGTGTTTCTACTTAAAACTTTAAAAATTCATATCTCTTGTCTCCCTTATTGGACTTTTGTCATTTCAGTGTAATTTTGTTTATTAAATGTTACTCTGTAGTTCTAATTTATTTTGGATTCTGTATTGTGTTGCATTTTAACTTTATTACTGTTTTAACCCTGCATAAGTCTGTCTTCTCTGTGCCACAGCTACCAAGGAGTTGAGCTCAAGTTAATTTAGAGTGTTACTGTGATTCACCCTAGCAATGATTTTTGGTTATTTACTGAGGTGGGTACTCCCTTCCAATACCCCAAATTCTTACAATTATATTATTTTGTGCTACAGTGAGAAATTGGGTTGATGGTTTACTGGGGTGTGAGCCATGGCCAAGCAACAGTCACAATCACTTGAATGCTGAACCACAATAAAGTGACTAAATTCAGCTGTGCCTATCCCTGGGTAGCTTGGCATAAACAGCACTCAGGTTTAACTTAGAGACAATGTGTTAAGTATTTGTTCACATTTGAATTTGGCTATTTGGGCACCTTTACCAACACTTCCAAGGGTCCAGGAATGGAGGGGCACAGCTTGGAGGGTCTGGAAACACTCAGGCTGGGCACAGTTGTAGGTTCAACATGGAGGAAGCTGTTTGTGTCACTGTGGGTTTGAACAGGAAGGCAGCAAACTAGCCTGTGAATGTCCCTCTAGAGGTCCTATGGGAGGGGTAGGCCTCACAGTAGTGAAAAACAAATTTAGGAGCTTTTCATTACCAGGACATGTAACACTTTAAATTATATGTGCAACCTTTTAATTACACAGCACCCTGCCCTATGGGGTACCTAGTGCCAACCTTAGGAGATACTTATGTGTAATAAAAGGGGATTTTAAGGTTTAGCATGGGTATTCGAATGCCAAGTCGACATGGCATTTAAAAAAAACTGCATTGAGGCTGCAGTGGCAGACCTGGGACATGTTCTAAAGAGCTACTCATGTGGGTGGCCTAAAAAGTGCTGCAGGCCCACTAAGAGCATTTATTTACAGGCCCTGGGTGTATGGTATAGCACTCAATAAGGGACTTGAATACATATTAAATATGCCAATTGGGTATAAGCCAATGTAACTATGCTTGAGGGGAGTGATCAGTGTTAAAGTACACAAAGTCCTAAGGCCAACAAAAATAATGCAACAAAAATAGACGAGGTGAGGCAAAAGGTTTGGAGGAAGACCACTCTAAGGTTGATGGGCCTAACAGCTACCCTCAGTGAAGCTCAACTGTACAAAAGGTATAATTAATATTTTTATGTTCTTTGGTTATGAGCAATTGCAAGGATGTACCACCCTCATGATGAAATTGTCTCTTTTTCTCGGCTAGATTTCCACTTTCATCTCAAACATAACGAAGGGCAAACCTTCTCTTTAGGATTTCTTTATTCCTAAATAAAGCCGTGGATGAGCCGTTATTAGGTGACAACGCGGGGAGCCGCCAGCTAACTAATGCTGACGTGAAGATTTCCTCCACCACGGACTCATGGAGTTATTAATTTAGGAATAACGAAATCCTAAAGAGAAGGTTTGCCCTTCGTTATGTTTGAGATGAAGGTGGAAATCTAGCCGAATTCCATAAAACCTCACAAGAATAGAGGTAACGCACAAGACGTTTACCAATATAAAGAACATTAGTTGGTAAAAACACGTTTATGTGAACATCCATCCACCGTGAGTAGACACTTTAGGGGTGTACTGCCTCGTTGGGTGAGTTTTTTACATTTTTGGTCCTGAGGAATGCTGGGTCGAACAAGACCAGATAGCTGAAACATGTCGACCATTTTTTCGGACAGGGGGTTCAAATTTACTTAACTCTTTTTTGTCCGTTTATACACACTGGTTTTAATTGAGTTCGAATCACCCCTCCATTAAAAGTGTTGGTTGAGGGAGTGATCTACACTCATTTTAATATTGCACTTTTTTGGTTCGATGTATTCTGACACGCACTAACCACAGGGACCCAATGAAGACAAACGGCTACCTACCTCGTGTGGGTGCCTGAGGGTTCCTTTTTTCCTCTTGATAATTTCACAAACCTATTTTTTGACACAGCTAATAAGTTTGCATGGAGCACTGTGGGGTGTTGGGGACCGTTTCGCCTGACCACTCCTCCTTCTGAGCTTTTTGCTGATTATAGTTTAAAATACTCTCTAGTTGTTTGTGATTGATTATTCCAAGGGGCAGGAGAGTATTTACTTTGGCCCTTTCTCTCTTGTTGTTTATACATGCTGACAACTAGACCTGTTAGCAGCAGATCACTACAGGGAAGTCCTGGCACATGTAGCATTGTTGTCCCCCCTGGAGAGTAAGCATAGTGGGCTGTCCTGGCGTTTGCCAGTCCAGCGTAAGGGTTTGAACAATGGCCCGGGGCTCTGGGCGTTGTTCCATAAGGGGCTGGACAAGGAAGTAACAAATACGTGTGTCACTGTTGTTGCGTCGGCGCCACCCGAACAACATTCAGCAATGTGTCACCCTGTGACCCAAGTCCAATGACATGAGCCACATGGACGCAGGAGGAATCCACTGACCCCACCTTTATCAATACTACCACACATGAAAGACCATAGACACAACACATCTGTCTGATTCAGAATGTTTAATGCACATTCAGTGGAGTGTTGCATCTGGAGCAGTACATGGCCATGCAAACCCCACTTTACAATGTTGGCCTGTGGAGGGCCAGCCAGAGTCCTTCAGGGAATGACAAGTCCAAAGGAAGAGGAAGAGTTCAATCCGCTGTCTGTTTGCTGTGTCATTGGTGATCAAACAGAATATGGCAGTCCATTGAGAGGTCCAAGGTGAGTGTCACAGACTGTATCGGGGACAGTGGAAGGTGATGATGCAGAGGGCTGTACCAAGCTGAAACCGGCCAGATGGCGGAGATAAATGCTACTGCGTCCTTCTCACCATAATGGCGCTTTCATTTGCCTCTTTGTCCTTTGCTGTTCCATGTGCCTCATGTGTGGGTGGTGCTGGCCTTTCTCCAGCACTGTGTGGCAGTGACACCTTAAGGAATGGAGGTGGAATAACTGCTGCACTGTGTGGTATTGACACTTCAGCGAGCGGAGATGTGGATATAGTGGTAGCAGCAGCATGCATCAGCACCAGGCCTTGTGGCAGCAATGCCATGAAGATGGTTTTGAGGTCATTGAGGCACCCAGCTACCATTCGCTGGTGTGGAGTCGTGGCAGCCGCTCTTTCTGCATTGGCCTGCTTCATGGTCTCCATGAGACTCTGCATGTTTCCCACCTCCCGGGCGAGCTTGCTGGAGCCACTCTGACTAGTCAGTCGTTCTTGTCTCTGAGTCAGAACTCTAGCGATGTCAGCCATGGTTCATTGGAGAGCATGGAGCAGACTGTGGGTGTCCGTTAGGGACTGCGAGTGGTCCCTGATGGGACTTAGACACCCAAGTATGGCATCTATTTTGTCTGCCATGCGGTCCAAGCCCACCCGCACCTTTTCAGCCAGCTGGTCCTGGCATCCCAACACACGACATTGGAAGGCCATGTGTTTTTTGTGGGGGTCCTGGGAGGCAGCAGTGGTGGTGGGTGCTGCCTGCTGTGTGGTCTGTGCAGGGGTGGGGTTTCCTCGTTGCAGCTTGGCTGCCCTGCTCCTGGAGGTGGGCTGCGGAGGCTGTCAATAAACTCTTGGAGGGCGTTGGAGTCGAATCTGTGGTGGTCCTCTTCGTCATCAGAGAAGAGAGATTCGGGCTGCTCCTCAGGAGGTGTTGATTGCCCTCTGCCATGTGAAGGGGAGGTGCAGTTTAACAATGTGTTCACGTGTGTTGTCACATTGTATATGTTTACATAAAGACTGCATGACTGTGTACATCGTGGCTGTTTGGGAGGAGCTGCCTATTTGATGGAGGACAGTGGACATTTCAACAACAGACGTTTGTGTGTTTGTACTTGTACATTGTCATCTCAAATTTCCTTGCAATGTCACTTGTGATTGGCCAGTGTCTACACCAAGTCAGCACCAGTTGTGTCCTGTGTTCTGTTGTGGACGTGTTGCGGTTTGTGCCACATTGTTGTCAGTGTTGATGTGCTCTGCATGTTACGTGTGTGTGCTGCATTTCGGGGGGGACCCTGCTGCTCTGTTTTACTGCCCCTTATCCCATATATGTGATGTACCTTTGCCTTCTGTGCTTATACAGTGCTGAGATGTTGCATACTTGGGTACATTGGTCTCTTTGTGGAAGCTGGGGTCTGGGGCATGGTTTGTCCCCAGATGTGCTGAGCTCAATTGTGCATGTGTGCCATTGTGGCCATCTTCCCCCATCCCCCCAGTCCCTGGTCGTTTCTCAGCCTGTTGCTGTTGTGTCTGGTCATGTTGAGCAGTGTCCGGTCCCCCGACTCCAGCCACCGTCTCCCCACTGATGACTGTAGACACCATTTCCTCCATGTCGTCCAGCTTCTCCTGTGGCGCAGGGCTCCCACCTCCAGTCTGCATTGCTGCCTTCCGGTTGTTGGCGAGTTTCAGCTTGGTTTTGCGCTTGACGTCATTCCAGTGCCTCTTGACCTCTTCCATTGTCCTCTTTAGCACTGCATTCACCATGTCAAAAATGGACAGCCATAGTACATTTTTTGTTGCCAATGACACAATGGAGTTGACGAACACTTGTTGATGGTGTTCGACCACCTCCGTTATCAGTATCCTGTTTTCCTGCGGCCTGAAGCGCTTCTTCCTACTCTTCTTCTCCTTGGCCTTCCCTTACCACGAGGTCCCAGGCAGTTCCTCCGGGGGCTTGTGAGGTTCTGGTTCTCCTCCGTACTTGCTCCGGCAACATCCATTGTGCTTCGCTGTTGTTTGGCATTTGTTTGTTAGTTTTTTTCTACTTTTATGGCGATTTTTCCCACCTGACGCTTGTGAATTGCAGGCCTGAGGCTGATTTTCACTGATTTTAGTATCGCAATTGGCCTCATCGCAGCTTTTTTAGCGTTCGTGTTTTGCATTTTTGTGGTGTGGCGTTGATTTTAACGCGATCAGTTGACGTGTTATCTGGGGAAAATCGCATGGTGCCGCTGTGTTGAGAATGCTTTGTTAACATGGCGTTATTTTCCCGCGATAGACTGCGATGATGGAAGTTGCGTTAAGTTACTTTTGCGATGGTTATCACACGTTCTTGAGAATATGCCCCAAAGATTCTAAATCTAATTTAGACCCAGGTATTTACATTACTAGGTTTGCTTATTGGTTGTTTCGAGCAGTGCTTTATTTTTATTTATTTATTTATGAATGCCAACGATAATCCATTGAGTAATGATTTTAATATGTTACTTCTAACTCCTACTTACACAGTGGGCCTAGAGGTTTAGTTCTGGCTTCCCCTGTCCCTACCACTTGCCAGTGAGATCTGTTCTCCTAATATTGAACATTGCTCTTCAGGGATCCACATGAACTCTTCTTCAAAGAGGGAGAATGACACAGGAGCCCATATCCCACTTCAACAAAGCCTGTAGCTGCTCAACACATTCAGAAGCATCACAGGAGAGCTTACTGAAAACCTGCAACTTAGGAAAGCGTAGGTTAAGATGTCATTCCTCGATTAATCCTTTCCTCGTGTGAAAGAATGGGTACTGAACATTTTACTTTTTCAAAGTCTACTGATGTGGTGATCCAAGCACCACCTTAGAATAAAAACCTTTCACAAACAAAATGCCAATCTCACATAATCAGTGTGTTATCGGATTAAATTGCCAAAGAAAGGGATATGCACCATTGCCTTTAAAATTCTGTATGGTATTGTAGTATTTATTTGGCAGCATTGTTTAAGTTATGTACTAGTAAATTGTAAACCTGCCCTATTCTGAACAGTTTAAATGATTTTGTTTTTTTCCACAGGGAAACCCAACTTTCATTGGTTTGTCCTTGACATAGTATCCCACATTTATTCACACTGGCACAGAATGGCAACCAGCATGCTATTGCCAAACAACGGATATACCAAACAGTCATCTAGTCAGTGTGCAGCAGACAGTCATCACCACATAAATTCAACAAACCCTAATATGCAATCGATGTCTGTACTGGGGCTCCAGACAGGATTTCCCTTCCAACATTATCCACTAAACAGCATCTTTTCCTTTACACCTTTTGCAAACAAATGTTTTACACAAAAGCATGATAACCTCAAGCACACAACACAGCATTAAATCCATATTGTTGACATGGAATTGCTAACTCAACTGTACTCCTTCCTCCCTGCACCAACATACATCTAAGAAGTATCCAGCTAAAGTTAGCATCAAAATAACACACCGAAGATACACAACATTGCATCATGTTTTATAACTACCATATGACTGATGTCTAAACAGCCTTATCAGGAGGGGCTATGGACTGAGGCCACCCAGCTATGCAAAAACGAGAGAAGTCATTTTACCTACCCATCGCTACACATAACACACAAAGAACTTTATCTTCAACAAACTCATCTTGCTGTCAATTTACCAATCTTCTGCCAAAAAGTAATTTTATGAGACAAGTCAAAAACCAAGCACAGTATTTCTGCTCTCAGAGATAAACGTTAACAGCTAATAGGGTTAGCACTGAAGCTCATGTTATAGTCTAATTACTTTGACTGCTACAAGTGGGAACTTTGAGATACGGATTAAACAAGAAGGAGGTGTAGTGATATAAGTGCTCCTTTTTTTGTAAAATAAATGTCTAATCTGAATACATTTTCTAACGCCTCATTTAGGTAATAGCAATTTAGAATTAAATTCTGCAAAGGTCAGGACCATTCAGTAGCTGTCCCCAAATACGTACGCAGTTAAGTCCCACTTCAAGAAACGTTGGCAGAAATGCTGGATGTCCCCATGCAGGGGCCTCTGCATGTATGGTGGATGTTGAATTATTCAAGAATCATTATGCCAAATCTAGGAAAAGTTATCAAAAATGTCAACTCAATTTTAGCAAATGAGCCTTAGGGCCTTCACCTGTTCGCAGCGCAGGACAGAGTGACTAAATAAACTTCCTTCTGTTAAATGGAAGAGGATGAGTTTGAGTTTAAAGTATTTCTTAAGCGCGCGTACACCGAGCGGTTTCATGGCGCTGTAAAGTACTAAAACCCTGAGGGGGAGAAAGACAGGAACACAGAAAGAGGCTTTATGGTGAGAAGGCTTGTGTAAAAAGAAAGGTTTTGAGTGCCTTGCAGAAGAGTGTGTATTGGGGGCAGGATCTCAGGTGCGCCGGGAGGGAGTTCCAAAAAGCAGGAGCGAGTGTGGAGAATTTGGAGCCTCCCCATTTTTTGCGTTTAAAACGGGGAACTACGAGCAGTTGTTAGCAGTTATCCACCAAGCACTCGTCTTCAAATATAGTCTGTTAGATCCCAATGTTCATAAATCGTTTATTCCATCAGTTCTTCATCAGATTTCTTCATCCAATTTGTAACAAAACACCAGCCAACACGTGTTTCGTCTGATCAGTATATGACATACAGACTTCTTCAGGGCTGTAATTAATACAGTAACCAAAGTTACAAAAGATAGTACTAAACTCAATAATCACAACACAATACACCGAATCCGTGTACTCAGGAAAGGTAAACCAAAGTAGTACCCGTCACCAAGAGTAAAGCTTGAAATACCCAAAGTGTATCCATAAGTATTTAGTACCCAAGTCAGAGTACATTTCACCCTATATTAAAGTATCAAAGAAAGAGTAGCATACCCAATTTCGATCCAAATGTAGCCGGATCAAATAATTGCAAGTAATTTAAAATACCAAATGGGACCCAGTCACCAACTACACCAGCAGATTGGTCGTCATGTTAGTAACACTAAATCCTCAGTAACTCACCATTACTCCTAATGCAAATAGTTGTAGTATCTTCACGGTTCAATCAAACTCTTCAATCCAATCCAAACGAAATAACAGTCTGTAAATAAAGCTAATGCCACTAAGTATACACTTCCATTTTATCTTAAGGTCATCAGTCATTATTTGTACCGCTCATTCATAAAGCTGAGGCTCAACCACAAACAACTTTCTTCCTGCACAGTTACTGTGTTCTCCAAATTATCCAACATGTGGCATATGTATCGATTGCTAATATATATACAGTTCTCTCAGTACCTATTTTATATCATGAGGTCTCTGGCTCTACATACAATTAGTATACAGTCTACAACTGACTTGATATACATTTATATCAATTTCCAATAAATACCTTAATGCATGAGTAGAATCTCCTTCCAATTTATAGCTACTCAGTTTGCTTCGTTTCGAAGTTGCAAAATGGCATAGTCAAAAGTCAGACCCTTGTAAATATTCCGAAATATCTCGCTATCTTCGTATCAATGGGCTGTAATCAATTTAATAAAGTATATTAACGTGCGCCCTTATATCAATGGCATCTCATATGGTATATATTCGGTACCAATAAATACCTTAATGTGTGAGTAGAATATCATTCCAATTTATAGTTTCCCAGCTTGCTTCGTTTCGAAGTTGCCGAACGGCATAGTCAGAAGTCAAAACTCTCGTAAGTTTTCCCAAATATCTCGCTATCCTCATATCAGTGGGCTGTAATCAATTTAATAAAGTACATTAGCGTGCGCCCTTCTATCAGTAAGTATCTCACGCCCCAGCGTTAATTCTATCACTCTACTCACCGCGTATCAGCTCCTCAATCATCCATAGACGGTCGCGTTCTGCAAGCGCGCCATCTTAGAGTAGCAATATATAGTCAGATACGCGGGCGCCATCTTTGAATGGTGTATCCCAATGTATCAACGCAATCCTATAGAGTATTAAAAATCCTAGCTTTAATATGCTGCTAGAAGCTGCGCTCTCATGCCCCAACGTTTGTTCTATCACTCTACTCACCGCGTATCAGCTCCAAAGTCCTCCAAAGGCGGTCGCGTTTTACACGCGCGCCATCTTAGAGTAGTAGTATCTGATCAAATACGCGGGCGCCATCTTGGAGTGGTGATTTCGAATACGTAATCGCAGTACTACGAAGTATTATCAACCCTAAGTTTAATTTACTGCTAGACCACTTTGTTAGTCCATACAGTAATCTCAAAATAATTATAAGCCATTGTCTCAACACTATATAAAAAAAGGATAGTGAGTGATATTAATTCCAAGCGCAATTCACTGCGCTATTTACATTCATGAATGATTACACCCCAATATTATGAGTATTCCTGAACATATATACCAGTGGTTATAAAGCCTTCGTATATTTCCAATAGTATCAATTCATGGGTATATGTGCCGCCGCACCAAAATATTACATAACTAAAATAAACAAACCCACAATTCTCATTGATCAACCTTTTTAAAGTCCAATCGACCTACATCTGGCAGTGTATGTCAGTTAAAAGGGTCCAGGTGGTATTATCTTTCTGCTCTAGTTTAGCAGAGGATCAATACATACATCCAGGAGTCAGGAAGAATAGGAAAGGAGGACAGGGTAAGAGTTACAGTTACAATAGATCTGGTAGTCTTGCTCTTAGGTAGAGTTACATATTACATTCAATTCTAATACAGTACATCATTTTAGCTCTTTCAGAGTAAAGCCATTTACTATGCTCAACCTCCATAGGTCATTCTTGCCCTAAGTAGTATTCAAATTCGTGGTCGATGTTCAGACCGCGTTCAACTGCCTTAAGTTTTAATAACCACATTACTTCTCTGCGTCTTAGCTGTAATTGCCTATTCCCACCTCTAACATCACGTTTGATATGATCAATTCCATGGTACCTAAACACATGTTTCTCTTTTTCATGAAAGTTCCTAACAATGTGGGAGGCTATGGGATAGCGAGTATCCCCTGTTTTCAGTGCTCTAAAATGCTCAACCATTCTGTCTTTCAATTTTCTGATGGTGCTGCCAACATAAATCTGTTGACAGGAACAAACTATAACATAAACAACAAAAGTAGTGTCGCAGTTGATAAACATGTTAATTTGATGCTCTCCTGTGTTGTTATAGTTAAAAGTCTTGATCTTATTTACCGCCCACCTGCAGGAGCTACATCTTCCACATTTGTGGAAGCCTGTAGATCTCCCAGTGAGCCAGTCAGGAACAGTATTCTTCAAAGGGTAGCTAGGACTGACAAAATTAGAGAGGGTACGACCCCTTCTAAAAGTAAGTCCAGGTTTGTCTCCAATAAAAGGTATTAGGTCTTTATCCATCTGTAGTAGGTGCCAGTGTTTATTTAAGATTTTATACAGTTGGGCACTATCAGTACCATAATTTGTAACTAGGCGAATCTTATCTTCTTTAAGTTCAATAGACTTATCTTTAAGGGTTGTTGACCTCTTAAGTTTCTTGGCTCTAGTCACTGCATTCTCAACCACTTTACTCTGATAGCCACGTGTCAGAAATCTTTTTGTAAGATCATTAAGATTAAGCTCAAAGTCTTTGTCCATCGAACAGTTTCGTCTCGCCCTTACCATCTCACCATAAGGTATCGCATTTACTTGGCTAACTGGATGACAACTTTGAGCATGCAGAACTGCATTGCAGCTAGTAGGTTTGCGAAACATGCGACTGCAAATTTTCCCATCTTTGATAAACAGTTCAATATCTAAGAAGTTAATACTACTTTTGTCGTAGTGGGTAGTAAATGACAGATTCAGTACATTGTCATTTAGGTAGTCAAAGAAACCTTTGAGTTCATCAACTGAGCCTGTCCAAATTAAAAGGCAGTCGTCTATGTATCGCCCCCAATAGTGGATATATTGTATCCATTTTTTACCGGATGGGCCCCAGATTCTCTCCGCCTCAAAGAACCCCATGAAGAGATTCGCAAAGGACGGAGCAAATCTAGAACACATCGCGGTACCGAGGCGCTGTCTATACCAATTCCCATCAAAGAGGAACACATTATTTTGAAGCACTAATCTTGTCATCTTCAAAATCATCTGATTATGATCATAGTATTCTGCACTTCTGTTACTTAAAAAGAAGTCAATTGCGTGAATACCTAATTCATGGTCGATGTTGGTATACAGAGATACCACATCGAGAGTAACCAATGTCATTCTGTCATCCCATACCAGATCGTTCATCAAATTAAGTACATGTTTCGAATCCTCAATAAATGAGGGTAAATTTTTGACATATAGCTGTAAAAAGGTGTCAATATATTGGGAAAGGCGTTCCGTCGGCCCCCCAATGCCAGAAATTATTGGCCTGCCTGGTGGTTTAACCATAGATTTATGAATCTTTGGCAGCGTATACATACATGGTGCCCGCGGTGTAATAACTTGCAAATACAAAAATTCATTACGATCAATAAGAGTTTCATCATACCATATTTTCAAATGATCATTAATAACCTTAGACAGGCTCGTAAGTGGATTGCTATGCAGTTTTTCATAATACACCATATCATTCAGTTGAGAGTATACTTCTTCTTTGTAATCTATGGTATTCAAAATTACTATATTACCACCTTTATCCGCTCTACGTATGGTGATGTCAGGATTATTCTTAAGTTCTTTTAATGCCAACCTCTCCCCAGGCGATAAATTATCTATGTACTTCTTTGTCCTGGCCGAACATTTAGCATCAGTAATTCTATCTATGTCCTGATTCACCGCTTTGGAGAAGGCTTCAATTGTACTCCCAGATGCCACCTGTGGTGTCCATTTAGATCGTTCCTTCAACCCACTTTCTTCACTCAAGAACCTATCTATCCCCAAATCATCCAATAACTTAAGTAGTGTCACTGGATCTTCCTCTCTCTCAGTAAGGGACAACAAGAGTTGCCTTTCTTTAAGTTCTTGAATTGTGATTTCACTTACAGGTTTTATTTTTGCATATCTGGGTTTATCTGGTACATTAGCAAAGTGTTTTTTCAGTTTCAACCTCCTAACAAACTTGAACACATCAATTTTGATCGAGTACCAATCAGACATAGTCATAGGGCAAAAGCCCATTCCTTTTGTGAGTAAGCTGATCATATTCTCAGATAACTCAGTTGATGACAAATTAACAATTTCAATATTACTTACATCATTAGCATCATTTTCAGTTATGGTTTCCAAGATCTCGTTCGCATGCCTGCCCTTCCTCCCTGTCCTCCTACCGCCTCTGCCACCTCTCCTGGTTTTTTTACAGTTGCCACTCGATTCCTCTCTGAGTCCCTGTTTCCACGGCGCAACCTGTGCACCTCTACTAAAAAATTATTCTCAAGTGATTGAATGGAAGCGGTCTCAGAGTTTTCCTCAGATTCACTACTAGAGATGTTACTAGTACCAGGGTCACTATCACTAGGCGATGAGGTGCCACTCTTTTGTTTCTCAGTATTAGGTTTAGTAATGAGATAGTCAAATTTCCTTGCAAAGGTGTAAACACGACCTGACCGATAGTCCTTTTCGTCGCGTTTTATCTTTCTTGCTTTCCTTTGCTTGATATCATTTTGTAAGTCATTTAATTTTTCATCCAAAACAGTATAATTTTTAATTGTTGCTTCGGGAAGATTCATTTCTTTAATTTCATCTTCTACTTTTTGTATTTCTACCAGTAGTTTAGCTATTTTTCTCTCAGCATTTTCAATGAGAATATTAATTAAATTTCTGGAACTAGTATTAAGTTCCTTCTCCCATGTAACATAAAGATCAGGCTCCAGGTCCTCGTAGGTAGGTATAATCTGGGACCTAAGGCCTCGTGGAATTCTGTTAAGCTTTAAATATTGTTTTAAGGTAGCGGCATCCCACCATTTATTTAGTTCAGTGCGTTTGAGGGATTCAATTTCACAAACTTGGCTCTCAGGCCTTCTTTTTTTGTCTCTTTAGATGGTCCCATGGCAGCTCCTATTGTACCTCCTGCCACTAATTTGTCAAATAATTGTTCAGCTTCCTTATCTCTATTCATCTTAGCTTATGCGGCTGCTCCCTAACCATAAAATACTTGTACTAAACTGGTAACAGTTAATATGGAGCGCACAGCGTGTGTAAGCAAGTAAACACAGGGTCAAGTCCAATTGGTGCTCTAAGTGGAGAGAGTAGGTTACCACTACTCGATAAATGTCATAAATGACTAAACATTAGCAGTTATCCACCAAGCACTCGTCTTCAAATATAGTCTGTTAGATCCCAATGTTCATAAATCGTTTATTCCATCAGTTCTTCATCAGATTTCTTCATCCAATTTGTAACAAAACACCAGCCAACACGTGTTTCGTCTGATCAGTATATGACATACAGACTTCTTCAGGGCTGTAATTAATACAGTAACCAAAGTTACAAAAGATAGTACTAAACTCAATAATCACAACACAATACACCGAATCCGTGTACTCAGGAAAGGTAAACCAAAGTAGTACCCGTCACCAAGAGTAAAGCTTGAAATACCCAAAGTGTATCCATAAGTATTTAGTACCCAAGTCAGAGTACATTTCACCCTATATTAAAGTATCAAAGAAAGAGTAGCATACCCAATTTCGATCCAAATGTAGCCGGATCAAATAATTGCAAGTAATTTAAAATACCAAATGGGACCCAGTCACCAACTACACCAGCAGATTGGTCGTCATGTTAGTAACACTAAATCCTCAGTAACTCACCATTACTCCTAATGCAAATAGTTGTAGTATCTTCACGGTTCAATCAAACTCTTCAATCCAATCCAAACGAAATAACAGTCTGTAAATAAAGCTAATGCCACTAAGTATACACTTCCATTTTATCTTAAGGTCATCAGTCATTATTTGTACCGCTCATTCATAAAGCTGAGGCTCAACCACAAACAACTTTCTTCCTGCACAGTTACTGTGTGCTCCAAATTATCCAACATGTGGCATATGTATCGATTGCTAATATATATACAGTTCTCTCAGTACCTATTTTATATCATGAGGTCTCTGGCTCTACATACAATTAGTATACAGTCTACAACTGACTTGATATACATTTATATCAATTTCCAATAAATACCTTAATGCATGAGTAGAATCTCCTTCCAATTTATAGCTACTCAGTTTGCTTCGTTTCGAAGTTGCAAAATGGCATAGTCAAAAGTCAGACCCTTGTAAATATTCCGAAATATCTCGCTATCTTCGTATCAATGGGCTGTAATCAATTTAATAAAGTTGTTGGGTAGATGAGCATAGCTCCCTGGAAGGAACATAGGAGTGAATTTCGGAAGTGATAAAAGCAGGGGCTGAGCCGGAACGGGCATTGAAAATGATGCAGCCCAGCTTGAACTGGGCTTGTTCCTGTATGGGGAGCCAGTGTAGGGACTTAAGAAGGGGCGTGACGTGGTGTGATTTGGACAAATTGAATACCAGGTTCTGGACCAGCTGGAGACGTTGCACGTTATACGCGGGCATGCCACAGTAAAGGGCATTGCCGTAATCCAGGCGGGAAATAGCCATCGCCAGGACTATGAGTTTGAGTGCGGAGGGAGAAAAAAACCGAGAGACTGTGCGGATAGTGCGGAGGGAGAGAAAGGATGAAGATACAACAGAGCTGACTTGGGAATGAGGGATAGTTGGTCATTCAGTTTGAATCCAAGGGTTTTTACAGAGGAAGATGGAAGCGGGGGGGCCTAAGGAGGGGGGCCAGAAGAGAGAAGACCAGGGACTGGAACAACCACCTGTCAGCACCAACTCCGTTTTGTCTGGGTTTAACTTCAGGTGGTTGTGATTCATCCAGTCCTGGATAAAGATCATAACAGACTGGAAATTGGATATTGACTCGGGGGAAGAAGATAGGAAAAATGATAAGCTGGAGGTCATCCGCATAGTTATAGACGGAGACCTCCAGCTGTTGGAGGGCGAAGATGAGTGGGGCGATATACAAATTAAATAGCAGGGGGGAAAGGGAGGAGCCCTGGGGAACCCCGCATTGAACCGCACGGAAGTCTGCCGAAAAGTCACCCAATCGCACTGCTTGGGTGCGGTCGCGCAGGAAGGAGGACAGCCAGACCAAGGCCGAACCTTCGATTCCCGTCGCTCTGACACGGGAAAGTAAGGTGGCATGATCAACCGTGTCAAAAGCGGCGGAGAGATCGAAGAGGACCAGGGCCTCAGGATGGTTGGTGTCCATACCCTCTCTGAGGTTGTCAAGTACCGATAATACCACGGACTCCGTGGAGTGTGCGGGGCGGAAACCCGCCTGCCTGGGGGCTAAAACCCTGTTCTCCTCCACGAAGGTACTCAGAGTTCTGGTTACATGGCATTCCAGTACCGTCGCCAAAAAGGGTAAGAGTGAGATGGGGCGATAGTTAATGGGAACCGAGGGGTCGGCGCCAGGTTTTTTGAGGATGGGTAGGATAACGGCCGATTTAAGGGGTGAAATGACAATGCCCTGTGATAGTGAGCTATTAAGAAGGGTGAGGGGTGGCAAAACACAGGCAGAGTAGATCTGTTTCAGGATGTGTGCTGGGCAAGGGTCTAGAGGGGAACCGGACTTAACCAAAGGCAGAAGAGAGAGGAAAGAATCTTCTGTGAGGAGAGGGATGGAGTCGAGACGTGCTGCCACTGGGGTACACTGGGGGCTAACGAAGGAGGGGGAGGGGGGATGTTAGCTTTGATAGTGCCGATTTTGTCAAGAAAGAAGGAATTGAGGGAGTCACAGAGGTGCTGGGAGGGGGAGGGTTTGAGGGTGGCCCTGTCGGAGTATGCGAGGTCGTGCACTATAGCAAAAATTTCTCTGGGCCGATTTTCGGAGGTTAGGATTTTGGAGGAGAAGTAGGCGTTCTTGGTTGCCAAAATAGATTTTTTGTACAAGGCCGAGAGGGTGATGTACTGGTTTCTAAGGATCGGGCAGTAGTCTCGCCGCCAGGAGCGTTCCGCCCGGCGGACGTTAAGTTTTTGAACCTTCAGTTCCTCGTTGAACCAGCGATTAGCGTCGTTGGAGCGACTAGATGATATCCGCCTTAAGGGGGCGACTAAGTCGCAGCCATGCGTTGATGGAGTCCGCTTGTCCGAGAGATGGCAACCTGTGAAGATCCGGGCTGGATGCGGAAAGTGTGGCGGACAGGGAGGCCACATCCATACGGTTCCATGAGCGCGCCCAGATGTTTTTGGGGAGGGAGGGCTTAAGGACTGGGCTGAGGGATAGGGAAAAAGAGATGAGGAAGTGATTGGACCAAGTGCAGGGGGAGATAGACAGCGAAGTTACCGGGCAGTTGAGGGACCAGATCTGATCAAGGATATGGGTTGGGGCGTGAACAGCGGGGACAAAGTTGAGGGAGCGGAGAGACTCCGAGAACTCTTTTGATGTTGAACATTCGGCCGGGTCAGAGGGCCAAAAGTTGAAGTCCCCTAGTACCACGATGGAAGAGTTGTTTACTACTAGGGTGGCCACCAAGTCTTGGAAGCTCGGAAGAAAGAGTTCAGAGGAAGGGGGAGGGCGGTACATAAGGACACAAGTGAGCGGGGTGCTGAAAGAAAGTGAACAGGCCACTAAAAAGCCTGATGAGCCAATGGAGGAGAAAGCTAGAGGTTGGAAAACGATATCTCTGCGGGCAATCAGGGCGACGCCACCACCCGGTTTACCGGGGGGATGGTCGGCTCGGAGAGCATAATAAGAAGCAGGAAGCATGGCTAATAAGGAGGGAAGGGAGCTGTCACAAAATCAGGTCTCTGTAAGAAATAAGAGGTTGGGTTTGTGGAGGTCCAGTAGAGTAAAGAGTTCATGGTGATGCTTGACTGCTGACCTGGTGTTAAGGTAAAAGGCAGATAACGCGGTGGGGGGGGACAAGCTGCTGGAGCAGAGCCGGGACAGATGGTGGGTGACGAGGTTGACGGATGGGAGTGGGGGGAAGCGTGTGGGGGGGACAGACCCAGCTTGTTGATTCGTGCTATCGCAACAATATCCAGAGGCCACGGGCCTTGGAGACTGGCCAGCTGCGCAGAAGAGTATTGTATGGAGTGGGCAGAGTGGCCGGCCCCTAGCCCCGTTCGGACGCGGACGGGCGCAGACGGGCTTACCTTTGGCGTGCCTTCGGCGCGCAAACGTCGCGCCCGCAGCGCTCGTCCGCTGCGCGTCCGAAAGAGGCACATGATTTATGGGTGGGTGAGGAGAGGGCGTGGCCTCCGAAAAGGGGGCGTGGCTTGCGACCTCGGCGGGATGGTGGCGAGGAGTGTCTGTCTCTGGTGTCAAGCAGCGCTCAATCTGCTGCAGAAATCAGAGTAGTGGCAGAGGGTGAGTGATTTAAAATCAAATAATAAGCAGTAACAAACAAGTTTTTTTAAAAAGCAAAGTGACTCCCGGCTTCCGCCTCAGGAGTTAGTACATTCACAATGGCGGCGCTTGCAATCAGCGAGCCTATGTAGTCTCGGCAGGGGGCGTGGCCTCCGAAAAGGGGGCGTGGCCTGCGACCTCGGCGGGATGGTGGCGAGGACTGTCTGTCTCTGGTGTCAAGCAGCGCTCAATCTGCTGCAGAAACCAGAGTAGTGGCAGAGGGTGAGTGATTTAAAATCAAATAATAAGCAGTAACAAACAAGTTTTAAAAAAAAGCAAAGTGACTCCCGGCTTCCGCCTCAGGAGTTAGTATATTCACAATGGCGGCGCTTGCAATCAGCGAGCCTATGTAGTCTCGGCAGGGGGCGTGGCCTCCGAAAAGGGGACGTGGCCTGCGACCTCGGCGGGATGGTGGCGAGGAGTGTCTGTCTCTGGTGTCAAGCAGCGCTCAATCTGCTGCAGAAACCAGAGTAGTGGCAGAGGGTGAGTGATTTAAAATCAAATAATAAGCAGTAACAAACAAGTTTTTAAAAAAAGCAAAGTGACTCCCGGCGTCCGCCTCAGGAGTTAGTACATTCACAATGGCGGGCTTGCAATCAGCGAGCCTATGTAGTCTCGGCAGGGGGCGTGGCCTCCGAAAAGGGGGCGTGGCCTGCGACCTTTCGCGGGATGGTGGCAAGGAGTGTCTGTCTCTGGTGTCAAGCAGCGCTCAATCTGCTGCAGAAACCAGAGTAGTGGCAGAGGGTGAGTGATTTAAAATCAAATAATAAGCAGTAACAAACAAGTTTTAAAAAAAAGCAAAGTGACTCCCGGCTTCCGCCTAAGGAGTTAGTACATTCACAATGGCGGCGCTTGCAATCAGCGAGCCTATGTAGGATGCCATGCCTCGCTAGCCAATAGGAGAAGTCTGTGTCAGTTATTAAGATTGATCATCTTAAACAATTTGGCATCCTTTGTTCCACCATGTAAGACACCAAAAGCTGCCATTGGGAGAAAATTCACGTGGTAGATAATCGCTTCCGCCTAAGGAGTTAGTACATTCACAATGGCGGCGCTTGCAATCAGCGAGCCTATGTAGGATGCCATGCCTCGCTAGCCAATAGGAGAAGCCTGTGTCAGTTATTAAGATTGATCATCTTAAACAATTTGGCATCCTTTGTTCCACCATGTAAGACACCAAAAGCTGCCATTGGGAGAAAATTCACATGGTAGATAATCTAAGAGAATCTGTTGATACTACCAAGAAATGCAACAAGAGATGCATTGTTCTCTTTGAATCTGATGTTTCAAAACATCTTCCAAATTCAACTAATATCTGTAATAAGCTTCACACTAAAATATTTTGTTCATATACTCACTGGTACCCATCTGAACAAAGAGATAGTTTGGCAAATTACTTATGTCCCCTTATATGTGGAAATATATTTGTGTGTTTCCCAAGAACGTGGTATTATCAGTGGCATATTTTGACTGGAGACTCACCCCCTTCTCCATGGCATATTGTTTTAAGATTACGAAAGTTCCTAAATAATTCCATGTAACATTGATCCACAATGTCTGGCTTGCCTTCAGGCAGTGTTTTCACTTTCTGACATACTGACTCAAAGGAAATATGTTAATCTGATGTACTGCAGTAGCAACACAGGATCCAGTTAAGAAACATATGTGTTTATTGTAACTCGCATCTCGACACAGAATGCCGTATCGGCTAAGCACCATTCATCAGATCCCCATAAGCATTCTCAAACAGCGTGCACAGATACACTAAGAAAGAAAGACAACTAGGAAATGAACATACAGGCAATGTACAATCCACTATACGACCATAATACATTCATGATCTGACTGTAAGTCATCACTACATCTTCTCCCTCGATTCAGAGAAAATCAGTCCTACCAATAGGCCTTGAATTTGAGAAGCATTTCCCCATAGGTTACTGCACCATCTTCTACACTGTTGAAGTTTGCATGCATACATGAACAGAATCACTTTAACAATTTTGAGACAATGCTAAGTGGGGACAGGGCAGTGACACCATAAACAGATGATTGGGAAGCATCCCTGGAATTGTCCCTTGTAGGCACCCCAACAATGGTCCCAAAAGGTTTCGGGGGTGTTGATAGGGTTTAACTTTAATGGCACGTGACACATTCCACCCATCCCCATTGCTGAGTATAAGGCAGACCAAAGGTTCTGATCTCCTTCAGGAGTTTCCTGTACTTGTCACCTCTGAATTTGTTGCAGGGATGTCTGAACCTTACAAAGTCCCCAACAGATATTTTTCTAGGAGTTGCTAATTTTCTCATAAAAATACTTCATCTTAGTTTGGTTTCAACTTTGTTCCTCAAAGTTACATCACAACCAACATGAGTGGTAAAATCAATGGGAACCTCTTGAACCTCTTCCCCCCTTTTTTTAACCAATGGGGCTGGAGGTTGATGGATGCAAGTCTACCTCTCAGTAATTCATGTAGGTTCTGCCTGTAACATTATGTGGTGTGGTGCAGTAAGCCCGGAAGCGGGTTCTTAAAGCATTATGGATAGGTATACCCCTTAGGGCCAGATGTATTGTTTCCTTGATGATGTGGTCCGTCCGCTGAACTTGGCCGTAACATTGCGGATGATAGCAGGACGCTTTGTAGTGAGGTATTCTGCATTAACTAAGAAATTTGACATTTCTACCGAAATTAATTGGGAACCATTGTCAATTACTAATCTTACTAATTCTAAGGAAACCCCTTCCCTATAAAAAACTTGTTTTAGGTATTCAAAAATACTGTCAGTGGTGGAAGAGTCAAACAATTGCATGCCAATCAATCTGGTGTAAAGCTCTACTAAACAAACAGCATCATACATGGTTTCAGATAATATACAGGGGACCCCTACCGTTTCCCAAGGTCCCCCATGGAGTGGAACAGGTGACAGGGGACTAACACTTGTTTTTAACATTTTACCCACTTCTCTATACAACTGGCATTCTTGCACAAATATTTGTAAATCATGGTCCATGGATGGCCACCAATAACACTCTCAGTTTTATTTTCATACCAGTCATTCCGAAATGCCATTCATGAACCAAAGCAATGAGACCGGGTTTCAATTGAATGGAGACCACCAACATATCATTTCTCAGAACAACTTCAACTTCAATTGACAGCTTGTCTTTCACCTTCCAATAATGTCTTAGGTTTACATCTAACCGCTTTTCCTTAGGTTAGTCTTTCACAATGAGTGTTGATACTTCAAAATACTCTGAGTCCTCAGCAATTGCAGCCATCCATTCAGCCTTACTTAAGGAATTCTCACAAAAAGGCTCACCCAACAAGTACACAACTGCCACATTGTCTTCACTTTCATGCTCTTCATCTTCAGCAGAAACAATCGCAAAGGGCAATCAAGATAGATAGTCAGTTGGCACCTTGGATTTGCAAGGAATTTGCACAATGTCAAAAACAGGCTTTTGCAGTTTGCATGCTAGTTTCCTAATGCGAGGTGACATCTTGTCAAAACCACCATTACGCAAGAGGTTTACTAGAGGTTTGTGGTTGGTATTAATTAAAAAAGGCTATCCCCACAGAAACATTTACACTTGGCCACAGCCCACACACACACCAACAACTCATGCTCCATGACACTATATTTTGTTTCTGAACTATTCACCTTGTGAGAAGCAAAGACGATGAGGCAATCCTCATCCTGATCAGTCTGGCTTAGGACAGCTCCCAAGCCCATTTGACTTGCATCTACAGTCACCACCGGAATCATGGGCGTCGAGGAAAGTTTTCAGGGATGGCACCCTTTGCTACTCCTCCTTCAAGGTGTGCATCCTGTTGGAGCACTTCTTCTCCCACAGCATCTCTTTTGGCAAGATGGCACATGGGTTCCACCTTTTTGGTGTAGTTCCTTATAAACTTGGGCCCAGATTTACCAAAGTGTCATGCAACACAGCGCAGCATCCAAAGTTGGTGCATTGCACGACAGGGAGGGAGCAGGAGAGTGCCATATCTACAGGAAGGATTCTCTTCCACTACAATAAATTCAGCAAACAACTAAAAGCCTATCTGTATTAATTTCCTCTGGTTGTCCTCCCTATCAGGTTCCTCAACAGCGCTGAGATGCCCCTGGGTGATATGTGCCCTATAGAAATAGCATTAACATAACATAACATAAAATGAGTGACATTTTGGGAACCCTTATCAAGTTAAAGCCTAGTGGATGGCAGCAATGAAGTCCAGCATTGAAAACACTCTGGCATTTCCTAATGGAGCTACCATTTTGTGCAAGCGAGATAAAGAATGATTTTCAACTATCACCTCATGGTTCAACTGCCTCAATTCAATACACAATTGGATCTCACCATTCTTTTTATTTGCTACCACTATCTGTGATAACCATGATGATACGAAGATTGGATTAATCATATTTTCCTTCAACTTCTTCTCCAACACAGTCTTAACTTTTTTACATTCTGATAACTGAATGCTCTGTACTTTCTGCTTTATTGGGAGAGCTTGGTCCTTTAGTTTGATGTGATGTCGGCAGTTTTGCTGAGAATAGGGCTTCATACTCTTACAAGACATCACTCATGTTGACAATAGAAAGACTGAAGACAAATGGTGCCTTCACAGGGTTAATTAGCACACTTAAGTTTTGTTGCTTTATCTAACCAAGAATGTTGATGCCTCAGTCATCAACTCATATTAACTGATGCAGACCTCCCTTCAAAAGTTAGACTAGCCCAAAACACTTTGTCCAAGGATGGTTATCCATGAACCAGTGTCCAAGATGGTGATGTTGCGTTGATTCACCTATATGGTACACTTTGGTTGGTCATGGGTGTTGCAGTTATGTATGCCAACCAGCAAAACTAGGTCATCCAGGCTCTCTTCAATGTCTGTGTCATCATCCTCCATATTTTTCACTGCAATACTTTTTGGGATGGCAATTGGTACAACACACTTGGCAAAGTGGTCTTTCTCGCGGCACTCTTTTCCTAGTGTAGGACAGTGTTTGAAAAATGAACCACAACAGTAACATTTGCTATTGTTTAATTCATCTTCCCTGCCACCCTTAGCTCTGTTCATTGTCATGTTATTGTCACATCTGAGCTGTGCATTTGTGTGCAAAAGTTTCAATTCATTTTCCCGACCTCCAGTCTTCTTGAGCATTTTACACACCCTTCAGAGAACATTCACTGAATTTGATGGTACCAATTACTTTATCAAGACCTGGGTCCTTGTGGCCTAGCAACTTCTCCCATGCTTTAAAACATGTTGTGTGCATCGCCACCTTTTCCTGCTATATTTTATCTGTATTGTTGAAGGCACAGGTTGCCCCAAACATAAGCAACATAGCAAGACACACCTCCCCATTCGTGTCTTGAGCATGGTAGCTGTAAGAAACATTGTGGTGTAGCATGATGATACTAATGCAAGTATTGAAGCAGTCCTCTATCCGCCTTGCGGCTTCCATATATGCATCCCAGTCTTCTTCCTCTTCTGAATTTTTTACTGTAGATGTATTGTCAAACAAATGCCTACGCTGAGCACTCAGTTGTATAGTAGAGCATGCTGGTGCAGGACCCTATATTGTGTTCCATCAGGTGCATCTCAAAAGACCCGATCCATTGGATCAATTGTTCCCTTGAAGTAACAGGAACTTCCAGAAAAGTGGCATGCAATGTCTCTGTATTTATTACCCCTGCCATGTTGCCTGAGGACAAGAGTTATGTGAACCCTGCAAAAAGGGCCAGGTGCAACATAACTACCCTCCAGCCTGAAGCAAGGTGAGACTAATCAATACCTTGATGGACTTCCCTGCCTGGGCGTCAGAACATAGACCATGACCCTCTACTGCAGGGATACTTGTCAGTTCTGCGGCCTTCTGCATTCACTTGTGTTGGACTTGGCCCTTTTTGCAGGGTCATCCCTGAACTTTTTGACTTCCTCCTAGTCTTTTTTCTTACCTGTTGTTGGTGGTTTTAGGACTGCTGTCCAGTGTAAAGTGCGTATGCTCTCTGTGGTAAACATGGCAAGATTGGTCTACACCTGTTTGGCGTATTTAATGTACCTGTCAGTCCCTTGTAAAGCGGTGTCTCAGATACCCAGGGCCAGTAAATTAAATGCTACTGGTGGGCTTGCAGTGCTGCTTGTGTCACCCACCAAAGTAGCCTTTCAAACCTGTCTCAGGCCTCTGCCAATGGAGGGCCTGTGTGTGCAGTTAACTGCTGCTGTGACGGGAACATAAAGTGTGTTCCACGTCTGTCACCCCCGTTTACTGAATGTCAGTCACCCCTAAGGTAGGCCCTAACTAGCCCTATGTCTATAATCACCACTGGGTATGGGTTCCCACGTAGTAAGGCCAAACCCTGCCTTAACTATTATTACCACACAAAATGCCAATACTGCCGAGTAATTTCAACATACTATTTGGTTTCCTGAATCTGAATGTAAACTGAATGCAAGGGAGACTCTTATCATTGAGTTAATCCATATAGGTTTGCATTTTATTTGCAAATATTCCTCTTTTTCATATTTTTCAGAAGATTTTTTGTTTACAAAAACATTTTTTGAAGCACATTACAAACAAACAAAACATAAACATTAATTGTGGAAAACTTTTCTTTCATCCTTCATTCATACTGGGGGACATGATCCATCATACTCAACAAACACTCAACCAATTGTCAATCTAAAAAGTCATACAGTTTTTACAATTTATATACAATTTGTATTATGAAGCCATAGATTCTCATTCGTAATATGACTCTCTATTTCCAAAGAAAGTGCATTCAAATATCTTGTGGCTTCCACGTATGAAACGTGATCTGAAAGGGTCTACGCGTTTCGAACTCCTTAATTCTGGAGTTCTCGTCAGGACCGTGGGCTGTGAATGACAAACGGGGGACCTGTATTAGTGTGGATTCTGTGTAAACTGCTTTTAGTTCAACACCCACTTCTTTGTCTCTTACCTCTTTAAATTAGAGCTAGCTGTGCCTCATCGTTTTCATCATGTTCCGCGAAGCGGGACCACCTATGTCACATATATACAAACTATGTTTAATCCGATATTGTTAGGCAACTCTCAGTGTCAAAGAAACATACGTGAAATCATACTCACTGGTAAAAAGTGTGTCTTGCTTTTCTAGTTCTGAAAAAGATTATGAATGAGCTGTTAGCGCTACTCTCAATTGGTGTTTAACTAACTGTGGAGGCTATGGGGATTCTTACCGGTTGTCCGGTTTGTGCACGCCGTCAAATTCAATTTTGTTTGGAGATCGGCGGGCGGTTCACAGCGCGCCTGTGGGGTCAAAAGAAGAGTGTCTCAGTGTTGTTGTGCGCAAATTGGATGGCATTCACGGACTCCTTCGAGTGTCTGTTGGCACATACCTTCGTTTCACGGTGTGTTCCACTGGGGTCCCGTCTCTCGGTCTGCGAACCGGCTTCGGGGATATGTTTACTTCCTGATTGCAAGTCACATGGTACTCCTATGTTTCATGGCGGCCATCTTTGCCTAGTCATTCGGTACAGGTTGGCTCTGTGATATGAGGGCTTCACAGGGTTCATATAATGTGTATTTCATGTTTTAAAGGGCAGTGGTCCTTGAGGATGGTTATATGTTTATCATATTATTCCACGGTTGTGGTCATTTCGCGAGAGGTACATTTTGGAAAGGTTTAATATTTGTGATGGGGGTCATTTTGCCTGTGGGGCTTTTTATTAAATGAAGAAGTCATCTAGCATGATGGCTGATATTTATAGTTTGAACATTTCCGAAAGTTCATTTAATCCATCAATCGCTGTATTGAATCTGACGATCATTGAAGCCTCTTTTTTAGACAGCTTTGCATCTATGTCACCCCCTCTGGGATCTTGTTCCACTTTTGTTATGATTGTCCATCGCAGGTCTCTTTCTTCATGGTTGTTTAATTGCCAGTGATTGACTGAAGGGGCATTTGGTACTTTCCGCTTTATCCTGGATTTGTGTTGTTGGATTCTGGCGCGGACCTCTTGGTTTGTTTTGCCGATATACAGGAGGTTGCAAGGACACCTTATGCCATAAATAACGCATTTTGTCTTACAATTTGTAAATGACTCGTGTTTCCATGTTATTCCACTGTGTGTGAAGATCGATCCTTCTTCTGTAGAATCGCAGCAATTACATGAAATACACATTATATGAACCCTGTGAAGCCCTCATATCACAGAGCCAACCTGTACCGAATGACTAGGCAAAGATGGCCGCCATGAAACATAGGAGTACCATGTGACTTGCAATCAGGAAGTAAACATATCCCCGAAGCCGGTTCGCAGACCGAGAGACGGGACCCCAGTGGTACACACCGTGAAACGAAGGTATGTGCCAACAGACACTCGAAGGAGTCCGTGAATGCCATCCAATTTGCGCACAACAACACTGAGACACTCTTCTTTTGACCCCACAGGCGCGCTGTGAACCGCCCGCCGATCTCCAAACAAAATTGAATTTGACGGCGTGCACAAACCGGACAACCGGTAAGAATCCCCATAGCCTCCACAGTTAGTTAAACACCAATTGAGAGTAGCGCTAACAGCTCATTCATAATCTTCTTCAGAACTAGAAAAGCAAGACATACTTTTTACCAGTGAGTATGATTTCACGTATGTTTCTTTGACACTGAGAGTTGCCTAACAATATCGGATTAAGTTTGTATATATGTGACATAGGTGGTCCCGCTTCGCGGAACATGATGAAAACGATGAGGCACAGCTAGCTCTAATTTAAAGAGGTAAGAGACAAAGAAGTGGGTGTTGAACTAAAAGCAGTTTACACAGAATCCACACTAATACAGGTCCCCCCGTTTGTCATTCACAGCCCACGGTCCTGACGAGAACTCCAGAATTAAGGAGTTCGAAACGCGTAGACCCTTTCAGATCACGTTTCATACGTGGAAGCCACAAGATATTTGAATGCACTTTCTTTGGAAATAGAGAGTCATATTACGAATGAGAATCTATGGCTTCATAATACAAATTGTATATAAATTGTAAAAACTGTATGACTTTTTAGATTTTTAGATTGACTTTTTAGATTTGGTTGAGTGTTTGTTGAGTATGATGGATCATGTCCCCCAGTATGAATGAAGGATGAAAGAAAAGTTTTCCACAATTAATGTTTATGTTTTGTTTGTTTGTAATGTGCTTCAAAAAATGTTTTTGTAAACAAAAAATCTTCTGAAAAATATGAAAAAGAGGAATATTTGCAAATAAAATGCAAACCTATATGGATTAACTCAATGATAAGAGTCTCCCTTGCATTCAGTTTAAATTCAGATGCAGGAAACCAAATAGTATGTTGAAATTACTCGGCAGTATTGGCATTTTGTGTGGTAATAATAACTAACTAGCCCTATGGGCAGGGTGCATTGTAGGCAAAAGGTAGAACATAGGCCTTAACAGTGTGACATGTCCCCTTAGTGACAAACAGCCATTTAGGTTCCTGAATGCTGTGAGGCTGCCTTCTCATAGGAATACATTGGGGATTCCCCGATATGTGTGTCAGTGGTAATTCCTGATATCAGAGGAGCAGCGTGGTCAAGTTTGGTATGTTTGGAATAGTAATAATAAATGCTGTGTAATGGTGTGCGCAGATTTATTATCACTATTTTAGAAAATGCACTTTTAAAAGTTGGCATTACTCTGTGCTATGTGTCTTTGTGCCTGTCTGGTGTGTATTGCATGTCTGGCTCTAGAGTGACATGGGCTGGTGAGGTGTGTGGCTCCAGAGAGGCAAGGTGAGTCAGCGCTAGGCTGAATAGGCAGATCTGCATTTGGAGTAGTGGGAGTAGTCCCTGACCCTGAATAGGTCTGTGCCTGCCTAGTTCAATGCTGGCTCCGCCCCCCTGTGGTGTGTCTGGGACCAGGACCTACTCTAACAATGAAGGTATTTTAGCACTGTATAGAAAGGTTGGAGTGCCCCCCATAACTGGGGACCGGGTCTTGGCCTGTGGCAAGGGGAGAGAACAACGACATATGGGGTATAAGTACTGGGGCTGTGACCCCATGAGTTAGTGCTTACTTGTAACTGTGTAGGAGCTGGAAGGAATGCTGGGAAAGGGGGAACCGCAGTGGGACACAGCTGCTTCTTCCTAAGGGTCCCTACGTGCTGGCCTGCCTGTGCCTAGCTCTGCCTCTCTAAAAGTTTGGATCCTAGTGCCTCGTGAGTGCTACATCTTCATTTCTGCTTCAGAGGACGTGAGGAGTGCCCCAGGGGTCTTGGGACCCGGCAGCGCTGTGCTGCAAAGCATTCCAAGGGATTCCCGGCGTGGGGATTCCTCTGTGATCCCTAGAGGTGGAGTGGGAGCCTACCCCGCATTTCTGTGGCACCGAGAAGCCCTGCACCACGAGCGGCATCCAGGAAGCCAGGCAAGCTGCCTGGTTGTGGGCGGGGCCACATCACGGTGAACCAATAGGGGCGTACGTAGCCACCAGAAGTCAGGCCTGAGTGAGCCTGGAGGTGTGAGGGGCATTCGTGTGCTGGTGGAAGCTCCACATGCTGTCCAGGAAGAAGAAGGGGATCAACAGAGACTAGACTCTATGCTGAGGGATCCTCCGTGTGCCTTCATGTCGAGGTGGAGTCCCGCAGGCTCACTGAACCCCGGGAAAAGAAGACCGGAGCCTCGTGGGTGCCAGGCTGAAGTCCTGTGTGCAGCGGAGGGGACCAGGTGAAGAGAGATGATGCCCGCCAGGCCCCCTGTCGGTGCCTGAATTCTGCACAGAACAGCCCCGGAGAGTGGGGCTGAAACGTGGGCATTGTTGGTGCCTGTGAGTGGCACCGGGAGAGCCCCGGTGAAGGGGGCTCTCAAGGCACAGTTGGTGCCATTGCTGCTTTTCACAGCTGTACCGTGTGATCATGGGCAGCTGCATCACTGGGGCCATTTCTTTTTGGGCCTACCATAGAAGCCCCGGTGAGGGGGTCTGAGGAGGCACTGTTGGTGACGATTTTGAGGAGTGCAGCTGCTCAGCCAGATCGCAGGCAGCTACAACATTGAGGGGGCATTGATCGGTGTATTGTTCGGTGTCTCAGGAGAGGCAAGGGTGGAGTATACCCTCGCCCCCCACTTCTGGTGCTGGCCTGCTGGGCCTGCACCCTGCTGAAGTGGCAGCTTAGCGACCTGACTTTTGTGGCCATAGGGCATTGCGGGGAGTCCCAGATGGGCCCCCGAGGAAAGGCCAGTTGGCCTGTGAGGCACCTGATGTGCTGGGAAAGCGCAAGGCCCTAATGTGAATGCATAATGTGTTTATGCCTAATGTGGATGCATAATGTAGTTATGCCTAGTGAGTATTGTGGATGCATAATGAGGTTATGCCTAGTGAGAATGCATAATGTGTTTAACCCTAAGTGATAATACCAGTAATTGCTGGTTGTTTTATATTTACTACTTTTGCTTTCTAATGGTTCTGACAGTGGTCCGATTGGCCCGGTCATGTATATAATCCCCTGTGAAGTATCGCCTAGTGCCAGTTGGCACAGTGTACATTTGTGATTATTTTCTAATGTGTTTATGATAATACAAAGGCTATTTTTCCATAACCTTGTGTGGAGTATCCTTTGTGGTGTGCCTAGTGTGTCGCTGCTGTGTATGTGTGTTGCGCAAACACTTTACACATTGCCTCTGGGATAAGCCTGACTGCTCGTGCCAAGCTACCAAGGGGGTGAGCAGGGGTTGTCTTCAGCATTTAACTCTCTTACCCTGACTAGAGTGGGGGTTTCAGCCTGGCTGCATGCCCTAGCCAACCAGAAATCCCATTACTAACAAGTTGGATTCCTCAGTCTACAATCTCCTGAGCCACTGAACCGACCCATGGGGAACCCTTCGCCTCACCTGTGGACCCCATCTGTGGAGCACCTAATCTTAACTTGCTCACAGGTGCATCCCAGTAGACAGACAGTACCACCAAAGCCAACAGAGTGATGTGGCGCATTCAATTCCTTGGATTAAACTTCTGTCCCCAACCCGAGGACAATTCTGTCCATAAGGACAGTAACCAACAGAGGCAACAGACAGCTGTCAGTGTCAACAGCCAGGCACCAGGCCATCCACTGCCAAGTGGAAGCTCCAAGTGGGACTATTGGGTAGTCATTTTTTCAGGCCTAGGGTCTGGCAAAGAGGTCCCAATGGGCTCATGAGGTTTCCCTGACCTTCAAAGGTTCTTTTTTTCAAGTGCCAATTTCTTCTTCATTTTTTATTTGACCATTTGCAGTTTAACTCCCTCTCCTCTGGGGACAGGCCATGCGAGGATACACTGCTTCCTGTTCTGGCAAGGAGCTCCAATTCAAGAGAGGAGACATCCTCCTACCACTGAAGGCTGCATTTCAGAGCTGATGTCCAGGCCCTGATCCAGACCATCCTCATCATCCTGCTCCTCTTCGGCTTCAGCCAATTGGTGGACCTCTGTCCAGGCTCTCAGAGCTTTCTGAAAGCTCCATCTTTTTATTTCCCTTCTTCATTTGTATTCCCTTTTCCTTGTAGAACTGTTTAAGCTTAGCCACAGTGTAGCTTTCCAAGTTGCCCAACTAAAACTCCATTACTGCAGTTAGGGTTTCAGACAGTCCAGTAATAGGAATGAGGGTAGATGTGGAAAAACAAAAAGCAGCCAATCAGTGAGAATTTAAATACTCAAATTTATTTTAAATTATTTATGCGGTGTGGTAGTGTAAAGCAAAATTACTGTATGGCATTGCAGAAACACAAGTCCATATCCCACTGCTGCCACCAGTGTAAGAAATTGGGTTGATTGAGGGGGATGTAACTCTTCTGTAGTAGCAATCACAATTCTTCGCAGGATGAAGTCACAAAAAACTCTAAATTAACCTGTGCTCAACCCTCGGGTTGTTTGGCACAGAGCAGTCAGGCTTAACTCAGAGGCAATGCACAAAGTATTTGTGCAACACTTCAAACAGTAGAACAGTGCAAACACACCAAAAAGAAATCCAACACTAATTTTGAGAGATAGAGTACATTTTACGAAATAAAACAAGACCAATATCCAATCAGTAGATCACTTCAGAGATATGCAATTCTAAAGTTTTTTTGGTAAATAGCCCTAAAAAGCCCAAAGAGCCAATCACAGCTATCTGATCGTGCGAGCCCAGATGAAAGTTGCAAGTTCAGGCCAATTGCGATGGAGTGCAGGTCAGATCCAGGGACCAGGTTATTTCTACATAAAGTTACCTTTTCAGTCTAGCGCAAAGAGTCCTGTTCATGGTGTAAGGAAATCCGAGGAGTAGAGCAGCGTTGCAGACAATTGCCAATGTAGCATGTAGAGCAGGCCTGGCTTTATGGACAGGCGTTTCTGTAGTACGAAGATCCTGGTGTCATCGTGAGCAGTCGAGCAGGTGCTTCGTGATGGAGCTCTCAGGAGTGTCTGATGCTGTAACGCGAAGGATCGGGCAGCCTGACAGAACTTCACATTAGTGAGTTGCGCAAGTGACAAGGATTTGCTCCAATGGGCCCATTCATGGTAGAGGAAGGCTTCTATGTAGCCTCCCTGAGGCCACATTAAGGGTCTGGGAACTGAGGGGTACCACTTGGGGGTCAGGGACCTGCCTCCGCTGGATTTGGATTCTGGTTTAGGTGGTTTTGCGCCTGTTATGTTCCTGTGGGTCTGAACAGGAGGCCAGTAGTCCAGCTCTTGGCATCACTCTGGGAGTCCTGGACTCATGTATGGATCCAATCCCTCTGACTCCAGCAGGAGGGCAGCAGGGCAGCAACTGAACAAGGCAGCAGTCCAGAAAGTTAGTGTATTGAAGAGTTGATGTCTGAGGTTCGGTACTTACACCCGGTTGTTCTTTTGAAGTGAGGGTCAAGCTTGTAGATGTTTCCCTTTGAAGTCCCCAAGCATCCTTTCTCCCCTGTCCTGGCCCCAGACTAACTATAGGGGGTATGCAGCCCTTTGTCTGGAGGTAGGGCATTGCCTAGTCAAGTTTAAGTGGGTCTGTGACAAGCTCCCTCATCCCATCCTGCCAGTGAAGGCCCATCCAGGTACACCTAAGCTCACATGTTGGTTCTCTTGAGTATAGCATTTTATTGGAGTGAAGTTGAGTTCTTCTACTGGAAAAGAGTGCTTGCATTGTACCATTTGCCTTGTAGGATAGCTTATGCTCAATATAACAGGACACAGTGGTGAAAGGAGATTTACCCTGCTTCTATTGTTTCAAAAGTCAGGATAGTTGTATAAATACCCTTTGTTTCGTACAGTAGTATAATTTATAGATTGGCAAAAGTAAAGGTCTCTAGAAAAGTCCATTCCTGCCTCAATCCCAGGAAGTCAATATAAGTAGTTGATTTTCATGATAAGGACATAGTTTCACGGCCAGAATCAGAAATGTTGAAACAAAATCATTTTTGCTATAGCCAGATTCTTCCCTTGCTTTCTTAAGTCAAAGACTCTAGTAAGTGTTCTCTTGGCCTCAACTATGGCTTCTTGAACAGGCGGTACACCACAGCCATTTTGAGCTATTGATTATTTTACCACTGCTGCATATGTATCTTCCATTGTTGCATATATCTTTATCCATAATGCTGATCTTTGAAGTTATATGTTGTGGATATTTTATGTCAAGACCGGAGGCTCCTATTATGCCCAGGTCCGTCGTCAACTAGCATCTCTGGTGATAATGGTTTCCTCTGGCAGTCACAAGATTGGTTCCCATCTCTGTTGCAATTGGCAGTAGACTTTCTGGTACTTCTTCCTTCCTTCGAAAATCTTCTCCCTCAGATCCTCTAGGTCATCCACACAGTCTGAGTCTCGACAATTCATTGCTCCTGTCAGCATGGAAAACATCGGGTTTAACCACTCTAGCCTTGGCATTTCACAGGAAGCTTCTGACTTCGTTAACAAGGCTTGGGCCCCAGGAACAACTAGAACTTACAAATCAACTTGGGCTTTATGGTCAAGCTGGTGTGTGGGAAAACAATTCCTTGAGAGTAAGCCGATTAGAGAGCACCCACAAGTATGTCATCTTTTAAAGGGAGTAAAGTTTTGTTTGGTGTCTATCAAATGTGTCTCTGATGTCAAATCTCTAGGTGTTTTGCCTAGTCAATTCTGGTGTGATATTTCATATTAATTATTTATTTTAAATGTGTTTTTATTGCAGATTCAGAAAATGTACAATCTTTTGGTCCAACATTCCCACCTCCTACAGACATCCTGCGCAGGTCGTAAATGAGGCATCACACAGCCATTTAGCCCACATCCCGGAGGCCGGGCGGCGATAGCCAGGAAGCGTTAATTACGGAAATCAAAAAAACAAGCAGTGATACCTGTCAGGCAAGATGATCAATGATCTGCTTTTCTGTAACTCCCCCTTCTCCGGACCCCCCAACTAACCTGCCCCATATCTCAAATGGCGGTTGCGGGTGAGCATTGCTAGCTTGCTGCGTGTACCTCCCTCATCCAGTTAGCCTCCCTATTAAGGCGTCCCGGCGAGACCAAACTCAACGTACAGGTCCCCAGGAGGGGATCCCCTTGAATAGCTGAATAACTCAAATGTCAACACCCTGGATACCTAGCTCCCTGTAACCTCCTGTATCTTCAATAGGACCCCCCGCTACCCCACCCCTTCCCTCCACCCCAACTGCTACTGGTGTGGGCTTGGTTCATAACTGTACTTCATCGGACGAGACCTGAAGGATCAATACTCATTTTTCAGTGCATCACATGGATCCCTTCAAAGCTCCCCTCCCTATTCCCCCTCTTGTACTAAACAGTTGCTCAGTGTTTGCACTAGCCCTTCCCATGCCATTGCCGCTTCCAAACTCTTCTCATGAGCTGTACGGGATGCCTGCCTAAGTCTTACAGTACTTTCACTGCGGGCCCACTTATGAAATTTGTTCGCCCATCTCCTACCAGACGGGCCCTCTGTTGATTTCCAGTGCCAGGTGATCTCCCTCTGGGCTAAGATAAGACCAAGATCAATGAATTTGCTGGTGATTTTCGTTTTTTTCGTGTGGGGGAACCAGAGCAACAGACATGTCGCCATATCATATTCCACCTGCCTATCCGTGACTTCGGTAAGTAGCGCCCCCACCTCAGTCCAATATTGCCCCAACTTCGGGCAGTCCCACAACATGTGATCTAGTTCCACCCCAGGCATCAAGCACCTAGGACATGCCGCATCTTGGACCCGGAAATGTCTCTGAATCCTCCCTGGGGTGAGGTAAGCTCTATGCACTACAAAAAAGTGCACTTGCTGAAATCTGGCGTTCCTACACCCCTTCCAAGTCCTCTTCAGGATATGTCCCCACGTTGTGTCCGGTATGGGCTTCCCCACACTCGCCTCCCACTTTTGTTTCAGGGACGTGAGCGGTTCCAATCCCTCATGTAACATTCGAGAATGTAGACAAGTGACCGCTTTAAACATCCCTGCTGCCATTACCACATATTGGCAGGCCATCGTGGTCAGTGGTTCCGACTGTCCAGTCTTCCAGTGTTTCCTTATCGCCGTCGTCACAGCCATATGTAAGAGGAAACTACCGTCAGGGAGACCAAACTGTTCCTGCACCGTGATGTTTCATATTAATAAGCGTACAAAAACTAATTTTAATTCTGTTTTTTACCAGTATTTCCTTCTCAACCTAAGTTGTGTGTAGGGCAATGTCTCAAGATATATGAACAACGGACCTTTGATCTCAGAACTTCCTCCCAATCCCAACTCCTCATCTCCTACTGCAAACCTCTCAAGCATGTTACTTCTGCCACTTTAGCGTATTGGGTCAGATGGGTTATGTCCCTTTCCAGTATTGATGCTTCCGTTTTCAGGGCTCATTCAGCCAGAGGGGCCATGGCTTCCTAAGCCTTTTGGGCAGGATCCAGGTTGGAGGATATTCTGAGATCAGCTGACTGGTCCAATGACAAAGTGTTCCGAATGTTTTATTGCAAACCTGTTAGTACTGCTGCTTCATTGGTTTTTGATATGCTTGAACAAGCATAATAGGAGCCTCCGGTCTTGACATAAAATGTAGATTTTCCCAATAATTTATGAAGGAAAGTCTTACAACAGAGATGGGGACCAAACTTGTGACTGCCAGAAGGGGACCACTATCACCAGAGATGCTAGTTGACGACAGACCTGGGCATAATACTTGCTTCCACGTCTTTAATAAAATGAAGACTTTCCTTCATAAATTATTAGGAAAATCTACATTGTTTGCGGATTGAGGGTCCAATAGGTTCAAGCATCGGGAGCTCGTATCTCCTACCAATCCTATGTCTAACTCAAAATTCAGTTTTGTGTCAGTGCCCTCTGGTTAAGATGGAGAGAGAGCTTGGAAATACTCACTTTTATGCAAGGGTGTATTTTCACTACTGCAACTAATTGGTGCAGTCAGAGTGTTTATTGAAAATGGCAAACGCTTGCCTCTGAATTTAACGTTTTTGATTGCCAGGCATTCTGCCCCTCTCAGGGTTTATTGATAAGTGGTGAAATAGCTCAGATTCAGGAAGTCTGAAATCTTTGACGTGAGCGACAAAGACAAGTACTCGGCACGTGTAGTTCATGTACACTGATGTTGGCTACAGCAGTACTCACCTGACACTTTAAAATCACCTTTCCATCTTCTAGGTTGTCATTATCTGCTAATAGGGCCCCTAAATTTGGTTAGGAGGATTTCAGATTTCCCATTGGAACAATTACAATTAAACAATGTCAAAACCGAACAAAATTACAAATGCTTTAGAAATGACGATTGTACTGCGGCAATGGTTGTATTAGTGCATGACGCTGTATGAACTGCAGTATGAATGTATGCATGAATCTGATACTGTCTACTCCTTCGTCGGGGTAGCCTGTAGCTTTGCTTGACGAGTGGAGTGGCCTGGGCAGCAGAGACCTCTCTACACCGTGCAGGCTCAGCACGAGTTCACACACCAACTCACCACTGAGAAAGTAGGCAAACACTTCATTAAAGGTTTTTACTCTTTATGAGGATCAACATCAAATTTATTTTAAGTTTAGGTCTGCTACATCAGGAGGCATTTTATTATAAATGGACGGTATTTCCCCTGATTCGTCATTGTATCCAATATTCTACCAACACTTAACAATTCCATCTCCGTGCAGCAGAAGGCAGGTAGGCCTTGCATTGACACAGATACATATATAGCTGTAACATGTTCTACTACCAAAATAGAGTCTTTTTTGTCTTTTTTGTCAGATTCTGGATAAATGTCTAATATAAAAACCTTGGAGTGGAACACTGCTCATTTTGTAGCATGAAAAAAATTATTTTCTAGGAAGTAATTCGAGTGTAGACTGAGTATTCCAGCATATGTCAGTGCTTGGGAACGTATGAGCAATGTCCATTCTAAAGTTGTGACAATATCTGAGAAAATAGTGAGAGTGATGGAAGAAAAAATCTAATATTTCCTATTTCGTTGTATGATTGCCTGTCATTTTACTGATACAAAAAAAGGTGGTGCGTTCTTATTGTCACCTTCCTTCTCTGTATCTGTGTCTAGCAAGCGACCTAACACCCTAGAAAGTGTTATATTCACACATCTGGTAATAAAGGAAAGAAACAGACACGTTAAAGAGAACACTTGGATGAGGAAAAGTCAAAGTTCATTCTCGTTCCGTCAAAAAGAAAATTGTAGATGTGATAAAGGGTAAAACCAGCCGAGCAGCTTGATTTGAAACACTTTATTGATCCAAGTATAAAAAAAGTAAGATTCAAAATATTATGTAAGAACACCTCGTGAAAAGGCAGGAAATTAAAAACATTCTTAAGTTTAGGTAAACAACTCCACGATTTCCAAGGCAGAAGCAACTGCAGATAGAAAAAACAGGCAATTAATCTTCTCAGTATGGAACAGAACATTGCCTGGTGCTGCTAAATCCATTGAATATCTTAGCAACAAATATGGTGTGAGCTTTTGTTGCAGTGAATTGTTCTCTCCGGCACATTGAACCAGTCTTGGCAGTGTTCATCTTCCACTTAGCCCAGTCGCTCTACTTTTTACCTAGGGCTCTGTTGAACCTTATGCAAATAATTCTGGGCTTGCTTTAGAGTTTGACAGTTTATTCCGAAGGAGACTTCTGCCGGCTCTTCCACTGTAAACCTTCACTTAGCAGACTCTTCACACAAGGGCCACCAGGTCACACAGATGCTTGGGCCCTAGTGAAGGTGGAGTAACCATCACTCATGTTTAGGTCTCGCCTATGCAGCAGATGTGCTGTGTTAGAGACGTGTTATTCAGTCTATGGGCTTTAAAGACTCTCATCGCTTACCATTGGTTCTTTCGTCTGCCTTTAGAAATCCCTTTATCTTAATTGATGAATAGTATACATTTGTCCCGCCTTTTGGCTGTTTTGTTCTGCCCCTGCTACATGGATCCCTGCACTATTGGCCATATGTTATAGTTTTGGTGCACTCCTTCTTCTTTCCGCTCTCTACTGGCCGCCTGCTTGGGCTTTTATTTATCTATGCGTTCACCCCATACGCATTCACTGGAAGGGAGTTCAACCATTGCCGTAGTACGATCGGCATTTATAAAGCATTTGTAATTGTGTTAGTTTTTACATCATTTAATTGTAATGGTTTCAATGGGCATATTTTTTGTATGCACATGGAGAGCCAACGCAAGCCTCAAACCCAGTTCCCCTGCACCAAATTCAACAGCACTATATGTTACGCCACATCCTCTGACTTGTTTTACCTGTAGTTGTTTTCAGCCGTGTCTTTTCTCTCACCCTTTCAATGTCTCCCCCTACTCCCCTCCTCAGCCTCTTCCTCTACAGTGGGATTCTTGAGCATTGGGTAAAAGAACGTTTACTACTTAGCTAGGTAAAGTGATCGTTTTTTATGCCTGTGGAAAGTCCTAAATTCTGTTTGAGTAGTTGTAGAGCAGAACCTCAATTTACTTTCACATCTTCAGTAGAAAGGTCATTGATTGATTAATTTTTTCAGCAGGACATTCACCTAGACTCCAGATGATAATCATCATTTTGTACTTATGAATATTATTTAGGGGTATCAAGCAATGGAAGCCTAATAGAGCCAATTGTTCATAATTTTGGGACCTCAGCACATTTGTATTTGATCACTATTTAACTGTGTAACAAGGATGTGCCATTGATGGTGTTTCATGTGAGAATAGCATGTCATTATCAATGCTGTATTGCAATCAAGTCTCAGAAGTTGGGACTCAGAGCAATACTGGTAGAGTTTTCACTCTGGATGGGGTAAATTTCAATATATTTAGACATACCAAGTTCATCATAGACATACCAAAGAATATTTGTTATATGAGTCAAGACATACCAAAGTCTATTTGTTATATGATTTGTTCAATATGTGGTTTGTTGTATGCAGGTAGTCAAGAGGAAAAATAGGTAAAGGTTTTACAGGCTAATATTACCTAATTCAGGACACCCTTTACCTTCTTCAATACCATCCTTGGGGAGATGGCTCCAACGAGTTCAGCATATAGCAGAAATGTGTACTTTTAGGTGTAGTGCTCATCTATTTCTAGTACCAAGGTTTATTTTCTGAAAGAGTGGTAATTGCAGCTGGTGGTGAGAATTATTCCTTAAAAACATCTATGTGAGACCCTTAGGGCATGCACTCTCTTGATGGTTAATACGCTTTAATACAACATAATTCTTCATTCCTGTCCTATCCTAAATTCTAGATTTTCCCAGCTTGAAATAAGGAAAGTCTTGATTCTATTAAAGACACAGAGGAAACCAATATCCCACTCTACATTATGGGACATTTAGTTGATATATTGCACAATTTGATCATCCAGGGTGAGACAATGTTTGGGTTTATTATATCTTTGAGTAATATTCATTGCTATTTGTCTTACAATACTCTTCCCTAATGTGATGACTAAGGGATTTCTGTCCGGTAAAGAGCGGTGAACAAACAGTCCAAGGTTGTCCAAGATTTGAAGACAGGAGGAAAGATGATTTTTTTTTCATCACAGTGATCATGGTCTAATTGCCAGATAGGCAGATGAAGAACTGTAAAGAATAAGTGTGTGCTGTGGTTGAAGGAGATTGGCTGTTACTGACATTTTTTTAGTTCAGCTGCTGGCTAGTAAAATGTAACTTGTGCAGCAATCTGGTGTTTATTGGTATGTTTAACTGATTTTTGAAGCTAATGTCTCTCTATTTGTAGGTGAATCCACATTTTCTTTCACATCACACAGCTAAAAAGGTTTGTCCACATATCTTCTGCCTCCATTTCTTTAACGTCTTCTTCTCAAGTGCTGGAGATTTCTTCCTTGCACATTGCATTTTTTTTATTTATACATTTTTTAAAAGGCCTATGTACTAGTTGGTCGGGGATGTACATTGTTACAACGCATGCTTCTACTACGCATGCCTTTACAACGCAGGATTTACAACGCGTTGGGGGGTGCTGGATAGTGAATAGTTTAATTTACTATTCCAACTCCAGTCCCCGTGGATAGTAGGGAAGGTGTTGGATAGTAAATTAAACTATTACCTATCCTAGAGCGCCCCCCAGTGCAATTCGTTGTAATGACTTGCGTTGAAAAACATGTGTTGTAAAGGCACAGCGTGGTAAAAGTTGCGTCGTAAAGGATGATTCCCGTTGGTCGGTGTGAGGGAACACTCTTTCCCTCTCTCCCACTTCTAGCCCCCATTTGGACTACTAGCTGCTGATTTGAGAGAGAAACAAGGCCTTCTAACTTGACCTCAGTGCTATTGTTCTAACCCATCACAAAATGTTTGTTGAACTGGCTATCCCCAACTGGCATAACCCAACTTACTAATAAGTCTCTAGTATATGGTACCAAGAATACCCATGGCATGAGTGTCCACCCAGGGCTGAAGCACTGATCGTACCACCCTATGTGTGACAAAGTACAACAAGCATTGGAAATGCCATAGGTCTCGGATTTATTTGACTTAGAGCTAATGGCATTGTAAATGGCAATGTCTTTTAGCCAAGTGTTATGGAGTGTATGCATGTGGTGTGTAGTGGAATTATGTGGGTTGGATTGGAATTGTTAGTTGTGGAATTGTGTGGCGTGAAATTGTGTGGTGTGGAGTGTATTTGTGTAATGAAATGATGTGGCATGATATAATGTTGTGGGTAGTAATTATGTGGTATTGAGTTTACTGGAATTGTGTGGAGTGGGATTGTGTGTTATTGAGTGTAATTATGTGTAATGGTATTTTGTGTTGTGGAATGGTATGTGGTGGAGTTTAATTATGAGGTGTGCTGTAGAATCTTGTGGCATGATGTGGAATTCTGTAGTGTGGATTAGATGTATGTGGTGTGTTGTGTTATTGTGTTGTTGAGTTGAATTATGTGGATTGATGTCAAATTATGTGGAGTGGATTTGAAACAAGCCCTGTGGTGGTGCCTTAATCTGCTCTTCTTAAAGTGGATTCATTAATGAGCTGCAGTGGTGTGTCTCCGTCATCAAAGATTATACGTGGCTCTTTGAAGATTCAGTGAGGCTGAACATAACCTGCAAATGAATGACCAATCATCACCATGGCGGTGGTATGTAGAGGCTCACACAGAGTGGGCATTGGGGAAGGCTACTGTAGGCATTGGCATCTGGCCACGAGGATCTCTTTACACTGTTCTACCTTCAGAGTGAACACTGCTCGGAGCCTCAATCTGTGAGGATTTCACACCGGTCACCCATGTTACACTTCAGAGCCGCGCCGTCAAACCAAGAGTAGATGATTGTGTACAAAGGGCATTTCTACTCTTATGAAAATGATCTCTTCCTTTATTTTCAAGCTGAAACTTTTCATCTTTTCAGAAGAACGACCTCTGATCACACTCCACCTTTCCACGAAGCCCCCACAACAACGCTCATAACATGCTCTTAAACACTACAGAGACAGAGGCGTGTTTAACATTCCAACACCAGGGAATGGATTCCGATTTGGGAAAAAAAACGTCCGTACGATTTGTGTCCGGAGCCCTCTCCGTACGAATTGTACCCGTCTGTCCGAGTCGCGAAGTACAATCCGTATTCTGTGAATAAGCCCGAATCGTCGCGATCCGTACATATTGCAAGGCTGAAACCGTGAACCGTACGACTCGTACACATACCGTACGACTCGTACACATGCCGTACGACCCGACGAGTACGATCCGGACCGGGGTATGAGGACGCGATTCGTACGGTCCACGTCAGGTAAGGGCAAGTCATACGGAAAAGCACACAAACACATACACACCGTACGGTCCGTACCCCCCATGATCGCAGGGGTACGCACCGTACCCCTGCGATCATGGGGTGTACGAGCCATACCCCCATTGTACGATCGGTGTACGAGCCGTACCCCCATTGTACGATCGGTGTACGAGCCGTACCCCATGTACGATGGGTGTAGGAGCCGTACCCCCATCGTACAATGGGGGTACGGCTCGTACACCCATCGTACATGGGGTACGGCTCGTACACCCATCATACAATGGGGGTACCGCTCGTACACCCATCGTACAATGGGGGTACGGCTCGTACACCCCATGATCGCAGGGGTACTGTGCGTACCCATGCGATCATGGGGGTACGCACCGTACCCGGGGGGGGGGCGTTCCGTACCTGTTTTGGCGCGAACTCTGCTTTTATGGCTGTTTTCAGCTCCCGTAGAAAAAGGGTCTTACGGTGCGTACCCGACACGTATTGTACTTGCTGGGTCGTAAAAACCAGCCGCGAACCGTACAGATGTCGCGTACAGCGGGTTCCGAGGGAGAATCGTATAGAGATTAGAGTCGTACGGTGTCTTGTACGACTCGTACGGAGTACGGCTCCTGGTACGAATCGTACTTCGTCGTACATACGGGGGACGTTGCAGGGTACGATTCGTATGGGAAAAACGCTCCGAACGGCTATTCGGAGCGGTTTTTCCCGAATCGGAATCGACCCCCAGATGTTTGTAAAACATAAACCTCTAATTGCAAATTGGAAATCATATTTGTAAAATGCTTGAAATTAGGAATGATAATATATGCATGGAGAAAAAAAACACCAGATTGCTCTCAACAGCACAATTCACATTAGTTGTAAAATGTGATACATCCGTCGGCAGAGTTTGTTACGCATCTACCGAGTCCAGGCGGAAACCCGCGAGTCTCCTCTTCTCACAAAGGGCTCTGCAGCACAGTCCGTGACTGCTACTTTGAAATGTGTCACTGAAAGCGATCGCTATAGAAAAACAAGGCGTAGGACGGCAAATACCAAATTTATGTTGCATTGAGTAGAGTACATAACTACACTCAACATAATACCACTCAGTACCACATAATTACACATCACTCAATTACACTGTATTCAATACAACATAAATACACTCCACATACCACTCAGTAGTACATAATTGCACTCCACATAATTACTCTCTAATTAATGCAACATAAATACACTCCACACAATACCAATCTGTGCCACATAATAACACAACACATAATTACACTGTACTCAATGCAACATAAATACACACCTTTCACGCCCTGTCACTTTCACAGGCTGTCAAGAACCAGCTTGCAAAATGCAATTATGTAGCCAGATCGAGCCGACAGGGTCCAAAAACATGGTGCTGCTGCTTGGCTGCTTTAGACCTAATGAAGGTAAACATAACTGATTCTCTTTAACAATAGCTTAAATCATCCATCACTGTCGGTGATATAACTTGCACCAGGTTTTGAATTTGGCTTTCTGAAATCTGTAGTGAATTATTTTGTATTTAATGTTCAAAATTTGATAAAAATCACTAAACTGGTCGCTAAATAGGCACCATGCCCTTTATTATTTTCCGACCGCCTAAAGAGCCCAGAAGAAACTATGCATTACTTTGTAAATCCTATTTTATTATTGTGCCTTTTTTAACATATTAATACGTTGGAAAGCTGTGCAAATGTGCATGCATTAAGTTACATGCTGCTTTCTGCCCCTTACTGAACAGCGTCGTATTCATTTTGCTGCCCAGTTGAAGATGGATAAGCCAAGTAAAGTGATTGAAGATGCATAACGCCTCAACGGGTCAATTGATAAACCTGGTTAGTGTTGTGGCAGCTGATGCGGGGGCTACCAAGTTTGGTGCTCTCTAGTTGGCAATACAAATCTAGACAACATTTTTCCTGACTTGCGGTTTTATCCCTTGAACTGACTTGAGGTTTTATTATCCCCGTGCACAAATGTAACCTGGGTTTTACTACCTGACCGAATATGTGCACGGAAAAAAGCGAAAAATTCAGCGTTCTGCAGAACGGAAATCTAAGTATTGTTGCACTTTCGCACATGTTTGAGTTTTATATAGTGCGAACTCGACCCCATGGTATTAGAGCACTGTACCAACACGTTACAGATCAGATGACACATTAATTTTAGTATGCATGCGGAGATGAAGTGATTTGCCCAGAATCACAGAATGTTGAGCGTTCCTGCCAAGAATCGAACCCGGTCCAGCTTCCAGTTCGACGATGTATAGCCGTTAGGCCACATCCTCTCTTCTGACCCATGGAAGGTATAACGACGAGTTTAGACTGCACAGGGGGGAGGTGGGGGGGGGGGACGGAACCCTTTAGTACCGTTCCCACCCAGGGCTTTCTTACCACCTTGCTGTTTTTCTTTATACATACAGAAATACTGTGAAAATGCACTTCTGAAGAAAACGTTGGGCCTCATTTATGAAAAGTGACGCATCGCTGCGTGAAAACAGCGATGCGTCACTTTTCACTGCGCCCTCCTTGCGACACCAATGATGCGTCATATTTACAGTATGACGCATCATGGCGCAAGGAGTTACAGATACGTCAGTATTTCTGACGTATCTGTATGGCGCAAAAGTGACGCATTGCTAGAGAATAAAAGTGACGCAACTCCAGCAATGTGTCCTTTCACATGGGGCAAGCCCCATGTGAAAGGGCTTGTGTCAGTCTTACGCCTGCTGTGAGGCAGGCGTAAGAAATTGACGCATTTGTGTCCTAGAAGTGGCGCAGTGAAATCATATAGATTTCACTGCGTCACTTCTATGACCCTTACTTGCGTCAGAACGCCCCCCCTGCATATATTATACCTGGCGTAGGTATAATGTAGCGCAGGGGTTTACAAAGTGACACATCTACCTAGATGCATCACTTTGTAAATATGGTGCAAGAAGGCACATTTTTTACGCTGCGGGTGCGTCACAAAAAGTGACGCACCGGCGGCGTAAAAGTGACGCACGGCCTCATAAATGAGGCCCTTTGTTTATATACTTTCTCCATGATTTCCAAATAGACATTAGTCTGGATTTTAGAATATCGCCATTTATATTTCATAATTAAATGTGAAAATCGTAATGCACTCGTTATTCGGTTTATTTCGTTGGTCATCAAAACGTGTGGAACAAAGTAAAGCTTTGGCAACAGTTAGCAGCGTTTTCCCTGGTTGAGGTTAAGAGGTCGTTCTGCCCACTTATTTCAGTGGACTTAATGCACAGGGGACATGCTGCTGCTCAGCTGCGTGTAATGCTGTTTAAGCTGTAATTGAAGCCGCATGCTGTTTCACTGCACAAACTAGTGCGTGCCTGCGCTTTTTTTTTTACTGGAGGTCTCGGCCAGAATTACAAGCCCCTTGCGCCACTTTTGCGTAATTTTTCCCATGTTAAAAACGACACAAAAGTGGAGCAAGGGCCTTGTAAATCTGCCCCCTCGTGTTTTGGTATCTCAGAAACATTGTGTGATTGTCTGAAATGGTAATACGAAGGCCAGTACTGTCCAGAGTGTGTGTGTGTGTGTGGGGGGGGGGGGTTGTGTGTGTGGGGGGTTGTGTGTGGGGTTGTGTGTGTGTGTGGGGGGTGTTGTTTCTGGGTGTGTGTGTGTGGGGGGTGTGGCGGTGTGGGGGCTTAATTCATATCCCTTCTTTCTTCTGTAACCCTCACCTTACACCCTTTGCATACTTCTTCTTTGAGTTCAGCCTTCTCTTGGATGCATGCCCGTCTGTCTTGATCTCGGTTTTTGTACTTTTCTGCAAATGGCACACATATCACTTCCTAGATCACAACCTCTCCGTTAAAACCCTATCACTGCAACCTAACAATACCGGATCTCTGCCAACCTATCTATTCATCTCACCAATGATTTACATGGACCTACATAACCTCCCGGCTAATTATCACATCTAACTCCTAGAAACGGGACTAATGCATGCCATGGAATGTTTTTCTTTGAAAGCACGAGTAACAACAATACCCAACAATTACCACTAGTCTAACCACCATTTTGGGATTCTGGAGTAGCGTGCTAATCGCTGTAAAGCCTCATCAGGTTTAGAAAGTGCTACATAAAGACAATGATAAAACTGCTCTTCTCTGTTGCACGCCTGCAACACACTGTTCTTGAGCGCAGTCCGTCTGACATGTACAGCACTGCTTAAAGGGATACTGAAACGCTATAAAGAAAACGAATACCGTTACGGCAGATATTTAGTACCGACCTTGGAATATAAAAATATGGATTGATCCCACGGCTAGCCGGGGAGGATTCCAAGCCCGCCCTGTGCAGTTTCATACAATGCTGCTGCAATGTAATTAACCCGCTGAGCTATGCGTGCCTTTTTAAATATAAATCGTGCAAGGCTGAGATTTTGGTCTATTTTTAATCTGGTTGTGACAAATGGCCGTTGGTATCTCAAGGCGCCGGAGCTGACATGTGACATACATGATGCGAAAATCCGTGCTTTCGGCACAAGTGGCGCTTTCTTATCTAAGAGTTCGCACCGGATGCTGCTGATGCAATCTACAATCCCAACTGTTATTGCACAGCTTAATGAGATCCGCCAAACACTTAGGGGCCCATTATGATGTCGGGCGGATTGCCCCCGCCAGGCTGGCGGTAGTCACCGCCGGCCTGGCGGGGACAATCCGTCCGACATCCTCTCCTCTCCAGAAAGGCATGCGGTCTTCACTCTGGGGGCCCCCTGCGGGGCCACAGAGTGAAGGAGGGGTGGGGGTTGAACAGGGGGGTACCTGTGGTACCCCCTTCATTTGCATAAACAAAGCGGCAGGCACCGCGCGGTGCCTGCCGCTTTGTTTATGCAAATGCTGTAATGCATTTTTAGCATTGTGGCGGGCAGTGCTGAGAGCACCTCCCACCACAATGCTAAAAATGCGTGATGTGCCCACCACTGTGGCGGGCACATCCTAATACCCCCCACGGGACACCAGACCTTAAGGCGGGCGGTCCCGAATTCGGATAGGATGGCGGGCGGACTAAGTCCAATCGTCATCCTAATGACCCCCTAAGCATCTGTGTGGCAGCGGAGCAGCTCGGTGCCAACAATCCTCGACAAAGGTCAAGATCACATGGTGCATGCAGAGCGGGGCACAGTAGATTGATGCAGTGCTTTAGCAGATTATCTGAGCCGGCTCGATATTCGACTGGTATATATGTGCAGACGCAGACCAGGCTAGAGAGACTTATGCTGCTCTTTTAACAAGAGGCCTAATGCCTGCGTGGATGGTCAGTTAACTGAATTTTGTTAGACAACACTGGACTTCAAGTTCAAATAAGCCTTCACGGCCAGATCCCTAAACCTTGGGGTTTAGTTGCTTGCAAAGGAGCGCTGCAGCCTCCGGGATGGGACGCCCAACATCTCTAAACCTGGGGCGGGAGAGTGTAATGCAGCCTCTGCGCTGCCCTCGGAAGTGGAATTCTGCTGGACAGTTCTTTCAATGCCACTCCTGCCTTTGTGTTCTCTGGCTGCCGTTTCTTAGACTCAACTGCTACGCGACCGCCCATGGCCTATTGCGTGTTCTGTTTTAAAAGTACACGCACGCAAAGGCCAATGAAAATGGACCTAGGAAATAACACGCACTAGCTGCGTGGAATTCCTAGGTCCATTTTCAAAACACCGGGAAAACGACTCTGGCTAGCCACACTGCTTACGCAGTGTACGCTAGGTCCGAGACCTAAAAAGGCTCCCAACCTGCACTGCTGCCTGGTGGAGAGGTCTTACAACTGCTACTTTGACATTAAAATCAATAGCAAATCCCTCACTTTCCTTAACAATTGGTACAAGGATCCCCTGAGGAAGGCCTATTGAGCCCTAAGGCAGGGAGCTGTATATTATTAAGTAGGATGTGAACTTTTAATAAGTCCTAACAGCAAAACTTCCAAATTGTTATTTTTGCTGTGGAAAGGTTAGTAACCCTGTTGGCTAATACAGAGTTATCGGCTGACCTCTCAGTCCAGCTATCTTCTGAATGGGACTACTAAAATGGGTACTTCACGGTGTCAAATTAATCATGGCATTAAACCCGACTAGTTGCCCAAGTTGAATTTAATATCACTTTTGGAGCAAAGTCAACTCAAAGAAAGTTGCCACTCTGTTGTCCAGTTTGTCCAGGGGCCTCCCACAGTTGCTTGCCACCAAACAAGCTTCTGTCCTGTTGGCGAGTAGTGTGAATTATTCCCCAGGTCAAGAAGAATAGAGGCCTGTCATAGTGTGAGGTGTCAACTCCTCCTTGCAGGAAACCAATCAGAGTGTTAGCACAAAAGGCGAGCTTCAAAGGGGAACCCGACTTTTGTGAGCATATGGCAATCACATTCATGGAGGGCTGCCCCTTTGTTCAGAAAGACAGGCTGACAGTGAAAACAGAGAGGGGACACCAGTTGCCAAACCTGTTTGCCCATGGACGCATAGCACACAGGGTGGGCTACTAAGCCCTTAACAGCCGTAGAAGGGTTCAGACATCTTGGGAGTGGGCAGAATAGAGCACCCTGGGATTGCTAGATGCCATACATAGCTGGAAGTAATCACAGCATGGGACGGATCCTGGAAGTCCTCTGGCTAGGCTAGTGACCACATCATCCCCCAGGGCACTTTCTGAGCATAAATAGGGCACCCCTGGCACCCTGAATCTCAGATCACAACAGAACTGGAAAAAGGACCAAAAAAGAACTGCCTTGCTGTTCCTCGGACCTGGGAAGAGGGACTGCACCGACTGCTAGACTGTGCCTGCTGCACTTTGAGCTGTCCCTGTTGCTCCTGGCTTGTGTAAAAGTCACTTTCTAGCCCCTGATCAAAGAAGTGACTCCAAGGGTCAGTTGACTGACTCCCTGGAACCACCACCAGGGCCATGAAAGCTGAAATAGCCCATTCCACCAAGTCAGGAGCCATATTCTTCGAATCACCATGGACCACCGACGAGTAACACAAGAGACAGATCCTCAATAGCCAAAAGTTGCACCTGAGTCTGACAGACCCAGAGTGTCATCTGATTCCAGATTGATTGCCAGAGATGGACACCAGACTTCATCAAAGGAAACCGCTGGACCTTCGATGTACTGAGATCAGTAGCCCAGCTGCACCTGGCCATCTACTGGCACAAGAGGATTTTGAGGGACACTATACCCTGTGGCCAAAGTCACCCCACCTGAGAAGTAACGGCAAGAACACCCCTTTCACCCGCACAGCACCCAGACCCTCTTTCATCATCCTCAGCATCCTGCATTCCAAGCTTCAGGACCACTCCTTTGTAGTCTATGGTAGTCTTGATGTAAAGTGTGTAACTGGACTGAGGCTGCTTTGGTTACCAGATAACTGTCCAAATGCTCCTTATTGGCCCCCTGCCCTTCTCCCTGTCAGAATTGGTTGCCTAACTCAGGTTGGAGTAGCTGAACAAAACTCTCTAAAACATTTAAAGTTTCCAGACTTTATGATCTCCAATGCTTATTGACGCTTTGGACTAAAAAGCTGAGTTTTTTCGTTTTACTTAACAATCCATACATCTGAAACCTTGTGGTGGATTTTGCTCATCTTGATGACTAGAAATTTTTACAAATGTAATCTATTTTTATAAATTGGTGTCAGATTTCTTTCATGTTGTGTGACTTTCTTATTTCGTTGGTTTGTTCTTCTAAACACTTTGCATTAGGTACTTTGTTTAAGCCTTGCTGCTTGAAGCCACATATACCCACGGTTGAGCTAAAGGTTTTACGCATGAGCCTGACTAGACCCAAGACCATTTTGCATGAGTATTACATGGTAAGGTCACACAACCATACCATGTAATATACAACAATCCTCACAGTCAGTTAAAAAATTCTGAATTGTACTTAATCACAATCTCAACTACATCGTCAGTATTCATGAGGGAGGTTGCATATTGCAACTCACTACTATGGTGACCATCACATGGATGGTGGCCTGCTGGGCTCAGCAGACAACCATGCCCGTGATTTCTTTATAAATATTTTCTTTAAGTGCAGCTCTTTTTTCTTAAAGAAACAGGGCTACTTAAAAAAAAGTTTACAACTTTTAAAAAATGTGTTTGAGTATAAACAATGTCCCCCAGGACCACTGCCTCCTTCCCAATAATTTTAGATTTATTTCTCAAAGTGGTCCCAACTTCGGGATCAGTAACTTTTCAATGGTTTACAACCACTATTTGGGATCAATGGTATTGATTTATTTACTTGCACAAGAGTTAACAAGTGAGTATTTAGACAATTTAGAGGTTTTCAATAGACAAAGCATAAGGAAGTTTCATCCAAGTTTTCCTTTTTGTTATGCTTACCTATTTCACATCTCAGTACGGGGCAATTATTACTCTTAATTCCAAATACAAGTAGCAGTTATTGCAAAAACATCCTATCTATATTATTAAAATGACCCTTAACTATAACACGTAAGTTTACACAGCACCAAATGAATTGAATGTTTTCTCACTAGCATTTGATCAATTTGTTGCTCATACAGAGGGTGAATAGGTTTTTATGTTGGGAAGTTAGACACAATCCGATTGTTATTCATTATGTTTTTGATTATTAATAATTAAAGTAAAAGCATTATGATTACATGTCAGACTCTTACTCAGAGATATACATGTTCTATAGAATTAGTTTTTATGTTAGCCCAGCTTTTGTATGCTATTCCAAAAATGGCTGCCTTCAACATTTTCCATAACCAATGTTGTTTGACATGGCTATACAAACGGTTAATTCAATATTAGCACAAACGCGTTTCATAAACCTTTTATTCTTTTATAAATTAATGAGGCTTGAACATGATACGTTTTTTAAATATGGGCTCACACACTATTGTTGTCATTACTTTCCTTTCACCATACTATTCTAACATGGCTGCTTAATTGCCTTTGTTAAAAATGGGTGCTTCAGCTGGTAATCAGGGAAAATGCCAACTCGTCTCTTCTGTCCACTCAGTGCTGAACTGGTAAGAACTAACGTGCTTTGGCAGCCGCCGGGCACCGTTGTACAACAGAGATATTATTCATGAGTCAATCACTGATGAATGGTAACAGGGTGGATGAATTTTAGTACTTGTTTCTGATGTTGTTAGATTTATATTATTTTGTGATTAACTTATCTTTTTTACTTTCACATTGTTTCATTGTAGTTGGGTTTTTCTTATTCATAGTCAAGTGTTTATTCACATTTAACATTTTATTTGGCAATAATGCCATGTTTAAACACATTTTTATATTTGAATATGTTATGAATAAGGGATGCAAGTAATTGAGTTTTTGGTCATTCTCCCTATGGTCACTGAACGGTGTGCAGTCAAAATATTGATTTTTTAATATCGACCTACATTAATTTGTAGTTTTTATTATCGTAGTGACAGAATATCGAAGTCAAGAATATCGTTCACCAGAATATTGACCCCAAGGTAAGTAATATTATTTTATTTTATTTCGAAGTAAGTAATATCGAAGTCAGTAATATCATAAGCAAATATTTCGTAGTTAATATCGCATTTTTTTGTCCTATGTATTTTAGTATGTATTTTATATGTATGTTAAATATTTTTTTAATGTATTTTAATAATTTTTTGAATAAATGTTCAGAAATTAGTAATTTTGTTAAAAGTAAATTTTGCGTTTTAGTATCAGAGTGGGTTGTGGGTTTATAGGGGAATAGGGTGGGAAGTAATTTAATTTTAATTAATTAATTCATATGTTTTAATTAATTGATATTGATTTTTAATTAATTGTTAATGATTTATTATTGGTAATTCATTTTTATTAATTAATTATATGAATCATATTTAATGTATTCATTTTTATTTATTGTTATTAATTAATTTATTGTTATTTATTAATTAATTGATGATTAATGTTTATTAAGTGATTAATTGATAATTACATTAATTATGTGATTTAATATGTGTAGTAGGTTGTGGGTATATAGAAGAATAGGGTGGGAAGTAATTAAATTAAATTCATTAATGACATTGTTTTATTTATTGGTATTTATTATTTTATTTTTTATTTTTTTTAAATCTCTTTATTAGCATCAGATTGGTCCGTATAAGCATACAATCACATAGTAAACCGATGACATTGAAAACTTGAGTAGTCATTATACAAAATAGGCAGCTGGAGGACGTGACCAATAATATTACAAGTGGTGCAACACATTCTAGAAGTCTTATTTTCCTTTTTCCAGTTCTACATGGGAATCGCACGTCTGGAAGGATAATGTAAAGAGACATATATGCTTTCAAACATAACAAAAATGAATATGCCTTCGTGAGAGAGAGAGCGACAAGCAACACATCAATTATGATCAAGGTGGTAACAGCATTGGCATAGGCAGACGAGGATTGATGGAATGACATATGAAGAGACATAGGTAATGCAATGTCTTCAATCGGGGCCAAGTAGGCAAGGAAACAGAGAAGAAAACACCCCGTTCACAAACATCATCAATCATTGAATCAGCAGTTCCCGCCTCCCCCGTCCCAGTAGTATTTTAATAACAAGACCTTCATAACGCAACAGGCAACGCTCAACTGTCATGCTAGCTAAACCTAACCCACCCCTTCCGGGACAATAGAACTGGCAGCTTGGGATTCTGTAGCCTGCGTTAATTTGCTAACGTACTGTCGGTATGGGCCCCAGATATCGACTGGGCGTGAAGCTGTTGGGACCTGTGTGGAGTATTCCACACTATTGATATTACAGTGGGCAAGGCTGCGTAACCATGCCTTGGAGTTGGGGATTCGTCTGGACCCCCAGAATAAAGCAATTTCCCTGTTTGCGAGCAAGAAGCCTATGGCTGCAAGTTTCCGCGTGGCGCGGGGGAACTCAGCAACATAACCAAGCAGCGCAATTTCTGGTATGGGCTGCAACTCGCATTCTAAAATGTCGCCCAAGATGTGGTGTACTTGCAGCCAGTAGCCATGCAGTTTTGGACAAGTCCATGTAAGATGTGTAAAATAGGCATGTGGGGCCTTGCATTTGGGGCAATAATGAGGCCTGGTTGGGTCGATTTTGTGGGCCAGGGCCGGTGTGAAGTACAGCCGCCTCAAAAACTTAAAATGTATCAATTTATGCCTACTGTTAATGGAGACATCTTTAGTAGCTCGGCAACAGGCAGCCCATTGGTCATCTGTGATAGAACTACCCAAATCAGTTTCCCATGCCGCACGGACCTTCGCGTCCGAAGTAGGAAGGGCCGCCACACAGAGTCTGTACAGCTTAGAAACCATATGTGCGCCCGTTTGGGACTGGAGCAGGAAAGTTAGGGCAGCCATGTCAACTGGGGGTAGTGGGAACGAGGGAAACTGCGCTCTAAGCATGGATCGCACTCTGGTCAATACAAACAAATCCATAAACGTCCGGTCGGTGAATCGCTGATCCTCCGACACCGAAAAGACATGTCCGTCTGAGAACAGGTCTCCTATTGTGGTGAGCTGATATTTGGACAGTGTGTTGCGAACCACCGTTTCAGCGGTGATGGGGAACCAGTGTGGGTTCGGTAGTGGAAGAGCCGGAGAATACAGCACGTCTAACTGGAGTAGTCTACGTAATTGCATCCAAGCCCATGACGTAGTGGAAACAGTCTGTATGTCTTGTGGGTCTCGGGGTAAGCCTTTGGGTAATACCGTGGTGAGGGCAAGCGGTAACACCAAGTCCGCCTCCGGTCTCAGATATGGAATCCGAGCGTCCGGGTGGAACCAGGGATGTGCATAAGCGCATTGCGCGGCGACTAGGTAGTAAAGATAAAAATCGGGCACTCCAAAGCCACCTCTTTCATAAGGCAGTGTCAGGATTCGCCAAGAGACTCGCGGGTTCTTGTCTCCCCACACCAACCGCAGCAACAGCGAGCGTAGTTGGGTGAAGAAGATTTTAGTGAGTGGGATCGGAATGTTGTTAAATAAATATAGAAAACGGGGGAGCACAATCATTTTAATTATGGCGATACGGCCAGCCATCGAAAGAGGGAGGCGAAGCCAACGTGCTAGATTATCTTCCAGAAAGTCCAACGCCTGGCCATAATTCAGACGAATCATAGATACCGTGTCCAGATGAATGTGGATACCCAGATATTTCACCGAATCAGCATTCCACTCAAGCGGGAACGGACAGTCCCAGCGGTCAGTGGAGGGGGTGAGCGGAAAGATGTCGGATTTGTGCCAGTTAATACGAAGGCCGGAGTATTCCCCAAAACGGGTCACCTCCAGAAGCAGGGGTGTCAGATTCGTCTCCGGAGACCTGACATATAAAATGGTATCGTCCGCGTAGAGGGAAATGAGTAGCGGACCCGTTCGAAACTGGAGCCCACGGTGCAGGTGGTGTTCTTGAAAGTGCCGCACCAAAGGGTCCATGGCCAGGATATATAGCAGGGGGGGACAGGGGGCATCCCTGTCGGGTTCCCCGAGAAAGAGGGAAGCTATCAGAAAGTGTGCATTTAAGGCGCAGCCGCGCCCTAGGGGCGGTATAAAGCAGTTTGACTGTGGAGACAAACAGCGGTGGCATGCCCATCCGGTCCATGACTGACAGAAAAAAGGGCCATTCCAAAGAGTCAAACGCCTTTTCGGCATCCAAGAACACCGCAGCCGCCGGTGTATTTGGGTCTATTCTGTGGAGCACCGAAAACAACGTTCTGAGATTAAAGGAGGTGGATCTGTGGGGGACAAATCCGGACTGGGCCGGCGAGATAATAGATTCCATCAGTAAAGACAATCGGGTTGCGAGGACTTTTGCTAAAATCTTGTAGTCAAGGTTGAGTAGGGAAAGGGGTCTGTAAGAGCCACATCTCGTGGGGTCTCGACCCGGCGTAGGAAGTAAAATGATGACCGCCTCTCGGAGCGTGGGCGGCAAAACCCCCATTTCAAGTGCCTCTGCATACATCTCTATGAGGCGCGGTACCAGCTCCTCCTAGTATTCTTTGTAAAAGTCGGCCGAAAAGCCATCTAGACCCGGCGCCGAGGAGCCCTTCAATGCATCTATGGCCTCAATGACGCAGTCCGGATCAATAGGCATAGCTAGAAACTCCTGCATATACTTCTCCAGGAATACCATTGAGATCTCGTTGATATAGGGGCCTGGGTCGCGACGGTCCACTGCTAGAGTGGAGGTATACAATGTTTTGTAGTAGGATAAGAAGGCATCGCAGATAGCAGGGGTGGTCTGATGTCGAACGCCCAAGTCATCCACCACGTCAGAGATGTAAGAGGCCTGACGGGGAGGGCGGAGCAATTGAGCCAAGAGTTTGCCAGGCCTGTCTCCCTCTCCGTATTGTCTAGCTGAGTGTTGCGCGCACAGATAGTTCAATTCCCTGTCTGCAGCATCCCTGAACTCTTGCAGCAGTCCTAACCTCTTCGCCTCTATCTTACCATCGGAGTCTGTGAGTGCGTCCCTGTCCAGCGTGGCTATTTCTGTCTCGATACGTGTCATGGCGGCACGAATCTCGCGCAAGGCCCCCACGTGTTTAGTGATGCAAACCCCTCTAATAGTGGCTTTGAATCCCTCCCATAACGTGGCCCAAGTGTCTACTGTGGCTGTGTTGTGCTCAAAATACTCCTCTATCGCTGTACGAATGTCTTCCTTGAAGACCGGGTCAGATAACGCCTTGCCGGGGAAACGCCACTGTTTCTCATATCCCCCCAGTCTGGGAACCAGTAGGGTTAGTACAATGGGAGAGTGATCCAACAACGTGCGTGGGAGTGTCGAATGATCATTCACCCAACCGGCCACCCCTGGGGAAAGGAGCCAGTAGTCGATCCTGGTACTAGTGTTGTGATATCCAGAGTGATGGGTATAAGTGGGTGTGTTAGAGTGGAAACGAGCCTCAATATCAATGAGCGGGTAGTGTGTGCACATATCTGTCAGTACCGTGCGTGAGCGGGGCTAACAGTCTGGGTAAGAAGACGTGCTGTCCCTGGCAAGGTCCATCAACAAGTTAAAGTCGCCACCTATCACCAACATATCAGTGACCAGGTGTAGCAAAGCATCATGGAGACTCTGGAAGAAGACGGGGGAGTCTGAGTTGGGACCGTATATTCCAGCAAAGGTGATTTTGAAGCCAAGAAGTACCCCCGTAACTATAACATATCTGCCTTCATCGTCAAATATACTGTCTGAGTGCACAAAGGGGACGCGCCTATGTATCATTATCGCCACACCCCTCGCATATCTACTATAGCTGGAGAAAAACCTGTGTGCGCCCCAGCCCTTGGCAAAGGAGGAAGAGTCATTCCGTACTAAGTGTGTCTCTTGTAGAAACAATACATCGACCCCATGTCGCGCTGCGCAGTTTAGAACCTGCCGCCGTTTTCTCGTGTTATTTAAACCTCTAACATTCCATGACATGAGGATAAGTCTGGAAGGACCAGCTTGCTGTCCTACCTTAGCCATTTAAAACCGAAGGAATCACAATTAAACAAGTGTGTGCATATCCGCCGCCTCCCTCCCGCAAAACAGGCATCATTCATGAAGAAAAACAGTGCATTTTCATTAACATTAGAACCAGAGAACGAAACAACCCCTCCCACCCTCCCACCACCCAGCCACTCCTTAAGCCCCAGGAGGCTTCTCCCACCCCAAAGAAGAATACCAATATCATCAGACAAAAGCAATCGTCCAATAATGTACTTGAAAATTAAAAGCAAACTAAGAGAAAAGCACAATGCGGCTCGTGCCATGGGGCGGTGGCAACGCTCCGCCATGCGGGTACCCCGGCCGGGGCGACATTCAATTCTCAACAAGTATAGAAACACTGCAAAAATAACAACAACGTTAGGTGCATAATACTGAAGAGAACGGCCAATCTAAAAAAAAAAGGGGGGGACAAGTCAACCTTGTCCGCTCTCAGCAAAAAGGTCAGTACTAGTCTGCCAGTCTGTGTGTGGCGGAGATTTTTGTGCTTCGCCTGAGGTTCGAGGCGACCCTCTGTTTTTGTAAGCTTGACAAAATTCCTGTGCCTCAGCGGGGGAGTCAAAAATGCGAAACCTGCTATCCACGTCCACTCTGAGCCTGGCAGGGTACAGCATTCCGTAGCGCAACCCCAGCTTGCGCAAAGCGGCCTTGACACCAGTGTATTTTCGGCGCTCGTCTTGGACCATTATTGTGAAGTCTGGGTAGAAAGATAGCACTCCACCCTGCCACCTCACCTCGCCAGCCTCCCTGGCAGCTTTTAGCGCTGCGTCCCGGTCTCTGAAGTTCATGAGTCTGGCTATTGTGGTATATAAATATATAATACCGGATCTAGGTTTGACTGGACATAGCAATAACAGATAGCTCAATAAATAAGAGTCAAGATTCGAGGTAGTAGGAGTTTGCAGGTTTAATACAGCATAAAGGACAGGAACAGGACAACCTGCACAGGAATGGGATGGCAGCTGCCTGGGGGTAGGATCTGGAATGAGCGCGCTAACTTTAATAACAATACACAAGCATATATACTAAAACAGTTGCAATTGCAATACATACAATAGGCGGAGCAGTGGGTGTGGTCAATAGCAGTCGCGAAAGATAAGGGTGAAAGTGGGTGTAACAGGAGGCGTATACATAGACATGTGATGTAAACGTAACAGAATATGTCATAAATGGGGCGGAAACATGGAGGGGGCTACCTAAGGAGCCGGGACCTCTAACCTAATGGTGCGCGCAAAACTGACAATGACGTGTTACTAGGAGAAGCTGGGGGCTATGACTTCTGTACTAGGAGCAGAGACTGAAGTCTGGAGAGTCAGGGCGACATGTGCCTAACCAATATCTAGTATCTGATGTTTAGAGAACATGTTGATAGAATCCAAAAGTTATCGGGGTAAAGGCTAACAGACTCTAGGACTGGTGCATGCATTATTCTACATGTAGTGCGTGTTGAAGAATATTAAATGACCATTAATACAGTATTTCTCTTACATGGAGACGTAAAGGCTAGACGATGACGGAAACTATTGATGCGATTCAGTAGCTTAGGAATGCAGAGAAGGAGGGCTGGACTGATAACTAGAATCATAACATACTCTTGGCAGACTAGCAGGCAGAGCCAGGCCGAGCCGGGCACTGTGAGGCAGGAAGTAAGTGAAGGGTCGAGGATACAGGTGGGGGCTGTATCGCTCCTCAGCGAGGGTTCAGGAGACAGGAGCTGAATCTGGTGTCCGGGCCCTTTTGAGGCCTAGAAACGGGGACTTTACAATGGAATAACGTGCACACTGAGAAACGTGGCAACGTAACTTTACATAGGCCTGATATTCGTAGTATTCACGAGAACTGGAAACTGACATACTAGAGATGGACACAACTGTAATTGCGTCTTTAATCGATCATGGGGAAATACATATGCATATTAATCATGCATACATAACATAGGATGGGGAACACGTAGGGACACAGAACATGGCAAAATTTACTTTTCCACATTCCCTCCTTGTCACTACGTTTCCATCAGGAAACATCAATATTCATGATACCATCTATCATTTCATACAGTATCATTTGCTCGTCTCGAATTTTCTTGGAACGGGATTTAGAACGGGACTTGGGACTAGGAATACAAGAGGTAGCACAAATGCCACAAATCGCAGGGCCACATTGTATACAGAGGCAGCAACTGAATATGATCGCTACTGCAATACCTAGAAAGGACAACACTTTCCATCCCCAGGCGGAAATCATATTCCAGAACCAACCGGACCATGTCCAGGTGCCTGGATCTTGGTGTAACATATGGGCAATCTTATGGAGTCTGGTTATAGCTGAATAAACAGACGGCGCGTTATTAGGAATGAAAATGCAGCAACTAGATCCGATGACTCTACATGCCCCGCCCCTATCGGCCAGTATGACGTCAAGGACGAGACGATTCTGGAGCACGACAATTCTCATAAAGGATTGCTCTTCGGTTAAGTTACCTAGAGCAGAAGTAGTCTCAATCACTACTGCTTCAAGGGTTCTGGTTAATCTACGTATCAGTTTACTATTCACGACAGTACCTAAATAGGGGAAGACACCCTTATTGATATCTATGTATTGTTCTAGAGCAGTTTCAGTATAATCGACAATCGGGAGGTCTCTCTTGTGTCTAGTATGTACTAAGTGGGAATTCCTATGGTAGTCAGGTGGGGCTAGAAAAACTGGTGGCAGTAGGAAGGCAATGTAACAGGTTCCCTCCCAATCGAGGGGCAGACGAACATATGCGGTCTGACCACAAACAAAATAAGAATGACGTGAAGTTTTAAAAATAGATTTCCTACTGTCACTATACTTGACAATAATGGTACAATCACTATGTCCTACATGTACGGAACCATTCTTTCGGACACATAATTCACCTTTTACTGGTAATACTGACATAGCAGGTAAGTCTGGAGCAGTATCAGACTGAACATTCAGGACCATAAAATTCGAAGAATAATTACCTAGATTATAAACTTCATTTTCTAGATCTAACCCTGTTCTGTGGGGAAGACCTTGCTTATCTGGAAAACATGTACTGTTAAGAAAAGACATATCTGTCGATGATGACGTTAACGTGGACCATGCTCCACACGAACCATTATGGGAAAATGGATAAGGAAAGAGTGGCAGAACTCCCTTCGGTGTCTGGAAAGGGGGGAGTCAACCACACACCCAACAATTAGTGGCATTGCTGGTCTGGTGTGAATAATGTAACATGCGGATAAAGGAATTATTACGCATAGCAAGACGATAAGATAGTTCATGAGGAGGCAGATCACTAAACGTGTGCTCTACTGTAACATTGAAAGACTTATTTACATGAGAAACTGGAAAACACAAATAAAATGCATAACTTGTGCAGGTAGTCATAAGGCTGAAAAACAATATGAAACTTAGAAAAACGATACATCGGATTGAGTTTTGACTAACTCTCTCACTATGGGGGTCTATTTTATACATGTCAGAAACCGGTCTAACCGTTTCACCTAGGGGAGGACTTAGACAATCAAACTGGCTGACTTATTTTACTAGACCTTAATTTCTTCTTATACTCCTGTTGCGGAGTTTTCTCTAACAGGGAGGGTTTAGTATCATTGTCTTTTGCGGGACAGTCCTTAAGAATAGTACTTTGGCAGTCTTTCAAATCCTGGGAAATGTTCTTGGAAACAGTCTTTAGTCCATAAAACTTTTTCACATGAGACAGGTGGACCCAGCCCTTCCTGCCTTCCAGCTTGACGGCAGTACGGGTGGCCAGGAGGACCTGTTTTGGCTCCTTCCAGCGAGGCTCCAGCGGGCTTGAACGATCAAAGTTCCTCACAAGAACCAGATTTCCGGGAACGATCTCATGCGGTGCCACCTCGGTATTGTCTGGAAATGCGGCGGCAACCTGTGAACGACAAGAGTGTAGGGCAGACATCAAGGAAGCTAGGTAATCTGTCAGCATATTACTTGAAACATCTGTAATACTTCGGGGTCTAGGTGTACCCCACATGTTAGGGGGCGGCCGAAAACGACCTCATAGGGGGACAGACCTGATCTGGAATGTGCGACCATGCGCATATAAAACAAAGCGACTGGCAGAGCTACTAGCCAGTCTACACCTTTCTCTTTACAAATCTTGGCAATACGGATTTTCAGGGTCTGGTTATGTCTCTCTACGAGACCAGCTGCTTCTGGATGGCGTACACAATGGAACTTCCACTGGTACCCTAACAACAGGGAAATGTGTTTCATGAGCTCAGATGAGAATGGCTGGCCGTTATCAGAATATACGACCCTAGGGAGTCCATAACGGGGGAAGAACTCACGAACCAACTGCTTGGCAGTGGTCGCGGCTGTGTAATCTGGGACTGGATATGCCTCTGTCCACCTGGACAAAGCGCATACAACTACAAGGACATACTTGAAACCTCGACATCGCTCCATCTGAATATAATCCATTTGGAGGACTTCAAAAGGGTGGTCAGGGGGCTGGAATCCACCTTGTTCCACCGGGACACTTTTACCTGGATTAAACTGGCAACATATCATACAGGTACGGACTTTCTGCTTGGCTGCAGCTCGTAAATGCTTGTTGAACCAAATGTTCTGGATACAGTCTAACATAGCTTTTTCTCCTAAATGTGCTGGACTATGTGCGGTATTGATAATGACTTGAACCATTGAGTCGGGGAGAAACCATGTGGCTTTTCCCTTCGTTACCCATCCCTGATCTGTCTGGACCCCTCCTTGTTCGGACCATTTCTTAATTTCATCGAGAGTAGCATGTAACTGGATATCTATGACATCTTGAGTAGGGTCCTTAACTGTCATACAGGTAGTCGGATCTGGAGTAGGTGTCTGTGTCGGATTAACAGGAATGTCTGGAGTCTGTGCTGTAAGCTTGGCTGTGCGATCTGCTAGATCGTTACCTTGGGAAATAATGTCAGTAACTTTCGTATGTGCTTTGCACTTCATGATAGCAATAGATGTCGGTAAATGTATGGCATCTAACAGAGCTTGAATAAGGAGACCATGCTGAATCTTGGTTCCATGAGAAGTCATGAAACCTCTCTCCTGCCAGAGCACTCCGAAGTCGTGTACAACTCCAAATGCGTAGCGTGAATCTGTGTAAACATTAACTTTCAGGTTCTTGGCGTGTATGCAGGCTTGTGTCAGAGCAACTAGCTCTGCTGCTTGAGCAGACAGGGTGTCAATACGGTGTGTTTCTATAACTTCAGTGTCAGTAGTCACTGCATACGCGGCTACTAGTTCTCCTGTACTTGTTCTCATACATGAACCATCCACATAAAGTGTCAGGTCGGGATCTGGTAATGGAATATCTGTCAGATCTTGTCTTGGCTTAGTCATAATATTAACTACTTCCACACAGTCGTGTGTGACAGGATTCGAAGTAACTGACGGTAACAGTGTAGCAGGATTTAGAACGTTGCAGCGTCTGATTTCTATGTGTGGCTGGAACAGTGTCAGTTCATAACCTGTTAAACGTGCAATTGTCAAGTGCTGAGTCTGTGTTCGGTTTAAAAGAACTTCCACGGAGTGTGGAACTTGTACTGTCAGGGAGTGTCCTAATACTATGGAATCACTTTGTCTGATAGCTAGTGCTGTGGCTGCAACTGACTTGAGGCACGCAGGCAGAGCCTGGGCTACTGGATCTAATGTGCTAGTAAAATAAGCACAGGGCTTGTATTGTCCTGCTTGATCTTGTGTGAGAACAGATAATGCTGTACCATCACGTTCTGTGACAAAAAGTGTAAAAGGCTTACAGTAGTTCGGTGTAGCTAGAACTGGAGCTTGGCATAAAGCTTTCTTTAACTCATTGAAACTAAGTGTATGTTCAGATGTCCAAGGGAGGACAGTCGATACGGCTGCCTCCTGTGTCGTTAACTGTATCAGTGGTTTGGCTAGAAATGCATACTGAGGAATCCATTGTCTGCAATAAGAAGTAAGGCCGATAAAAGCACGTACCTCCTTCTGGGTCTTGGGCTGAGGAAGACTCGCTATTAACTGGATACGGTCTGGTGTCAACTGCCTACCCCACTTGGACAGTAAGTGGCCTAAGTAGATCACTTGCTGTACACAGAATTGTAGCTTTGAAGGGGACACCTTGTGCCCCATCTCGGCTAGGAAATACAAGACTGTAAGTGATGCTCGCTCGCAAGCACGTTCAGAACGGGCTGTGATCAGTAGATCATCGACATACTGGAGCAGGGCAGTGTCAGTTGGCATGTGAATATTGTCTAGTTGTCTCTTAAGTGCTTGACTGTAAATACTAGGACTTTCTGTGAAACCTTGAGGAGCTCGTGTGAACATATAGCTTCTTCCATTTAAACAAAATCCGAAAAGAAACTGGCTGTCTGGATGAATGGGGACACTGAAAAACGCGTTCTTGAGGTCTATGACTGTGAAAAATGAGGCTTCGGAATCAATGGCTGTCAATAGGGAAGAAATATCTGGAACAACTGGGTACTGGGGAATAATACATTTATTGAGTTCTCGAAGGTCAATCACTAATCGATATACTGGGGGTGCATTTGGATCAGTACGTTTCATGACTGGAATGATCGGAGAATTACATACATTGGAGTCAGTTTCTACAACTACTCCTTGAGCCATGAGCTCGTCAATAATTTTGGATAAGGCTGCTACAGCCTCAGGTGGCAATCTGTACTGTCTGATTCGTGGCAGGACTACACCTGGTTGGAGAGTCACACGATGGGGTGTGATTTGCATGAAACCTACATCAGTTGGACCTTGCGCCCATAGATGCTGCGGAACATTAGACAATCTCGGATCAAAATCTCGTAATACATAGTGACCCTTGAAGTCACGTAAAAACAATCGTATTCCCTCTGGGGAGCAGCAAATAACTGCACCTAATTCTTTCAGTGTCTTAATGCCTAACAAATTTTCTGGACATGACTTCGTAAGTAACAGATCAGTAGTCCGGGACAATGGACCTACTTCTAGAGTAACTGGCTTAGATATCTCGTTTACAATAGGCTTTCCTGAAAATCCAAGGGAAACATTTCTAGAGCCTGAGAGCGGAGCCCCTGGAACTTCGGCGTGACTGATGGTCGTCCTACTTGCCCCTGTATCAATCAGAAACTTTCTGTCTTTCCCTAGTACCTGACTATGAACATAGGGACCTTCTTGATCTACAGGAATCTCAATGAGAGGCAAGCCTACCTCCCTCTCTAGGCTGTTTCATGAATACTGTTGATACTCTGGATACTCGGACTGAGCATACTGGTACATCTGCTGTGTAACATGCTGTGTTGCAGCAATAGGCTGCGGTTCTGGAACCGTCTGTTGTGCATTCTGTGGCTGAGAAGTCTGTAAAACTTGTTCTTGTCTAGGCGGACGTGGTCTTTCTTTAGTCTTACCAGTAGCTATATTGTGTTTCAGAACTGCACACTCGTTTATGAAATGACCTGGCTGTTTACAATAATTGCATGTCCCTTTAACGGGAGCTGCAGGATGACTTGCTTGATTCGGACCCCTCTTCTGACTGTCTTGAGGAACAGATTGTGCAACTAGTACTTTCATTTTCGTGTCTTTCATACGTTTTCTCTCATGTTCCTGCTCTTCTCTGATTCTATTCTGGTGGTACTGGAGCATCTGTAACATCTGGGACGGGGTACTAGCTTGCCATGTACTTTCGACTTTCAAAACTCGATTTTTAACTTGTGGACTCGAATTCTCGACTAATTTAGTAACAAAAAGATGAGGGTATGACTCGCTACTCGTCTTCAAGCCACTGTTTATAATAAAGCATTTCTCGAATCTAGAATAAAAATCACTAGTGTCTTCGTCTTGTTTCTGTTTACATGCTGAGATTGCATCCCAGTCTTCCTTTTTAGTTGCTAATAATCTGGGCAAAACTTGTATTAACAGTTCTGGTAATTCTTTACATTTCTCTCCAAGACCGGTACCTGGTACTCGTATCTTATCTTCAGCTTCTAGAACTGCCCAATCGATCTTTTTCTCTCCCACCTCCCAATCTTTTTCCTTGAGTTTCTCGTATACCCCTGCGGGCAACAGGACCTTTAACATTTTAATAATATCTGGATAAGTGTATTCTCCCATACGGAGCATGTCTTTTAATTCTCGGTGGAACCCTGCTGGATCTTTGTCGTGACAAGGAATTAATTTCTTCATCTCTAAGAGTTCCATCTTTGTAATCGGGGTGTAAACAAATACTCGTTGCATTTCACCACCTGCTGTCCTGACTGGGTGTACTTCTCGTAGCGGGTTCTGTCTATCTATGTAAAACGGTTTACTTTCTGGAGGTGAGACATGAACAAAATGCGGGTTCAAAAACATACTATATTTATGACGCTGTTCTAGAATGACACTAATTAAATCGGTACCTAAACCTTTCCATCTATACTGGAGTAACTCGTTCAGGACATCATGTAACGGACCTGGATCAGAATGTTGACCCTCATACAATGTGATGAGGTGCTGGATCATATACATACCCACCAGTCGCTGCTCGGCTGGGGGCAATTTCAGAAACATGTGTGCCACTATTTCGTCTGGAAAAGTGGTAGAATCAGTAATCCATCGGACTGCTGATCGGACTAGTTCTTGTTCATGCATAGTACTTAACTCACTATAACCAATTCGTGATTTCAGAATATGATCGGTAGCTTGAAATACTTGTTCTAGAGAACCTTGTTCTGGTGCTGGATGATGAAAAACTGACTTGTGTTCGAGGCGTAAGTGGCGGTCTGGAAATCTAGATTTTCCTACATACGCTATTCTGGCGGGATTCTCGTCCTCTACCTCTTCTGTAGGAGAGTCATTCTCTTTCTCGCTTACTTGTGCTGCTTTACGTTGTTCGTGTAACCTTATTATTTCCTTACGAATTTTCTTGTACATACTCTCTATACTACTGATAGTTCTGTGCTTACCCTCGGCTATATTATCACTCCACCTTGTCAGGATTCTCATTTCGCTCGGATCTTTGGTCGGATAATCTTGTTCTCTTATTAAACAATTAATCAGAAACTTTAATATCATGAGCTGGATCTCAGCTTTCCTTTGAGACATGGCTTCGCCAATACTTTCTGGATCATCCCCTGTACGGATGAAACGATATATTCTGTCTAGATCTTCTTTCATATCTGGTAGGGTGTCCAAATACCCGGTCACCCGTCTTACACGTATGGAATATATAACCGTACTATCATCACCTGAGACTGGATCATAGCGGCATTCAGTAAGAGCTCGTCAGATATCTGCAACGGACTTATATTTGGGCGTACGCTGTAACGCACATTCATGTAACTCGACTAACGTTAAACGTTGGTGTGGTGGCGGGGTACCAGGAGGACCTCCTCCTGTGGCCCCTATACTGGAATCGTCGACTGATACTCTTCGTACTGGCGCGGCGGGAAGTTGTAATGTAAGCTGGACCGGGGGTACCGTAGCAGGTACTCCGGTGTCTGGAGGAGCAGGAATGGCATGATTTACAGGGACTGGCGGAACAGGATTTGCATATTCTGGGACTGTGTCGTCCAAATAGGACGAAATAAAAATATCAGCTGCGGTCGGTTTGTGACGTAGCTTGATCGGAACTAATGGTGGCGGAAAATTACTGGATGCCTCCGGGGTCGCTTTTGGCAAGCCCTCGGCAAGAAGAGGATACATACCCTTAATGAGGGCATTCCTCTGTCTGTCTGACTGTTCGGTTTTGACTCGTTCACCTATCTCGATTAATTCCCTTTCTTGGGCTCCTTCTATGGATTCTCTACTTAATTCTGACTTTCTGATTTCTTTTTCGGTTCTTTTATGAGATTCTTTGCGCCATAACTCGATGGCATCTTTCTGTGACTGTCTGGCTTTCTTTTTCCATAATGCTTCTTCTACTCGCATAATGCACTCGGCATCCCATGTACCCGATACGGGCCATCTATACTTTTCTTCTAACTGTTTGGTGTACTCCACCCATAAATCTAGATATAATATGGCACTTATGCCATGCTTCTGATACATAAAATGACCTGGACTGTCCCTAGGCGGGACAGGAACTGCTTCTTCTAACAGACCTTTTCTAGTTCTTAACTGACGTAGTCTGGAAAATAACGGCATGACTGAACAGTAATCTGGACACAATTACAATACACAATGAACACGATAATACAATAACGATAATTACACCACTTTCATACCACGACATTAAAATACATGAAGAACATTTAAAATAACAGTTCGAACAGAATACTACCTGGAATACGGAAAACAGAATACATGAATCTCTCGAGAACAGAACTGACTAGAACAGAGACTAGATGCACTGCTGAAACAGTACGAAACTTACCGGTCTCATAATGAGACACGTCAGGACCCGCATCCACCGAAGTGGACACTTCGTTTTGGGATCTGTGTACCACCAAACCCCACGGACCAGAGACAATTAGATTGACCCTGTCTAGATACTACCCCAGCAACGGTACTCACCGGGCAGCAAGAACGGAAGGCCTTGGACTGGACTGGACTGCTTCGACGCCGGACGGACGAGCTTCGGACTTCTGTTACGGGTGGGCCTCCGGATACCTCGGACCTTGGACTCTCGGCTTGGGCTCTGGTCGGGACTTGCCGCGTTCCTCCACCGCCTCGTCTGGATGCTGGACCGCAACCTCCGTCTCCTCCGTGGGCCTGAGGGATACTTGAAGCAGAAATATCTGCCGGTGCGCAGAAGAGTTCCGTCACAGCTGCAGAGGGTCAGGGGGCATACGTGGCTTCACCGGCGCGTGGGGAAAGGGCAAGTCCCTATTCGGGCGCCATTATGTGGTATATAAATAAATAATACCGGATCTAGGTTTGACTGGACATAGCAATAACAGATAGCTCAATAAATAAGAGTCAAGATTCGAGGTAGTAGGAGTTTGCAGGTTTAATACAGCATAAAGGACAGGAACAGGACAACCTGCACAGGAATGGGATGGCAGCTGCCTGGGGGTAGGATCTGGAATGAGCGCGCTAACTTTAATAACAATACACAAGCATATATACTAAAACAGTTGCAATTGCAATACATACAATAGGCGGAGCAGTGGGTGTGGTCAATAGCAGTCGCGAAAGATAAGGGTGAAAGTGGGTGTAACAGGAGGCGTATACATAGACATGTGATGTAAACGTAACAGAATATGTCATAAATGGGGCGGAAACATGGAGGGGGCTACCTAAGGAGCCGGGACCTCTAACCTAATGGTGCGCGCAAAACTGACAATGACGTGTTACTAGGAGAAGCTGGGGGCTATGACTTCTGTACTAGGAGCAGAGACTGAAGTCTGGAGAGTCAGGGCGACATGTGCCTAACCAATATCTAGTATCTGATGTTTAGAGAACATGTTGATAGAATCCAAAAGTTATCGGGGTAAAGGCTAACAGACTCTAGGACTGGTGCATGCATTATTCTACATGTAGTGCGTGTTGAAGAATATTAAATGACCATTAATACAGTATTTCTCTTACATGGAGACGTAAAGGCTAGACGATGACGGAAACTATTGATGCGATTCAGTAGCTTAGGAATGCAGAGAAGGAGGGCTGGACTGATAACTAGAATCATAACATACTCTTGGCAGACTAGCAGGCAGAGCCAGGCCGAGCCGGGCACTGTGAGGCAGGAAGTAAGTGAAGGGTCGAGGATACAGGTGGGGGCTGTATCGCTCCTCAGCGAGGGTTCAGGAGACAGGAGCTGAATCTGGTGTCCGGGCCCTTTTGAGGCCTAGAAACGGGGACTTTACAATGGAATAACGTGCACACTGAGAAACGTGGCAACGTAACTTTACATAGGCCTGATATTCGTAGTATTCACGAGAACTGGAAACTGACATACTAGAGATGGACACAACTGTAATTGCGTCTTTAATCGATCATGGGGAAATACATATGCATATTAATCATGCATACATAACATAGGATGGGGAACACGTAGGGACACAGAACATGGCAAAATTTACTTTTCCACACTATGATGGGCCGGGGCGGCAACCCTGGGTTAGGCCGAGGCCCCAACGATCTGTGTGCGCGTTCCACTATGAAGCCAGCCGTGTCCCTTCCAAATAGTTCGATCAGGAGATTTTCCACAGATGTGTCAAAGCGTCCGGTCGCCGTCGTCTCCGCCACACCAATTATGCAAATGTTATTGCTCCTACTGCGCGCTTCTAAATCCTCGTTCTTGATTGCGACATCCTTGAGGATCTTCTCCACGCGTTCTAATCTTTTCAGCGTCGCGCAGCTCCATCCTCTATGTCGGAAACCCTGGATTCAGCCAAATCCAGGCGCCTATCATGCGATTGAATCGTCGCGCCCATATCCGCCATTTTCTTTTCGAGGGAGTCGAAGCGGGAGTCCAAGGCTTTGAATCCAGCACACATTTCGCCCAACATCTCGGCGACCATACTAGCGGTGTCTCCAGCTGTCGCTGGGCCGTCAGCGTCCGCAGCATGCGTAGGTGGGTCTTCAACCGTACGGAGGGAAGCCGTTTCGAAGGTAAGTTTCCTCTGGTTAAGATCTCTTTTTCCCATGGTGGAAATGGCGGTGGACAAAACACCAGTGCGTCAAGACACAGCGACAAGTGCGACCAGCAAGAGTGTTGAGCACAGTTACAGGGCACCCCGCAAGCAAGGTGTCCAGTCCGGGACAAATGGATCAGGGTTCTCAAACACCCCCTCGTGTTAGGCGCAATCCGCACCGCAGAGGCCGCCAAGGCCGAACCGCGCAGTCCCGGGGGGTTCCTGTGCCGGGGTGACACGTCCGTCCGGAGCCAATCTGTCGGCCAACCCCCGCAGTAAGTAGGGCCAGTGGAGGGTCGTGACGACAATACAGCAGCAGCAGGCAAGACTATTCCTCCATCCAGTCAGGCAGCAAATGGCAGCGTAGCAGGGGGACCAGGTATCCGGGACATCGAGGCACAATCAGGTAAATGGGCCAGAGGCACACAGGCTATGCAGACTTCTTGTGGCAATCTAGCGGTTCACAGGCGTGCAGTAGTCATGGCATGTTGCAGCATTTTAAAGGCTGGAGAGTGTGTGTCGTTCGTGGGCCTGTGTGGGGGACAGGCGCGAGGCAGGGATGCGTGGTGGTGGTGAGGGCGAAGATGTAGCGCCCCCACCGAATGCAGATATGCGGGGCCACCTGGAAGTCGCCCTAGAGCCCCCCGGTCGCACCCCCGTCACCCCCCAATCACCATCAGGGCCCGCCGCCCGCCCCCCCGCCCGCCGCCACACAGCCCGGGCAGTCTCCAAAATCGAGGCCCCGGCTCCCAAGGCCGGACCAGGCCGCAAGGGCCGGTCCCGCACCGAGGGTCAGTCCCTCCACCAGCGGAGACCACCGGGGGCAAGCAGGGGGCCCGGGAGAGCCCAACAGCAACCCCAATGCCGAGGGGTCCAACGAAAGGGCCACCCAGAAGACTCACCGGGCGATCCGGCGCAGCAGGGTCACGTACAGCGAGGCCCGGGAGGCCTCACCACTCCTCCGCAGCTGCACCCGTTCTCGCCATCCCCTGGCCTCCATTCTCGGCCAGCTGCATCCGATGGTGTTAGGGGTCGGTATCAGGACTTTTCCGACCCCTGCCCAGTGTCGGATCTCGTGGGAATGGCCCCGTTTGCAGCCCGCTCGGCGGAGCTCTACATTCAGGCGGCCATTCCGCTCGCCTGCGTAGCCACACCCCCCTCTATATTGGTATTTATTATTAATTAATTGTTAATTATTTATTTATTGGTAATTCCTTTTTATTAATCAGTTAATTATATTAATTATAATTAATTTATTGTATTGTTAATTAATGTATTGGTAATTAAATATTAATTGGCCAGTAACATTTATTAATTAGTTAATGTATAATTATATTAATTATACTTCATTTATTATTATTTGTTATTAATTGATTAATTGATAGTTAAATTAATAGTGTTTTTTTGAATGTGTAGTGTGTTAAAGGGGGGAATAGTGTGGGATGTAATTAAATGTTATTTAAGTAAATATTCAGTTTTATTTATTTGTATTTAATAATACATTTTTCATAAATTATTGTTATAAAAAATAAAAAAAAATTGATAAGTGTGTTAACTTAACCCCTACGCTATCCAGCACTTTCCCTACTGTAGCACTCTTTGGATTGGGAATAGAAATTTGTACCCCTACGCTATCCAACGCTTTCCCTACTGTTGCACTCACTGGAGTGGGACTAGTAATTTTTACCCCTATGCTATCCAATGCTTTCCCTACTCTTGCACTCACTGGAGTTAGAATAGTAATTTTTACCCCTACGCTATCCAATGCTTTCCCTAATGTTGCAGTATGTGGAGTAAGTATATATTTAGGGGTGACACTAGATTCCAAGTTTAATTGGAAAGCGCAAATGGACAAAAGTAAACTAATCTTTGCTCAGAATGTTAAACCAATCCTCAGGGAACAAAGTCAGAGCACCAGCAAAGCAGTGTCCCCAGTGATGGAACTATTTAAATTCAAGGTCCAATCATCAGCCCTTTATGGAGCAGAAATATGGGGCCCTGGAGCCAAGGATATTTTTAAAGCCTCAGACAATAACTTTATGCGAAGCCTGGTGAGGGTCCCGAGAGGTACCCCACTCGTACCCTTGGAACTGGACCTAAACTTTAAAAGAACAGACCACCAAGTTCTGATTCGACCTTTAATGCTGTGGGTTAGATTATGGCACGTCCCCGAACTCCAAGATTACAGAGACGGGTTAAAAGAAATTATGGCGCTTGACAGCCAGACTGCTACCCCATGGCTAAGGCATGTCAAGACCTGGTTGAGCTGTATAGGATTAAAACAATTCTGGGAGAACCCTGAGCAATTACCAGCTAATCCCAAACAAATTTTAAAAAGGGCCTTCTGGACCTTTATAGGAAATAGGACTGTAAGTAATACAACTAGTGGGACCTTAATCTCAAAATTCTTAAATTTTAAGGACGAACCCCTTTATGAGATTTTTATGGATGAAATAGAGCCCCCACTTGCCAAAACTTTATTTTTAAAATTTATGTATGGAAACCTTTTAATTAAAACAACATTGGCTCGTTGGGCTAGGAATCGCGATTTATCGTCCCAAGCAATGGACGAAACTTGTCCTATGTGTGAACATGACCAGATTGAAAACGAACAGCATATCCTTTTCTTCTGCCCCTTGTATGCTCAGGCAAGAAAGAGATGGATTAAACCAATATGCCTACTCTTAGGCCTGAGGTCATGCTCACAGGCTCTGAGAATCTTAACAACTAATACATCTCAACAGATAACATTTAGTGTCAGTAGATTTCTACTTTCTATTTTTTATCAAAGAAAAAAAATAGGGCATCAATTGTAACTGAACTGATTTGTTTTGAACCGATGTGGTGGTCCATCCTACGACACATGAATGTATTGTTTTCGCTCAATTTATCTCCCAACATGGATTGTACTTTTTATTAATGTTTTTATGCAGTGATATGTTGTTTTATTTAATGTAATGCAAAGTAATGTGTGCACTGTTTTTCTTTTATGGCATACATGCCGAAATAAAGATTTGAAATGAAATGAAATGAAATGAAATATATGTAAATTTATAAGTAGATGTTTAATAAATTTTAAAATTATATGTATCAGTTATTATTATTATTATTTTTAAATATTTATATTTATACGTTTTTAATTACATGTATTATTTACTTATTTCTACATTATTATTAAAACATTTAATAAAATGATATTTTTAACATTCATATTTTTGACAATTATGTTTTTTTTCGATAATTTTGTACTTACCTTTATGTAGATCAGACTTTGATATTTTTTTCTTCGATATTTCTGTGTCGATATTTTTGTAGGTCGATTTTCTGTCTGTCGATATTTTGTCAGACATTCCACTGAACATGATTTATCTGGCTCTGGATGATGTTAACAGAAGGGCGTATTTTTAGCCTACACTCACAATCTTATATATCTTAATTAATGCATGCAGGTAGTGGATTGTCCAATTTACTTTTTTGATATTTCTCTGATGATGGACAGTATGTTCAAAATGCACTGGGAATCCACTGATTTACAATTGTATTTTCATCGACACATTTTTGAAAGGTATTTCATGAAGTATATTGAAAATTGAATAAAAAAAGCTTAAGGAATTTCGAGAAAAGGTTGATTTACTTTTTTCCTGAGGTTTTCACCTTTGATTCTTCTCTGCGGCTTGGGACTATAATTGATTTCAATTATAGCTATTCTCCTGCCAGTAAAGTCATCATCCTCTTGATATAGGTGCTCAAGGCTCTAAAAATATTTAATAAGACTTGACTTTTAAATACTATTAAGAATGTATTCTTTCTGTTATCCTTGATTTCAGGACAGACCTCGGATTGCCAGAAATGTGGTGGTGGGTTTTCTTGGGCTTGCACTCTTGTATCACAAAATGTTCTATATGTTCTCTATGTTCTTTCACATCTGCTTTATGTTACACATTGGTTGTTTTGAAAGTCTTTATTATTATCTGAGCTGGCCCTTTTGCTAGATTGGTCAAATGTTAGAGGTTTTATATTAGGTATTTTGGTCCCATCTTATTTAAGTAATGAACAGTACTTATAGCCTTAAATGTATCCCTTTCAATATCAAGAACATATCCCTTTCAATATCAATTTCATCCATTTAAAAGAAGGAAAATGTTAGGGGGCCTTATGTCTGAAATTTTCAATTGCAAATAGTGCTCAAAAATTGTGCACTGAATTTTTGCTAATGGGAAAGAATTTAGGAACTACACTATCTACTAAGAGGTCGGTTCACATAATTCTGAATTGTAGTGGATCAGCATCCAACCTCCCTTATCAATATTCGTTAGGTAGGTCACAAATTGCAACTCACTGCAATTGGATGATTGGCTGCTGTGGTAAGCACACCACTCTGTCTGTGATCATATTTAAATAAATAACCTTTTTTAATGTAGCCAGCCTTCTTTATATGATTTGGGGCGGCAATTAAAAAGGAACGTGTTTTTAAGTTTGTTTGAGAGTTGGTAGTGGTCCCCGGGCCCACTGCCTACTCCTCAAAAACTTTTTTTACATTCACAGAAGGGACCCCTTGTCTTTTACAAATTAATTACCACCCCATCTCTGGAGTTAGTTAATTTTCAATGTTTTTGGTCTGGATTATGGTTGCAAAACATTGATACATATCATAGCAAATCAATATTTTAAATCAGCACCCTAAAGAAGCCCCTAACACATAGCAATTTTTTTTCCCTTTCTATACCTAATTTACAATGTGGTAACGTGTTACTGAATTGCAAAATGGGTTTAGTACATTAAAAGTAAACATTTCGCCATTGCCAACTTTGTGACTTTGCAAATTGCAGGCTTGGCGACTGCAAAATGGCTTTGTTCATGAGGCCCCAGATTATTTAGCTGGACAAAGCTAAAGCAAGGTTTGGTAGTTGTGTATCCTCACCAATAGTTAGTTAGAAGAATTGTGTCGCAATCCAATTTTTCAAACAAACTTTGGCTGCATATTCTTGACAAATATGATACAACGTTAGATATGTTTATATTAATTTTAACAATGTAAATTTATTTCCATTAATTCTCTGACTCTCACCATTCGATTTTTTCATATTGATTATTTGCTATCCTCAATATAAGTGAACTAATTTCAAATTCTCTAATTGACCAGATTGATATTTTGGATCATACAATCATTTATTTATATGAGAAATGTGATGGGTTTTAATATTCTCATTCTAGATGGAATCAACGTGGAAACTATTTTGAATGATGACAATAAATAAAAAATGATAATTAAGACAAAGGGGTCCATTAGGATGGCTGGTGGACTTTGTCTGCCCGCCATCCCGACGCAAAAGGGACCACCCGCTATAAGGGCGGGGGTCCCATTTGGACCATTAGGATGCGCCCGCCACAGTGGCGGGCGCATCCTGTATTTTTAACATTACGGCGGGCGGTGCTCAAAGCACCGCCCGCCACAATGCTAATAATGCACACCAAGCAGTTCAATATGCAATGTGACAGGCACCGTGCGGTGCCTGCGTCTTTCTATATTGAAATGCAGGGGGTTACCATAGGTACCCCCCCATGTGCACCCCCCACCCCACAGAATCCTTGGGGGCCTGCAACGGGCCCCCGCAAGTGATCCCTACATGACTTTCCTTGGCGGCAATGCCGCCACGGAAAGGCATGTGACCGCCCCCATCATAATATGGTTGGCAGTGTCTAACAGACACCGCCACCATATTAAACTCTTTTCCGCCCGGTCAACTTGTTGACCGGGCGTAAATGCAGCAGACGGTCTTTCCGTCCGCCATGGTCTCCCCGCCATAGTAATATGGCGGGGGAAATGGGTGGCAGGCGGGGGCAGATGTCGGGCGGATCGACACCACCATGCGGGCGGTGGCGATCTGCCCGACATCCTAATGGGGCCCCAAATGTCCAATTCAGAGAACTCCCAGGTACATGATGGAATATCAGTTAATATCATACCTAGTTACATTATTTAAGGATTCAGGGATAAAGGGATTATATCTGACTTGCAGAACTAGTAACTGATTTACAATTCAATTAAATAAAAAAACTGTTATTCGGACAGAAGTATATCCATAAAAGCACAGGTCACATAATACCATAAAAAATGCACAAATCTTGTTAATCATAAGAGCAATAGAAATGAATGCAATAAAAAACTTCATAGATATACATCGAATTGTAAGTGGATAAAACAATATTCCAATTAATTCCCTCATGATTTGTGCCATTCATGATCATTGTGAGGGAATAAAAAGCAAGTCTGCAAAGAGTGTCCACTTAGTTCGTATTAATCAAAGTAATATTATAAATATGAGGTCTGTAAAAACTTGCTGTATAAAGTACACATTTTATTACGAGCTGTACTGTGACTTTCAAAAAGGAGCCTACAGGGAGAACTAGTTCATCATCTTCCAATTTGAGTATTTTCATGGACGCACCTTCAAGAGGGACAAGCAAGATTTTTTGAAAAAACGGTATCAAAAGCCATTTAGCATATTTCATGTAAAATTTACAAAACAAATAAAAAGTGGAGCATTGCTAGCCCGCTCCAACAGTCACATGGACATGGCAGATGGTCTAAATTAGCGTTATGTCCAAGGGATAAACAAAATAAAAATGTTACTGTGCCTGCCCTTAAACGAAAGAGGAGACCCCTCTCACAACGGCCTATTGGTTTTAAGGGATAACTAGATGGCATAGGTGCGACATCCTCAATGGACATTTAAGTTACAACAGTTGTTTTCTTTACCTCCCTTTCATATCTTGCATTACTATAATGTGCATATAGGGCTGACCATAGATCTTTTTTATTCATGCTATCTATTTTAGTTGGATTTAAAAAGAGCTGTCCATGATTGACACTACTTAAACTCTTGCTCACTGCGGCAAGCCACAGTATTTCCCTTCCCTTCTCACACTTGAGGCATTCTCCTATTATCTCTCTAGTGAGAAACGCTGCTGGATTTTTCCAAATTGCTAAGCTAAATAGAGCCGGGCGAGCCTTTATATAATGTTCAATATAGTGCAATTTCAGTTCACTATGACTGAGATATTGTGATGCAGAGATTGGTGCTCCCAGGAGTCTTCTGCAAAATTGGTATTCTTCACACTCAATACTGTTGCTCTTTGTAAAACCCCAGACCTCTCTGCACCATATGTCGCGGTTGGGATGCACTGGGATTTTTAAAAAAGTAACTGACTTACATAACCTGACAAAGATCCCACTGCAGTGTTCAACTATCACTCTAGTTCATGAATAAATTCAAGATTGTAAAATGTATGCCAAATTATTAACAAATAGCTTTCTCAAAGTTTTAAATATAATCATTCAGACTGAGCAGGATTCATGGTGAACAATACAAAGCTCATTTATTGTGTTTTAGAATCCATTCCAAAACTTCACTAACATGCTGGCTTTACAACAGGGACAGACAGCGCATTTGGCAAAGTTAATTGACAATTTCTTTCTCATGCTATGAAATGTTTCCATTTTGGCCCTAATTGTATTAAAAATGTATCTTCCCTTTGGATTCAGCCCTCTGCTAAACATTTTATTAATGGCAGTGCGTCTATATACTTTATGTAGAGGAACAAGACAGTGCTGTCCTTTATCTCCCCTTCTGTCCCTGCTAGCTACAGAACCATTGCATTGTCATATCTGAGACTCTATTAAAAATAACGGTATTTTTACTGATATATTGTTCTCAAACCTTCGGCTTAGTGGTTGATATTCTTTTGTTCATCAGTGAACGTGATAGGTTTATTCTTCTTATTTTACATTCAATAAATTCATATGACAGAGTTTCAGTTAAAGTCCTTAATATCAGAATACTGTATTTTTTTCCTTTAGATGTTTTTGTACACTACATATGATGCATAATACTTATACAATTTGGTACTGAAATAAATTTTAGGATTTAGGAATGTAATTTTCTAATTCTATTAAGAATAATGCTATATGTAATTGTAATCACATCTCATGTTAGATTAGAGAGAACATTGATAAATGGTAATAATTAAATTTAAAGTGGTGGGGACAAAATGGTTATTGTTCAACAGGTAGTATAGATATTGCCTATGCTTCCCTTACAATTTTCTTAATTAATGTACAAAAACCTAGATAAGGTTTTAGCTAATTTGATTTGGAATAACCTGAGATCTAGAGTTAAATACAATAAACATAAATAAGAAAAACTAATGCAGGTGGAATTCTACTAGAGTTTGGTAAATATCATAAAGCATTTGTTATGAGTCATTGTTTCTTGTGGGTTCAGATAATTGATTCTGGATTTTCTAAATTGAGCCAAACTTAACAGAATGTGATTAAGCCCTTCACTTACCAACTCTCTTAACCATATCCAACATATGTATATTTATGAAATTCTCATCAATACACAAAGTATCTAAAATAGTACTTATTTTTTTCGACGCGGCCGGCCCGTCTGGGTTGTAGGCGGCTTGCTGTGATTAATGAGCTCTGACTGTCACCTATGCCCACTATGATCTCACTTAAGCATTGTAATTGTGTGGCCGGTGCCTCCACGAACACGGGTCGGTATACCTTTTTTGCTCTGAATAAACAGATTTAATACTAAAATAGTACTTATTGAACTGGATTCTATTTTTAATTTGGGTAATACCTGTTCAAAAAATATAATTATGGCATAGTTCCTTTTTTTAAGCAAGATAATATTGTTCAGTTTTGGAAGCAGTGGATAGATGAAGGATCTTTTTATTTACATGAATTTGATGTATTTGTATCTGTTTTGGAATTACAATTTGCAGCCTTCTGAATATAATCATTTCCAAATGTCTTACCTACAGTCAAAACACCATAATTGTAGTTATACCTCAATTTACCCAATTCATCAGGTCATGTAGTATCTAATATCTGTAAGAACATACATAATTTAATGAGTTCCAATTAACAGTGCCTTTGCAAGGTTTGAAATAATGAACCATCTTGATGTCTTTCACCAGAAAATTGGAAACACATATGGATATCAAATGTTTTAGGTTGACTTCCTGTCTGTTTGTATCAAACAAATATGTTTCTTTTATATAATCACTAATGGACTCCTTGCAATCTATTTAAAACTGCACTTTTAAGCACTCCTAGGTGCCGGCATTGTATATTAATTGATGGTTCCCTAAAATATTTATTATTTGATTACCCTATAATATTTATATTTTTGATTGAGTCTAGAACACTGTTACAAAAAGTATACCAATATTTGACACTCTTTCACATCAACTGGTAAGAGGGAACTATTTTACTTCTTATTGTCATCAGCGAAAATATCTATTACTGCTAATTGGATAGGTTATCATTGGTGTGCATTACGTTTTAAACACAAGGTGCTATTCTTTAATTAGCAAAACCTCATAAAGCCTTAACCATTTGAAAACTTCTTGGTGATAATATTTATAATGTTCTATGTCCTTCGTCTCATAAAAGTTTGACTAACACTATTGGTTTTTAAAATTCTGCTAACACCTATTTTTGAGGGGATGTTCAATTTTGTTTTGTTATATCACATATTGGTTGTTGATATATGATGAGTATAATTATTTATTCCAGCTTTATATATTGATTGATATTTATTCTGTGCTATTTGTGTCTGTGTAGTTTTATCATAAATGTCAATACAATATTTTAAACTGGAAAATAGGTGTCAGTCTCCAGGAAGGTGTAGTGTGCAGGTGGAACAGATACTAAGATATCTGCAAATCAGAAAAGCATCACAAATTAAAGTGCAAACATAATTTTATTATCACTTACATCTCTTGGAGATTTATAAATGCATGCATACCATTTTTTGTGTGCCTGTGTCCATATGTAACCCATGACCCTGAAAATTATTCATTTGGTGAATTTTGAAGAATAATGATTTTCAACATATGAATGTACTTTCAATCTGTATTTCAAAGTTAGAAGACTGGCAAAAAAAAGATTGAAGATGAACTAGAAATCTAGTGTACTGTGGTTGAGAGTAAAGGCATCCTAAATTAAACTGTTCACAAATATGTGTGGGTTAAAGGCTCCTTGAGGCATCATTGGCTTTGTCTTTGGGTAGAGAGACTGATGTCAAGGCACATTCTGTGCAGAGATGCCGGGATATAAAAATCACCAAGATCATTGTAGGAATTGAATGTTTATTTATTTTATTTTATAGGTCAGACCTCACCAACAGAGCCTGGGATCCATGCAAAATAAGGGTTAGAGTAATGAATGGTTAGTGCCTTTGGGAGTCTAAATCGCAGTCCTGGGAGTGGCAGAGAGGAATGTATGTCCAGTAGTTTGGTTTTCATTTTCAGGTGGGAACCTAGGGTTGGGATTTGTTGTTTTTTGTTTGTTTAAAACCAGATACAGCCATCTTTTCAAGGAGATTTGGTGGCTGAGGAACACTAAGGGCTGAACACGAATATATTAAATCATGGGAAATTCAGGTCCTTATTTACATCTAGGAGAAAGATATCAGCAGTTAATTAGTAATGTGATCAGATTTCCAACCCCCCAGCCCTAGAAACCTTGGAGGGTGGTGCTGTGGGCTGATTAGGCAATGTGGAATAGGGAACTTTGACCACGACCCCTGAAGTGAAGCGGGGTCTTAAACCCACCTTGCTTGCTGTTCTGCCCTATTGAAGAGAGCTGAAATGGCCTGTGACGTATGCTGCCTAGTTTTCCGCCTGCTGTATCTGCCGGTGCCCCCCCTCTCTCTTTGCGCCCTCGCTGAGGCACTGTGGTGCCGAGGCTACCAGGGGACTCTGCGCAGCTGGCCCGGGTGCTGAGGTGGCGAGGCCGAGCAGTTCCTGCACAAGGCGTGAGGAGAAGGAGAGCGATGCCGGCATGGAGAGAGAAGCTGGGCAGGGTTGCTTAGCAACCGGACTCCCGCCTAGCGCGTTTCCTCTCTCCGTCGAGCCGGAGATCCTCGCTGGAGTAGAAGCTGCCGCGGCCCTTCAAAAGGCTGAGTGGTCCCAAAGTTGACTCCCTGGTGGATCGGGAGAGAGTGCAGAAGGAGGCCCATACGCTGCTAGGCCTCGGGGGAGTTTACATCGCGGCCCGGTTGCCGCCCTTGCCCCGCTTCAGGTGAAGTGCCGAGATCTGAGTGGGAGGAAGGGGGAAGATCGGGCCACAGATTTGCTCCCAGGATGGTGTAACTAAGGCGCCGGGGGTGTGCCAAGAACTAAGCCCCTAAAGTAATTCACTTGCCGATAACAATGTGACTAACGTGATTTAAAGGAGTGGGTTTCAGACTTCAAACCCCCTCTCGGAAGTAAAGCCTCCCCAAGCATCTTTCTTGCACAGGGGTGAGAAAGAGACAGCGCACTCTGAAACAGAAACTGGTGTGACTCTAGTCCGAATGACTTCTCCAGCTTAATCCAAATTAATGAAAAAACCTGCTGAAACAGAATTTCACTTATTTACATGCTTGTTCCAAACGGTTACTCATATCTTCTATTGTAATAGTCAATGTACTTACCTGACCAGTTCAGACTACAAAAAGCGTCAATTGGTCTATGTGTAATATACCCACCTGCTGTATGCCAAGCTGAATGTATTTAAAATCCTGGTGTTTTGACTACTGTGAGAAAATACAATGTACTGTCTAGTTAATGCAATTAATCCACAAAATGAAATGTCCAAGTCCTAAGTTATTAAACATTGGAACCCTCATTCCTCCTTTTACAATACAAAAGAGATAAAGCTACTCTATTTTTTTATTAACCAAGACGGTGTGGTGTCATTTTTGGTGGGTTTGCACTGGGGTGTTGTAGTGAGTATTGCGCAAATACGACACACTTGCCTTTTGGATTGAGTCCTCTTATTCTGCGCCATGCTGCCCTAAGTGGGCCGGAAGTCCCGGTTCCAACACATACTTCATCTCCTTGTGTTTGCTTTGTTTGCGCTAAGTTGGCAGGGTATGGCCAGACGTGGGTCCCTTGCTCACTTTGCCACTGGATACAAGCTAGCCTGGCTGATGAAGGGTGTTACCCCTAAACCGGTCCAGGATGCTTGGGACCAAAAACTTAGGTGACCCCCTTGCAAAACCAGTTTGTTTTATGATAGGTAATTTTGAAGTCTTCACAATATGTTTTGGGCCCTTCCCTGCCACGGGTACTTGGTCCACCCACACAAGTTAGGTACCATTTGTATCAGGAGATGTGGGGGAACACTGGGTGGTAGGAAATTTGTGTCAGCCCAGTAATTCCACAACTTTTCTACCCATAAATGTGAGAAAAATTTGATTTTATCAGCCAAATTTGAGGTTTGCAGGGGATTCTGGGTACATAAACATTGGGGGATCCATGCAAGCCATACCTCGCAGTCTAGTTTTCAGAAACATCTGGGTTATGTATGTTTCACTGGATAGCAGCTGAGCCCGGGACCAAAAACACAGGTGACCCCCTTGCAAAATCAGGATGGCTTGTGATAGATAAATTTGATGTTTCCACAATACGTTTTGGGCCCATCCCTGCCATGGGCACTAGGTCTACCCACACAAGTTTATCGGGAGACGTTGGAGAATGCTGCGTGGGTGTAAGTTTGTGGATCTAGGTCCCTAGGTCCCGGCTGAGCTAGTGAGGTACCATTTTTTCTGGGAGACTTTGGGAAATGCTGGCTGCATGGACGTTTGTGGATCCATGCAGATTTCAGAAATTCCCATCACAGAAATGTGAGGAAAATTTACTTTTTTAAAATAAAGTTTGAGGTTTGCAAGGGATTCTGGGTAACAAAACCTGGTGAGAGCCACACAAGTCACCCCTTCCTGGATTCCCCTGGGTGTATAGTTTTAAAAATATATAGGTTTGCTAGGTTACCCTAGCAGCCGACTGAATTAGAGTTCAAAATCCACAGCTAGGCATATTGCAAAAAAAGGGTCAGTTTTCACCTAAAAAATTTGATGTTTCCACATTGTATTTTGGGGTGTTTCCCGTTGCGGGCACCAAGCCTACCCACACAAGCCAGGTAACATTTTCATTGGGAGTGGAGAATGCTGGGTGGAATTTTGGGGGATTTGGATCCATGCAGATTGCAGAACTTTCCATCACTGAAATGTGAGGAAAATGTGATTGTTTTTTACAAAGTTTGAGGTTTGCCGGGGATTCTGGGTAACATAACCTGGTTAGAGCCCCACAAGTAACCCCATACTGGATTCCCCTGGATGTCTAGTTTCAAAAAATGCATAGGTTTGCTAGGTTTCCCTAGGTGCTAGCAGAGCTAGGGTTCAAATTCATAGCTAGGCACATTGCAAAAAAAGGGTCAGGTTTCACTGAAAAAATTTGATGTGTCCACGTCGCGTTTTTGGCCATTTCCTGCCGCGGGCACTTGGCCTAACCACACAAGTGAGGTACCATTTCAATTGGGAGACTATGGGAAATGCTGGCTGCGTGGAAGTTTGTAGATCCACGCAGAGCGACCCTTGACCTTAGGGTAGGTCGCTCCCCTTGCCGCTGCAGCGCCACCGGTGACCTTCTGTAGCCGAGACTCTGCCTGCTGGAGCGAGTGTCTGCCCCCTTTTGCATTCTGTATCCCGTATGACTGTCTCCTGATTGAGTAACTGCCCCCCCTTTGCATTCTGTATCCCGCGTGACTGTCTCCCATTTTGAGTGTCTACCCCCTCTTGTTTGCCTTCTGTACCCCGGCTTGACTGGTTTAGGACCTGTGCCCATTCCCCCTGTGCCTCGTTTTGTGCTTTTCTCGCCTCTCTCTTGCTTTCCCGTTTTTCGCGCCGTTCTTTTCACAGCGCCCTGCGCTCGTGGTTATCCCGCCGCTGTTTCCCTCCCAGCCCCGCCGCTCCTCATTAGTTCCTACCCTCCCGCCACCCGCCTCCCAGCTGACCCTCCTCCCCGGCTACCCTTAAATGGCGGCCTCTGCGCGACTCAGGTAGCGACCCTTGACCTTAGGGTAGGTCGCTCCCCTTGCCGCTGCAGCGCAACCGGTGACCTTCTGTAGCCGAGAGTCTGCCTGCTGGAGCGAGTGTCTGCCCCCTTTTGCATTCTGTATCCCGTATGACTGTCTCCTGATTGAGTGACTGCCCCCCCTTTGCATTCTGTATCCAGCGTGACTGTCTCCCATTTTGAGTGTCTACCCCCTCTTGTTTGCCTTCTGTACCCCGGCTTGACTGGTTTAGGACCTGTGCCCATTTCCCCTGTGCCTCGTTTTGTGCTTTTCTCGCCTCTCTCTTGCTTTCCCGTTTTTCGCACCGTTCTTTTCACAGCGCCCTGCGCTCGTGGTTCTCCCACCGCTTTTTCCCTCCCAGCCCGCCCCCCCGCTCCTCATTGGTTCCTACCCTCCCGCCACCCGCCTCCCTGCTGACCCTCCTCCCCGGCTACCCTTAAATGGCGGCCGCTGCGCGTCTCAGGTAGTGACCCTTGACCTTAGGGTAGGTCGCTCCCCTTGCCGCTGCAGCGCCACCTGTGACCTTTTGTAGCCGGGAGTCTGCCTGCTGGAGCGAGTGTCTGCCCCTTTTTGCATTCTGTATCCCGTATGACTGTCTCCTGATTGAGTGACTGCCACCCCTTTGCATTCTGTATCCCACGTGACTGTCTCCCATTTTGAGTGTCTACCCCCTCTTGTTTGCCTTCTGTACCCCGGCTTGCCTGGTTTAGGGTGGCAGAGTGGGCTAAAGAACAGTGATGGATTAAACCCAGATCAGTTGACTGGGGGTGAGTGCTTGTATTGTCAACGCTCCGTCCATCATTTCCTTTGGTTTTTCTTTGTTCGCCATAAGTTGGCAGGGTATGCTCAGACGTGAGTCCCTTGCTCACTTTGCCACTGGATTCCAGCAAGCCGGGCTGAAGACGGCTGAAATGCCAGAAACCGGTCCTCGGTAGCTTGTTTCCGGTCCAGGGAAGGCATGGCTTGGCAGTTCGGGCTGCACTGTTCCCATGAGGCACAGGGTCAGACTGATTTGCATATGGCCATGTCTGAACTGGGGTGGCAGAGTGGGCTAAAGACCAGTGATGGATTAAACCCAGATCAGTTGACTGGGGGTGAGTGCTTGTATTGTCAATGCTCCGTCCATCATTTCCTTTGGTTTTTATTTGTTCGCCATAAGTTGGCAGGGTATGCTCAGATGTGAGTCCCTTGCTCACTTTGCCACTGGATTCAAGCAAGCCGGGCTGAAGACGGCTGAAATGCCAGAAACCGGTCCTCGGTAGCTTGTTTCCGGTCCAGGGAAGGCATGGCTTGGCAGTTCGGGCTGCACTGTTCCCATGAGGCACAGGGTCAGACTGATTTGCATATGGCCATGTCTGAACTGGGGTGGCAGAGTGGGCTAAAGAACAGTGATAGATTAAACCCAGATCAGTTGACTGGGGGTGAGTGCTTGTATTGTCAACGCTCCGTCCATCATTTCCTTTGGTTTTTCTTTGTTCGCCATAAGTTGGCAGGGTATGCTCAGACGTGAGTCCCTTGCTCACTTTGCCACTGGATTCAAGCAAGCCGGGCTGAAGACGGCTGAAATGCCAGAAACTGGTCCTCGGTAGCTTGTTTCCGGTCCAGGGAAGGCATGGCTTGGCAGTTCGGGCTGCACTGTTCCCATGAGGCACAGGGTCAGACTGATTTGCATATGGCCATGTCTGAACTGGGGTGGCAGAGTGGGCTAAAGAACAGTGATGGATTAAACCCAGATCAGTTGACTGGGGTTGAGTGCTTGTATTGTCAACGCTCCGTCCATCATTTCCTTTGGTTTTTCTTTGTTCGCCATAAGTTGGCAGGGTATGCTCAGACGCGAGTCCCTTGCTCACTTTGCCACTGGATTCAAGCAAGCCGGGCTGAAGACGGCTGAAATGCCAGAAACCGGTCCTCTGTAGCTTATTTCCGGTCCAGGGAAGGCATGGCTTGGCAGTTCGGGCTGCACTGTTCCCATGAGGCACAGGGTCAGACTGATTTGCATATGGCCATGTCTGAACTGGGGTGGCAGAGTGGGCTAAAGAACAGTGATGGATTAAACCCAGATCAGTTGACTGGGGGTGAGTGCTTGTATTGTCAACGCTCCGTCCATCATTTCCTTTGGTTTTTCTTTGTTCGCCATAAGTTGGCAGGGTATGCTCAGACACCCCCACCCACTACGCCGGCCACACGCTTGACCCTGTCTTCTCCTCCAGCAAGCATATCTCCTTCAGCCACTCCACCGGACTGCATTGGACGGATCACAGCTGCGTCCACTTCAGCTTCAGAAAATCCACGTCCCACCACCACCCGCAACAGGTGCCCCGCAGGAGCTGGAGCAAGATCACCGCCAACCAGCTCACCACCTCCCTCAGCCAGAACCCTCCCGCCAGCACAACGGACCCCAACGAAGCAGCCAACAACCTCACACAGTGGATCACCATCTGCGCACCACTGAAGACCCCTCCCAGCAGACCCCGCAGAAAAAAAGCCTCCTGGTTCACCGACGAACTCAAGAACTCCAAGAAGAACTGCCGTACCCTCGAGAAAGCCTGGAGCAACAACCAGACCACAGACAACATGACTGCCCTCAAGCACGCCACCCGCAAACACCACCAGCTGATCGGCACCACCAAGAAGACAGCATTTCAGGAACGACTGGACAACAACGCCCACAACAGCAAGGAACTCTTCAGCATCGTCAAAGAGCTCTCCAACCCCAGCGCCGGAAACAACGACATCACCCCCTCGCAGGACCACTCGCCTCGTTCTTTCACAGCAAGATCGCCGACATACACAACAGCTTCGGCGCACAGACCACGCACCCAACCACCGAACCAACGAACCCCATCACCACCCTCTGCGCCTGGACACCGGTCAGCACCGAAGACACCACCCGCACGATGAACACCATCCACTCCGGATCACCAACGGACCCCTGCCCCCACCACGTCTTCAACAAGGCCGACTCCATCATCTCACCCCAACTCCGGGACATCATCAACGCCTCCTTCAACACCTCCACCTTCCCGGAGAGCTGGAAACACACCGAGCTCAGCGCACTCCTGAAGAAACCAACGGCTGACCCCACCGACCTCAAGAACTACCGCCCCATCTCGCTCCTCCCTTTTCCTGCCAAGGTCATCGAGAAGACCGTCAACAGACAGCTTGCCGCCTTCCTCGAGACGAACGGATCCCTCGACCACTCGCAGTCCGGCTTCCGAACCAACCACAGCACCGAGACCGCCCTCATCGCAGCCACAGACGACATCAGATCCCTACTCGACAACGGGGAAACTGCGGCCCTCATCCTCCTGGACCTCTCCGCAGCGTTCGACACTGTCTGCCACCGCACCCTAGTACAATGCCTCAGCAACATCGGAATCCAAGAGAAGGCACTGGAATGGATCATCTCGTACCTCTCCGGAAGAACACAGAGAGTCCGCCTCCCCTATTCAGATCCAAGGCCTCCGAAGTCATCTGCGGCGTACCACAAGGATCATCACTCAGCCCCACCCTCTTCAATGTCTACATGATCCCCCTCGCAGCCATCTCACGCCAACACAACCTCAACATCATCTCCTACGCTGACGACACCCAGCTGATCCTCTCCCTCACAAACGACCCCGCTACCGCCCAAACCAGCCTACACGAAGGGATGAAAGAAGTCGCCGAGTGGATGAAGAACAGCCGCCTGAAACTGAACTCAGACAAGGCGGAAGTCCCCATCCTGGGATCATCACCCTCCGCCTGGGACGACTCCTGGTGGCCGCCTGCCCTGGGCACCGCTCCCGAGCCAACGGACCACGCACGCAACCTGGGCTTCATCCTGGACTCCTCCCTCTCGATGACCAGACAAGTCAACGCCGTCTCATCTTCGTGCTTCAACACCCTGCGCATGCTCCGAAAGATCTTCCGGTGGATCCCCACCGAAACCAGGAAGACGGTCACCCAGGCACTCGTCACCAGCCGACTGGACTACGGAAACACCCTCTACGCCGGAACCACAGCCAAACTTCAGAAAAAACTCCAACGCATCCAGAACGCCTCCGCACGACTCATCCTGGACATCCACCGACACAGCCACATCTCCGGACACCTGAGGGACCTGCACTGGCTCCCCGTCAGCAAGAGGATCACGTTCAGACTCCTCACCCACGCACACAAGGCCCTCCACGACCTGGGACCCAGGTACCTCAACAACCGCCTGAACTTCTACACTCCCACCCGCCAGCTACGCTCCGCCAGCCACGCCCTCGCCGCAGTTCCACGCATCTGCAGAGCCACCACCGGAGGAAGATCCTTCTCCTACCTGGCGGCCAAGACATGGAACTCCCTCCCCATCCACCTCCGGCTGACCCAGGACCACCTGTCCTTCAGGAAGCAACTCAAGACCTGGCTCTTCGAACAGTAGCAGACCCCCCCCCAGCGCCATGAGACCCTTCCGGGTGAGTAGCGCGCTATACAAATGCTATGATTGATTGATAGATTCCAGAACTTTCCATCACAGAAATGTGAGGAAAATGTGTTTTTTTCTTCAAAGTTTGAGCTTTACAAGGGATTCTGGGTAACAGAACCTGGTGAGAGTTACACAAGTCACCCCACACTGGATTCCCCTTGATGTTTAGTTTTTAAAAATTCACAGGTTTGCTAGGTTTCCCTAGGTGCCGGAAGAGCTAGGGTTCAAATTCCACAGCCAGGCACATTGCAAAAAAAGGGTCAGTTTTCACTGGAAAAATATGATGTGTCCATGTTGCGTTTTGGGCCATTTCCTGCAGTGGGCACTTGGTCTACCAACACAAGTGAGGTACTATTTCTATTGGGAGACTATGGGAAATGCTGGCTGCGTGGAAGTTTGTGGATCCACGCAGATTCGAGAACTTTTGATTGCAGAAATGTGAGGAAAATGTGGGTTTTTTTTTACAAAGTTTGAAGTTTGCAAGGGATTCTGGGTAACACAACCTGGTTAGAGTCACACAAGTAACCCTATCCTGGATCCCCCTGGGTGTCTAGTTTTAAAAAATATATAGGTTTGCTAGGTTTCCCTAGGTGCTGGCAGAGCTAGGGTTCAAGCTCAGCCAGGCACATTGTAAACAAAGGGTCAGATTTCACTGGAAAAATGTGATGTGTCCACATTGTATTTTGGGCCGTCTCCTGTTGCGGGCAGATGGCTAACCCACACATGTGATGCACCATTAATATCGGGACACTTTGGGGAATGGTGGGTGCATGGAAGCTTGTGGCTCCACGCAGATTCCAGAACTTTCCATTACAGAAATGTGAGGAAAATTTGTTTTTTTCAACAAAGTTTGAGGTTTGCAAGGGATTCTGGGTAACAGAACCTGGTGAAAGCCACACAAGTCACCCTATCCTGGGTTCCCCTGGATGTCTAGTTTTAAGAAATGTATAGGTTTGCTATGTTTCCGGGAGAGCTAGGGTTCAAAATCCACAGCTACGCACATTGCAAAAAAAGGGTCAGTTTTCACAGGAAAAATGTGATGTGTCCACATTGTATTTTGGGCCATCTCCTGTTGCGGGCAGATGGCCAACCCACACATGTGATGCACCATTATTATCGGGAGACTTTGGGGAATGCTGGGTGCATAGAAGCTTGTGGCTCCACGTAGATTCCAGAATTTTCCATTACAGAAATGTGAGGAAAATGAGTTTGTTTTTATAAAGTTTGAGGTTTGCAAGGGATTCTGGGTAACAGAACCTGGTGAGAGCCACACAAGTCACCCCATCCTAGATTACCCTGGATGTCTAGTTTTACGAAATGTATAGGTTTGCTATGTTTCCGGGAGAGCTAGGGTTCAAAATCCACAGCTACGCACATTGCAAAAAAAGGGTCAGTTTTTACAGGAAAAATGTGATTTGCCCACTTTGCGTTCTGGGCTGTTTCCTGTTGTGGGTACTAGGCCTATCCACACAAGTGAGGTACCATTTTTATCGGGAGACTTTGGGGAATGCTATGTGGGTAGAAGTTTGTGGATCCACGTAGATTCCAGAACTTTCCATCAAAACAATGTGAGGAAAATGTGGTTTTTGTTTACAAAGTTTGAGGTTTGCAAGGGATTTCGGGTAGCAGAACCTGGTGAGAACCACACACGTGTTATTACCAATTGACTTCCTTAACATTTTTGCCTTCCAAACGTAAGACAATTTGCAAAAAATAAGATTAAGTCATTGTGAAAAATGACCTCTAATTTACATGCTTGTATGGGTACACACAATTGTGGAGATGTGCAAATAACCACTGCTTCTAAACTCTATATTTTGTTCCCATTTCATAAATATATAGGTTGCCTTGGAACCTATATTTTACTCTTTATATTTTACCAAATAAATTGCTATATACTGGGTACACACTGAAAAAACATTGCAAGACAATGCTCAGTTATTGGCTCCGGGTTCCTGTGGTTCTTGATGAACCTACAAGTCACATATATCTTGGCAACCAAAGGGTTCAGCGGATGTAACCATATATTGCTTTAAAATGTCTGTCATACTTATAAGAGATTACAGGTGAAAACATTAGCACAAATTACAGTTTTTTCAACTCAATTTCAATATTTCTTATTTTCAACTGTTAGTTTCTATTTAAAAAAATAACTTGAAGGATTTACACAAAGGACCTCTTCCTGAAATCAAAATGTTGTCTACTTTTCAGAAATGTATAGCTTTCCGGGATCCATTATTGCTTTCCCCATTTCTACCACTTACTGGAGGCAGGTTGAAAGCACAAAAGTGGCAAAAATAGGCTATGTCCCAGTAAAATAACAAAACTGTGTAGAAAACTTTGGTTTTCTGACAAAAGTCTGCCAGTCCCTGAAAGCTGAGAAGATGGTGATTTCAGCACTGCAATCCCTTTGTGATACTATGTGCTGGGGAAAACCCAGGGGCTTTCTTTTGCAGCACTTTTTACCCCCTTTTTAACAAAACAAACAAATGTAGTTGTATTATGGGTAATTTCTGAGTCTCCTCCAGGTGAATCCACAAACCCTGTGTACCTTTCGAATCCTCAAGATGTTGGAAAAAATGGCCCTAACGTTTGCATGGTTACCTTATGTAGACAAAAAGGCACAGGTGCCTAAGCATGAACTACCCCAAATAGCCAAAAAAGGCTTAGCTGTGAAATGGTTAAAAAAAACAGAAGGTATTCACCTTAATGCAAAATAGGGAAAGTCAAATAAACAAGAATCAAATTTGAAGTCTTTCTGAATCTTACACATTTTCTTGCTGAAAAAGATAGAGATTTTGGGGGGAAAAGTTGAAGGGAATGATGGTCATTTCTGGAGCAACTTGGTTCAGTGTCTGTGGTGAAAAGCACTTTGAGTAGATGTGGCAGAGTACACCTTTTAATTTTTATAGTTAGCATTTGTGATGGAGATTGGGCCACATGATTGTCTTTGAGATTTGAGTGTTCGAAAAGATCAGAAGTTTGTGCTCTTTGCATGCTTTCTACAAATATCTCAAAAGTGTTTGTTGAGATTTCTTTTTTTTTTACGAACCAGAGGTGTTTATGGTGTTAAAGGTCTTAACACAATGCAGATCAATGAGACAGTCTGTTCCACGAAAGAAGAAGCCTCTTCAGGAATATCAATTCAAGTTGATGCTAAGTTTTGCATAGGGGTGTTATTCAATGAACATCTAGATATGTTGGTCTATTTTTGTTTAGCTGTTTGGCCAAGAGTTGGGGTAACATCCATGAATCGAAATGCAGTTAAATCGATCTGGTCCATCCACTTACTAAAATTGGATTGCTGGATGATGCAAAGGTAGAGTCATGTCTTTTATATATTAGAAAACAATTGTAATATAAAAAAAATTGTCAGATTGCTCAGAAATATATTACCTAATTATTTTGTAATTAAAGAATGTTTATTATTCAAGTGAATGTTTGCTGCATGAGTAAAGAAGACATGTCGTATTTTTCAGGTCAGTGACCTGCTCACTAAACGTTCTATCAAATTCATATATTCATTAGATGAAGCACAATGTGTTGAATGATGTCGATTTGCTGAATCCAAAAAAGCTATGCCTGTGATAAAAACTAACGAAATGAGCTATTAAGTTATTTCTTTAATAGATGGGTGATCTTAAAAGTTAAATGTTGTGCTGCCTTTCGTAGACAACATCCTAACAACGAGGGATTAGAAAGTTGATGATGGTAAAATGTAATGCTGAAAGCTACAGTTTCATTAGAAATAAGAAGGTGGTGTCTTTTGTCAGGGTAAGGGTGACCTCTGCAACATCCTCTTAATTTAAATGAATTTTTTTTAGACTAAAAAGTAGCAAGATTTTAAAAAGAATCAGTGAACCCTAGTGTGTAGAGGTGGCGTGACATGCAAATATGAACCATATTTTCTGGATGGTACCTTTGTGGTGTCTCAGTGTTAGGATCAGTAGTTGATCGTTGGGAAGGACTACAGTGGAGAGACAACCAATAACAGTGGCTTTGTCATTGGAACAATTGGACACCAAGTATATTGCAAAATATTGCATAAAAGTAAAAACATGAGGTATTGATAGACAAGCTGGCTATAGGGCAGTGGAAAACCAAATAGGTGATACATCCCCAGGGAGATTTAATATCAAACAGTGTAATGTAAAAGTGAATTTAAAGCTGCATCACATCGGATTCAGCAAATAAATGTAATAGACTTGGACACAGATGAAGGGCAGCAATACAATCAAGATGTTTGAGTGACATACCCAACCAATGATGGCCGATGACAGACATTGAAATGGCGCAAGAGAGTGAAACTTTGACTTTAACAGCACTGAAGGGACCGAATGCTCAAGAATCATATAAAACAGCTCTCGCAGTGGTAATGTATGCCCATTGGGTACAATGCAGACACCTACTGTATCACAAAAGCTCTTCAACGAATAATTCTTCGAGAGTTACCGTGAGCCCCATGCATACTTCGCAACCTTCACCTTACTCATTTGTCCTACTTAGCACGCAAAACCAAAGTAACAAGGACATCTGGAAATCCAACATTTCAAAACATATATTTAATATCTGTTACCGACATATCTTTACTTTTTTATTATTTTGTAAAAAAAATGTACGCCCATATGCAAATTTGATTGTCAGCAAACTACTTTATCTTTGTATGTAACGGGGCTTTTGCGCTAAACAATTCTGTTTAATTGTAAATTAAAGCTGTACAGTGTCCCCATAATTATATTGAATTAAAAAGGTATAAATGAATAAAGACTGAAAACTGATGAGGTTTTTAATGCATGCACAAATGGTGTTGTTGCTCAAATAATGTGGTCAACACGAGTGGCTGATCCACACGTGCATGCTTTATGATGCAAATGTAAAATATTCAATGCGCCTGCACTGTGTGAGCCAATAAACAACACAAAACCATTTTAACTCACCAATGTCTTTAAACGCACATTGCTGTTGTCAGCAAGGTTTCAGAAATCTAAGGTTTCACTGCACAACAGAGGGCACTTCTCTGTTCCTTGTTGGAAAACACGTATTGCTAATGTGGTGAAAACGTTAGCATCTTCCAGGGCAGTAAGGCATAATTTTCTCAGTATGATTCCATCAACATTTTCTGAAAAGCAAAGGTGCACCTGTTGTCAAATCCGTGAGATGCAGTTTATCTCGAAAAATCAGGCTGTATTAAAACTGTTGCCAGTAAACAGGGCCTTAAGGGATTCCCACATTTTCGATTTTTAGCTTTGGCAGAGCCGTGCTGTGACTCAATGAATTCTTTCCTTTTCCGTAGGCGAATTGGCCTTCTGTGCTCAGCGTCCTTCCTTCAGCACAGATATTGTCTGCTATCACGATTCACCACTCATGATTTATACCAAGAAACAGAATGGAATGCATTTACATATTAAAATGTGAATCTAGAACATGCCTCGCTACGCAACAAAGAAATATTGTTTTCAATTGAATATGTGTCTTGTTTCCCAAAGGAGTTGGCGCTCTTTAACACCAGCAAAGAATGACTAAAGGAGAGCTAAAGCTATAAACAACATTACGCTGCATTTCCGAGAATTCACTCCAAGGTCCGGCAGCACATCCTCCATTTTGTAAAAAATATTTTTACGGAGTATTCAACACTTCCCCCAGCAGCCCCTGACCCTCCCATGACTAGGATATCCTACTCACCCGCCACCCCGCAGGGTTACCCACTGTGGTCACCGGCTCACATTCACCACCTACTTAGAGCTGCTATTTTATGTGGGCTGAATAGTCCATAGAATCCAGAAAAAACAGTTTTTTTACTCCGCAATCACAGGTGTGCCTGGTTACCCCACATACTGGGGTCAAAAACTAATAATGACTGTAAACTCGTGGGAGATATCGGCTGGAATCATTAACTCTGGTCCTGGTATGTCCCTGCTAAGTTTACAGGAATTTGCAAGTAGGTTGTAAGACCACTACCAACAAGCAGGGCTGGATAGCATTACTGCTCACTGGCTGCATGCACTATTTGCCCAATGCTTCTTCCTCAGGCACTGAACAGTGCTTTTTCCGCTTTTATCGTTTGCACAATTTGTAGAAATGGCATTCCTGGTTGGCTGAGGTATGCACGCAGGTCAGGCAGAAACCACCATTCTTGTCAGGGTAAGCTAGATACACACTAAAACATAACCTATGCTCACCCTCAGGTAGCTTGGCACAGAGCAGGTAGGCTTATCTATTCACGTGTAAAGTATTTATTCAACACACACACACACACACACACAGTAACACAATGAATACACCACAAAAATCTACAGACAGGTCAGAGAATAGACTATCTTTATACGAGCAAAATAAGACTAAAAGGACATAAATCCAATCAGTAGAAGTTGAGATATGAATTTTTAAAGATTAAATGCAAAAACTGTGCTAAGAAGTCAATAGCGCTAAAAGGTTACTTAAGGTCGCACGAGACCAGGGTATATCCAAAGTTCCGGCCGACCGCGATGGAGCACGGGTCTCACATGGTTCCAAGCAGGTTCCACTGAAGTTTTACCTTCTCAAGCGGTGCCAAGTGCCCAGATCGCGGGGGAGACGGTTGCTGGGAGCATATAGAGAGTCGCTAACGATGATCCTGAGGGCGTGAAGTGTCAGCCAGGCCTCGCGGACGACAGACGGGGCCTTGCAGTCGGCGATGCTTGCTTTGCAAGATGTTGCCATGGATTGAGCTGATCCTTCGAGCAAGCAGAGCAGTACCAGTTTATAGGGGCCCAAACACCACTTCCAAGGGCCCACAACTGCTGAGGTCCTTCTTGGGGGTCAGGAGCAAGTTAAAAATGGGCCCAGGCGCTGAAGGTGATGACATTGGAAGTCTTTTGTTGAAAGCAGCTGCAGAACTCTCTTCTGAGGCCCAGAACGTGGAGAGGGCACCTCAGGAAAGGGTAGGACTCAGACAGCAGAGTTTAGCAGCACCAGCAGAATTGAGGGAAGTCCTTTGTGTCCTTGAGCCTTCAGAGAACCGCAGACAAGCCAGCAAGCCCTTGGAGATCACTTGGTGGGAAAGCAGAATCCTTCCAGCAGAGTCAGGGAGCAGCAGGGCAACAAGCAGGAAAGCAGTCCTTCCAGAAAAGAAGTCCAGTGTCGGATTTCAGGGGGATAGAGACCCAGACGTTATACCCAAAAGTGTACAAGGATACCTTTCAACCCAGTCTTGTCTGCCAGGCCAGGTTAACCCTGGGGGGTAAATCAGTGCTTCGTGTGAGGACCATGATGACCGCCGCCACTATGACGCCAGCACTCTGCACGCTCTCAACCCGGACAGACCCACAACTGCTACAAGGCCACCCCTAAACGCACACACGGTCCCTTCACCTGCCGGAACTGCAGCTACACCAGCCACAGAGCCGACGAACCACCCGCCAAGAAAGACCTCAACCACCTTCGATGCATACTACTGAACACCTGCTCCGCACGCAAACACGCCGACGAGCTCTGGGACCTGCTCAACACAACCTCTCCGGATGTCGCCTTCCTGACAGAGACCTGGTTGAACAACTCCTCCGCACCCGACATCGCCATAGTCATCCCAGAAGGCTACAAGATCACCCGCAGAGACCGCACCAACGGAGTCGGAGGAGGAATTGCCATCGTCCACAAGAACAGCATCAGGGTCTCGACTAGCACCGACGACGCGCTCAGCACCGCCGAACACTTGCATTTCCAGATCCACACAGACCCCAACTCCACCCTCAGAGGCACCCTCATCTACCAACCCCCCGGACCCAGCCCCCAGTTCAGCGACTCCATCGCTGACTTCATCAACACGCACGGCCTGACCTCCACCGACTACATCCTCTTCGGAGACCTGAACTTTCACCTTGAGAACAACGACGACAACAACTCCACAACCCTGTTCGATAACCTCGCCAACCTCGGACTGAGACAACTCGTCTCAACGCCCACCCACTACGCTGGCCACACGCTCGACCCCATCTTCTCCTCAAGCTTGCACATCTCCGTCAGCCACACTACCGAACTCCTCTGGAACGACCACCGCTGCATCCACTTACCCTTCCAGAAACCCACCACACACCACCGCACCCAACAGATCCCCCGCAAAATCACCGAAGACCAACTAAATTCAAATTTCGCTCTCAGCCAACCCACCGAACCCTCCAACACCGACGTCGCTGCCCACAACCTCAGATGCTGGATCGAGGACTGTGCCAACACCCTCGCCCCGGTGAAGAAACCCCCCCACAGAGACACCAGTAAGAGGGCCAGCTGGTTCACCGCAGAACTCCTAGATTCCAAGCAAGCCTGCCGGAAACTAGAGAAGAAATGGCACAGTGAACAAACTCCGGACAGCCACGTAGCACACAAGGACGCCGTCCGCAACCACCACCACCTCATAAGGGCTGCCAAGAAGACCTCCTTCAAAGACCGCCTCGACAACAACGCACACGACAGCAAGGAGCACTTCAATATCATGAAGGAACTCTCTAACCCCAGCTCCAACACCAACGGCATCCCGCCGTCGCAAGCCCTGTGTGACTCCCTCGCCACCTTCTTCCACCGCAAGATAGCAGACATCCCCGACAGCTTCAACACCCAGACAGCCCCAACAGACAGCAACACAACAGACCCTCCGCACACCATCGACCACGTCCCCTTACTAACCTGGACCAGCGTGAGGGTCAATGACACCATCAAGACCATGCGGTACAAAAGGCGGTGGTGATGGACTGAGCATCTGAACCAATCAAACACTCACACCCAGTCACCGTTCTTTAGCCCACTCTGCCACACCAGTTCAGACATGGCCATATGCAAATCAGTCTGACCCTGTGCCTCATGGGAACAGTCCAGCCCAAACTGCCAAGCCATGCCTTCCCTGGACCGGAAACAAGCTTCCTAGGACCGGTTTCTGGCATTTCAGTCGTCTTCAGCCAGGCTTGCTTGAATCCAGTGGCAAAGTGAGCAAGGGACTCACGTCTGAGCATACCCTGCCAACTTATGGCAAACAAAGCGGTACAAAAGGGGGTGGTGATGGACTGAGCATCTGAACCAATCAAACACTCACACCCAGTCAACAGATCTGGGTTTAATTCATTACCGTTCTGTAGCCCACTCTGCCACCCCAGTTCAGACATGGCCATATGCAAATCAATCTGACCCTGTGCCTCATGGGAACAGTCCAGCCCAAACTGCCAAGCCATGCCTTCACTGGACCGGAAACAAGCTTCCTAGGACCGGTTTCTGGCATTTCAGCCGTCTTCAGCCAGGCTTGCTTGAATCCAGTGGCAAAGTGAGCAAGGGACTCACGTCTGAGCATACCATGCCAACTTATGGCAAACAAATCGGTACAAAAGGGGGTGGAGATGGACGGAGCATCTGAACCAATCAAACACTCACACCCAGTCAACAGATCTGGGTTTAATACATCACCGTTCTTTAGCCCACTCTACCACCCCAGTTCAGACATGGCCATATGCAAATCAGTCTGACCCTGTGCCTCATGGGAACAGTCCAGCCGAATTGCCAAGGCAACTCTTCCCTGGACCGGAAACAAGCTTCCTAGGACCGGTTTCTGGCATTTCAGCCGTCTTCAGCCAGGCTTGCTTGAATCCAGTGGCAAAGTGAGCAAGGGTCTCAAGTCTGAGCATACCCTGCCAACTTATGGCAAACAAAGCGGTACAAAAGGGGGTGGTGATGGACGGAGCATCTGAACCAATCAAACACTCACACCCAGTCAACAGATCTGGATTTAATTCATCACCGTTCTGTAGCCCACTCTGCCACCCAAGTTCAGACATGGCCATATGCAAATCAGTCTGACCCTGTGCCTCATGGGAACAGTCCAGCCCGAACTGCCAAGCCATGCCTTCCCTGGACCGGAAACAAGCTTCCTGTCACCTTGACCCATCCAACTGTGCCCAATACTGCGGAGGCGATGATGATCCCTGTCCCCTGCTCACAGTCTGGTAGAGCGCACTGAATATATTTACAGGGCACTAACAACCAGAGCGCAAGAAGAGGGAGGGGAGGAAAAAGGAAACAAAACAATGCTGGACTTCCCGGTAGGTGATCTATTCAGCTCATGGAGTAAGCCCAAGGTAAGGATACCTGAAGCAGGAGAGGAAAGAGAAAACAAAGGCTTACTGAATACAGCACTAATAATGCAGATACCCACTACTAATATTTCTATCTGTGACTATGTACAAAATACAGAGTCCCCTGGACACGATTCAAACCCCTCTTACTAAGGTTCTGTGGCTGGGCGCTGTATCCATGTGTAGGCAGTGTTCCAGAGAACATCTCCAAGAAGTCAGGTGAGTTGTGCATAAATCCGTGAGAAGCCCACACACAAAGACGACATATAGTCCCAGCAGAATTCTTGAATCAGCGATCCAACAAGTAACCAAAAATAAGGGGAAAAAGTCGAAAGACAGAAAAATAAACTTTATTTGCAGGATAATGTTGTAGTTCTAGAAAGGGTCGAGTCCAGCAATAATCCCCAACTGAGCTATCTAACTACGGAACAAAAAACAAACAAACGGAGAGAGAACCAAAACTCAGTCCGTCAAATGGCCCGAAATCGGGCATAAAGAGGGGGAAAGGCAAACAAAGATCCCGGAAGACGTAGCTTCTCAGCCAGCACGCAGCCGCGTACTGACCTGTAGAACAAAGGGGTCTTCGAAAACGGGGTCACAGGAGTTCCAACAGATTCACAGAATACCCAGGGCTCCAAAAGGCTCCTACACAGATGCTGCCCTGCGAGGTCCACAAACACAGGCTACAAAGAATGCCAATCAAGACCCGGCAGCCGCCGGATCTAACGAGGAACACAGGGGAGGAGTCTGGAATGGCGAGGCAAGGAGAAAGAACACAAAGAAGCAGCAACGAAGATCAGGTCCAGGCGCCAGGAAACAAAACCAAGCAATACAGCACAGGTAGGACGGCCCTTAAATGCAATGACCACTCCTTCTCCGTGTCAGGTGACCCGCTTGTACATAGCCACAGAAAGGGGACTCAAGTATCCACAGGAATCCTAACAGTACCTCCCCCCAATGGTCTCCTTACCGGTCGGGGCTTGGAAGGGTGTCTCACATGGAATAGACGCACCAACCTAGGGGCATGAACACTACTTGCTAACTCCCAAGATCTATCCTCCGCTGGGTATCTCCTCCAATCCACTAGGTAATACAACCGACACCTTCTGCGTCTTGAATCCAGGATAGCCTGTACCTCAAACTCCTCCTGACCATCGATCAACAAAGGAGGGGGAGGAGGTAGCTTCTGTGTGGTCTTAATATAGAGTTTAATGAGTGAGGTGTGAAAGACGGGGTGAATCCCGTACTCTTCCGGAAGTTCTAACTTCATTGCCACAGGATTGATGACTTTACAGATGGCAAAAGGGAACACATAATGGGGCAATAACTTCCGTGACCCTTTGATGCGAAGATTCCTTGTGGCCAGCCATACCTGATCGCCTACAGCATACAAGGGGGCTGGAACCCTATGTTTATCGGCCTGCTCTTTCATTGCCTCCTTTGCTTTCTGCAGATGGTTCTGCGCCTCCTCCCATATATGAGTCAATGACTTGCTTAATGTATCGATTGCTGGTACAAGCCCAGAAAACTGCATTGGCAAGGCCCTAGGATGATCCTATGGAACAGAAAAAAGGGGATATTCCTGAGGCAGAATGTACACTGTTGTTATAGGCAAATTCTGCCAAAGGGATAGCGTCCACCCATGCACAGGACAAAGATGTCATCAAACAACGGAGATACTGTTCCATGGTTTGATTGGTGCGTTCCGTCTGTCCATCTGTTTGCGAATGGTACGCAGAGGACAGACGGATCTCCATGTGCAAAAGGGAACATAGCTCCGTCCAAAAATGTGAAACAAACTGAGCCCCTCTATCCGATACTATGGCTGATGGTAACCCATGTAGTCTCACTACTGAGGCCATAAAGACTTTGGCCATTTCCCTAGCTGTTGGTATCTTAGGCAAAGGGATAAATGTGCCATTTTTGTAAACAAGTCAACTACTACCATAATGGCAGTACACCCAGAGGTTAAAGGGAGGTCGGTCACGAAATCCATACTTATGGTATGCCATGGAGCTGGGGGAATTGGTAAAGGCCGTAATTTCCCAGAAGGACTTGAATGCGAAGGCTTACTGATGGCACAAAACAGGACAGGAGGCCACAAACACCTGCACATCATGTGCCAAAGAATCCCACCAAAACCACCGCAAACAAATTTCCTTCGTCTTAGGAGTACCAGGATGGGCGACCAGGGCAGTAGAATGACACCAATGAAGAACGGAATCCCTCAGCTCAGGGGGAATAAACAAGCGGTTCTCACGGTACAACAAACCGTCTCGCACCTTATACAATGATTGAGACAACCAAGGGACTAGATCAACATTCCTCAGTTTTTCCTTTATAGTGTCCATGAAATCCTCCACAGAAGCACTCCCTACGATCCTATCCCCTGAAATCATGGGTGTAATATCTCTTTCAGACCCCCCATCCACCTGTTCAACATGGATCCGAGACAGAGCATCTGATTTTACTTGTTGGTCAGCAGGTCGATAGGTAATAATGAAATCATATTCATTAAAGAGCAACACCCAATGCATCTGCCTAGGTGTCAATGCCCTAGCGGACCAGAAGAACTCCAGATTCTTATGGTCAGTATATATCGTGACCGGATGACGGGCATCCCAGAAATAATGCCTCCACTCATCGAACAATAATTTTATGGTGAGCAATTCCCTCTCAGCCACTGTATAATTACGCTCCGCAGGCAACAAGGTCTTAGAGAAGAAGGCAATGGGGTGCATACTACCTGTATCAGGGTCTTTTTGTGAGAGCACACCCCCCACCGCACACAAAGCTGCATCGGATTCCACAAAAAAGGGCAAAGCCGGATCAGGATGCACAAGTACAGGGGCAGACGTAAACCTACTGATCAATTCACTAAAAGCAGCTTGTGCCTCTGGGGTCCACACAAACAATACCCCTTTTTTCAGAAGAGCCGTTATGGGTGCCACCACATCAGAAAAATGCGATATGAAACGCCGATAAAAATTGGCGAACCCTAACAGGACTTGCACATCCTTCACACAGGTCGGCCTAGGCCAGGTGACAATGGCCTCCGTCTTCCGTGGATCCATTTGTATCCCTTCTTCAGAGATAATGAACCCCAAGAAGTCCACGCTAGACCTGTGGAACTGACATTTTTCCAATTTAACGTATAACTGATGCTCCTTTAGTTTTTGCAACACCTGGAGCACATGTGTCTCATGCTCAGACACAGATGCAGAACAAAATCAAAATATCATCAATATATACAATGACACTTAAATCAAGAAACTCCCTCAACACCTCATTAATAAAAAACTGAAAAGCGGCCGGAGCATTACATAAACCAAAAGGCATTACTAAATACTCAAACAAACCATATTTAGTTTTAAAAGCGGTCTTCCATTCGTCTCCCGGCCGGACACGAATAAGGTGATACGCTCCCCTTAAATCCAGCTTGGTGAACACTGTAGCATGTTTTATTTGGTCCAACAATACTGGAATCAGGGGGAGGGGGTATTTGTTCTTTACAGTTACCCTATTCAAGGCCCACAAAGCGCAAACCACCCTCCTTCTTCGGAATAAAGAAGATGGCCGATGGCGCTGGAGATGATGAAGGGCGTATGAATCCCTTTGCCAGCATGTCATCCACATATTCTTTCAGGTGTCGCTCCTCGGGTTCCAATAACGCGTAAACACGGCTACATGGCAACACAGCCCAAGACACAATATCAATTCTACAGTCGAAATACCGATGGGGAGGGAGCTTGTTTGCCTGACCCTTATCAAATACCTCCCTGAACCTGGCGTAGGATGTTGGTATAGACACATTATCATCCATGCTGTTTGCGGATGCACAGGTTAAAGGTGATATCCAATCTGTGGCTATTTGATAACATTTCTGCAAACAGTGTACAGAATCTAAGGTCACTGTACGCCTCACCCAATCTATCCATGGGTTGTGCAGCTGCAACCAAGGTACTCCGAGAACTACACCAAATGAGGGTGCATCAATCAAATCGAAACTAACATATTCAGAGTGACCATTGTCACATATAAAACACATAGGTTCAGTTTGCCGTGTGATAGACCCAGACGACAGCTCAGTCCCATCGATTGCCTGTACTGGTTCGGGTTGCTCTTTATATACGAAGGGGACTTTTAACCTGTCTGCCAACTGTATGTCCATGAAATTACCCGTTGCCCCCGAATCAAGCAACACCGACACAATAGTGCGATTACTCTCGGTGACCATGAGACTAACGGATATAGTAAAGTGTCTAGGTCCTCGTTGTACTGCCCCCGCTACCTCATATGACGCATTATGTCCCTCAAGCCTCGCTACACATGCCACTATTTTTCTTGGTGTAACACTAGATGGTTTCGTCGGGCATTCACGGGCATAATGGCCTGCAAGACCACAATATAAGCACAGGTTCAGATCCCGTCTTCTCTTTTTCTCATCAAAGGATAAGGGACCTCTAATTCCCCCAATCTCCATAGGCTCAATTCCAGATTTAGGATCACTAGAGGGTTTCGCCTCACTCTTCACCCATATAGCACGAGATGATTGGAAACGACTCCGCTCCCCTCTTCTTTCCAGCATCCTATGGTTCAGCTTCACTACCAAATCAATGAATGCGACACATTCTAATGGAGGGTCCACTACCTGTGACACAATATCCTTTAAATCCTCTGCCAGCCCCTGATAAAACAGTGAAGTTCTTTTTTTCTGCTGGCCAGTGGGTATCAGAGACCAAACGATTAAATGTGGCAATATAAGTCAGCAAGTCTTGTTTGCCTTGCCGTAACTTCAGCAATGCCACATCGCTAGCCTGCATGAAGGCATGTTTAGCGAACAGGCTTCTCATCTGCTCCTTAAAAACCAAATAATCATACAACACCCTATCGTCACTTTCAACCAAAGGCACTGCCCACAACGCAGCTGTACCAACCAGATAGGAGATAATAAATGCCACCTTGGCAGAATCATCTGGAAAAGCGTTCGGCCTACACATAAAGTGCAAGTGACATTGGTTCATGAACTTGCTGAATTTGTTACAGTCCCCTGAGAATCGTTCGGGAGCAGCCAACGGGACGGGAACAGGAGTCGTGACAGACACTTATAGGGGAGCTCCTCCACTTGCTCCGTGCCCTGTAACCCTCTCGAATTGGAAAGTTGCGGGCTGGATAACAGAACCCTGTCCTCTAGCTAGGTCTCTACCTCTCATAACACTAAGCTCCTGTGGTAACCCCACATTCTCCTGTCGTAAATCCTGAACCTGGTATTGCAAGGAAGTAATGGCCCCCATAAGATCCTGTAGGGTGGGACTACTCTCCTCAGCCATCTCCTGACCCGCCTCATTCAACATCGCCCAGGCAGTATTTTAATTCGTGGGCTTGGTTTTCTGTCACCTTGACCAATTCAACTGTGCCCAATACTGCGGAGGCGATGATGATCCTTGTCCCCTGCTCACAGTCTGGTAGAGCGCACTGAATATATTTACAGGGCACTAACAACCAGAGCGCAAGAAGAGGGAGGGGAGGAAAAAGGAAACAAAACAATGCTGGACTTCCCGGTAGGTGATCTCTTCAGCTCATGGAGTAAGCCCAAGGTAAGGATACCTGAAGCAGGAGAGGAAAGAGAAAACAAAGGCTTACTGAATACAGCACTAATAATGCAGATACCCACTACTAATATTTCTATCTGTGACTATGTACAAAATACAGAGTCCCCTGGACACGATTCAAACCCCTCTTACTAAGGTTCTGTGGCTGGGCGCTGTATCCATGTGTAGGCAGTGTTCCAGAGAACATCTCCAAGAAGTCAGGTGAGTTGTGCATAAATCCCTGAGAAGCCCACACACAAAGACGACATATAGTCCCAGCAGAATTCTTGAATCAGTGATCCAAAAAGTAACCAAAAATAAGGGGAAAAAGTCGAAAGACAGAAAAAAAACCTTTATTTGCAGGATAATGTTGTAGTTCTAGAAAGGGTCGAGTCCAGCAATAATCCCCAACTGAGCTATCTAACTACGGAACAAAAAACAAACAAACGGAGAGAGAACCAAAACTCAGTCCGTCAAATGGCCCGAAATCAGGCATAAAGAGGGGGAAAGGCAAACAAAGATCCCGGAAGACGTAGCTTCTCATCCAGCACGCAGCCGCGTACTGACCCGTAGAACAAAGGGGTCTTCGAAAACGGGGTCACAGGAGTTCCAACAGATTCACAGAATACCCAGGGCTCCACAAGGCTCCTACACAGATGCCGCCCTGCGAGGTCCACAAACACAGGCTTCAAAGAATGCCAATCAAGACCCGGCAGCCGCCGGATCTAACGAGGAACACAGGGGAGGATTCTGGAATGGCGAGGCAAGGAGAAACAACACAAAGAAGCAGCAACGAAGATCAGGTCCAGGCGCCAGGAAACAAAACCAAGCAATACAGCACAGGTAGGACGGCCCTTAAATGCAATGACCACTCCTTCTCCGTGTCAGGTGACCCGCTTGTACATAGCCACAGAAAGGGGACTCAAGTATTCACAGGAATCCTAACAGTACCTCCCCCCAATGGTCTCCTTACCGGTCGGGCTTGGAAGGGTGTCTCACATGGAATTGACGCACCAACCTAGGGGCATGAACACTACTTGCTAACTCCCAAGATCTATCCTCTGCTGGGTATCTCCTCCAATCCACTAGGTAATACAACCGACCCCTTCTGCGTCTTGAATCCAGGATAGCCTGTACCTCAAACTCCTCCTGACCATCGATCAACAAAGGAGGGGGAGGAGGTAGCTTCTGTGTGGTCTTAATATAGAGTTTAATGAGTGAGGTGTGAAAGACGGGGTGAATCCCGTACTCTTCCGGAAGTTCTAACTTCATTGCCACAGGATTGATGACTTTACAGATGTCAAAAGGGAACACATAATGGGGCAATAACTTCTGTGACCCTTTGATGCGAAGATTCCTTGTGGCCAGCCATACCTGATCGCCTACAGCATACAAGGGGGCTGGAACCCTATGTTTATCGGCCTGCTCTTTCATTGCCTCCTTTGCTTTCTGCCATATATGAGTCAATGACTTGCTTAATGTATCGATTGCTGGTACAAGCCCAGAAAACTGCATTGGCAAGGCCCTAGGATGATCCTATGGAACAGAAAAAAGGGGATATTCCTGAGGCAGAATGCACACTGTTGTTATAGGCAAATTCTGCCAAAGGGATAGCGTCCACCCATGCATAGGACAAAGATGTCATCAAACAACGGAGATACTGTTCCATGGTTTGATTGGTGCGTTCTGTCTGTCCATCTGTTTGCGGATGGTACGCAGAGGACAGACGGATCTCCATGTGCAGAAGGGAACATAGCTCCGTCCAAAAATGTGAAACAAACTGAGCCCCTCTATCCGATACTATGGCTGATGGTAACCCATGTATTCTCACTACTGAGGCCATAAAGACTTTGGCCATTTCCCTAGTTGTTGGTATCTTAGGCAAAGGGATAAAATGTGCCATTTTTGTAAACAAGTCAACTACTACCATAATGGCAGTACACCCAGAGGTTAAAGGGAGGTCGGTCACGAAATCCATACTTATGGTATGCCATGGAGCTGGGGGAATTGGTAAAGGCCGTAATTTCCCAGAAGGACTTGAATGCGAAGGCTTACTGATGGCACAAACAGGACAGGAGGCCACAAACACCTGCACATCATGTGCCAAAGAATCCCACCAAAACCACCGCAAACAAATTTCCTTCGTCTTAGGAGTACCAGGATGGGCGACCAGGGCAGTAGAATGACACCAATGAAGAATGGAATCCCTCAGCTCAGGGGGAATAAACAAGCGGTTCTCACGGTACAACAAACCGTCTCGCACCTTATACAATGATTGAGACAACCAAGGGACTAGATCAACATTCCTCAGTTTTTCCTTTATAGTGTCCATGAAATCCTCCACAGAAGCACTCCCTACGATCCTATCCCCTGAAATCATGGGTGTAATATCTCTTTCAGAACCCCCATCCACCTGTTCAACATGGATCCAAGACAGAGCATCTGATTTTACTTGTTGGGCAGCAGGTCGATAGGTAATAATGAAATCATATTCATTAAAGAACAACACCCAATGCATCTGCCTAGGTGTCAATGCCCTAGCGGACCAGAAGAACTCCAGATTCTTATGGTCAGTATATATCGTGACCGGATGACGGGCATACCAGAAATAATGCCTCCACTCATCGAACAATACTTTTATGGTGAGCAATTCCCTCTCAGCCACTGTATAATTACGCTCCGCAGGCAACAAGGTCTTAGAGAAGAAGGCAATGGGGTGCATACTACCTGTATCAGGGTCTTTTTGTGAGAGCACACCCCCCACCGCACACAAAGCTGCATCGGATTCCACAAAAAAGGGCAAAGCCGGATCAGGATGCACAAGTACAGGGGCAGACGTAAACCTACTGATCAATTCACTAAAAGCAGCTTGTGCCTCTGGGGTCCACACAAACAATACCCCTTTTTTCAGAAGAGCCGTTATGGGTGCCACCACATCAGAAAAATGCGATATGAAACGCCGATAAAAATTGGCGAACCCTAACAGGACTTGCACATCCTTCACACAGGTCGGCCTAGGCCAGGTGACAATGGCCTCCGTCTTCCGTGGATCCATTTGTATTCCTTCTTCAGAGATAATGAACCCCAAGAAGTCCACGCTAGACCTGTGGAACTGACATTTTTCCAATTTAACGTATAACTGATGCTCCTTTAGTTTTTGCTTCTTAATGTGCTGTACCCTAGTTGTGTTGAGTACTGACTGGCAAAAACTTTAATTTAACACTGATGTAAAAGTGGCCAGCATTGCTCTTCTTTGCCTGTGGAAACCTTTTTCCCATGTGGTGTTTGTCCTTCTTGAGTAAGGTACAGGACTGTGCCTTTAATTATTCATATAAGTGTTTCTGATTCTGTTCAAAATAAATACCCTGTCCGGCTGGACAGAGGACAAATATAGCTTCCTATTATGGCCTATATTTCATTTACTTTCTTTATTTTGATAAGCTTAGGACCTTTAGTTTTTGCAACACCTGGAACACATGTGTCTCATGCTCAGACACAGATGCAGAAAAAATTAAAATATCATCAATATATACAATGACACTTAAATCAAGAAACTCCCTCAACACCTCATTAATGAAAAACTGAAAAGCGGCCGGAGCATTACATAAACCAAAAGGCATTACTAAATACTCAAACAAACCAAATTTCATTTTAAAAGCGGTCTTCCATTCGTCTCCCGGCCGGACACGAATAAGGTGATATGCTCCCCTTAAATCCAATGCTGTTTGCGGATGCACAGGTTAAAGGTGATATCCAATCTGTGGCTATTTGATAACATTTCTGTTTGCCGTGTGATAGACCCCGACGACAGCTCTGTCCCATCAATTGCCCGTACTGGTTCGGGTTGCTCTTTATATACGAAGGGGACTTTTAACCTGTCTGCCAACTGTATGTCCATGAAATTACCCGTTGCCCCCGAATCAAGCAACGCCGACAAAATAGTGCGATTACTCTTGGTGACCATGAGACTAGCGGATATAGTAAAGTGTCTAGGTACTCGCTGTACTGCCCCGCTACCTCATATGACGCATTATGTCCCTCAAGCCTCGCTACACATGCCACTATTTTTCTTGGTGTAACACTAGATGGTTTCGTCGGGCATTCACGGGCATAATGGCCTGCAAGACCACAATATAAGCACAGGTTCAGATCCCGTCTTCTCTTTTTCTCATCAAAGGATAAGGGACCTCTAATTCCCCCAATCTCCATAGGCTCAATTCCAGGTTTAGGATCACTAGAGGGTTTCGCCTCACTCTTCACCCATATAGCACGAGATGATTGGAAACGACTCCGCTCCCCTCTTCTTTCCAGCATCCCATGGTTCAGCTTCACTACCAAATCAATGAATGCGACACATTCTAATGGAGGGTCCACTACCTGTGACACAATATCCTTTAAATCCTCTGCCAGCCCCTGATAAAACAGTGAAGTTCTTTTTTTCTGCTGGCCAGTGGGTTTCAGAGACCAAACGATTAAATGTGGCAATATAAGTCAGCAAGTCTTGTTTGCCTTGCCGTAACTTCAGCAATGCCACATCGCTAGCCTGCATGAAGGCATGTTTAGCGAACAGGCTTCTCATCTGCTCCTTAAAAACCAAATAATCATACAACACCCTATCGTCACTTTCAACCAAAGGCACTGCCCACAACGCAGCTGTACCAACCAGATAGGAGATAATAAATGCCACCTTGGCAGAATCATCTGGAAAAGCGTTCGGCCTACACATAAAGTGCAAGTGACATTGGTTCATGAACTTGCTTAATTTGTTACAGTCCCCTGAGAATCGTTCGGGAGCAGCCAACGGGACGGGAACAGGAGTCGCGACAGACACTTATAGGGGAGCTCCTCCACTTGCTCCGTGCCCTGTACCCCTCTCAAATTGGAAAGTTGCGGGCTGGATAACAGAACCCTGTCCTCTAGCTAGGTCTCTACCTCTCATAACACTAAGCTCCTGTGGTAACCCCACATTTTCCTGTCGTAAATCCTGAACCTGGTATTGCAAGGAAGTAATGGCCCCCATAAGATCCTGTAGGGTGGGACTACTCTCCTCAGCCATCTCCTGACCCACCTCATTCAACATCGCCCAGGCAGTATTTTAATTAGTGGGCTTGGTTTTCTGTCACCTTGACCAATTCAACTGTGCCCAATACTGCAGAGGCGATGATGATCCCTGTCCCCTGCTCACAGTCTGGTAGAGCGCACTGAATATATTTACAGGGCACTAACAACCAGAGCGCAAGAAGAGGGAGGGGAGGAAAAAGGAAACAAAACAATGCTGGACTTCCCGGTAGGTGATCTCTTCAGCTCATGGAGTAAGCCCAAGGTAAGGATACCTGAAGCAGGAGAGGAAAGAGAAAACAAAGGCTTACTGAATACAGCACTAATAATGCAGATACCCACTACTAATATTTCTATCTGTGACTATGTACAAAATACAGAGTCCCCCAAACACGATTCAAACCCCTCTTACCAAGGTTCTGTGGGTGGGCGCTGTATCCATGTGTAGGCAGTGTTCCAGAGAACATCTCCAAGAAGTCAGGTAAGATGTGCATAAATCAGTGAGAGGCCCACACTCAAAGACGACATATAGACCCAGCAGAATTCTTGAATCAGTGATCCAACAAGTAACCAAAAATAAGGGGAAAAAGTCGAAAGACAGAAAAAAAACCTTTATTTGCAGGATAATGTCGTAGTTCCAGAAAGGGTCGAGTCCAGCAATAATCCCCAACTAAGCTATCTAACTACGGAACAAAAAACAAACAAATGGAGAGAGAACCAAAACTCAGTCCGTGAAATGGCCCAAAATCGGGCATAAAGAGGGGGAAAGGAAAACAAAGATCCTGGAAGACGTAGCTTCTCAGCCAGCACACAGCCGCGTACTGACCCGTAGAACAAAGGGGTCTTCAAAAACGGGGTCACAGGAGTTCCAACAGATTCACAGAATACCCAGGGCTCCACAAGGCTCCTACACAGATGCCGCCCTGCGAGGTCCACAAACACGGGCTTCAAAGAATGCCAATCAATACCCGGCAGCCGCCGGATCAAACGAGGAACACAGGGGAGGATTCTGTAATGGCAAGGCAAGGAGAAAGAACACAAAGAAGCAGCAACGAAGATCAGGTCCAGGCGCCAGGAAACAAAACCAAGCAATGCAGCACAGGTTGGACGGCCCTAAAATGCAATGACCACTCCTTCTCCGTGTCAGGTGACCCGCTTGTACATAGCCACAGAAAGGGGACTCAAGTATCCACAGGAATCCTAACACTTCCTAGGACCGGTTTCTGACATTTCAGCCGTCTTCAGCTAGGCTTGTTTGAATCCAGTGGCAAAGTGAGCAAGGGGCTCACGTCTGAGCATACCCTGCCAACTTATGGCAAACAAAGCGGTACAAAAGGGGTTGGTGATGGACGGAGCATCTGAACCAATCAAACACTCACACCCAGTCAACAGATCTGGGTTTAATCCATCACCGTTCTTTAGACCACTCTGCCACACCAGTTCAGACATGGCCATATGCAAATCAGTCTGACCCTGTGCCTCATGGGAACAGTCCAGCCCAAACTGCCAAGCCATGCCTTCCCTGGACCAGAAACAAGTGTCCTAGGACCGGTTTCTGGCATTTCAGCCGTCTTCAGCCAGGCTTGCTTGAATCCAGTGGCAAAGTGAGCAAGGGACTCACGTCTGAGCATACCCTGCCAACTTATGGCAAACAAAGCGGTACAAAAGGGGGTGGTGATGGACTGAGCATCTGAACCAATCAAACACTCACACCCAGTCAACAGATTTGGGTATAATTCATCACCGTTCTGTAGCCCACTCTGCCACCCCAGTTCAGACATGGCCATATGCAAATCAATCTGACCCTGTGCCTCATGGGAACAGTCCAGCCCGAACTGCCAAGCCATGCCTTCCCTGGACCGGAAACAAGCTTCCTGTCACCTTGACCCATCCAACTGTGCCCAATACTGCGGAGGCGATGATGATCCCTGTCCCCTGCTCACAGTCTGGTAGAGCGCACTGAATATATTTACAGGGCACTAACAACCAGAGCGCAAGAAGAGGGAGGGGAGGAAAAAGGAAACAAAACAATGCTGGACTTCCCGGTAGGTGATCTATTCAGCTCATGGAGTAAGCCCAAGGTAAGGATACCTGAAGCAGGAGAGGAAAGAGAAAACAAAGGCTTACTGAATACAGCACTAATAATGCAGATACCCACTACTAATATTTCTATCTGTGACTATGTACAAAATACAGAGTCCCCTGGACACGATTCAAACCCCTCTTACTAAGGTTCTGTGGCTGGGCGCTGTATCCATGTGTAGGCAGTGTTCCAGAGAACATCTCCAAGAAGTCAGGTGAGTTGTGCATAAATCCCTGAGAAGCCCACACACAAAGACGACATATAGTCCCAGCAGAATTCTTGAATCAGTGATCCAAAAAGTAACCAAAAATAAGGGGAAAAAGTCGAAAGACAGAAAAAAAACCTTTATTTGCAGGATAATGTTGTAGTTCTAGAAAGGGTCGAGTCCAGCAATAATCCCCAACTGAGCTATCTAACTACGGAACAAAAAACAAACAAACGGAGAGAGAACCAAAACTCAGTCCGTCAAATGGCCCGAAATCAGGCATAAAGAGGGGGAAAGGCAAACAAAGATCCCGGAAGACGTAGCTTCTCATCCAGCACGCAGCCGCGTACTGACCCGTAGAACAAAGGGGTCTTCGAAAACGGGGTCACAGGAGTTCCAACAGATTCACAGAATACCCAGGGCTCCACAAGGCTCCTACACAGATGCCGCCCTGCGAGGTCCACAAACACAGGCTTCAAAGAATGCCAATCAAGACCCGGCAGCCGCCGGATCTAACGAGGAACACAGGGGAGGATTCTGGAATGGCGAGGCAAGGAGAAACAACACAAAGAAGCAGCAACGAAGATCAGGTCCAGGCGCCAGGAAACAAAACCAAGCAATACAGCACAGGTAGGACGGCCCTTAAATGCAATGACCACTCCTTCTCCGTGTCAGGTGACCCGCTTGTACATAGCCACAGAAAGGGGACTCAAGTATTCACAGGAATCCTAACAGTACCTCCCCCCAATGGTCTCCTTACCGGTCGGGCTTGGAAGGGTGTCTCACATGGAATTGACGCACCAACCTAGGGGCATGAACACTACTTGCTAACTCCCAAGATCTATCCTCTGCTGGGTATCTCCTCCAATCCACTAGGTAATACAACCGACCCCTTCTGCGTCTTGAATCCAGGATAGCCTGTACCTCAAACTCCTCCTGACCATCGATCAACAAAGGAGGGGGAGGAGGTAGCTTCTGTGTGGTCTTAATATAGAGTTTAATGAGTGAGGTGTGAAAGACGGGGTGAATCCCGTACTCTTCCGGAAGTTCTAACTTCATTGCCACAGGATTGATGACTTTACAGATGTCAAAAGGGAACACATAATGGGGCAATAACTTCTGTGACCCTTTGATGCGAAGATTCCTTGTGGCCAGCCATACCTGATCGCCTACAGCATACAAGGGGGCTGGAACCCTATGTTTATCGGCCTGCTCTTTCATTGCCTCCTTTGCTTTCTGCCATATATGAGTCAATGACTTGCTTAATGTATCGATTGCTGGTACAAGCCCAGAAAACTGCATTGGCAAGGCCCTAGGATGATCCTATGGAACAGAAAAAAGGGGATATTCCTGAGGCAGAATGCACACTGTTGTTATAGGCAAATTCTGCCAAAGGGATAGCGTCCACCCATGCATAGGACAAAGATGTCATCAAACAACGGAGATACTGTTCCATGGTTTGATTGGTGCGTTCTGTCTGTCCATCTGTTTGCGGATGGTACGCAGAGGACAGACGGATCTCCATGTGCAGAAGGGAACATAGCTCCGTCCAAAAATGTGAAACAAACTGAGCCCCTCTATCCGATACTATGGCTGATGGTAACCCATGTATTCTCACTACTGAGGCCATAAAGACTTTGGCCATTTCCCTAGTTGTTGGTATCTTAGGCAAAGGGATAAAATGTGCCATTTTTGTAAACAAGTCAACTACTACCATAATGGCAGTACACCCAGAGGTTAAAGGGAGGTCGGTCACGAAATCCATACTTATGGTATGCCATGGAGCTGGGGGAATTGGTAAAGGCCGTAATTTCCCAGAAGGACTTGAATGCGAAGGCTTACTGATGGCACAAACAGGACAGGAGGCCACAAACACCTGCACATCATGTGCCAAAGAATCCCACCAAAACCACCGCAAACAAATTTCCTTCGTCTTAGGAGTACCAGGATGGGCGACCAGGGCAGTAGAATGACACCAATGAAGAATGGAATCCCTCAGCTCAGGGGGAATAAACAAGCGGTTCTCACGGTACAACAAACCGTCTCGCACCTTATACAATGATTGAGACAACCAAGGGACTAGATCAACATTCCTCAGTTTTTCCTTTATAGTGTCCATGAAATCCTCCACAGAAGCACTCCCTACGATCCTATCCCCTGAAATCATGGGTGTAATATCTCTTTCAGAACCCCCATCCACCTGTTCAACATGGATCCAAGACAGAGCATCTGATTTTACTTGTTGGGCAGCAGGTCGATAGGTAATAATGAAATCATATTCATTAAAGAACAACACCCAATGCATCTGCCTAGGTGTCAATGCCCTAGCGGACCAGAAGAACTCCAGATTCTTATGGTCAGTATATATCGTGACCGGATGACGGGCATACCAGAAATAATGCCTCCACTCATCGAACAATACTTTTATGGTGAGCAATTCCCTCTCAGCCACTGTATAATTACGCTCCGCAGGCAACAAGGTCTTAGAGAAGAAGGCAATGGGGTGCATACTACCTGTATCAGGGTCTTTTTGTGAGAGCACACCCCCCACCGCACACAAAGCTGCATCGGATTCCACAAAAAAGGGCAAAGCCGGATCAGGATGCACAAGTACAGGGGCAGACGTAAACCTACTGATCAATTCACTAAAAGCAGCTTGTGCCTCTGGGGTCCACACAAACAATACCCCTTTTTTCAGAAGAGCCGTTATGGGTGCCACCACATCAGAAAAATGCGATATGAAACGCCGATAAAAATTGGCGAACCCTAACAGGACTTGCACATCCTTCACACAGGTCGGCCTAGGCCAGGTGACAATGGCCTCCGTCTTCCGTGGATCCATTTGTATTCCTTCTTCAGAGATAATGAACCCCAAGAAGTCCACGCTAGACCTGTGGAACTGACATTTTTCCAATTTAACGTATAACTGATGCTCCTTTAGTTTTTGCTTCTTAATGTGCTGTACCCTAGTTGTGTTGAGTACTGACTGGCAAAAACTTTAATTTAACACTGATGTAAAAGTGGCCAGCATTGCTCTTCTTTGCCTGTGGAAACCTTTTTCCCATGTGGTGTTTGTCCTTCTTGAGTAAGGTACAGGACTGTGCCTTTAATTATTCATATAAGTGTTTCTGATTCTGTTCAAAATAAATACCCTGTCCGGCTGGACAGAGGACAAATATAGCTTCCTATTATGGCCTATATTTCATTTACTTTCTTTATTTTGATAAGCTTAGGACCTTTAGTTTTTGCAACACCTGGAACACATGTGTCTCATGCTCAGACACAGATGCAGAAAAAATTAAAATATCATCAATATATACAATGACACTTAAATCAAGAAACTCCCTCAACACCTCATTAATGAAAAACTGAAAAGCGGCCGGAGCATTACATAAACCAAAAGGCATTACTAAATACTCAAACAAACCAAATTTCATTTTAAAAGCGGTCTTCCATTCGTCTCCCGGCCGGACACGAATAAGGTGATATGCTCCCCTTAAATCCAATGCTGTTTGCGGATGCACAGGTTAAAGGTGATATCCAATCTGTGGCTATTTGATAACATTTCTGTTTGCCGTGTGATAGACCCCGACGACAGCTCTGTCCCATCAATTGCCCGTACTGGTTCGGGTTGCTCTTTATATACGAAGGGGACTTTTAACCTGTCTGCCAACTGTATGTCCATGAAATTACCCGTTGCCCCCGAATCAAGCAACGCCGACAAAATAGTGCGATTACTCTTGGTGACCATGAGACTAGCGGATATAGTAAAGTGTCTAGGTACTCGCTGTACTGCCCCGCTACCTCATATGACGCATTATGTCCCTCAAGCCTCGCTACACATGCCACTATTTTTCTTGGTGTAACACTAGATGGTTTCGTCGGGCATTCACGGGCATAATGGCCTGCAAGACCACAATATAAGCACAGGTTCAGATCCCGTCTTCTCTTTTTCTCATCAAAGGATAAGGGACCTCTAATTCCCCCAATCTCCATAGGCTCAATTCCAGGTTTAGGATCACTAGAGGGTTTCGCCTCACTCTTCACCCATATAGCACGAGATGATTGGAAACGACTCCGCTCCCCTCTTCTTTCCAGCATCCCATGGTTCAGCTTCACTACCAAATCAATGAATGCGACACATTCTAATGGAGGGTCCACTACCTGTGACACAATATCCTTTAAATCCTCTGCCAGCCCCTGATAAAACAGTGAAGTTCTTTTTTTCTGCTGGCCAGTGGGTTTCAGAGACCAAACGATTAAATGTGGCAATATAAGTCAGCAAGTCTTGTTTGCCTTGCCGTAACTTCAGCAATGCCACATCGCTAGCCTGCATGAAGGCATGTTTAGCGAACAGGCTTCTCATCTGCTCCTTAAAAACCAAATAATCATACAACACCCTATCGTCACTTTCAACCAAAGGCACTGCCCACAACGCAGCTGTACCAACCAGATAGGAGATAATAAATGCCACCTTGGCAGAATCATCTGGAAAAGCGTTCGGCCTACACATAAAGTGCAAGTGACATTGGTTCATGAACTTGCTTAATTTGTTACAGTCCCCTGAGAATCGTTCGGGAGCAGCCAACGGGACGGGAACAGGAGTCGCGACAGACACTTATAGGGGAGCTCCTCCACTTGCTCCGTGCCCTGTACCCCTCTCAAATTGGAAAGTTGCGGGCTGGATAACAGAACCCTGTCCTCTAGCTAGGTCTCTACCTCTCATAACACTAAGCTCCTGTGGTAACCCCACATTTTCCTGTCGTAAATCCTGAACCTGGTATTGCAAGGAAGTAATGGCCCCCATAAGATCCTGTAGGGTGGGACTACTCTCCTCAGCCATCTCCTGACCCACCTCATTCAACATCGCCCAGGCAGTATTTTAATTAGTGGGCTTGGTTTTCTGTCACCTTGACCAATTCAACTGTGCCCAATACTGCAGAGGCGATGATGATCCCTGTCCCCTGCTCACAGTCTGGTAGAGCGCACTGAATATATTTACAGGGCACTAACAACCAGAGCGCAAGAAGAGGGAGGGGAGGAAAAAGGAAACAAAACAATGCTGGACTTCCCGGTAGGTGATCTCTTCAGCTCATGGAGTAAGCCCAAGGTAAGGATACCTGAAGCAGGAGAGGAAAGAGAAAACAAAGGCTTACTGAATACAGCACTAATAATGCAGATACCCACTACTAATATTTCTATCTGTGACTATGTACAAAATACAGAGTCCCCCAAACACGATTCAAACCCCTCTTACCAAGGTTCTGTGGGTGGGCGCTGTATCCATGTGTAGGCAGTGTTCCAGAGAACATCTCCAAGAAGTCAGGTAAGATGTGCATAAATCAGTGAGAGGCCCACACTCAAAGACGACATATAGACCCAGCAGAATTCTTGAATCAGTGATCCAACAAGTAACCAAAAATAAGGGGAAAAAGTCGAAAGACAGAAAAAAAACCTTTATTTGCAGGATAATGTCGTAGTTCCAGAAAGGGTCGAGTCCAGCAATAATCCCCAACTAAGCTATCTAACTACGGAACAAAAAACAAACAAATGGAGAGAGAACCAAAACTCAGTCCGTGAAATGGCCCAAAATCGGGCATAAAGAGGGGGAAAGGAAAACAAAGATCCTGGAAGACGTAGCTTCTCAGCCAGCACACAGCCGCGTACTGACCCGTAGAACAAAGGGGTCTTCAAAAACGGGGTCACAGGAGTTCCAACAGATTCACAGAATACCCAGGGCTCCACAAGGCTCCTACACAGATGCCGCCCTGCGAGGTCCACAAACACGGGCTTCAAAGAATGCCAATCAATACCCGGCAGCCGCCGGATCAAACGAGGAACACAGGGGAGGATTCTGTAATGGCAAGGCAAGGAGAAAGAACACAAAGAAGCAGCAACGAAGATCAGGTCCAGGCGCCAGGAAACAAAACCAAGCAATGCAGCACAGGTTGGACGGCCCTAAAATGCAATGACCACTCCTTCTCCGTGTCAGGTGACCCGCTTGTACATAGCCACAGAAAGGGGACTCAAGTATCCACAGGAATCCTAACACTTCCTAGGACCGGTTTCTGACATTTCAGCCGTCTTCAGCTAGGCTTGTTTGAATCCAGTGGCAAAGTGAGCAAGGGGCTCACGTCTGAGCATACCCTGCCAACTTATGGCAAACAAAGCGGTACAAAAGGGGTTGGTGATGGACGGAGCATCTGAACCAATCAAACACTCACACCCAGTCAACAGATCTGGGTTTAATCCATCACCGTTCTTTAGACCACTCTGCCACACCAGTTCAGACATGGCCATATGCAAATCAGTCTGACCCTGTGCCTCATGGGAACAGTCCAGCCCAAACTGCCAAGCCATGCCTTCCCTGGACCAGAAACAAGTGTCCTAGGACCGGTTTCTGGCATTTCAGCCGTCTTCAGCCAGGCTTGCTTGAATCCAGTGGCAAAGTGAGCAAGGGACTCACGTCTGAGCATACCCTGCCAACTTATGGCAAACAAAGCGGTACAAAAGGGGGTGGTGATGGACTGAGCATCTGAACCAATCAAACACTCACACCCAGTCAACAGATTTGGGTATAATTCATCACCGTTCTGTAGCCCACTCTGCCACCCCAGTTCAGACATGGCCATATGCAAATCAATCTGACCCTGTGCCTCATGGGAACAGTCCAGCCCGAACTGCCAAGCCATGCCTTCCCTGGACCGGAAACAAGCTTCCTAGGACCGGTTTCTGGCATTTCAGCCGTCTTCAGCCAAGCTTGCTTGAATCCAGTGGCAAAGTGAGCAAGGGACTCACGTCTGAGCATACCATGCCAACTTATGGCAAACAAAGCGGTACAAAAGGGGGTGGTGATGGACGGAGCATCTGAACCAATCAAACACTCACACCCAGTCAACAGATCTGGGTTTAATCCATCACCGTTCTTTAGCCCACTCTACCACCCCAGTTCAGACATGGCCATACGCAAATCAGTCTGACCCTGTGCCTAATGGGAACAGTCCAGCCGAACTACCAAGCCAACTCTTCCCTGGACCGGAAACAAGCTTCCTAGGACCGGTTTCTGGCATTTCAGCCGTCTTCAGCCAGGCTTGCATTGAATCCAGTGTCAAAGTGAGCAAGGGTCTCAAGTCTAAGCATACCCTGCCAACTTATGGCAAACAAAGCGGTACAAAAGGGGGTGGTGATGGACGGAGCATCTGAACCAATCAAACACTCACACCCAGTCAACAGATCTGTATTTAATTCATCACCGTTCTGTAGCCTACTCTGTCACCCCAGTTCAGACATGGCCATATGCAAATCAGTCTGACCCTGTGCCTCATGGGAACAGTCCAGCCCGAACTGCCAAGCCATGCCTTCCCTGGACCGGAAACAAGCTTTCTAGCACCTTGACCCATCCAACTGTGCCCAATACTGCGGAGGCGATGATGATCCCTGTCCCCTGCTCACAGTCTGGTAGAGCGCACTGAATATATTTACAGGGCACTAACAACCAGAGCGCAAGAAGAGGGAGGGGAGGAAAAAGGAAACAAAACAATGCTGGACTTCCCGGTAGGTGATCTCTTCAGCTCATGGAGTAAGCCCAAGGTAAGGATACCTGAAGCAGGAGAGAAAAGAGAAAACAAAGGCTTACTGAATACAGCACTAATAATGCAGATACCCACTACTAATATTTCTATCTGTGACTATGTACAAAATACAGAGTCCCCTGGACACGATTCTAACCCCTCTTACCAAGGTTCTGTGGGTGGGCGCTGTATCTATATGTAGGCAGTGTTCCAGAGAACATCTCCAAGAAGTCAGGTAAGTTGTGCATAAATCCGTGAGAAGCCCACACACAAAGACGACATATAGACCCAGCAGAATTCTTGAAACAGTGATCCAACAAGTAACCAAAAATAATGGGAAAAAGTCGAAAGACAGAAAAAAAACCTTTATTTGCAGGATAATGTCGTAGTTCCAGAAAGGGTCGAGTCCAGGAATAATCCCCAACTAAGCTATCTAACTACGGAACAAAAAACAAACAAACGGAGAGAGAACCAAAACTCAGTCCGTGAAATGGCCCGAAATCGGGCATAAAGAGGGGGAAAGGCAAACAAAGATCCCGGAAGACGTAGCTTCTCAGCCAGCACGCAGCCCCGTACTGACCCGTAGAACAAAGGGGTCTTCAAAAACGGGGTCACAGGAGGTCCAACAGATTCACAGAATACCCAGGGCTCCACAAGGCTCCTACACAGATGCAGCCCTGCGAGGTCCACAAACACGGGCTTCAAAGAATGCCAATCAATACCCGGCAGCCGCCGGATCAAACGAGGAACACAGGGGAGGATTCTGGAATGGCGAGGCAAGGAGAAAGAACACAAAGAAGTAGCAACGAAGATCAGGTCCAGACGCAAGGAAACAAAACCAAGCACTGCAGCACAGGTAGGACGGCCCTAAAATGCTATGACCACTCCTTCTCCGTGTCAGGTGACCCGCTTGTACATAGCCACAGAAAGGGGACTCAAGTATCCACAGGAATCCTAACATTTCCTAGGACCGGTTTCTGACATTTCAGCCGTCTTCAGCCAGGCTTGCTTGAATCCAGTGGCAAAGTGAGCAAGGGACTCACGTCTGAGCATACCCTGCCAACTTATGGCAAACAAAGCGGTACAAAAGGGGTTGGTGATGGACGGAGCATCTGAACCAATCAAACACTCACACCCAGTCAACAGATCTGGGTTTAATCCATCACCATTCTTTAGCCCACTCTGCCACACCAGTTCAGACATGGCCATATGCAAATCAGTCTGACCCTGTGCCTCATGGGAACATCCAGCCCAAACTGCCAAGCCATGCCTTCCCTGGACCGGAAACAAGCTTCCTAGGACCGGTTTCTGGCATTTCAGCCGTCTTCAGCCAGGCTTGCTTGAATCCAGTGGCAAAGTGAGCAAGGGACTCACGTCTGAGCATACCCTGCCAACTTATGGCAAACAAAGCGGTACAAAAGGGGGTGGTGATGGAGTGAGCATCTGAACCAATCAAACACTCACACCCAGTCAACAGATCTGGGTTTAATCCATCACCGTTCTTTAGCCCACTCTGCCACACCAGTTCAGACATGGCCATATGCAAATCAGTCTGACCCTGTGCCTCATGGGAACAGTCCAGCCCGAACTGCCAAGCCATGCCTTCCCTGGACTGGAAACAAGCTTCCTAGGACCGGTTTCTGGCATTTCAGCCGTCTTCAGCCAGGCTTGCTTGAATCCAGTGGCAAAGTGAGCAAGGGACTCACGTCTGAGCATACCATGCCAACTTATGGCAAACAAAGCGGTACAAAAGGGGGTGGTAATGGACGGAGCATCTGAACCAATCAAACACTCACACCCAGTCAACAGATCTGGGTTTAATCCATCACCGTTCTTTAGCCCACTCTACCACCCCAGTTCAGACATGGCCATATGCAAATCAGTCTGACCCTCTGCCTCATGGGAACAGTCCAGCCCGAACTGCCAAGCCATGCCTTCCCTGGACCGGAAACAAGCTTCCTAGGACCGGTTTCTGGCATTCCAGCCGTCTTCAGCCAGGCCTGCTTGAATCCAGTGGCAAAGTGAGCAAGGGACTCAAGTCTGAGCATACACTGCCAACTTATGGCAAACAAAGCGATAAAAAAGTGGGTGGTGATGGACCGAGCATCTGAACAAATCAAACACTCATACTCAGTCAACAGATCTGGGTTTAACCCATCACCGTTCTTTAGCCCACTCTGCCACCCAAGTTCAGAGATGGCCATATGCAAATCAGTCTGACCCTGTGCCTCATGGGAAGCCCGAACTGCCAAGCCATGCCTTCCCTGGACCGGAAACTAGCTTCCTAGGACTGGTTTCTGGCATTTCAGCCGTCTTCAGCCAGGCTTGCTTGAATCCAGTGGCAAAGTGAGAAAGGAACTCACTTCTGAGCATACCCTGCCAATTTATGGCAAACAAAGTGGTACAGGTCGCTTGTTTCTGCTCCAGGGAAGACATGGCTTGGCAGTTCGGGCTGGACTGTTCCCATGAGGCACAGGGTCAGACTGATTTGCATATGGCCATGTCTGAACTGGGGTGGCAGAGTGAGCTAAAGAATGGTGACGGATTAAACCCAGATCAAGTCAAACTGGGGGTGAGTGTTTGATTTGCTCAAACGCTCCGTCCATCATCCCCTTTTGTATCGCTTTGTTCGCCCTAAGTTGGCAGGGTATGCTCAGACGTGAGTCCCTTGCTCACTTTGCCACTGGATTCAAGATAGCCTGGCTGATGAGGATTAGGAATCCAAAACCGGTCCCAGGATGCTTGTTTCAGGTCCAGGGAAGACATGGCTTGGCAGTTCGGGCTGGATTGTTCCCTTGAGGCACAGGGTCAGACTGATTTGCATATGGCCATGTCTGAACTAGGGTGGCAGAGTGTGCTAAAGAATGGTGATGGATTAAACCCAGATCAGTTGACTGGGGGTGAGTGTTTGATTTGCTCAAACGCTCCGTCCATCATCCCCTTTTGTATCACCATCAAGACCTTGAGCACAATCCACTCCAGCTCTCCATCAGACCCATTTCCGCACCAGGTCTTCAACAAAGCAAGCAGCTCCATCGCACCCCACCTACGCAACGTCATCAATCTCTCCCTTGAGACCGCGACCTTCCCAGAGAGCTGGAAACACGCCGAGATCAACGCCCTACTCAAAAAACCCAAGGCAGACCCAAGAGACCTCAAGAACTTCTGACCCATCTCTCTGCTCCCCTTCCTTGCCAAGGTCATCGAGAAAATCGTTAACAGACAGCTAACCCGATACCTCGAAGAGAGCAGAATCCTGGACTCTTCCCAGTCAGGGTTCCGCAGAAACCACAGCACCGGGACCGCCCTCATCGCCGCCACCAATGACATCAGGACCCTGCTAGACAACGGGGAGACTGCAGCACTCATCCTCCTAGACCTCTCCACCGCCTTCGACACCGTCTGCCACCGCACACTACGCGCACGCCTCCAAGCCGCAGGGATCCGAGACAAGGCTCTAGAATGGACCACCTCCTTCCTCTCCGGCAGAACCCAGAGCGTCCGCCTCCCCCGTTCCATTTCGAAGCCTCCGAGATCATCTGCGGCGTACCCCAAGGATCCTCCCTCAGCCTGACACTGTTCAACATTTACATGGCCCCGCTTGCACACGTCGCCCTACAGCATGACCTCAACATAATCTCCTACGCCGACGACACTCAACTGATCCTCTCTCTCACCAAGGACCCCATTACCGCCAAAGCCAACTTCCATGAAGGAATGAAGGCCGTCGCAGAGTGGATGAAGATCAGCCATCTGAAGCTGAACTCGGACAAGACAGAGGTCCTCATCCTCGGCTCCAACTCGTCAGCCTGGGATGACTCCTGGTGGCCAACTGCACTGGGGGCAGCCCCGACCCCCACCGACCACGCATGCAACCTGGGAATCATCCTCGACTCAACGCTCTCAATGACCAAGCAAGTCAACGCCGTCTCCTCCTCCTACTTCAACACCCTCCTCATGCTCCGCAAGATCTACAGATGGATCCCGACAGATACAAGAAAGACAGTCACCCAGGCCCTAGTCAGCAGCAGACTCGACTACGGAAACGCCCTCTACGCGGGAGCTCCGACCAAGCTCATCAATCGACTACAACGCATCCAAAACGCCCCGGCACGACTAATCCTCGATGTACCACGACATGGCCACATCACCCCCCACCTGAGAAACTTGCACTGGCTCCCCGACAACAAGAGGATATCCTTCAAGCTCCTCATCCATGCACACACACACAAGGCACTCCACAAGACCGGCCCAGCCTACCTCAACAGACGGCTCTCCTTCTACATCCCCAACCGCCAGCTCCACTCCACTGACCTCTCACTCGCCACCGTCCCGCGCATCCGAAGAACAACCACCGGCGGGAGATCCTTCTTCCACCTCGCCTCTAAGACATGGAACACCCTCCTACTGAGCCTACGACAGACCCAAGACCTGCTGACCTTCAGGAGGACACTAAAGACTGGCTGTTCGATTAGTAGCGGCCCCCACCTCCCTCTCAGCGCCTTGAGACCCTCATTGGTATGTAGTGCGCTTAACAAATGACTGATTGATTGAGTGATTGAAGACATAGCCTATTCAGATGTAAGTGTGAGCCGCTTCTACCCTTTCCTGCCCAGGAAGGCTATTGGAATGTAGATGAATGCAGATAAGTGCTCAGAATGCAGATGAGCCCCACCTTCCCGTGTTTGTGGCTGTCTAGAGGGAATGCATAAAGTGTAGCTGTCATCCACCCGGACGTGTATTGGAGACAGGTTAAAAAGCACAGAGAGTTATAAGCAAAGAGACATATTTACTTTCTAAATGTGAAATTTCTAAAAGAGTAATGTTAAATTAAATTTCATCAGTGACGAGGATTTGTCAATACCATTCCAAATATATAAAACATGAAGAAGCTACTCTTCTCTGATCAGGAATTATAGCTTAAAAGTCTATGAAGGAATTCCTAATGCTAGCCTATGAGAGAAGTAGGCCTCCCAGTATTGAAAAACAAAATATGCTGTTTGTCACTACCAGGACATGCAAAACATAAAAGTAGTTGCCCTACCTTTTACCTACATAGCACCCTGCCATTAGGGCTATCTAGGGCCTACCTTAGGGGTGACGTATAGGAAATAAAATGGAACTTTTAGGCCTGGCCTCCAGTTTTAAATGCCAAGTCGAAGTGGCAGTGAACTGCACCCACAGGCCCTGGAGGGGCAGGCCTGAGACAGGTTTGAAAGGCTACTTTAGTGGGTGTCGCAATATGTGCTGCAGGCCTACTAGTAGTATTTAACTTACATGCTTTGGGTCTATGGTATGCCACCTGACAAGGGGCATACAGTAAATCATATATGCTGAACAGGTGTTAACCATTTCTACCATGTTTAGAGGTCGCACATGCTCTTTAGCACTGGTCAGCAGTTTTAAAGTGCCCAGAGCCCCAAAGCCAAAAAAAAGAAGATCAGAAAAAGAGGAGGAGGAAGGCAAGAAAGTTTGAGGTGACCCTTCAGAGAGGGCCATTTTCCAACAACAATGCTTCACAGGGGGCGTGGCCAAGTAGCGAACAGTGATGGCCGCCTGACTTCACAGCTCCACGATCCCTGCTTTCCCCACGTCTATTCGCCACCCTGATCTGCCTTCCCTGAGACGAGGAAAACACACCAGAGGTCCTACAAAGAAGATTCCCACTACCCCCGATCTTGGCGGACGCCTATAGCCTGAGATACTGGGGCCGATCGCGCAAGGCCTGTGTCCCGCCCTGAAGCCAGACACCACTGTACAGATAGGCGCCGCAACTGGGGCGAGGCGGAACCGCCCAATCCCTGTGAGAACTCAAGGCCTGGATGGCTGCCCCAGGAATCGATCACCTGCTGCCGCGGCGGGAGCAGAAGGCTTGGGCCTGAGGAGAGAGGCCCTCATCGGCCCAGAGTCGTGATGGAGGCAGGGTATGCAGCGACTGGTCGGGGCGCCATTGCTCCGGGCGCCGGCTCATCGGATTGCGACGCAAGCCAGGAGGAGCGGTAAGCTGCCGGGGGCTCCGGGTCCTAACTGGGAGACCCGCGCTCTGGTCAGAACACTGGTGCGGGCGGTTGGGAGGCGGTGCCCCCTATGCACATTGAAGAATAGCACTAAGAACTTGGGCCCCCCTGAAAACTTGAAGTGCATTGACCGGAGGATTGGGATAGTGGGTGCGCCAACCTGTCCCATGCCCAGAGTTTGTGGGTATCCAGATGCACCTGGGTGACGTTGCGGCACTCAGCTCCCACCTAAGCCGATTGATTACCCAGCACCTCCACACCATTTGTTACACTGAGGATTGGGTGCGTGTGGGATGATCAAGCACACTCGCCCACTCCCCCCTCTCTATTTGAACTGCTAGGGCACCCTATCCGCCGGTTTCCTTCAGTTGACTGGTAGGGGAGCGGCCATTCCCCTTCATATCTCCACCATTCCAGTCGGACCTGGGCACTATCAAGAGACCTGCAAAGTGAGGAATGGCCTCAATGGATAGAAATAAGCCCTCATGAGCTTAAATCGACGCAGTCTAACAAACTGGACCACTACACTTTGCCCAAGGACATGATACAGAGCCGCCAGTCTAGAGGTGCATCCCTGGGGGAACAAGGAGACGACGACCAGGAACTTTCATTAAAAGATGTCATGGATGCTATCACAAGTGTTAAAACCTCCCTTGAACACAAAATGGACACCATTGCAATCGACAGATCTCACCAAACTAAATGAGAAAGACAAACAGGCCGAAATCGTTATAACCAGTCTGACAGGGGATGTCACGCGGCTTCAAGGGGAGGTCCTGGACCTACAGAACTTCCACAAATTCACCGAAATGAAGATGGATGATTGTGAAGAGTGCCTTCGGTGCAACAACCTATGCATTTTGGGAGTCCCGGAGCGCACGGATGGGCGATCCCTGACCTCTTTGTCGAGGACCTTATCCTAAAGGGTGGGGGCTCCTCTCCATTATGAGAATGCAGACGTCTCCTTCTTCCCTGACTTCACGCAGAGGGTGCAAAAGCAGAGGCAAACTTTCCTTGCTGTGAAGAGAGAACTTAGGGAAAGAGGCCTGAAGTACTCTATGTTGTTTCCAGCACGTCTTCGGGTTGAGGCAGAGGGGAGAACCTGGTTCTTCGAGCATCCTGAGGAGGCAACAGACTGGATTAAAAGCAGGAAGGCCCGGAGCCCACAAGATCGTCACTCCAGGGATGAGGAAACATTGCAGCCTACAGGATAAAGGAACCATGACAACAAGGTGATGCCAATCCTGGCACTCTTGGCCCAGAATGGGACTGTGTCAGGTACTGGACAGCATCTGTCAGTGACCAGGGAGAAACTTCTCCATGTCTGTTGAGATCCAAGACTTTGATGTGTGTGTTTTTTCCATTGGGGCTATATCATTTACTTTGGGAAGGGGGCAGGGAAAAGGCGAGCTGCACCCCCTCTTTTTTCTCCTTTTGGTTTTTCGCTAGGGTGACAAGCACTCTGCATGTTAAGAATGGGCAGTTTCACGCCCAGAGTGCAGGGCAGCAGGGTGAGGGGTTGTTGGGAGGTGGACAATGTGTTTGTTTATTGTTGTAATTTTTGCATCGGTGCTAAATATGGGTTCACTCACAAAAGGGGGGTCAAATATGTAAGTATAGAGGATTCCGAGAGTTACAAATTGAATGGCATGGGCAATAGAGGACAAAAATCTTAACATTTTGAGTTGGAATGTTAACAGGCTCGGGGACAAAATCAAACATAGTGTGGTTCACCAATATATTAAACGGCAGGCACCGGATATTGTCCTTCTCCAGGAGACACACCTGATCGGAAATCTGTGTAGGGCAATGCATAGAGGGGGATACAAAATGGTAGCACATGCGGGGTTTACCTCTGGTTCCAGAGTTGTGGGTATTATGGTGAAAAACACACTCCCACTTGCTGTAAGCTCCACATGGGCAGATGATCTAGGCAGATATGTTGGTGTTTCGGGGATGTGGGAGGTCCGTCTCATCACCTTTATGTCTATATACATCCCTGCAGGCCTGCAGGGTACTACCTTCGATGACCTAGGTACGGTCCTCCTCACCATTCTGGGTGGCCTTTTAGTCCTCGGTGTGATTTTAATGCAGTGGTTTCGGGCACTTTAGACTGATACCCCCACGGGAAGTAAGGTCCTCTGCCCGCTGGTTGCCGGACTTTCTTGAAGCTATGGGACTGGTTGACAGATGGAGAGCCTATCATCCGGACCAGGTACAAAACACCTTTCATTCCGGGGCACACCACAGCCTCTCCCGCTTAGACTACTGTCTAGTGCCAGCTGCACAAATCACTTACATACACGAAATCAAGCACTTAGCTAGAGGCATCTCCGATCACTCGCCAGTTTGGGTCCACATGATCCTTAATCAGAACAAAGTAGGAAGATTAGCCCCAATTAAACCTTGGCACCTCTGCAACCCGAAAATCCGTAAGGACCTTATCAAAGCTATGGACGAATACTTCTCCGATAATGAGGGGTCCCTGTGCTCATCCCAGACCCTATGGGAAGCATTCAAGACTGTAATTTGGGGGCAGGCTTTGTCATTGATCTCTGGCTCAAAAAAAGATAAACAAAAAGAAGTTCTAGATATCGAAACCAAAATGTATAGACTTTATTGATAGTACCTTGACACAGGATGAGATAGCACAAGCGATCTGCTCCTTAAACTCGGGGAAAGCCCTTGGCCCCAATGGCCGCCCCATTGTACAAACTACTACCTAATAAACTCGCACCATATTTAAAATCTATGTTTGAGGAATCCAGGGAGGCGGGAATATTGCCCAGGGAGCAGAGGATAGCTACCATAGTCACTATTCATAAAGAAGGAAAACCCAAAATGGACTCTGCCTCGTATAGGCCAATCTCCCTTCTAAACACTGAGCCTAAAATACTAGCCAAACTCTTAGCCAGTTGCTTGGTTAAAGTGATCAGTGGTTTAGTGCACCCAGACCAATCTGGCTATATGCCACATAGAAACACGGCCTTGAATCTGCGTAGAGTCCATGGAGTACTAAACAGAGCCCATACTCTCCGAGAGCCAGCAGTGATCATGTCCTTGGATGCGACCATGGCCTTTTATACCATTGAGTGGCCTTACCTCTGGGCAGTTTTGGTAAAGATGGGATTCGGTCCGAACTACAGCCAATGGGTATATCTCCTATATATTGAACCCCTGGCTCAGGTGGTAGTAAATAACAAATTATCAGCTATATTCCTGCTTAGTCGGGGGACCCGTCAACGTTGTCCGCTGCACCTCTTTTTTTTCCCTAGCCCTGGAACCGCTTGCAGCCTGGATCCAATGGGATCCGATGATACAGGGATTGAGATGGTCCCCCGGCTGGGAGGACCGCTTATCACTTGTTTTATTTGGCTTCCCCATTCCTTGTAGTTGTGTTGGACATTCTCGCACTGTTAGGCAGATTCTCTGGATTTACCGTCAATTGGGGAAAGTCCCTGTTATTTGTTTTGAGGGGGGATCCATCCATCCCTCAGAGAAACTGCCCAATGCAAATCAACAATGTTGGTTTTAGATATCTGGGGATATTTGTCTCACTTGATCCCTCAGTCCGTTTTCCCAAAACCTCCTCCCCCCTCTCCCCAAACTTAAAAATGATATTGCCAGTTGGAAGTCACTTCCCCTCTCCCTCTTAGGCAGGGCCGCCCTGTTCAAAATGATGTCCTTGCCTAGGTTCCTTTATGCCCTACAGAACACCCTTGACCCAGTTCCAGCACGCTATTTTAAAGAGATTGAAGACCTACAGACGGACCTACTGTGGGACGGTAAACCTTGAATCGCCTTGAGTAAGTTGACGCTAAATTGGTATGACGGAGGCATTAGCCTCCAGGATATCAAGAAATACTACTGGACATCCCATCTAGCAGCCGTCAACCATGGCACATATGGTCGCACTGACGATCCAGGCTACGCCATGGATAGATGGCTTATTTCAGGTGGAAACTACAATAGAGCATTGTATTCTCTGCTTAAACGATTCACTTTAACTGGCCCCACTAAACACTCCGTTCAAATTTGGCATGACACAACTGTTATTGTTATTGTTATTGTTAATTTAGATTTGTATCGCGCCAATCACCTACAGGTCTCTAGGCGCTCGGAAATCGATGTATTCATACAATAACTGCGTGTCCCACAAGAAGATGATACAGCAGCCGGACTACATTGTACCCAGAGCCCTCCCAAACAATAGTGTCTTTAGACATTTTCTGAATCGCAGGAGATTCACTTCCCTGCGTAGTTCCTCAGGCAACTTGTTCCATAATTGAGGAGCCAACACCGAGAAAGTTCTCCCTCCCTTAGTTACAAGCCTGAACCGAGGGCAGTTCAACAGCTGAGATTCAGAGGATCTAAGATTTCTTTTTGGACAATATACTTCCAGCCGGTCTCTGATATATGCCGGGGCATGGCCATAAATAGCCTTATGGGCCGTACACATGCTCTTAAACTCTACCCTCTCCTTTATAGGGAGCCAATGTAGGTTCCGTAGCAGGGGAGATGCTCTAGTCCTTCTAGGGAGTCTAAAAATCATACGCGCTGCGTCATTCATGACGACCTGCAATCTGTTCATGAGCGTCTTTGGGAGACCTAGATAGAGGACATTTCCGTAGTCTATTCTTGACATAACTGTTGCTGCCACCACTGTTTGCAGCATAGACTGGGAAAGAATGGGCGCTAGCTTACGTAGCTGCCTGATGGTATTCGTGCAGCTCCCGACAACGGCAGAGATTTGACTGCCCATTGACAGGTCGCAGTCCAATTTGATCCCCAAGCTCTTTACATTTGCCTTTGGAGTCGGAGTTGGGCCTAGCTCCTGAGGCCAATAGAGATCATTCCAAGGTGAGGTGGCTGATGAATTTACCAAAACCTCAGTCTTGTCTGGATTGATCTTTAACAGATTTCTCGTCATCCAGCCGACCGTAAACCTCAAGATCTTCTGTGCTTGCAGCTGCGCAGCCTCGGTATTATCAATGCTCAGTATAAGCTGAGTATCGTCGGCGTAGTTAAAAACTCTACAGCCCATACTAGCCAAAGATACAATCAGGGGTTGAAGATACAGATTGAACAATAGTGGGGACAGTGCGGAGCCTTGAGGCACCCCACATTTTAAAGTCCCCACATCTGATATCAAATCCCCCAACTGTATCCTCTGGGTTCTACCCAGAAGAAAGGACCTCAGCCAGTCAAAGGCCTCGCCTTTGACCCCGATGTTGTCTAGTCTTCCCAGGAGCAGGTCATGGCTGACAGTGTCGAACGCCGCCGACAGATCTAAAAGAATCAGGGCGCTTGGTTTCTTGGTGTCAGCCATGCCTCTTAACTCGTCCAACACCGATAGCATCACCATCTCAGTACTATGGTATGCTTGGAACCCTGCCTGTCGCTCATGGAGAAACGAGTGGGACTCCACATAAAGGGATAGATACTTCAACACGTGCTGTTCTAAATTTTTCGCGAGAAAGGGCAACTGAGAGATCGGTCTATAGTTCTTCAAGGCAGCGGGGTCCGCGCCAGGTTTCTTCAACAGAGGCCTAACCCGCGCTTCCTTGAATTCGGCAGGTAAATAGCCCGTTTCTAGAGATCTGTTTAGGAGAGAGATAAAATGCTCCTCCAGAATAGGGCGGGCCATGCGAAATACACTAGGGGGCAAGGGTCTGCGGGGGAACCAGACTTAATTCTACCCATCAGATGTTCCAAGCTCAGTGCATCAATCTCAGGGAACTTCATAATAGTACAATCTGTGGAGATATGGGAGTCAGGATATAGAACGGATCCATTTAACGTATTGTTTTTTATCTCCAAGATGATGTTCTCCACCTTTTCCAGGAAGTACCCTTGAAAGGTGTTACAATCTATAGTGGTGCCTGAGCATTCTGGTTTTTTACTCAACTCGGATAGGATTTTAAAAGTCTCTTTCTGGACATTCCCTGCCTTATTTAACCGGTCCTCATAATATACCGCCTTTGCCTGCAGTATAAGCTTTTTATAGATATGAAGGGAAGCTTTATACTGATCCCTAGCTATGCTACTTTTTGTTTTCCTCCAGGATCTCTCCATAATCCGGAGTTTCCGTTTATGCTCTCTCAAGAGTGAAGTGAACCAAGGAGCACCTTTCCCTAAACCCTTAAAGGGTTTAATCTTTTCAGGTGCTATTTGGTCAATAGCTTGACGCAAGCTCCGCATTAAGTCAGTATGTTCATGATCCAAATTGCATCCAGCAGAAAATGGTCGAATCACTTCAGAGAGAGTCTCAGTCAAAGATTTTAAGTCAACCTTATCCCAATTACGAGTTTTCCTGACTTCCCTAGGTGGATTCTTTAAATGTCCGTTTATATGAACCTCATAATTCACTAAATAGTGATCAGTCCAAATGCATGGTAGAACCCCAACTAACTCTCTTGGATGGAGACAAAGATTGACATTAGCCACCCCACTTTGGGACTCTGAAAAACTGGGTGATTTGTGGAAGACATAGGGGTTCGACAGGTGGGACCTTATTATCATCTCATATATTAAAGACGTCTTGGAAGAGGGAGGGGTCAAGTCCTTTAACACGCTTCAGATGGCATATGAGCTGGCAGACGCAGAACACTTCGCTATGCACAGGTACTTCATTCTCTCCAGTCTTGTCTACCTAAGGGGACTGGTCCTCCAAAGGCTTCTCCCCTGGAGGACAGAATTTTAGACGGCCACCTCCACGACAAAACTATTTCTTAAATCTATAAGAAATTAATCAACCACATGACGGATCCCCTCCAATTACTGCGGGATAAGTGGGTGCAAGATGGGGTCGAAATAGATGACGAGGACTGGCAAATAGCAGTGTCCTTCCCCAGAGCGCTTTCCATTCCAGCACGCCTGCGGTTGGTACAGCTTCAGATCCTCCATAGGATATACATCACAGGGCCCCAATTAGTATACATGGGGTGGTCAGACAATGGAGAATGCAAACGGCGCTGTGGCTTTATGGGAACGTTCATGCACATTATCTGGGAATGTAAACGTATCAGCTCTTTCTGGCTCAAGATACACGACACAATCAACCCGGTGTTACATGTTTGTCTCCGCCCAGAGGCGAAATGATGCCTCCTAAATATTTGGGAACCCACAGACCTAAACACTTACCAGACACAGTGGGCCACACTAGGATTCATGCTGGCAAAAAGAAATAATGCCCAACTAAAGGCAGCTGATGAAGTCAGATTGATTATGGATCAAGGAGCCGCAGCAGTCCTGATATTATTGGACTTGTCTGCGGCCTTCGACACGGTCGATCACAACATCTTGATCGACCGTGTAGCCCACATTGGCATTCAGGGTAAAGTCAAATCTCTTCTGGCTTCCTTTCTGTCTGGCCGCAAACAGTCCGTCAAACTGGGTGGCTTCTACTCCCCTGTTTTCACCTTACCATGTGGTGTCCCCCAAGGATCCTCGTTAAGTCCGACACTTTTTAACATCTATGTGTCGGACTTGGCGAGGGTCATTAAATCATACGGAATTGGGCGGACATCATACGCTGACGACACCCAGTTGGTACTGGCCATCCATAACAACGGAGGAGCAGTTGCGGCCAACTTTCAGGAAGGCATGATGGCTATCAGCTCCTGGATGGATCACAACTGCTTAAAATCAAACTCTGACAAGACGGAGGTCATGATCTTCGGTAAATTGACCCTGTCTTGGTCCCCAGCATGGTGGCCCTTGGACCTAGGAGCCCCCCCAACTCCGGTCACCAAAGTCAGGAACTTAGGAGTACTATTTGACAATAAACTGTCATTTCTGAGCCATGCTAAAGGCAGTAGTCTCGGCATCCTTTTATACTCTAAGGATGGTTAAGAAATTACTGCCTTTCCTTCCTTCTAATGCAGGCAAAACCCTAATGTGCACCTTAGTTCTTTCTAAGATCGATTATTGCAATGCTCTGCTGCTAAATGCCCAGGAACAAATCCTCAACAAGATGCAACTAATTCAGAACGCGGCTGCTAGAATTATGACCTGCACATCAAAATTATCTTCCATCACCCCGATTGTTCGCCAACTTGACTGGCTCCCGGTCAGGAGTCGGACTAAATTTAAGGCGCTGTGTATCACTTATAAGGCCTTGAATAATATAGGTCCAGACTACTTAAAAAAAGCTCTACGTGTACACAATCCCCAAAGAGCCTTACGCTCTTCCTCAGCCCACTTGCTTCCAATCCCACGAACAAAAAAAAGTGAACTGGGGAGACAGACGATTTATAGTGTCTGTCTCCAGATTGTGGAACTCTCTCTCCAAATATATAAAAACCAGCCCTTCCTTAATGACATTTCAGAAACAATTAAAAACGTGGCTATTTAACCAATAATAAGCCAAAGCCCCCCTTTCAGCATATGTTCTGCGCAGCGCCGAGACACCCCAGGGTAATTGCGCGCTATATAAATTGTATAAATAAATAAATCAAATAAATAAAATATGGTGGGCAACTCACTCACCCACAATAGAAGCCTGGGAAAGGAACCTTGACTGGTGCATGTTTAGAGAGAAGACAGTGTACTTGGCAAGGCGATGCCCCAAAAAATGGTCCCATATATGGGGCCCCTGAAATGCCTACCGTGGAGAGATCTGTACGCCGCCTCGATTTAATGAACAAAATGACCCACCCAACCCGTAACGTTCCCCTCTTATGTAATGACTGAACACTTTTCCTACCGTGCTTATTGCAAAGTACAAACTGACTGACCCTCTGTATTGTTTATTTGCACCGATGCCTTTTTAATAAAAAGATTTATAAGAAAAACAATGTTTCTTCATCAATCTATGGTTCCAGACTACTTTACATTTACTCACTATTATTCACCTTACATTACATTCACTTTCACTATTCACTATCTGCACAATTCTTCTTTATTAGTCACACTCATTCTACAGTACTCCTCCCTCTCTGAGCTGTTTCACTGATGTTTCGTGCTCAACCCCCCTGCACAATAATTTCCTATTAGATCACTGCTTGCACAGTGCTTTTCTAATGTACACCCTCTCAGTATGTCAGAACTGTTTTTCTTCCTAATTTAACCCTACTCTACACAATGATTCTCCATATCTTACACCATTTAGGACCTAATAACAAGACAGCTGGAAAATTTGTACCGTAGCTTGGTGGTAACCGTTAGACACATGGACTTCCATATCTAACTCTTTTACAAAAAGCAGGCAAAGATTTTCAGATAAAATTGAGCCCAGTTATCTGTAATCAGAACCTGTGAAACACCTTGTAATTGAATAACGTGTTGTGCATAAATCTACACCTACTCTTCAGATGTGAGAAACTCAGGCAAGGATATGAAGTAACCAATCTTGCTAAAATGGTCTACACTCACTACAACTACTATGCAATCTTGACATTTGGGCAATTCTGCAATATAGCAAATGCTCAATGGATCTCTTAATTGCCAAGATCTCTATTCAGTGATTTTATAATTACATTCTGGTGGTGAAAATGTTTCATCAAAACTACATGGTGAACCAGTACAACCTCCAACATAAAGTACTTTATATAGCATGAAATGATGCATCCATATCGACAAATACAGTATTTTCTACATTTGGATGTTGCAAATAGGATCTCTAGTGATATACTCTTTCATGAAATGAAAGGCCTTGTGTACCTGTTTTGAGCAACAAAAACTGCTCTCTTCCATAATACCTTGGTAATGGGTGTTCATCAAAGCACTGTTTAGCATAGTCTTTTTCAGATTCAGTGAGCGTATATCCTTGGCTACAAGGTATATATTCTCCTGGTTCCAAATTCATCTTGCCGTCATAATGCCCTGATGGGGACATTGCATTTACCCTATTCTAATGAAATAAACCACAACCTTTCTTTCTTTTTCCTCTTTAGATATAGCCATCTTATGCAGGCTAATTGCATATGTCCGGAAATTTCTGACTTGCGGTTCCTCTACCTTAAGCCGGAGAACTAATCCTTAAGTCTCTTCTCAATGACAATAGATAAGAGATGATCCAACTGAATCACTAAATTTATAAGTTCAGCCTACTTATTAGGTAGATTAACCTCTTGTGCCAAGGTATCCAATATTTTGCATTACAATCCTTGAAAGAATAAGGATGTTCTTTTCTCCTCTGCTCAATCAGTCTCAACTACAAAGTGACTAAATGTAATAATGCATCTTGAAATGTCTTGATGGTCCGGTTTCAATGCTAATAATGCATTCTCATCAATCAGACAGCATTCTTAAAGCGTAGCACTGTCACCCCTCAGGGTATCTGTGCGTTGTGTCTCCATCGATAAGCCAAGTCTTCAGTCTATTTCTGAAGTCTGCCAGCAAGAGGGCTGTATAGAGCTGGAGGGGCAGGTTGTTGGCAGGTCTTGGCAGCAATATAGGAGATGCAGCGGCCACCGCTGTGACAGATGTGGGTAATGGGTGCTGGGGTGAGTGAAGAGGAGCGCAGATGTTTTGAGGGTTGTTGGAAATCAAGTCGATGTTTGAGGTAAGCAAATCCTAGGTCGTGGAGGGCTTTGTGGGTGTGCCTGAGGAGCTTGAACTGCAATCCAGTCGCAGCTCCTGCAGGTAAGCGTGGTGGGGTGGGGGGAAGTCGATAGATGACAGAATAGGATTTATTTATTTATTTATTTTTCCTATTCCATCATCTGTTGACTCCGCCCCAACACCGCGCCCAACTGTGCTTACCTGCAGGAGCCACGATTACTGCCATCTTTTCTAGATGTGGAGCCAGTGGGATCTTTTAGGTAGGGGGCGATATGGGTTCATTTGGGGAGGTCCATGTTGAGTCTGGCTGCAGCATTCTGTATTGTTTGGAGTCTTTGAGGACCTAAGAGTAGATGCCAGCATAGAAGGCATTGTCGTAGTAAAGGCAGCTGGTGATGAGGGCCTGAGTGACAGTCTTCCGGTGTTGGTTGTGATCCATCTGAAGATTCTGAGGAGCATGCAAAGTGTATGGAAGCAGGAGGAGGCGACTGAGTTAACTTGTGGTTTCATGGTCAGTTGGCTGTCAAGGATGATGCCGAAGTTGTGAGCATGGTCGGTCATTGTGGGTGATTGTCCAAGATCTGCAGACCACCAGCTGTGGTCCCATGCAGAGGTGTTCTTCCTGAAGATCAGTACTTCAGTTTTGTTGGAGTTGAGTTGGAGGCAGTCATCTCCCATCCATTTGGCTTCATTGGTCATGGCATTGCAGAAGTTGGTTTTGACATTGGAGGGATCCTTGGTGAGCGAAAGGATCAGTTGAGTGTCATTTGCGTAGGAGATTATGTTGAATCCGTGTGATCTGACAATGTCATCATGTAGATGTTGAACAGGATGGGGCTGAGGGATGATCCTTGTGGTAAGCCACATATGATGTCTTTGGATGCAGAGGTGAAGGGAGGCATTAGTATGCTCCTTGTGCATCCTGTGAGAAAGAAGGCGATCCATTTGAAGGCATCTTGCTGTATGCCTATGTTGTGGAGGCTGTTGATGAGGGTGTTGTGGGAGACTGTGTCGAATGCCGCAGAGAGGTGGAGGAGGGTCAGAGCCACAGTTTCTCCATGCTCGAGGAGTGTTCTGATGTCGTCTATGGCAGCAATCAGTTAAGTCTCAGTGCTATGGTTGGCATGGAATCCTGATTGAGAGGCGTCCAGTAGGTGGTTTTGTTCCAGGAAATTAGGTGAACTGCTGGCGTATTGCTTTCTCAAGAACTTTGGCCGGATAGGGGAACAGGAAGAACAGGCGGTAATTTTTTAGATCATTGGGGTCAGTGGATGCTTTCTTTAGGATGGGTCTAACATCTGTGTGTTTCCATCTGTCCGGACAGGTTGGTGTGAAAATGGAGGCTTTGAGGATGCATGCTGATTGGGTTCATTGCGAGGTTGTAGAAGTGGTGGGGGCAGGGGGCAGTAGTTGCCCTGGAGTGGATGGAAGACATGATGGCTGAGGTGGTCAAGGTGGTGAGTGATAACCAGGTGGTTTGGCTGGTGTTCATTGGTTGGTTGAGGTAGTCAGGATTGAGGGTTATGGGTTGGATGTTGTGATTGTTGTAGATGTTGGTGATCTTGCTGTGGATGTAGTTAGAGATGGTGTCACCGAGTTCTTGGGAGGGGTCGTTGGTGTTCTCTATGGCTTTTGAGTTGGAGAATTCTTTGACTATTTTGAAGAGTTCCTTTGTGTGGTTGGTCCCGTAGTCAAAGCAGACTAATTTATTGGCTTCATTGATGTGCCAGTAATAGATGCTCAGGGATGTTTTGTGAGCAGCTCTGTCTGTGAGGTTCTGGGTCATAAGAAAGAGCATGTGATTTCATATCAAGCAGTTTTCACATCTGACCATAGAAGGTGGACAATTTGACCCATCTCCACCCACATACATACAAACATAACAAAAGCTTCTTTAGTTTGAATATTAAGGATGTCAAAGATTTGCACAAGAAGTGTCACTGAAACTGATTAAGGATTAATGCAAACTTAATAAGGTCTCCAGAAAACCCAAAGGAGATGGTAATGACTATGAATTAAAGTTCTTGAAATCTATTGGCAAAGGCACTTGACTTCCACCTTTTTTCTTTGACTTTAATATTTTGGCTGTATCTTGTTTCATTGCAGTTAATTCTAAATCTAGCACCTTTTTCTTTGATTTTGATATACTGGCCTCCTTTTGTAATTCAGTGCTATCCTCCAGGATGTGAGACTCAATACTGTCAAAATCAATAAATCAGGTTGAAAACGTGACTAGGCAATGTGTCTCAATGCACTAGCTTTATGCTTGGGATCCAATGGGAGTGATGCACTCTTCCATATCTTCCACTAGTGACAGAATACACGGGATTATGAGGAACTGTGGTAGGAATGAGGAAAGCGGAATCAGATAAGGAAGAAAACAGAGTGACTGGACTCTCCCACTCTGATTGTTCTCTTTTGCTGGTCACTGATGTCTGAAAGGCACAATGGGAGTCTGAAGGCAAAGAGATATTTGTAGTTGCTAGCTGTAAGAAATTGGGTTACTGGTTGAGGGGTTGAACCCCTATTCAGGCAACAACAACAATCCTTGCCAGGGTCAAGTCACAAGCAATCCCAAATTAACTTGTGCTTAAATAAACCTCTGGTAGCTTAGCACAGAGCAGTCAGGCTTATCTCCGAGGCAAAATGTAAAGTATTTGTGAAGCACCTCAAACAGTAATAAAGTGAAAACATAACCCACAAACAATTCCACACCTAATAGAAAAATAGAGGTCATTTTAATAAACAAAACAAGGCCAAAGTGACACAAAATTCAGTCAGTAGAACTGGGGATATGCAATTCTGAATATTTCAGTGAATATAGAGCCACAAAGCACCAACTCTGATTATCTAGTCACACCAGGTAGGGACAAATTCATAAGCACAGGCCAACCATGATCGAGTGCAGGCCGGCTACATGAGCCCAGTTAAGCCTCCTGAACAAGAGTACCTTAAATCCCAGTTGCGAGCATTGCGAGGTCCCGCTGTAAGGACGCATCCTGGTCAGAGTTGTGTCATGCTGTGCTGGTTCCCAGGAGCTGCGAGGCTGTGGCATCACCATCCTGCATCACCGTCATGGCAGCCGATCGATGAAGGGGCTTGCGGTGTGAAGATTTTGTTCAAAGATATGCCGCACACTGGCTGGTCATGAAGAAGTTGCAGGGCTTGTACTGTGTAGTTCTGTATCATCATCAAGGCTGCTGCCAACAAGGGTCTTGTGATGCCAGAGCATGCGTTGAGGATGCATTGCGCAGCAGCCGTTCTGATGAGGCTGCATGCATTAGGATGCCCTTGTGCAGGAAAAATCCACACAGCAGATGCGATGCGTCGGTTCTGCTCTGAATTGTGTCACGTAGCGATGCGTTGGCTCTGCTGGGCCCACAGATGGGCTGGCAGAGCATCTTCAGGCCCACCTCCAAGGGTCCGGAACTGGGGTGCCACCACTTGGTAAGGTCAATGGTCCTGGGTACAGGTTTCAGGTCCAGTCCTGATAAGGGGGCAGCAGAGCAGGTGATCACAGCAGGGCAGCACAGCAGGGAAGCATTCCAGCACAGTGGGAGTCCTTTTAGTGCACAGCAGTCCTTTTTTCTGGCAGAGTCTCCCACAGGTCCAGATGTGTATTGAATGTTGGTGTCTGAGGTCTAATATTTATATCTGGTGTCTACTTTGAAGTAGGAAACATTTCCAGAGGTTTCCACTTCCCAGAGGTGCTTGGAATTTACTGCCTCCGTACCCTGGCCACAGATTGTCTGGGGTCACACTAGACTGGTGCCACGCCCATTTGTGAGTGTGGGAGGTGGCTTCTACTTCCCCTGGTTAACTCAGAGTGGCCCATCCTGCCAATACCTATTGTCTCATTATCTGGGAGCAATACATAATGACTAACTGCCAATTACACCTAGTCATATGACCCAGGAGTAGTCTACAGGCACAAAATGGTTACTACTGGAAAATGCTAAAGATCTAATAGTGGCATTTAGAATTGTGACAAAAAATCCAAATACCATTAAAGAGGGCTTTTAATTACAATTCCATAGACACCTGATTCGACCTGTTCACCTGCTCCCAATTGATAGTTATTACTTATTAAATGTAATAGGGTAGCTCAATGCTATCCTGTGGGAGAGGTAGGCCTTCCAGTAGGAGAAACACATTTTTCCTACTGAAAGGTTTTCATTACCAGGACATGTAAAACGTAAACGTACATTCCCAACTTGTGAAATACATTGCACCCTGCCATCTGGCCTGTCCAGGGCCTACCCTAGAGTATTACAAATGAAGGTTTGGGACTGGCAAAAGATTTATTTTGCCAGATCAAAATAACAGTTTATAACTGAATGCACATTTGGCAATGGCAGGCCTGGGGCATGTTTAAAGGTGTACTTAAGTGGGTAGCATCATAAGTGTTGCAGGCCCAATAGTAGCATTTAATTTACAGGACTTGGATAGAAGTAGTACGACTTTATTAGCGTCTTACAAGTAAATTAAATGTGCCAATTGGGTGTAGCCCATTTGTATCATATATAGAAGCAAGAGAACAAGCACTTTACCACTGCTAATCAGTGCTAACGTGCATGTAGCCCTACAGCCAACAAAAACAGGTTCAGAAAACAGAAAGGTGAAGGCAAAACGTTTAAGGATGACCTTGCAGAGAGGGCCAAGTCCAACACTATCCATGAAAGCACTGTGCTTAACTTTAACGTGAATGGCTACACTTTAGCATTCCATCTGTGTAACCAACTCTCTGTACTTCCTGAAATGAAACATACAAAAAAGTGGTATCTTAACAATAGATGTACCAGCATATCTCCCTAAGCACTCACTGACATTTCTTCCTATGCAGTTGCAGTAGTTCCTATTTTACTCTTGTATCACTGCAAGACAATTAGCACACATTAATATTTTGCAACTTCCATCCTAGTAATTTGTATAAACATATCAGAACTCTAAGATCTTCTGCTTTGACATATATACCTAGCATTAGTGACATAGTCCTGACTTAAAAATCCTTCATGTTCAGTCACAGGATACACCTCAAGGGTAATGTAACAGCCCTACAATCCTGAAGAAAGGTCATAGAAAACTTTAAAATAGTTCAAATGTGTTTCAATACAATTCAACTTCTCAGTATTCTCAATGCCCTTCACCCAAGTCCAAAGTAAGCAACTGATCTTGGCAAAGGAAATACTAGATCAATATAGCAAATTCTGGCTACATGAAAATTGTGTTATCAAAAGAGACTCGCTTAAATATGACCAATATTGTTAGGACTCTGATTAGATTTGTCATGGGCACCTCGTTGGTGAGTTCATGAAGCCCTCACCCACCAACCTGGTTGGTGGCATGCTTCATCATCGGGCCCACCCAGTGATACCCAATGTGTGCTGCGACGCCTGATTACAGCGGAGCTGGTATTTTACTGAGAGTGCAGTGTGAGGTGGAAAATGAAGTGTGAGTTAAAACGGCTTGGCGAGGGTCCCAGTACCCGAGGGTAAATTAAATTTGAATAACTGGGCCCCCGTCAGCGGTTAAAATAAGGCTTGGGGATGTTTAAGGGAGGCGAGTTACTACCTCCTACATCCATCAGTTGGTCGACATGTTTCAGCCAGTGCCTTAAACTAAATCTGGCTTTCCTCAGGACCTTTTTAAAATAGAGTGTAGTGCAGGTTAAAAAGGAGTGTAATCCAGGCTATGTGTTACACTCACTAAGGTGTTTCTCTAAGTGTGAGAGGGGGGATTCCCTTCTCATATATGCGCTTAGGTTTTGCAGCCAATGCTTCCAGGAGTGAAGCGGTAAGGGGTTGACCAGCTTTTCTGGTCAGAGCCTGCCTTGTGCCTGTTGCACCGTCCTACAGGCCCTTGCCCTTGCCAAGCCGTTTTAACTCACACTTCATTTTCCACCTCACACTGCACTCTCCGCTGTAATCAGGCGTCGCAGCACACCCGGGACACATTAGGTGTCACTGGGAGGGCCCGATGATGAAGCATGCCACCAACCAGGTTGGTGGGTGAGGGCTTCATGAACTCACCAACGAGGTGCCCATGACAAATCTAATCAGAGTCCTAACAATATTGGTCATATTTAAGCTAGTCTCTTTTGATAACACATATGAACTACGGGGACTCGGACTAGCTTTCTAGTCCTCTCTCTCTCTCTTGATACGCGCATACATGAAAATTGTATCATAATTGTCTAAAAAAGATGCTGTGGACAACAGGGGAAGTTATACTCTGTCATCCAAAATGTCTGCTGCATCTTCAGACTATGCGAGAGTGCATAACCTGCTGGGAAATCTAGTTTGTTGATGGGGTGCTATTATATTGTGACTTCTCCACGTGCTGACAATGCAGGGATCACCAGTGTTTCCTTCTCAAGCGATTGACACAGCATGAGCTGGTTTGCAGTACTGCTCACCAAACCCTGACTGAGTCTTAAAAGCTAAGCAGTATTCCAAGCCATGCTTCATGACAGATGATGATTGCGATGCAGATAATAGCCAGAATTTTCTGAAATTAACAAAAACCTGGCCTTATCTTTCCAGCACCAGCCTTCTTACAATGACTGCCAGTTTACAAGCCGTAAAATTGAAACTATTATGCCTCATTCATGGACAGAACAATTTCCCTTCGTCTGAATGTTTCAGTTGCTATGTCCCTAGTCAGAAACTGAGAACCTTTAATGAACTGCTTCTGACTCTTCTAAAAATTAAATGGATAGGTGTTTGTAGAAGAGCCTTCTCAGTCAAATTGCCTCATAATATATTGTTTTAAAACAAACTACCCTTATTGGCTGGTTTTCTTTACACCCAAACTCTATATTTTGTATGGCATTGATCTCGGGTGTTTCTCATGGCTATGTCAAGTTCAGAATCTTGACACAATTCAGAAGATGAGGCCTTCAGGAGTTCATGCATTGCTTAATATGTCACTTTCAGAACTGGGCACAACATTTTAGTGGTGGCCTTAAAACTGGGAAAAAACAACAACAACAACACAAAGAAAGAGAGAAAGAGAGAGAGAAGCTTGCACAGCAGCTGTTTATTCTGCACCCATTCTGTATGTGAGGGAAGTTTGCTACTACCACATGGCACCTGTTCTCTCTATTTTGCTCAAGGAGAGGAGCTCCTTTACACTGAACAAAAAGTCAAGGACTCTGGCTTAGTTATTGATTAGCATTTTTTATGCAGATTAGTGGTCTTGACTACTGGTGTTGCAAGAATGCCATCGGCACAAAATAATCAAGAAAAAAGAACCCCCTTCCTCAGGTTGATTCATAAAAGACAGCTTTAACCTGGGTACATATGGCTCCTCTTACACCTGGACCTCTCAGGGCTCAAAAACATCCACCTACTCCTTATAGAGGAGGTCTTCAAACTTTTTGATGCCAAGACCCCCCTGTCAAAATATTTTCGGCGTAAGGACCCCCCCTGACAAAGATTTCTAGAACTGGTTGCTCCTCATCATTGACAACTATCGACAACCACAAACGCCCCCAATTCCCACAACAAATCATTTTTACAGTGGGTAAATAATAATAAACAGTGTTTAGCATTGCAACAGTCAGTGATCATGGGGGCGTGGTCAAAGGTGTGGCTAAAAACAAAGGGCCTCATTTATGAAGAATTGGCGTAGGGCAGCGCCGTAAGTCTTGTTGCTGCGCTGCCCTATGCCAATGTGAAAGGGCAGGAATGCACCTTATTATTAAATATGGTACATTCCTGCCCTTTTCCCCCTGCGCTGGCGCACAAATTTCTGCCCTGCGCAAACATAGGCAGGATTGTTTTTGTGCAGGAAGGGGCCCCTTCCTGCACAAAAACAATCCAGAGAGGGGGTTCCCTCTTTCTAGGTGTGTTGCAAAATGTAGCACACATGGAAAGTGCAAATAATGAGGAGAAATGAAAAATGTCTTCCAGTTATGCCTGCTGTGTGGAAGCATAAGGTTTTGGCACTACTCCAGGTTTACATGGTTTTTTATATCGGGGGCATCGTCAAAATCCATTGGCGTTGCGTGGGAACGCCCACTGCAATGCCCATGGAACGCCTACTTGACACAGATTAAGGCAATGTAGCGACTTGCACTGCTTTGTCGTACTCCATACCTATGAGGTCATGCAAAGCTACGCTGGGTGACTTTGTCTCACCACATAGATATAAAAGAGACGCTTGCACTGCCGGAGCTTCATAAAGTGATGCTCCAGAAGCACAAGCGTCTCATAAATAAGCCCCAAAATATTTAGTTTGTGTTTTAGAACTTTCACAAGTAGGTAACTACATTCAAAATAATGGATAGCCTAAATGAAAAATACATTTTAAAAAGATGTTACTCAGTGGGAAATGCACTGTAGTACATTATGAAACCGCTATTAGTTAATGCACTGCAGAGGTCTGTGTCTGTAACCAGAGAGCCACAGATTTACATGTGGCTGGTGCAGTGGAGAATAGCGATTTGTGTAATCTTTTGTGTTACGAGCTCACAGCCATTGACAGAAAGCACCATGAATGCGTAAGTCATTTTTTAAATAATATTTTGGGATAAAATGGAGCTTACAAAATGTAGATTTTAGTAATACCAGTACATAAGTAATGCAAATTTGTTTTTTTTTGCATAACTGTCCCTTTAACCCTCCTCAGGGGTACTATGCGCTGTGTAAAAAAAGTTAAAATTATTAGCACAACTTCACAGCCCAGGTATTAACTCTACCTACTACCACTGGAAAAAAACAAATCTTTGCAATCACAATGCTTGGAGTGATTACCGCTCCCATGCACCTTTACGTTTGCAGATTCACTCATAGCTGCATTTGCATTTCATTCAGCCAAGCCTGGTGTGAAGGATTGTTTTACCTGTCTGCCCGGCCTCTTTTTTGCACAGCTTAGGATACTCAATTAACTTCAGCAACTAACTCCAGCAGTAGCATTTTACCGATCAGCATGAAGCGCCAGACGGTTCTCTTTTTCCAAAAGGAAAAGCACATTTTGGATTCCAGGTAGAAGTGAGGCCTGGAAATGTGCGACCCCCTTTCCATGACTCCAGGGCCCCCCTGTGGGTCGCGCCCCACAGATTGAAGAGCTATAAGGACAAGCTATTTTTAGGGCCCACTCACCGTTCTGACAAGCTGGCAACATATGTTCTGCTTGCTCACAAAGTGAATGAACAATAAAAATGCCTTTAGATCTTGTTATCTTGTCACATTTGCTTAGTTTTCAGAGACAGGTGTCAAAAGTTTGTTTGTCTTCCTTCATCTACTTTTCTTTCTGTGACTGAAGTTAGTGGCTTTTGTAAAGTGAACTGTGTGACAATCATCAGTCCAAACCATGTGGAATGAAAGGCTGTAAGATTTCTAGCTTTTTTTCTAACACATCACTTTCATTGCTAATAAGTGAACTGTTCAAACATTTCAACTACATATCACTAGATATTAAGACATATATTTGTAATTCTATGTTGAAAAAAAAGATTTTGATAGGATCAAAATAAATCAGAACACTTTATTTGGTGATGTGCAAATTTGATATATTTTTGCTGAAACCCAATTTCCAAACATTGTTTATGCGCTAGATAGTTTTATCAGTAACATTGTTTATGCGCTATATAGTTTTATCAGTAAAACTACGTTAGTGGGAAAGTTTTGTGGCCATTTCATTGGGAAATGTGCTATCTGAAATTGACAGTGAACTACCACATCATGCTTTAGTGATATATTTATGAAAAGTTAGTTTTAAAACATTAACTGGGAAATATTCCTGCTCTTGCCCAGATGACAATGCGATTAGTGAACTAAGAGGCAAGCCAGGGATCATATGTACCCTGTATGCGGGCTTGATTCTTATTATACAAGGAGCAAACATTTAGTCTAGTAAATAAAAATACGTTTTATTTGTACAGTAGAAATAGTGAACTTGCATATTTGAAAGTGCTCTCTAATGTGATAATGAAGATAAAGGTGGCTACATAAGACAAAATATTTACCTAGGATCACACAATGAGACCAGTTTATGGGTCAAGTACATTACACTTAGGTCGAACAGGATATTGAAATTACTAGACCTGTAGGTCTAGTAATATTTTTATGATTTTTCAAGCCGTGACTCTGTTGCCTCTGAACCTGCAGCACTAAAGGCTGACACACCGTTGGCGTCATCATTTTTCATGAAATTATTTTAAATCCAACTGTTTATATTTAAAATATTCAGTTGCAAATACTTCAGACTCTATGCAATGGATGAGTTTGTGTTTATTTGAGTCTTTCTAAGTTTCAGATTTAGCATTTTATCTTGTTTTCCATTTTTATTTACATTCCATACAAAATAATGTTGTCTTAGCATCTTTGTAAATGTTCAAAACGTTAGCATTGACTGTCACAGCTTCATTCCATGGTCCTATCAGATCATGAAGTGCTCCCTGCCGAGTGAAACCTGTAATAAATTGGGGGCATTTGAATATATGTGTAAGTTGCCACCTTGTCCTTCTTCCTTGTTCAAGTCCTTATCAATTTTCATGTCTTATTAAATGAAGGTGACCCTCCTCTTGAGACAGATATCTCTGCTGATTCTCAATTTGAGAATAAAACATCCAAGAATACAGCCACCGCCCCCCTCCCCCCAGGCTGAGTGGATATATCTCCCCCCACCATCGCTCTTGACTGACTTGTTGAGGTACTTAGGCTGCAGCTTCAACTGAGTTAAGCATAGCACTGATAAACACGTAATATGTATTTAAGGGTAATCATGACGTTCCATCATTCGACTGAGGGAAACCGGACAATAATTGTGATCGGGGAGAAAATGGATCACAGGATGAGAGGAGCAGGACACAGGCATTTCAACGTTGTGAGACCTGCCCACTGAGATGCAGGGTCAAGTCACAGTATTTATGCTTGTCAATCAATCAATCGATCAATTGAAACTTTATTTTGCATTAACAATGCATAAAAGTGCATAACAAGATACAAGTTAGTATAAAAAAGCATGAAATATAAAAATAGTGATGTACACAGTAGAAAATATCTTACTGAATTACGAGTCCTCTTTAGAGTCAATTAATTCACAAACAAATTATTAAAATTCTTACAAAACATTAGTCCTTAAAGCCTATATTGTCAAAAATGCTCCTCTATGGGTGGTCATCATTTATATTTACAGCCAATTCTTGTTGTTCTGTCGATGGGCACTCACCGCAGCCAATAATGGCCAACAAAAGAGGGAGTCCCAAAATGCATAAGTAACTGGTCTGAGCTTTAGCGCTTACTTTCTTAGTTGGCTTTATTTATCAAAACCTCATTTTAATTAGTGGATATGATGTTAGCCCATCTTAAGGAGAATCCACTTCTTCTTGCAAGGATAGGTGTGGGCGTGATTATTCCACACGTTTATGTTGTTGGGTCTCTCCATGGGAGCGTAGTTGAAATTATCGCATGATCACTAGACTTTGTCATCGTGATCTTTATCACATTAGAATTACATTCATAGTTGGCAGAAGTTATTAAATGATCAATTGGCGAGGTATGCCCTGCCCTATAGAAGGTGGGAGCCATTTGAACATTATTTGGGTTTATCTGATTTCTGATTTCTGATTTCTAACTGGTAAATTATTAGGAGGCTGTTTAAAGCATTTCCATATGTTGAATTAGTGAAATGATTCATTAATTCATCGTTATAATCAGTTACCCCACATACCCGTGATTCGTCTCTCAGGCATTTGGTGTTGGAAGATAACATCCTCTGTTATATCTGGGGGTCTCTAGTTGGCAAAGGTGTTCACCTTTGTCCAAAAAGAGACCCTTACTTCTAAGTCAGGATAAGGGGATTGCACTCCTTAATAACCCCTGCTCACACCATTGGTAGCTTGGCAAGAGCAGACAGGCTTATCTCAGAGGCAGTGTGTTAAGCATTTGTGAATATACACAGAAATACAGTGAAAACATTACAGATGGACACAACACAGGTTTTATAAAAATAAGTATTCTTTATATAGACTTAACACAAGACCACAAACGACAAAAATCCGCAACACTACACTTAAAATTGACTTAAAGATGATAAAACGTTGCTTAGTTCAAGTTGATGATCAATGCTACAAAGTTCTCAACAAAGTACCTGGATGCGTAAAGCAAAGTAAACAAAAGGCTCGCAAAAGGGGAGATGCACCAGTTCCGTGATCCGGAGGAAATGATGCGTCGTACCTCAATGCTTGCGCAGAGTAGGGGATGCGTTGTGATCCTTACCGGTGCGAAGGTAATGCGTAGATTCTCAGCCTGCTGGCCCGTTGCAGTGATCAAGATGGCGCCATGATGCGATGCGATGATCCTGTTGCAATGCAAGAAGATGGCGCCCTTGATGCGGCGATGAGATGACGATGCGTAGACGCCCTGGCAGCCTTGCGACGACACTGTACTTTGAAGCCGCGACAGGCCCTGCGACACGCTTCTCTGGTAATGCGTTGGTGACTCTCTTGATGGCGTCACGCTTCTCTGGTGATGCAACAGCTAGCAGCTTCGATGAACACACACTTCCACGGAGATGCGGGGAAGGCTCGCTTCTCCGGCGATGTGACGATTTCAGCTGCAGTGGCTACACGCTTCCTCTCGATGCGTCGCGCTTCCAGCTCCCAGTGACACGCAAATGTCTCGCGTTGAGAATTCCCAGCAAGGAAATTCAGAGGGGAGCTGGAGATGAAGTCTTCTGTCCCTGAGACTTCAGCAGGAGGCAAGCACAGTTCAACCCCTTGGAAATATTCTGTAGATGAAAGTTCTTACAAAGTTCCTTCTCCTTTCCTTCGCAATGAAGCAACCACTGTAGGCCAACCCAGCCAAGAGCACACTGGCAGAGGGGTAGTAAAACTTCTGCAGCTTCCTTGGTTCTTCTCCTTGGCAAAAGGATTCTTGTTCCAGAAGTGATCTAATTTCTTGGGATCAGGGTCCCAATATTTATACCCCAAAATCCTTTGTTCTCTGAAGGCAGAGAGGCCTCTGCCTAGTCCAAACCAGTTCCTGAGCACTTTGTTTACATGACTCTCTTCTTCCTTTCACTCTGCAGGGCAGAGACATCAGCCGCCCTACAGGAGGTGGAGCCAGCACAGGGGAGGGAAGGCACAGCTCTGGTGCACTTTGTTGACATGATTCCTTCTCTCCTTTCACAGAGCAGGGCAGAGACATCAGACAAGCCACATGAGGTGGAGACAGCATTGTAAAGGGAAGGCCCAGCCCTATTCAGGTCCCAGGTGCAACTCCTCCCTCCCATCTAGATGCAGATCTCTCTATTCACCACCTGGCTGCCCCAGCCTGACTCCTGGAATCCCCCAGCCCTGTCACTCACAACCCCAGACAAGGAACACACAACCATCAGAGGCAGGCCTGGACATAACACAATCATGGAATCACCAATTAGTACATCAATTTAACATAGGGAGCACTTGCACTGTGGCACTGATTAGCAGTGGCACAGTGCCCAAAGGATAAAACCAGCAAAAACATATCAAAACAGAGGAGGCAATCCGTCAAAATGGAAGGGAGACACACGCCAATGATGGCAGGTCTAACATCCTCCAAGACCCTTCTAGGCCCTTTATCACTGACGCTGGATTCTCAAAAGTAATGGGGTACAAATGTATTATCATTAAATTAAAGCTAGCATTGCAATTTACTACCAAAATATGGAAATAAGGTGTATTGTTCACAAAGGTCACCAATCTAAGCATGGTTGTGTTCATGTCAACAAACCTCCCTGGGCTCTTCCCTTTTTTGATGGAAGTGCTGTGGTTTGAAATGTGTGATAACCATTTAAATAAATGGGATCTATCTCCCATGTTTCTTGGAGGCATATAATCTGATAATTTAGTAAGCCCTTATACCAATCATTATTATGATTTTTGTTAATATACCCCGCTATGTTTCATAAGAGAAGTGAATAATTAGGATTTCACTTAAACACTCTGGGGCAGAGCTACAAGAAAGTGCTGCAGCGTGGCTCCGCAAGCCCTTTAGCTTCGCCACTCTTCAGCACTATCAGAGCACAGGAATGCAACATATCTACAATGATTCCTGTGCTCTCCCCTGCGCTGGCGAAGAAACAGCTGCCATGTGCCGGCACAGGCACCCTAGCACCATGGTGCAAGGATGCCTGTACCATGGGACATTGCTTTTGTGAAGGAAGGGGCCCCTTACTGCACAAAAGCAATCACTGCAGGCATTTTCCTCTTTCAATGCATGCTGTTAATTGCTCTAGCAGCATCCGTTTGTCAGTGGCCAAGGTGTACAGAACATGACCTCATGTTTATTCATGATCTGTTGGATCTTCCTGCTCTTGAAGCCTCAGGCCTACCCCATTCTAAAACCCTGGTCCATGCCATCTTTAGGTACTCAACCATCACATTTCAATCTTCTGTGCCATTTATCAATATCTTCAAGGTGGTTGGTAAGGGAGAATATATCTGAGGTGACGGACACAGATCATCCTTGTACAGTGGTCTTTACAACAACTTCCTGCATAATTGACTGTGGTGCCACGCAGGTGTCAGAGTTGCAATAGCTTGTGTGCTCCTCTGGATCAGCACGATGCACAAATGGGACCACCTCTTGACAATTATTGGTCCACAAAGAATAAATATCATCAGGAAAACAAAACCCTGTGTTTACCTAGTCACCAATCGTCAATCTCCAACGACTGAGGAAATGAGTATATATGCCTTACAATTCAAAATAAAGAAAATCTCTTCATTTCATAGACAATCAGGGACCAGAACCTCCAGAACTAGACACAAAAAACAATCATTGTTAAACACACATACTTTCTCTCTTCGATTCGTAAGCAAGAATACAGTTATCATATAGAATGAAACATTCATATGTACCACAAATGAAGAGAGTAACGAAATAGAGAAGAAAAGATAAAAGATGTGGTTCTCCCCCACAAGATATGAGACCAGGGAAAGAGAGAGACTACTCAGAGTTCTTTTGACAGCAAAGTTTCCTTCGAATAATGTAAGAACGAGTGCAGCTTGCACAATTATATCGCTTCAAACAAACACAAATGTCATAGTGCATTACATGCTTCTTAGGGCGATGGCAGAGCAATGTCAAACAGTGCACTACTTGCGCAATTGAATATTCAATTATGGAAATTTTATGGCATTACAAAAGAAATAATAATAAGGATCGCCACGTCGCGCCAATGATTGATTCAGAGAATGGTCCTTTCCAGTATTGTAGCGCATACACTCTCTCTGTGATAATCAAACAATGGAAAGCCTTGGGCGCAACACCTTCATTTTCAAACATTAGATAAGAAACAAAGGTCTTGGTGATAGGCAGCCCTGTGCACCAGTACTACTCAACAGAGCTTCAGGCAGCGGCAGCTCCTCTGCTATGGAGAAGGAGCGTCGCCCCTGGGCCAGCATCCTCAGAACTTGAAAAATAAACCAGGTTTTATGTTTTATTTTTCAATTTCTAAGGGCTGAGTCTTTGGGACAGGGCCGTTACAAGGGCAATCATGGATGGGGAGTGATCGGAAGTGCTGTTAGTGTGCGTGTGGGTTTGGCGTGCCAAACATAGGTGCGCACTGAGATGTCTCCAACCCATGCAGCGTTGCTGGGTTGGAGACAATATGCACGGGCTTCCAGTCTCTCTGGGAGCCCAAACCCAGGGCCCTCAGACCAATCTGATGCTGCTCTCATGCTGATAGCAGCATGAGAGCAGATTCTGGATTGGCCGCAGGGGAGACTGGGAGCCTATACTGCAGTGGAGCCAGAGATGAGTAAAGCAGTGCCGATGCAGCAGCCGGCAGGTGTGTTTGGGGTATTTTTGTATTTCCTCGTTGCCCCCCACTTCCCCCACCCCACCCCACCCCACTACTCTGCCCTGACACCAGCCGCTACTGGGTTCAGGAGTGCACGAAGACACCTTGTGAAAGGTAACCAACACAGGAACACAAATGTGTCTTTTGAAAGAGGAACTGTGGACTTAACTTTCCCACCTGGTACTCAATGGAGAAAAAGCATGATGAACAGGGGTTGTTCCTTCATTTGCAGAGGAGTCTTACCCCACAAGCCCCAACACTGAAAAATAAAATAGTAATAACCTTTCTTTATTAGCATTCTATTTTTCAGCAACCCATCCCAAACTAAGTGTCAGGACAGGGCGGGGCCAGCGCTGCTGAGTGGTAGCAGTAGGGAACTGTGAGCTTTAAAATGCTCATGTCTCTTTGGCCGGCCGTCTTGTGCTGGCCAGGTAGACATGCACATTTTAAAGTTCTCTAACCTAGCGGTCTTAGATGGGTTAGGGAAAGCAAGGTCTCCAGTGCATTTAGGAGCACTGGGAGAACCTGCTCTATCCAATCCTGGTGCTGCTTTCATGTTGTGAGAGCAGCACTAGGATTCTGTTGAGCAGTTTCATGTATCAGGAGCTTCCCTGACGACACCTGAGGGAGGAGGATGTCATGCGGCAAAGTTAAGTGAATTAATACAAAAAAAGTTTGCCTCACCAACCTTGGTACAAGCCAGTTGCCACTGGTGGTGAAAACAAGAGACCACAATGGAATTAGGGCTCGGCATAGCTTGAGGAGTTTCACTCTGTGGAATTAATTGGAGTTACCGAAAAACTCTGCCTAATTCCACAGAGTTCCGTAACCGGGCGGAGCATTGTTAACGAGAGCCTCCCGGCGTATAGTTGCACAATCTGTTCAAATTACATCCCAGGTATACATATCTCTGAGTATTTTGTTCAACACTCTCAGGTGGTCCTTCTGTTTAATGCTGACTTAATGTACATTTGATTACTCACATCAGCTTTGACGGTGCTGGACCAGCGCAGCCTGTGGCATCACTTCTGGGCCCTCCTCCTCCTCATCTTCTTCATTGTCGGCTTACTCCTCTTCCTCGCTGCACCACCAATGCTGATTCTTCTCCCATTATGAAATCCGCCCTGCTCCGCATCACCTTCCCTGGGGACAACACTGCTCGGTCTTCTTGCAGTGAAAGATGAAGCTCCCAGAAGGAGACAGGGGAGGCTGGATCCTGCCATGCCAAAGCACCCTGCAGCACCTCCGTCTGTCTCTTCCACTCACAACACCTCCTCGCTCTGTTCTTAACTGGACTGCTGTGACCGCAATTGCACCACATCCGTTGCCCCGTGCCTCCCAACGCCCAGCACCAAACGGATTCCAGCAATGTCATTCATGGCAAGGAAGGGTCCGCGTGACACCACACATAGTGCTCTGATGTAAGTTATTGTTGTATAAACAACAGGAGTAGACCCTATAAACCGTGTTGGGATTAGGGTAGAAAGTATGAGAATAACATATGGTATCCCAACTGGTATCATTCAAAGACAATTAGGTAAGATATGCATATAACATTATCAATTAGGAGATAAGAAGACTCATCTGGTTTCTCATGTATGTGCTCATGGCAACATATTTAATACAGAATTTGTACAAAGAGGAAGGAAAAGCAGGGAAATAAGCATTTATTACAGCAATGCAAGATACAGATTACATAAATATTGGAAACCCAAATTGTACTTGGTGCTCAGTATGAGTGAGTGAGAGACACGGTAGCGACACAAGTGACAATAATCAGCTAGCACGGCGCGTAGTGACTGGTGATAAATTTATACAGTGAGTGAAAGACACAGGGTGGTTCAATAAATATATTAAAGATTCAAGGGGCATTGCACTGTACCGGCTTAGTTGACCAGACGCTGCAGGACTTTGAGGGCAAATCAGCCAACTCCTCGCCGCACCCGCTCCGCGGGTGCCGCTTTGCACAGGTGTGTGCCGAGCATCATTTACCGGGAACCAGGAGCAGCAAGGCGGAGGTAAGGGTGTGAGGCTCGGCGGGGCTGCGAGCGTGCAGGGACTCCAGCATCCAGGAGTCCCTGCGAGACCACGGAGACAGCATCCGGTCCGCTCTCCCCGCTGGCCCGCCCCCCGCCCGCCTGAGGCTAGTAAAGGCGACTCCCACCACCACTTGTTGGGGCATTGCACTGTACCGGCTTAGTTGACCAGACGCTGCAGGACTTTGAGGGCAAATCAGCCAACTCCTCGCCGCACCCGCTCCGCGGGTGCCGCTTCGCACAGGTGTGCGCCGAGCATCATTTACCGGGAACCAGGAGCAGCAAGGCGGAGGTAAGGGTGTGAGGCTCGGCGGGGCTGCGAGCGTGCGGGGACTCCAGCATCCAGGAGTCCCTGCGAGACCATGGAGACAGCATCCGGTCCGCTCTCCCCGCTGGCCCGCCCCCCGCCCGCCTGAGGCTAGTAAAGGCGACTCCCACCACCACTTGTTGGGGCATTGCAGTGTACCGGCTTAGTTGACCAGACGCTGCAGGACTTTGAGGGCAAATCAGCCAACTCCTCGCCGCACCCGCTCCGCGGGTGCCGCTTCGCACAGGTGTGCGCTGAGCATCATTTACCGGGAACCAGGAGCAGCAAGGCGGAGGTAAGGGTGTGAGGCTCGGCGGGGCTGCGAGCGTGCGGGGACTCCAGCATCCAGGAGTCCCTGCGAGACCACGGAGACAGCATCCGGTCCGCTCTCCCCGCTGGCCCGCCCCCCGCCCGCCTGAGGCTAGTAAAGGCGACTCCCACCACCACTTGTTGGGGCATTGCACTTTACCGGCTTAGTTGACCAGACGCTGCAGGACTTTGAGGGCAAATCAGCCAACTCCTCGCCGCACCCGCTCCGCGGGTGCCGCTTCGCACAGGTGTGCGCCGAGCATCATTTACCGGGAACCAGGAGCAGCAAGGCGGAGGTAAGGGTGTGAGGCTCGGCGGGGCTGCGAGCGTGCGGGGACTCCAGCATCCAGGAGTCCCTGCGAGACCACGGAGACAGCATCCGGTCCGCTCTCCCCGCTGGCCCGCCCCCCGCCCACTAAGCCCCCTATATCACACAATCAGACTCCCGCAGCGCGGGACGCAGCTCGGGGCGAAGACCGGGCTAAGAGCGGGCCGTTTGAGGCCGTTCGAGGTCTGAGCGGTCTGGACTGGCCCACCCTCTTTCGCCTTTTCCCGCGTTATCTCCTCTACTGAGTTTAAATAGGTAAACCATCATAATATCCTACTCCCACTCCTAGTCTTAGCGGTTGCCTTCGTGTGGCTTAAGATATGTGCACCAGGTTAACTCGGAGTAAGGTCGTCAAGAGTGGCCCACCAATCAATGGCCCTATGGATGATTTTATTACCCGTACCAATCTAGCCATAGATCAAGAAACTTCTAAACTTCAGACCCGGGTCTCCCTGGAACTGGCAGCTGCTAGAAGATTGTCCCAGGTCATTGCAACTTCAAAAAAATCCTCCCTAGGCCATATTGCCACTGCGGTTACCCCGGAGCGTCCTGCCATTCCCTATTGTGTAGTCACGCAGGTTGATGTTCATCATACCCCGATCTCCCCTCCCCTTCCCCCGCCCTCTGAGCCACCAGCCAATCCAGAGGAAGCGAACCAACCAGCTGTTTCTCCCAAACAGGCTTTTATTTCTAAACCCCCCTCCCCGGTATTTTTCAAATCATCTAGTTGTAATATTATTAATGGCAAACAACCTAAAAGGAAACGTAATTCCCGCTCTGCCTACTCTCGCAAGAAGGCAAAAATTGCGGTTGCACAACATCTAAAACTGACCAGCGTCTCAGTACCTAACGCAAAAGTAGAGTGTACCTCTAGTGAGCAATCACCAAGGGAGGGAGGGGGAGAGGGGTTAGCCACTGCTTCCTCCACTACCATCGTAGAGGATGTGGGCCTACATGTAGAGGGCTTGGAAAGGAATGAAGGGGAATTTATAGGTTTAGTTTGGGAAACTCTTAAGAAACTTCTTTCCCCCCTCGACCTCAGACTCTCACGCATCGAAAACAACTTGCTCGAGATGGAAAAGAGCATTATTGCCCTGGCCACTCTCGGCTTGAGAAGTCTTGAAAAACAGGGTTTCCCTGTTGTTGACCCATCACCATCAGTCCCTACACTACAAACCCCGCAATCTCCCCCCCCCCAGTACCAGCCCCTGTACGGCCGGTTCCCAAACCACGGACCATGGGTGTGGATCAAACCGCCACTGCCTCTAATCCTAAGGCTCCCAGGCGCATCATTCCACAGCCATTAGTAAATCCCAACGCTGGCGTCCCTTTTAGACCTCCTCCCAGTGAAGTGGCTAACCAATCAACTCAGGGCACTTCTGTTAAGAATAACTTTAGAGGGGGTTACATTGATCTTCCTCCAGAGGCCAATGATTATGTGGTTGTGTTGACGGGCGTCCCCCAGATTGGAAATGGTCAACACGAGCACCACTGGTCTCTGAAGAACAAGACAATGCATTGGCTCAATGCGAACAGACCAATTCCCAATGGCCGGAGAAGCAGAGTTCTGATGGTACGTAGAATTCCCTGGGTGGGTCCTACAAAGAAAACCAGCCCCGGGGACTGTATAGTGGTGACCTTTGAGGACCCGCACACGGCACATCACATCAGTTCTTGGCCCATCAGCGAAGGTTCTTCTGTCATACCTAGGCCACTCTCCTTCTTTTACCCACCACCTCCCAGACATACTCAGGTGAATGACTGGTCACTGATACATCACCACACATGGAAAAGCTACCCTAACACCCAAAAGGATTTTCCTTTACATTGGAATGGTCTTCCAACCTCCAACAGGTTTGCCGGTCTGGAGGAGGTAGATTGACTCCCTAGGCAACTTGCCCATCAGTTAACGGAAAAACCGCCTTCACCCCAGGCCTTAGGGCTCGCAGATCCCTTCTCCTTGTTGAATGAACCTTCAGTTCCTAGCCCCCTAGGCTCAGTAGGTACACCACATACCTTGTCTATAGAGGGGAGGTCGATCGCTCCTTACACTTTAGATTCGCATGAAGTAGTCGAACGGCTGGATTTACCTGGTTTGATTCCTCTGTCATCCACTCAGGATGTCCCTATAGATAGGAAGCTGTCCGGAGTAGTAATGCATTCCAAATACCGGCAGATTGAATCACCATTAAGGTTATCAAGAGCGGCTGCAGGGGTGGCAGGCCCTGTGTCTTATTCGGCTATACCTGTCTATCCTCCAAGGGAAATTACTTCACATGAACCCTTGCTAAAGATTCTAAGCTGGAATGTGGCAGGGCTTGCCCGTAACCTTGAAATCCCTGAATGGAACGCTTTTTTGGACCCTTATAACATCTGTCTCCTACAGGAAACCTGGTGCCTAGAACCCAGGCACAGAGTAGGCTTCACAACCTACTTTGTCCCAGCTTCCCAACAACATGGATGCAAAGGTCGCCCGTCTGGCGGCCTTATTATATGGGTTAGTATCGCACTAGGTTTAAGTGTAAGTCAAAGGATCACTCAATCTCCGGACCTCCAGAGGATAACTATACACTTCCAAGGGGGAAGGAAGCTAGAAGTCTTCAATCTTTATTTGAGGGGAGCCAGGGGAGGGGCATCATGCCTAACCTCAACAGGATTAAGCAGCGATTTAGCTGCCTGCAATATCGATTCTTATGTTCTCCTTGCAGGCGATTTCAACTGCTGTTTTGAGCCATTGGCCAGGGAGGACATATTGGATTCTTTTGAAGAGGACACAAGGAGAGGTATCCCTATCCTGACCCTAGATCCGATCCCCAAATGGACGCAAAGTGCGATAGACATCAATGCACTTTGCATGGAACACGACCTGAGACCAACAAATGGACGATCCAAATCGGATCCCAGGGGTGTACATACTTATAACAGGACGGGACACACCTCCAGAATTGACTATATCATGTTGAACTATAATCTTTGGCCTTTTCACCAAGACATGGAGGTCATAGCGACCTGTGATAGCGACCATAATCCTCTTTCTTTAACCCTCATTTCTCCTTGGCAGGTTGGGAACCGAGACAAGTTCACCCACAAGTGGAAATCCACCCATGAAATTGTTCCTTCAAACTGTGGCAGGCGCCTAAAGTGGGCAAAAGCAGCAGCGGATGAAGTAAGGATGGCGCAAGCAGGGACCATCATGTCAGTGGTGGGGCCACGGCTTGATGCCCTATGTCCCACCAGGCAAGATGTTTTACCGATATTTATAGAAACTATTGCGGCATTAAGCAAACTGTTTACCATTCCCCATTCCAGTGCGAGGGTTGTACCGAAAGATGTTTCTAAGGCAAGAGACAAGTGGTATTCCTCCAAATGTCGGGCTGCCAAGGGGGAACTTATCTCCGCAGTGAAGAACAAGGACCCAGCCAATATCAGAATTGCAAGGAAATTTTACAATAAAACCGTGGCTGAGGCCAAGGAGGCTCATGAATACAATTTTTGGTGGGAGTTAGTGGAGGCAAGTACTAGGAAAGACTCCAAGGGGTTTTGGGATTTGCTCAGAGCAAGGGACAAGCCTCTTGATCAACAGTTAACCTGTAACATCCCTGGTGACGTCTGGTTTGCACACTTCTCCAAGCTCTATTCTGCTCCACCGGGGGCATCCCATCTAAGTTTGGATCTTTTGCCCAGTCCCCCAGTTGATATTCCAATTATTGACTGTCCTTTTACCACTGAGGAAGTCGAAAGGGCAATCAGGTGCATTGTAACCAATAAGGCTGCAGGCCCTGATGGGATTCCGGGTGACTTGCTGAAGAAATACCCATTATTGTGGAGCAGATTAATTGCTTCACTCTTAAATGAGGCCTTGCTGGGAGGTTCTCTCCCTGACTCATGGAGGGGCGCTGAGGTCGTCCCTATCTTTAAGAAAGGTTGTAGGGACGACCCCGCTAATTATCGCCCTATCAGTCTGCTGGACTCAACACAAAAGGTTGCGGGCAAAGTGGTATTAAGTAGGATCCTGCAGTGGGCTGAAGAAAACCAGATTCTGTCAGATTTCCAAGCAGGTTTTAGAACAGGGACAGGCACCATCGAGCAGACATTTCGCCTTTTAATGATATATTGGAAAGTGGTGGTGCTGGGTGGGGGCAGTTTGTATTTAGTCTTTATTGACTTGCGAACTGCCTTCGACCTGGTCCCACGCGCCCAATTGTGGAATGTCCTCGATAGGTTAGGCATACCCCCTCACTTGCTGGCTTTGCTTATAAAATTCCATGAAAGCAACTTTGCCCAGATTAGATGGGGTGTTCAAGGGGAAAAAACATCTAGTATCCCTGTAAATAGGGGCGTCCGCCAGGGATGTGTGCTTGCCCCCACTCTGTTTTCTTTCTATGTCAACGGAGTGGTGGAGCATCTTCTACAACATCCATCAGATGCACCTTCCCTGGCTGGGAGGAAAGTTCCGACGCTCCTATTTGCGGATGATACCCTTCTAATCTCAAAATCACCGGCAGGCATTCAAAAGTTGCTTTCTAGTTTTCAGGCCTTTTGCGTTACTAAGGGCCTGTCTATAAATATAGGCAAGACCAAATTCCTTGTCCTTAATCCCCCTAAGAAATCTGTTGCCCCTCCTGCTCTAGACTCTGTTCCACTTGAAAGAGTCAAAGAATTTGACTACCTGGGCATCCGACTTTGCGACACTATGAGTTGGAAGGCACACCAACAAAAGGTGTTTTTGACCCATAAGAGGGTCGCAGGTGCCCTGCTCAAAGAACAACGCGCTTCATCCATAAAACCTATTGGGGCACTATTAGACATTTACAGGGCAAGGGTGGTGAGTGCAGCATTGTATGGTGCTGAACTGTGGGGCATTCAGAGAGTTGACACCTTATCGCACCTCGAAAATAACTTCCACAAAGATCTTATGAGGTTACCCCACAGTACCCCTACAATCCCACTCTTGCTAGATGCAGGCACACGCCCAATATGTGAGCAAGCTAGGCTACGTCCCCTTCTATTATGGGCCAGGATATGGAATGTCCCAGAATTGTGTAGCTACGCAGATGCCTTAAGTGAACTCTTATCCCTTTCGGGCTGGTATAAGGTACCCTGGCTCAGGGAGGTAAAGCGGCTTCTCTATGAGTTGGGGTTAGGAGACGCGTGGGTTAACAGATCAGCACCGTCAAAACAATTACTAAAGAAGGCTTATTGGTCATGGGTGGATAACGAGAGACTGTGCAATCCTAAGCATTGTAAATCTGTTGCTCAATTTTTGTTAGTGAAGGAGCTCCCATTTAGGGAACCCTATCTGGATCTAATCCATAACTCGGGCGACAGGTCACTGTACTTTAAATTCAGGGTGGGAGTACTCCCCTTAGGGTTGCTAACTTCCACCTGGAAACCCCCACTACAAACTGTACCATATTGTCCCTTCTGTGACTCTAGGGATGAGTCTGTTGCCCATCTGTTGTTTGAGTGTTACGCTTATGTGGGGCCTAGGTTGAGATGGCTGAAGCCTTTATGTAGGAGCTTGGGCACTAGATCACATTTGGAAGCCCTACGTATACTACGTACAGATGCCCGACCCTTCTTTGCCTGCTGTATGGCAAAATTTCTGGGCTGGGCTTGGCGAATAAGAACTGCAAAGAAACTGTTGATCCAGTAATGTGTTTTCTGCCTGTACCGGTTTTTTACATTATGCCCAATAATACATTTTTTAATCCCGTTGTTGATTCTGAAGGGTTTTTACATTGTGCATTGTTAAATTGTTTTTATTACTGATGTAATGTATCGCTTTTATGATATGTTTTTATATCGAAATAAAGCTTTCATACAAATTAAAGATTCATTTTTGATGATTTGCTGTTGTTTTTCAAGAACCACTTTTTCTGTAGCGCCTATGTTCGGGCTGAACGGTCGACGGCGTTTCGATCCACTTTACATTGGGATCATCATCAGGACTTGGGTTGGTTGCAGTGCAAGGGTAGGGATTAGTAAAGAGTGGTAGGGGAAAGAGAACAGGGCATAGCAGATGAATGACTATGTGCTAACTGCAAGTGGCTGGCAGGGAAAGAAATGAGTGATGGGTGGGTACGGCCTGGACAAGTGGAAGCATGTCAGGGAGAGATGGACATAGGCAAGTAACAGGCAAAGCAAGTGGAGTGGAGTGAGGGATGTAGGAAAGCGAGCGGGTGCCAACACGTCCAGGGAGGGACTGGTAGGAGAGAGGCCAGAAGGAGCGAGCTAGGGACCTCCGAGAGCGTGACTAATATCGGTAGATCGATAGTGGATAAGCGCGCGATCACGTTGGAGGGAGGCAGAGAATCGCCTAAAGTGCATTTATGCTGGATAAGGCAATTCAAGCAATGAACCAGTGGGATGCGCCTGGGGGGCTGGTAAAGGGCTGGTTCGTGAAAGGGACGGCCATCAAGAAATAGCGCTGGTGTGGGGATACACCTACCATGGGCGGCAGCAGGCTCGAGCCCGAGCTGAAGTGTTGCGTGGTAGGCAGGATTCAAGACAACCTGGAACGGGGGAGGGGAGAGAGGGATCAAAGCCAAGCAAGGGGGGGGGGGGGGAAGAACATGTAACTGAAGGCAATCGACTTACCAAGACTGGAGGGCATCCAGTCGCCGAGGTTTAAAGTGGGGCCGGTCAGGAGATCCGGGCGGGGCAGAACGTGGGCGTCCATCCCGTAGTGATCGGCAACAAGAGAGTCAATCTCTAAAGGAGGGAAATGGGTACGGGATTAAAGCGAGATAGAGCGCCGGTGGAAGGCATACACCAAAAAACAAAGGGGTCCCGGATGGCGGGCAACGTACCTCTGTGTGGTGAATGACGTGGAATGAATTCGGACTGGCGTTGTTAGGGGAACGTCAGAGAAAGCCGGAAGAAGATGACTGATTGGGCAAGGGGTGGAGAGTGATGGAAGACGCTGAGTGGCTAATGACAATGGGAGGAGGAGAGGGGAGGTCTTAACTCTTCAGTGACAGGTTGTGGACAGACCACGTCGAAGGGAGCGTGTCGCCAGGGGGTGGGGGGGTTTGGGGGCAGGGGGGCGCGCGGGCTTCTGGGGCAAATGAAAAAATGCAGAGGGGATCATTGACAACATATGATAAGTGCCGGTTCCAGGACCACCAGGCACGAGCAGAAGGCGAACAGCATAAATGTTACGCAGCGATATAGTAAACTGCAAGGCATGCGTTCCAGTTGAGAGTGGGTGTCATACAAGCTGGGAAATACACAAGGAGTACACCAATAATAATGAAGATCAAATTACAGTGTGTGAGACATTGAATGATTTATTCCTTTTGATACCAGCATAGATAGCCATCCAGTATATGACATGATTTGAAGGTATACAACAGAGAAGTTTTAGGAGCAGCAACAAATGACTAGATTATGGCACACTCTATAAATCTATCAGAAATGTATTACACAAGTGGTCAATTAAGAGATGGGGTGGAATGAAGGAAGGGTGGAGGTCCAGGGTAGGACAGAACAGAGGACAAGTGTGGGTTAGATGGTGATAGTACTGTTCCACTCGTCAATGGTGTTAAGTCCATGGTTGACGGAGTCACATAGTGTCATCCATTTACACTCGCATTTGTTCAATAGTGATTTGAGGGGAGTGTGACCTGTTCAACCACCTGCCACTTCCCTGTCCGAGTGACTGTGGTTATTGTCAAGGTAGTGGGCAACCAGTGGAGCTGTCATTACTTTGCAGTTTATCCTGCTCTTATGTTGGATAATCCTGTTTTTGATGGGTTGGGTGGTTTGGCCTATGTAAACCAAGGAGCAGGGACATAGGATGGCATAAATCACGTTGTGTGATCTGCAATTTGTATGAGTCCTCAAGGTGTGGGTTCGGTTTCCATGGGAGAATTCTTTGGTGTTGAGTGTAAGATCACACACAGAGCAGTTTTGACATTTGACGTGACCCACTACAGGTGGGAGCCCCCACGCAGCAGTGAACGTATTTTTTTCTACAGACTTTGCGGGCCAGGTGATGGCATGTACCAAATGAGATGCTAAATTGTCTCCTCGTTGATAGGAGAACAGGGGTTCCTCCTTGAAAGGTTCAAACGGGTGGACGGGCGGAGTATGGACCAATTCTTCTTGATGATTTTTGCTACTTTGTTGCTACTGGGGCTAAACCTGGATACAAATGGAATTCTTTTCAGTGGTTTCTTGATTTGGGAGGTGAGTAAATGTGTCCTGTGACTATACCAGGCTCTTTTGCGAGCTCTTGAGATCAGTCTTTTGGGGTATCCCCTTGTGATTAGTTTGTTGGACAAAACTTCAGCTTCCCGGAAGTAGTCCTTGCGCCACTTACAATTCCTTCTGATACAAAGGAATTGGCCGTACGGTAATCCGTCCCTCAGTCCACGTGGGTGATAGCTTGTCTACTGCAAGAGTGTGTTTCTCTCCTTTGGTTTCCGGAATAGGCAGGTTCCCAACTTGCCCTGTTTTGCATGTATGGTCACATCTAGGAAGGGTAGATCGTTACTTCTACAATCACACGTGAAGCGTAGGTGTTCTTGTGAATGGTTCAGCCAATCCATGAAGGCCGTGAGGTTCTCCTTGGTTCCCTTCCATGTCTCACACACTGTAATCTGATCTTCATTATTATTGGTGTACTCCTTGTGTATTTCCCAGCTTGTATGACACCCACTCTCCACTGGAACGCATGCCTTGCAGTTTACTATATCGCTGCGTAACATTTATGCTGTTCACCTTCTGCTCGGCCCTGGTGGTCCTGGAACCGGCACTTATCATATGTTGTCAATGATCCCATCTGCATTTTTTCATTTGCCCCAGTGCGAGCTACGCATCACAGAGCTTTGCAGCCCGCGCGCCCCCCTGCCCCCAAACCCCCCCCCCCCGGCGACGCGGTCTGTCCACAACCCGTCACTGAAGAGTTAAGACCTCCCCTCTCCTCCTCCCATTGTCATTAGCCACTCAGCGTCTTCCATCACTCTCCACCCTTGCCCAATCAGTCATCTTCTTCCGGCTTTCTCTGACGTTCCCCTAACAACGCCAGTTTGGATTCATTCCACCGTCATTCACCACACAAAGGTACGATGCCCGCCCTCCGGGACCCCTTTGTTTTTTGGTGTATGCATTCCACTGGTGCTCTACCTCGCTTTAATCCTGTACCCGTTTCCCTCCTTTAGAGATTGACTCTCTTGTTGCCGATCACTATGGGATCGGCGCCCACGTTCTGCCCCGCCCGGATCTCCTGACCGGCCCCAGTTTAAACCTCGGCGACTGGATGCCCTCCAGTCTTGGTAAGTCGATTGCCTTCAGTTACATGTTCTCCCCCCCTGCTTGGCTTAGATCCCTCTCTCCCCTCCCCTGTTCCAGGTTGTCTTGAATCCTGCCTACCACGCAACACTTCAGCTTGGGCTCGAGCCTGCCGCCGCCCATGGTAGGTGTATCCCCACGCCAGCGCTATTTCTTGATGGCCGTCCCTTTCACGAACCAGCCCTTTACCACCCCCCTAGGCGCATCCCACCGGTTCATTGATTGAATTGTCTTATGCAGCATAATTGCAATTTAGGCAATTCTCTGCCTCCCTGCAACGTGGTCGCGCTTATCCACTATCAATCTACCAATATTAGTCACGCTCTCCGAGGTCCTTAGCTCGCTCCTTCTGGCCTCTCTCCTACCAGTCCCTCCCAGGACGTGTTGGCACCCGCTCGCGTTCCTACATCCCTCACTTCACTCCACTTGCTTTGCCTGTTACTTGCCTACGTCCATCTCTCCCCGACAGGCTTCCACTTGTCCAGGCCGTACCCACCCATCACTCATTTCTTTCCCTGCCAGCCACTTGCAGTTAGCACATAGTCGTTCATCTGCTATGCCCTGTTCTCTTTCCCCTACCACTCTTTACTAATTCCTACCCTTGCCCCCCATATACAGCACTGCAACCAACCCAAGTCCTGATGATGATCTCAATTTAAAGTGGATCGAAACGCCGTCGACCGTTCAGCGCGAACATAGGCGCTACAGACAAAGTGGTTCTTGAAAAACAACAGCAAATCATCAAAAATGAATCTTTAATATATTTATTGAACCACCCTGTGTCTTTCACTCACTGTATATATTTATCACCAGTCACCACGCGCCGTCCTCGCTGATTATTGTCACTTGTGTCGCTACTGTGTCTCTCACTCACTCACACTGAGCACCAAGTACAATTTGGGTTTCCAATATTTATGTAATCTGTATCTCGCAGTGCTGTAATAACTGCTTATTTACCTGCTTTTCCTTCACCGTTGTACAAATTCTGTATTAAATATGTTGCCATGAGCACATCCATGAGAAACCAGATGAGTCTCCTTATCTCCTAATTGATAATGTTATATGCATATCTTACCTAATTGTCTTTGAATGATACCAGTTGGGATACCATACTGATGTAAGTTAGCCATCCTATCAGCCCCATGCGGAGATGCCAGGTTCCTCCGAAAAAGAAAAGGCAATCTGCTACAGAAATACGCACTAACATTGGCCTTAAAAAGGGTGATGGCATGAGCTTGAGCGCATGCCAGGTAAACTCTACTCCGCCGGCAGTTGGAGAGGAGTTTTCGCCAAACTCCGTGCTCCAAGCAGAGTGCAGAGTGGAAAAACTCTAGGAACTCTACCGACGGAGCACAGTTTACCACCCATCCCCAAGCGGAACCTTCTCTTTCTGCCAACAGCAATATCTGCAGGGAAATGGAACAACAGAATTCTCGAAGCAGCAGAGCACTAGACTCCTAGGAAGAAAGATTCTCGAGTTCTGCCAGGTGGCACATAGCAGCTTCAACACATGAAACATTAGTTATGCACGCCAGCCGATGTGCTGTCTTCCTTTAAATATCTGAATTCCGCCCCTCGTGTCAGCTTCAAGACTTTAACCCTTTGAACGTCTGGGACTTGTGGTCCGTAATGCAATTAAAGGAACAGTGCTGTCATGGTCGGGTTCCTGACACATCTCTTTTAGAATACGTGACATGGAATTCTTGAAAAGGCGGCTTTAAAGATTCTAAATCCTGACAGAGGGAAGATAGTCAACTCAAGGCATGTGTACTCCAGTGGAGGAGCTCTTTTACTCAACTGGCAGGGGTTGTCTGCTACTGCTGCTGAAATTCTGGTGATACAAAAAAAAACAATCAGAAGGGTATTTCAATTTAATATGTAAATTTACAGGGGAGCTATTCTCCCATTAATTAATTAAATGTTAGAGATCTTCACATTTTGAGAAGAGCAGAGGTGAATCGGCAGCCCCGACTACTCAAACCAACGGCTCAAATGGTATGTTCCCAGGAGAACTTTGCATTCTACGGAAGCTAAACTAGTGACTGTTCCCCTAGTTAAAAAAAGGAGCTTTTTCGTATGTGCCGCAAAAGAATGGAATAAATTACCATTTCACCTAAGAAAAGCAACCAAGTTCCTCTCCTTTAGGAAAGGGTTGAAAACCTGTTTTTTCACTGGATAGTCATTCTCACCACAGCAACCACTTAGGAAGTGCTCAGCGCTAGAACACCCTAGGGTAAAAATCACGCTTTCGAAATTTTATTAACATAACATTAACATAACAAACAACGTGTATCACAGGTGCACAAACAGGCAGACCTGTTAAGCACAGTTGACATTTTCACTGAAACATTCTGCTAGCTCATGGGTATATCAATAGACATGCATTTAGTCTCTATTACCCTCTTTGGATATATTTGTATGAAGGGGCAGTCACTAACAACTTAATTTATTCTACCTGTGGTACTTATTATTAGTGAAGACAATGGCAATGTAATCAAAAGCAATGGTGTTTCCTCTTTGGATTTCACTTCATCCGGTGATCCTTAGTGGATCCCTGGCTCTCGGAGCCATAAGGACTCAAAGTGCATGCCAAGGGAGAGACCAATAAAAGCTGAACATGTCTGGTAGTCTTAAATTCCCTTTGCAAGGGGAATTAAACTAGCTGTCTAAGATGAACTGCTCTTTTTTTGAGTCGAAGACAGACTGATTAGCATGTAGTGTGTCTTTTTTGGCAACAAGTCAAAACAGAGGAATGGAATGCTACCCGTATATAGAGCCAGTAGTAATAGTCAGTTCAGGAATGCCCAACCTTCACTTTTTAACTTATTAAATGATTGCATTAAGTATGTTACTAAAATGTAATTGAGGGACCTGGGTGTAAGTAGTCATTTTTCAGAAATGCTCTATACACATTCACACACATTGCATAAGGCAGTCTTTTTACATGGTCTAAAAGGGAACGTACTTGAGCAGCCAAAACATTGTAAACTCTGCACATTTATGGGCTTAACTGAAAAATTTACAAATCTAGCCTAATCTCCCCATTGTGTACAGGCACACAGATATTCGTGTCAGAGTCCAGCCATCTCCTCCTTGCACAGTAACCAATGAATGCATTATCTACACGTAGAGCATACGGACAACTCATTCATACAAACAGTATGAAGAAAATTCATAAGACAGAAAATCGTCTGCAGAATACGATATTGGTTTTACTCTCTGGTGACTTAATTGATACCATCTGTGCATCATGCAATCACCCTAGATACCCCTGTTTTTCATTGCAGCCTTGGCAGTGTGATACCAGTGTCTCTCTCATAATAAATTGAAACCATTTATAATTTCAATATATATGGCTGGCGTCAGTGTGATCTCAAGAAAGCCTGAACCATACAAGAGAACAACACAGAATATTTCAGAGGTACAATATTAATCGCAGAGGGGGATTGCATTATATTCATTTCTGAACAAGCCTAGGACGTGATACTCCGTGTATTTATAAATAGTATCATAATTATAGATTTATTAGAATCTAAAAGAACACTAGATTACATGTTTTAGTTCTCTGAAGTTGTTTCTCCATATGAAAAATTTGAGTCACACATAAGAAAATACCACTAGAAAAGTTCTTATGTTCATATGTATTTTTGGTGTTTTAAATATATATAAATATTCACTGAAAAAAACACAGGTTTCAAGGACGTTATAGTTGGGCTGACATTTCACGCGTACAAAACCAGAGAAATTTGGCCATTATAGTTAGCTGAGCTAACTCTAACTCGCGCTCTCGTAATGCACTGCTGATGACGTCACTTATTGCAGCACTCATGACATGGTCAGTGACATCACTCATGACATCACTGATGACATCATCCAGTGACTGAGTGTTTCTGCAAAGTTTAAGAATGTTATATATATTCAATGTGACCGAAACACGTTATGACTGTGAGGTGAAGAACAATAAACAAACTGCCGTAACAAGTGGAGTTTGTGCCCTTCTTTTTGGCCTTACCGAGGAGGAGGAGGAGGGATGCATACAGTGTTGAATGTTATATATACATACACGCCAAGGTTTATTGAAGAATGAGTGGGTGTATGAATATCTGAATAGATGACTTAGTGGGTGCGTGACTGACTCTATAAGTGAGTGATTAAACATGTCTTAGTGAATGCATGAGTGAATTACTAATCTGTGTGAATGTCTGTATCAGTCTGTCAGTTGTCGTGTAAGTGGCTGCATGTGTTGGTGAGTAGCTAGATGAGTGTCTATATGGGTTCAATCAATCAATCATACCATTTGTATAGTGCGCTACTCACCCGGAAGGGTCTCAAGGCGCTTTGGAGAGGGTTTCGCTACTGCTCGAACAGCCAGGTCTTGAGTTGTTTCCTGAAGGCGAGATGGTCCTGTGTCAGCCGGAGGTGGATGGGGAGGGAGTTCCATGTCTTGGCTGCTAGGTAGGAGAAGGATCTTCCTCCGGCGGTGGCTCTTCGGATGCGTGGTATGGCGGCGAGGGCGAGGCTTGTAGAACGTAGCTGGCGGGTGGGCGTGTAGAAGGTCAGGCGGTCGTTGAGGTACTTGGGGCCCAGGTCGTGGAGAGACTTGTGTGCGTGGGTAAGGAGCCTGAACGTGATCCTTTTGCTGACGGGGAGCCAGTGCAGGTCCCTCAGATGTGGCTGCGTCGGGGGATGTCCAGGATGAGTCGGGCGGAGGCGTTCTGTATGCGCTGGAGTCTTTTCTGTAGCTTGGCTGTGGTTCCTGCGTAGAGGGTGTTCCCGTAGTCCAGTCGGCTGGTGACGAGTGCCTGGGTGACCGTCTTCATGGTTTCGGTCGGGATCCATCGGAAGATCTTTCGGAGCATACGCAGGGTGTTGAAGCATGATGAGGAGACGGCGTTGACTTGTCTGGTCATCGAGAGGGAAGAGTCCAGGGTGAAGCCCAGGTTGCGTGCGTGGTCGGTTGGCTTGGGTGCGGTGCCCAGGGCAGGGGGCCACCAGGAGTCGTCCCAGGCAGAGGGCGATGGTCCCAGGATGAGGACTTCTGTCTTGTCTGAGTTCAGTTTCAGGCGACTGTTCTTCATCCACTCGGCGACGTCTTTCATCCCTTCGTGCAGGCTCGTTCTGGCGGTGGCGGGGTCTCTGGTGAGGGAGAGGGTCAGTTGGGTGTCATCGGCGTAGGAGATGATGTTGAGGTTGTGCTGGCGTGCAATGGTTGCAAGAGGTCTCATGTAGATGTTGAAGAGGGTGGGGCTGAGTGATGATCCTTGCGGTACACCGCAGATGACTTCGGTGGCCTCGGATCGGAACGGTGGGAGGCGGACTCTCTGTGTTCTTCCGGCGAGGAACGAGATGATCCACTCCAGTGCCTTCTCTTGGATCCCGATGTTGTTGAGGCGTTGGACTAGAGTGCAGTGGCAGACGGTGTCGAACGCTGCAGAGAGGGACAGGAGGATGAGGGCCGCTGTTTCCCCGTTGTCGAGCAGGGTTCTGATGTTGTCGGTGGCTGCGATGAGGGCGGTCTCAGTGCTGTGGCTGGCTCGGAAACCGGACTGCGAGGGGTTCGAGGGATCCGTTCATCTCGAGGAAGGCTGCAAGCTGTCTGTTGACGGTCTTTTCGATGACTTTGGCAGGAAAAGGGAGGAGCGAGATGGGACGGAAGTTCTTGAGGTCGGTGGGGTCCGCTGTAGGTTTCTTCAGTAGGGCGTTGATCTCGGCATTCTTTCAGCTCTCCGGGAAGTTGGCGGTGTTGAAGGAGGTGTTGATGACGTCCCGGAGTTGGGGTGCGATGATGGAGTCGGCCTTGTTGAACACGTGGTGGGGGCAGGGGTCTGTTGGAGATCCGGAGTGGATGGTGTTCATCGTGCGGGCTGCGTCTTCGGTGGTCACCGTGGTCCAGGTGCGGAGGGTGGTGGTGGGGGGCGCTGGTTCGACGGTTGGGTGCGTGGATGGTGCGTCGAAGCTGTTGTGGATGTCGGCGATCTTACGGTGGTAGAACGAGGTGAGAGAGTCGCAGAGATCTTGTGAAGGAGTGATGTCGTTGTTGCTGGTACTGGGGTTGGAGAACTCCTTGACGATGCTGAAGAGTTCCTTGCTGTCGTGGGCGTTGTTGTCCAGTCGTTCCTTCAGTGATTTCTTCTTGGTGGTGCAGATAAGCTAGTGGTGCTTGCGGGTGGCTTGTTTGAGGGCGGTCATGTTGTCTGTGGTTTGGTCGAGGAGCCAGGCTTTCTCAAGGGTGCGGCAGTTCTTCTTGGAGTCGTTGAGTTCGATGGTGAACCAGGAGGCTTTCTTGCTTCTTGGTCTGCTGGGGCGGTTCTTTAGTGGAGCGAGGTCGTCGGCGCAGACGGTTAGCCACTGTGTGAGGTCGCGGGCTGCTTCGTTGGGGTTCGTTGTGCTGGCGGGTGGGTTCTGGCTGAGGGAGGTGGTGAGCTGCTCGGCTGTGATCTTGCTCCAGCTCCTGTGAGCAACCTGTTGCGGGTGGCGGTGGGTCGTGGTTCTTTTGAAGCTGAAGTGGACGCAGCTGTGGTCGGTCCAGTGAAGTCGGGTGGAGTGGCTGAAGGTGATGTGCTTGCTGGATGAGAAGACGGGGTCAAGCGTGTGGCCGGCGTAGTGGGTGGGGGTGTAGACCATTTGCTTGAGTCCGAGGATGGCGAGGTTGTCCAGCAGGGCGGCGGTGTTGCGGTCCTTGTTGTTCTCCAGGTGGAAGTTGAGGTCCCCTAGGAGGATGTAGTCAGTGGAGCGGAGGGCGTGCGGGCTGATGAAGTCCATGATGTCTTCGCTGAATTGTGTGTGTGGTCCAGGGGGTCTGTAGACGAGGGTGCCTCTGAGGGTCGTCTTTGGGTCGGTGTGTATCTGGAAGTGGAGATACTCGGCGGTGGTGAAGGTGTCGTTGGAGTCGGTCGTGATGCGGATGGTGTTCTTGTGTACGATGGCGATGCCTCCCCCAGTCTGGTTGACGCGGTCTCTCCGGATGATCTTGTATCCATCTGGGATGGCGATGGCGATGTCGGGCGCTGAGGAGGCGTTCATCCAGGTTTCTGTGAGGAAGGCGACGCCTGGTGAGGTTGTGTCGAGCAGGTTCCAAAGTTCGATGGCGTGTCTGTGGATGGGTTAATGATTACCTGTTTGGGTGCCTGAGTTTGTATGTGCGTGTGACTCCCTGCATAGATGTGTGAGTGGATGATTCAGTGGGTGTGTGGGTTCATGAGTGCGTCTGTGAGGGGCTGTATGGGTGAGTGAGTGTGCATATGGCTTTGTTGGTGAGTGAATGGATATCTCAGTGGTATATGTTTGAGAAACTACATATGTCAAACGGCAGTATATGTGAGTGTTGGAGTATATAAGTGACTATATGTGAGAGTAAGTGATTGTGAGAGTGGCTGTATGGATGAGTGTGTGCTTGTGTCACTGTTTGTATAAGAGAAAAGTATGTGTTATTATCTGTATAAATAAGTAAGGTGGTGTGTGTACAACCTTATAGGGGAGACGTCCCTTACATCGCATGCGATACATTGCATGGAGGAGAAGTGTGGCTCAATGGTTAGAGCGGCAGATTCTGATGCAGAGGTCTAGCCCGGGACCAGGGTTCAATTCCCGCCTCGGCGGGTCTTGGGCTCAACTTCCTCGGACCTGATAATTCTCGTCTCGGTGCCTATTCTATTCATGGGTCCCACTCTGCAACTCAGGGCAATAGCTTGCTTAATCTCCACAACGGCCCCAACAAAGCTAGGATGCCTGGTTTCACCTTGGGGGTGCCCAGGAGTGGGTACTTCACAGGGAAAGGCCAGGAAGGGTTCCTCAGCGGTATTCGTACAAGCGCCGAGATGCCTCATGGGTGATTCGTGCGCTATACAAGTACCACTATATTTACATTTACATTTACATGCCATTGCAACGCGGTCATTACAACAACCGCATTGTTACATTGCATACCTTTACAATGCAACATTACAACGACTTGCTGTAGGGGATACAAAGTGTTCGATTTAAAATCCAACACCTTCCCTACTGTTGCACAGACTGGAGTTGAAATAGTAAATTATACTATTCCAACATCCAGCGTCCCCTACAGCAAGTTGTTGTAATGACTTTTGTTGTAAAGGTATGTGATGTAACAACGCGGTCATTGTAAGAACTGCGTTGTAATGGCATGTGATGTATCACATGTGATGTAACATCGCATATTCCTGTATAGGTGAGTAAATGGCAGTCTGATTGAGTCTTTGGGTGACTGACTAGGTGTGTGAGTATCTCTGTGGTTGAGTGGCTATATGTGAGTGTCTGTATGGGTGTTTGAGTGTATATATCAGTGGCTGTATTGATGAGTGACTGTGTGTATGAGTGACTGCATGGTTGAGTGAGTGGATCTGTGTAGATCTATGAATCAGTGAGTGGGTATGTACTAACTGGTATTGGTATGTCTATGGTTTTGTGTATGATAGTCTGTATTTTAGAGTGGGAGTATGAAAGGTTTTTTTAGAGTATGAGGAGGTGAATCAGATATTAAGTAGATGGTGTCATCAGCGATGTCACCAGTGATGTCACTGACCATGTCATGAGTGTTGTAATATGTGACGTCAGCAGTGGGTGCGAGTTATAGTTAGCTCAGCTAACTATAACGGCCAAATTTCTCTGGTTTTGTACGAGTGAAATGTTAGCCTAACTATAACATCCCTGAAACCTGTCGTTTTTTTCAGTGAATTTCTGCGTTTTTTTTAATGCTGATTTCTAAATATGCCAGGACAAGTGCAGAAAGAGGAAGGAAGGCGCAAAAAGAAACAAGAGAAGTGCAGAAAGAGGCAAGACAGGTGCAGAAAGAGGAAGTAAGGTACAGAAAGAAGCAAGAGCAATGCAGAAAGAATCAACAGAGGTGCAGAAAGAGGCCTCCTTTGACTGCACCTTGGACCAGACTCATACAACATAGCCTAATCACTCCTTCTCACAAAACGTCTTAAGCCTCACTTTTCTCTTGAAGGTTCACTATTAATCAACTGCTCAGAATGTTAGGCCTACCAAATATAAAACAGCAATCCTAAGCATATCACTGTTGTAAGTCTGACCACGTTTGTGAAGGTATGCATGCGTGTCTATACTTTTACCTAGTGGCATGTTAAATGAAAATAAACATACAAATACTTGAATACCTGTGTTTCAAACAGTATATTCTGTAAATATGTGTACAAAAAGGTATATGCATTTCTTTCTGGTCACAATACAGGGCACATGGGTATTCAATAGTATTTTTGAGGGGCTCTATTACACATATATACATAAGACATATCTGCCTGTGCAACTGAATGACAGAGCAGAACTAAGAAGATTTGACCACCTATAGAAAAAGTTACCCGCTTTTTAACCTACATGACAGCTTGCACTTCCCATTTGAGTACAGAACGAGGTGAGAGAAGTTCAGAAAGAAGCAAGAGAGGTACAGAAACATGCAAAAGAGGTGCAGAAAGAGGGAACAGGGGTGCAGACAGAGGCAAGAGAGGTTCAGAAAGAGGGAAGAGGAGTACAGAAAAAGGCAAGAGGGTACAGAAATTTGCAAGAGAGGTGCATAAGAAGCAAGAGTAGTGCAGAAAGAACCAACAGAGGTGCAGAAAGAGGCAAGAGGGGTGCAGAAAGAAGCAAGAGATGTGCAGAAAGAAGCAAAAGAGGTGGAGAAAGAGGCAGAGGAGTGCAAACAGAGGCAAGAGAGGTACAGAAAGAGGAAAGAGGGGTGCAGAAATAGGCAAGAGTGGTACAAAAATAAGCTAGAGAGGTGCAGAAAGAAGCAAGAGTAGTGCAAAAAGAACAGGGGTGCAAAAACAGGCAACAGACGTGCACAAAGAGGCAAGAGGGGTGCACAAAGAGGCAAGAAGGGTGCACAAAGAGGGAAGAAGGATACAGAAAGAGACAAAAGAGGTACAGAAAGAAACAAAAGAGGTATAGAAAGATGCAAGAGAACTGCAGAAAGAAGCAACAAAGCTGCAGGAAGAGGGAAGAGGGATTCAAAATGAGGCAAGAGAAGTGCAGAAGGACCAACAGAGGTGCAGAAAGAGGCAAGAGAGTTGCAGAAACAGGCAAAAGAGGTACAAAAAGAGGGAAGAGGGTACAGACAGAGTCAAGAGAGTTACAAAAAGAACCAAAAGAGGCAAGTGGGGTACAGAAATATACAAGAGAGTAGCAGACAGAAGCAAGAGCAGTGCAGAAAGACCCAACAGAGGTGCAGAAAGAGGCAAGAGAAGTACAGAATAAAGCAAAAGAGGTACAGAAAAAAGTAAGAGGGTGCATAAAGAGGCAAGAGAGGAGCAGAAAGAGGCAAGAAAGGTGCAAAAAGAGGTACGAGGGATGAAGAAAGAAGCAAGAGAGGAACAGAAAGAAGCAAGAGAGGTGCAGAAAGAAGCAAGAGAGATTCAGAAACTGGCAAAAGAGGTAGAGAAATTAGCAAGAGCAGTACAGAAAGAACCAACAGAGGTAAAGCAACAGGCAAGAGGAGTGCAGAAAGAGGCAAGAGAAGTGCAAAAAGAAGCAACAGAGGTACAGAAAGAAGCAATAGGGGTGCAGGAAGAGGCAAGAGGGGTGCATTAAGAGGCAAGTGGGGTGCATAAAGAGGCAAGAGCAGTGTAGAAAGAACCAGCAGAGGTACAGCAACAGGCAAGAGGAGTGCAGAAAGAGGCAAGAGAAGTGCGGAAAAAGCAACAGAGGTGCAGAAGGAAACAAGAGAACTGCATAAAGAGGAAAGAGAGTTGCAGAAACAGGCATGAGATGAGCAGAAAGAGGTAAGAGAAGTGCACAAAGAGGCATGAGGTGTGCAAAAGGAGGCAAGAAAGGAGTAGAAAGAAGCAAAAGAGATGTATAAAGAAGCGAGGGAAGTGCAGAAAAAAGCAACAAAAATGCAGAAAGAGGCAAGAGGGGTCTAGAAAGAGGTAAGAGAAGTACAGAAGGAAGCAACAGAGATGCAGAAAGAGGCAAGATAAGTGTAGAAAGAGGCAACAGAGTTGCAGAAACAGGCAAAAGAGATGCAGAAAGAGGGAAAAGGGGTGCAGACAGAGGCAAGAGAAGTAAAGAAAGAACTAACTGAGGTACAGAAAGGCAAGGGGGTACGTAAATGTGCAATAGAGTAGACGACATATGCAAGAACATTGCAGAAAGAGGAACAGAAAGAGGCAAGAGAGGTGTACAAAGAGGCACAAGGGGTGCAGAAATCTGCAAGAATGAAGCAACAGAGGTGCAGAAAGAGGCAAGAGGGGTGCATAAAGAAGCTAGGGAAGTACAGAAATAAGCAACAGAGGTGCCGAAAGAAGCAACAGAGACTCGGAAAGAGGCAGCAGAGGTGCAGAAAGAGGCAAGGGAAGTGGACAAAGAGGCAAGAGAGGTTCAGAAAGAAGCAGGAAAGGTGCAGAAAGAGATAACAGGGTGCAGAAAGAGGCAAGATAAATGCAAAAAGATGCAACATAGGTGCAGAAAGAGGCAAGAAAAGTGCAGAAATAAGAAAGAGTGGTTTGCACACCATTAGTACCAATGTAACACCCACATTTAGCAATAAGTAAGAGGTGACCCTTCTAGGTTTGAAAAGGGCCTTTCACCACACTATACACTTGTCACTGCATGTTTGGTAACATTTGAGCCTTTTGAGCTAGAAACAAGGTTTTTTTGGTTCAAATCTGCAGATTATGCCGCAAATGACTGATTATGTGGCAAATGCGGCAAATGTATAATAGTGCGTAAGTTGGTGCAGCCGAACAGTTGCATAATTCCAGTGGCCTGCTCATACCTCTGACTAGGTCCAGAAGTGCTCCTCAGTGGTTCCTACTTTTTTTGTCTCATTGAGTTTGTAGTTTAGCTTCTATGGAAATGAGGAAGACTAAACCTGAGGTTACCACTCCACTCCACAACACAGACTACCACACCACATAATTACTCTCCATAACACATAATGCCACTCCATATAATTCCTATACTCTAAATACCACCTACTTTCTTGCCACATAATTTTACTGCACAACATACCACATAATTTCATTACACACAACATACATCCGCTCCACTCCAAAAAACATAAGTAAAAAAACTTTTACATTTACAATGCCAATAGTTCTAACTCTCGCAAATGTGAGACCTATTACATTGTAAATGCTTCTTTAACTAGTAGTTACATTTGCAGAGTGGTGGAGAAAAGGGGCTGGGCCTCTGACAAGCGCTGAGGAATTCCGCTGCGTAGGACTTACAGGAGGTACCAGGGGGGCTTCTTGGTCCCCACAGTCCATCAGGAGTAAAGTGGACTTCATCTCCAAACACGTAGTGTGCCAGGAGGCTCGTTTGCAGAGTGGTGGAGAAAGGGGGGCATGGCCTCCGAAGACCTCTTAGCAATCCCACTTGTGGGACTTACTGGAGGTAACAGGAGCAGTTGTTGGCCCCCCAAGGACAACCTTGGAGGCCAACCACAAATTCTATTACTTCCAGTAAGTCCCACACAGCAGCAGTGGTAAGTTTTCATAGCAGGCCACGCCCCCTTTGCTCACCAGTCTGCAAACGCGCTTCCTGGCGCGTTCTTGGATGAGGATTGAAGTCCCCTTGCCTCCTGAGGGTCCTTAGGGGCCAACTAGCCCACCTGATATCTCCAGTAAGCCCCAGATAGTAGGACTGCCGAGAGGTGGACACAGGCCGCGCCACCTTTCTCCACCACTCTGCAAACGCACCTCCTGGCACGCTCATGTTTGGGGAATGAAGTCCCCTTACCACCTCGGGGTCCCTGGGGGCCAACTACCCCTCCTGTTATCCCAAGTAAGCCCCACACAGCTGGATTGCTGTGAGTGGTCCAAGGCCATGCCCCCTTTTTACACCACTCTGCAAACACGCCTCCTTGGCGCACAGCTGCTCAGGGGATGAAATCCACTTTAGTCCTGAGGTCCTCAGGACACAAGAGAACCTCATCACCACACTAAGAGGCGCGTTTGAGAGTGGTATAAAAAGGAGCATGGCCTCAGACCACCTCTCAGCAATTCCATGGTGTGGGGCTTAATGGAGGTACCTGGTGGGCTTGTTGGCCCCCAGGGATACTCAGGAGGCAAGGGGACTTCATCCTCCAATCCTGAACGCACCAGGAGGCACGTTTGCAGAATGATGCAGGGAGGGGGCAGGGCCTCTGGCGAGACGCTGACTTCTCTTTTCTTTTTTTTTTAAAAAGGGGGCTGTGTGGCCCCCCCTTGTCTTAGTATTTTTTGGGCCCTGAGGACCCCATCCCCCACTGCCTGAGCAATTTATTATTAAAAAAAAAAATAGGCAGGGGCCGCGATGCCGATTTCGGCCCCGGGGACCCCATCCCCTGGGGCCTGGCCACTTTAAAAAAGGTGGCAGGGCCAAGGAGGGCTCCAAGAGGGGGACTACGTAGGCCCCTCTAAATGTTCCCTGGGAGGAATTGGTCACCAGGGCCCTGCAACAGACCCCATATTTGCTTACAGTATGCCCCGGGGAGGTGGGTGTCCCAGGGGCAGTGTGGGGGGCTCAGGCCCCCCACACAGAGTTTTTTAAAATAGCCTTGGGGAGGTGGCGGTCCTCAGGGTTAGGGGGGCCCACAGGGCCCCCTCGCTCTATATAAATTGAAGCCCTGGGGAGGTGGCTGTCCCCGGGGCAGCATGGTGGGAGGAGCCCCCATGCATCTATTTTATTATGCTGCCCGGGAAGGTGTCAGTCCCCGTAGTTGCGGAGGGCATGTGCCCCATGCAATATCAATAAATCCCTGGGGAGGTGGAGGTCCCCCGCTGCATAAATCTGGATTGCCCCTGGGACTTGGCTCACCCGGGGGCTTAAAACAAACAAAGACTGGGAGCCCGTGCATCTTTTTTTTAAAAAAATTGTGTTGGCATTCAATCAGAGACAAGCTCGTGATCGGGAGCGTTTGCTGATCCACCGCGGTCACCAGATATATAAATATTTTAAATATGAATATTTCAAGAACTACTGAATGGATTTACACCATTTTAAAAAGGAAAGCTCTCTGACCCAAGCACTACCTTTTTGCCAACTTGGTGTCATTCCGTTCAACAGTTCGGGATATAGCCTTTTCCCAAAATTTCGTATGGAAATTAACATGGAGAAAATGCGTTTTGGGTCCCCCTTTTTTCAACCCGAAACTTTCAAGACAGGAGCTGACTGGAGGGCCCCATTAGTTTTGAAAATTTCACGAAGATTCGTCAAACGGCCCAAAGATATTGGAAAATCAAAAAATGCTTTCTCTTTTGAAACTAGGTCCTAACTATAATTACCTACTGGCGACTGCCAGTAGTTAATATATATATATATATATATATATATATATATATATATATATATATATATATATATATATATATATATATATATATATATATATATATATATATATATATATATTTATATATATATATATATATATATGTATATATATATGTCCTCCTTGCTGCGCACTGGAGCTGGGTTGGGTTCGTTTCCTGCTTGGAAGAATATATATATATATATATATATATATATATATATATATATATATATATATATATATATATATATATATATATATATATATATATATATATATATATATATATACATATATATATATATACATATCACGCTTAGCTTCCAGTTAGCTTGAGGTGCACTCGGGCTTCACTTCAATTCGGGATTCAAGCACGAGCCTGAATATCTATATATATATATATATATATATATATATATATATATATATATATATATATATATATATATATATGTATATACATATATTCACTGAAAAAACCATAGGTTATAGACCATATATAGTTAGGAATTAGCATTTACAAAACCTTATTTTACTCACACAAAACCATTGAAATTCCATATATAGTTAGTTGCACTAACTATATATCGCGCACCCGCAATCCACTGCTGATCATGTCACATATTACATCATTCATGACATGGTCAGTGACATCACTGATGACATCACTGATGACATCTCAAATGACATCACTGATGACATCACTGATGACAACATCCAGTGACTGTATGTTTATGTAAAGTTAAAATATGTCTTACATATTGAAGAATGAGTGGATGTATAAGTGTCTGGATGAAGGATTTAGTAGGTGCATGACTGACTGTATGAGTGAGTGAATAAATGTGTGTCACTGAGTGCATGGGTTAGTGACTAAACTGTCTTAATTTGTGCATCATTATGTCTGTTGTTCTGTAAACTGCTGCATGTGTTGATCAGTAGCTATATGAGTAAGTATATGGGTTATTGTTTGGTTGCCCAAGTATTTGTATGGGAGACTGAGTGTGTGTGTGTGTGGGTGGCTGGGAGGTGTATGACTCTGTGCATAGATGTGTGAGCAGTTGATTCACTAGATGTATGGGTTCAAAAGTGCATGTAGAAACAACTGTATGGGCGGTTGACTGAGTGCATTGGTGAGTGAATGGATATCTCAGTGCTACATGTCAAAGTAAGTACATATGTAAAACACAGTACATGTGACAGTTGACATATATAAATAACTGTGCATAAGAGCCAGTGAATGTGTGAGTGGCTGTATGGATCATTGTGAACTTGTATCAGGCATTGTAAAAGAGAGTAAATATGTGTTAGTATATGTTTGAATAAGTAAGGTGTGTATAACTGTATAGTTGAGGAAATGGAGGTGTGATTGATTCTTTGCATGACTGACTAGGTGTGTGAGTAACTCCATGGATGAGTAACAGTCTGTGAGTGTCTGTTTACACTGAGTGTATCTAAGGTTATATAAGAGTCTGAAGAGGTTCATCGTATTATCACATGAATGATGTCATCAGTGATGTGATCAGTAATGTCAAATGAGATATCATCAGTGATGTCATCAGTGATGTCATTTGAGATATCATCAGTGATGTTATCAGTGATGTCATCAGTGATGTCATTTGAGATGTCATCAGTGATGTCATCAGTGATGTCATTTGAGATGTCATCAGTGATGTCATCAGTGATGTCACTGACCATGTCATGAATGATGTAATATGTGACATGATCAGCAGTGGATTGCGGGTGCGCGATATATAGTTAGTGCAACTAACTATATATGGAATTTCAATGGTTTTGTGTGAGTAAAATAAGGTTTTGTAAATGCTAATTCCTAACTATATATGGTCTATAACCCATGGTTTTTTCAGTGAATTTTCAAGGTTTTGTAAATGCTAATTCCTAACTATATATGGTCTATAACCTATGTTTTTTTCAGTGAATTTCAATGGTTTTTTAAAAGCTAATATCTATAGCTGTAAAATGTATTCTTCTTAAATCAAAAAATATATTTTATATGTTTATTAATAACTTTTTTTTTATTATTATGTTTTGGTTCGCTCCCGGTTCGCGAACCGGGTAGCTTCCCGTTAGCTCAATTTGGTGCCGCGACCCGGTACGCGAACCGGTAAACGTTCCGTTTGCGCAACTGCCGCGTTAGAAAACAACATCATGACGCGTCGCGTCAGCGTGACGTATCGCGTTGTCGCGTGAAACGTCATATGACGCGCCGCGTTCGCGTACCCGGAAGTGAACCGGTACGCAAACGAGGCGCGAAGCGCAGCTTCCCGGAAGCGATCCGGGACGCGGCCCAAAGCGCGTAACGTAAACACAACAGGTCATGTGACTTGTTAATAACACTTTTCATTGGTTCATTTCACTTTTGGTTTCCTAATGATGTAAGACTATGTCATGTGACCTAAAAGTAACACTTTTCATTGGTTTAGAACTATTGTTTTTCCCAAATGATGAAAACCCCTCCTTCTTTCCTCACTCTGACTTTCATCTTTGTGAGAGAAAGACCCTTTGTGATCACTGAGCAATGGCTTCATTAGTAGCTTCAGCTGGTTCTTCCCCACCACCTCCACCACATCCAAGGAAGAGAGGACCACCTGCTGAAGTTATCATTCAGCAAGAAGAGGAAGAAGAGGAAGAAGAGGAAGAGCAGGAAGAGAGGCATTTTTTACGTGAGGAGCCCAGGAGGTCTCATGTGAAAGAAAATTATATTTGGCAATTTTTTACATATCCCAAGGGCCAAAAAAAAGTCAATGCACGGTACGTAACTTGCCTTATATGTAAAGATAGACTATCCAGAGGGACCGAGAAGAAGTACAGTTACTGAAATTACACAATGCATCGCCATATGAATAGGTGGCATCCTATCAACTACAGTGCTGCGCAGTTACGTGACGAGCAAGATAATCCCCCTTCTATGGCAAGAAGATCAGTTGTACAGGAAGTGACGGGACCAGAGGCGAGGGAGACGGTCCCAAATATACAAATGAGGTTCGGGGAAGTGAAACAAGTCTGCGTGCGTTGTAACCAATTACTTTGCTACAGAGAAATTAGCATCACTCTGATCAACAGAGCTATAGACAATCATGATTGTCCGAAACGCCCCAGAGAATAAATTCTTTTTTTTTGTTGCTCCTGTTGAGCCCTTTACAATGAATCGTTTTCGTTTCCCCCCCCCAAAAAACCCAAAAAATATATAAAACCGTTCAGAAAATACAAAAAAAGTAAAAAAATGTTCAGAAAAATAATAAAAAAAATATAAATCAACAAAAACAATAAAAAAAAAGTTCTTTTCAGAACTACCTCCCCGTTATAAAAAAATTGGTAGAATATTTGGAACTCTGCCAACCTCTATTTCTCTTAGTTCGCTTCCCGGTTCGCTCTCCGGTACGCGAACCGGGAGCGAACCAAAAAAAAAAAAAAAAGAAGAGTAAGTATAAGGGAAGGAAACAGACAGTTATGTTAAAAGAAAGACAGCTATAGGGAGTAAAGTAGAAATACTGTTTAATAGATCTATTTACTGAAGAAAAGATTTAAGAGGGTATAATTGTGAAAAACAAAAGAAATAAAGAAGTGAGGAAAAAAAAGGAGAGTAGAAGAATAACAAACAAGAGTTTCTTAGAGAATGTGACTGAATGATCAAATTAAGATTAAAACATTGGAATAACAGAGAGAAGAAGTAACAGAAAAGGAATGATTGAAACACCAAAGAAATCTAAATAACATAGGGGCATATTATCAACATAGGCGATAAATATTTCACTGCTTTTATTGGCAGAAATCTGCCGCTAAAGCCGCTTTTGCAGCAGTTTTCTGCCGATAAAAGCAGTGATAATTTAATTGGCTGTGTTGATAATATGCCCCTTACTGTGCTTCAACTACACAGAGAAAGCATAATGAACAAGTAGTGAAAGAGTGATCAGTCAGAGACAGTGAGAGTAATAGAGACGGAGTTAGTGAACAAGAGTGAGGAACTATGAGAAAAAAGGGACTGAGAAAAAGAGTGGAAGGAGTAGAGTAAGTAAGTAATAGAGAAAGGAATGAGGGAAGTAGCAAAGGCAGGAAAGTGAAGGTTAAAGAAATGAAGCAGTGAAACTAATAGAAGTTAAATGTGATAGGAATGTAACGAAAAGAGTACAAAACATTTACCTTATAATTGTCGTTAACTTAGTCACTTGTTATTTTTTAACTTTCAATCTGTGAAAGAGATAACAAACATTTGAAAAATATTAAAACATGTATTTAAAAATTAGAAAAGACAAGGGAAAAGATTGACGGACAAACAGTTTTTCAACAACTTTGACACTTACAGAAGCTTCTGCTTCTCCAGGCCCCCTACACAGTCCTAAAGATATACATTTTAAACTAACAGTATCTTGATGCAGATGAAGTGAGGCCTATCTTGGAACATGGTGCATCTTTTGCACTGCTGTTGTCTCACAAAAGTGACGCAATGGCAGCGCAAAAGAGGTGCACAATCATCATAAAACTGTTCCTAACATTTTAAATGATTGTTTCAGGATGGCAATGAGGTGTGTCCTATCCAGACGTTTGTTTCAGGTGAGGCCTACTCAGGGTTGCAGATCAAAATTAGGCTTGTTCAAGAGTACAGAGGAGATAATACATGTGCAGGCCAACCAATAAAGTTCAGACTTCATCTGTTTCCCTGGACAGGCCTAAACTTCATCTGCACAATGTGATTCGTAATGTTAGGAAACACAGGTAATGTATTTCAAAAACGTGCAATTTCTTTTGCTCATTTCACAATCACATCACTTGTGTTTCCTTTGGTTAGGTATCTCATTGTGCAGATGTAGTCCAGCATATGAAAGAGTACGCAGAAGTGCAGCACTGCATGCAACAACTTTGACACTTACTGAAGCCTCAGCTTCTCCATGCCTCCTACACAGTTCTAAATGTACATCATAAATACAAACAGTACAGAATTAAATATACATGTTAAATGGTTTATTTTTGCTGTTCTCAGAATGTATCAAATTTCACTAAAAACAGTGACTTGAAGGTATTCATCATATAACAGCGGGGAAAAAAAAACACAATCAAAATGATTGTGTTTAAAAAACCCATATAACATAACCAATCAGAAATCAGAACTCCTCAAAAGTAACTTACTTTCCATGACGTAGAAGGATGTCCTATGAACAGCTTACACTCGCTTGTGCTGTTTTTATTTTCAGCCCGCCACTTTCTGAAAGAAAAGCTCCATCGTTTTGACAAATATGTTACATACAATAAATGACTTCTCGCTCTCTACCACACGTTTCCACAAGGCCAAATCATGTAAGAGCCATTTATAACTCTTGGAATTCTTGTAAGCAAATCCCGTCATTTTGTATTTCCGCAACTTTCAGAAAGAAAACGTTCAAGATCACTTTCACAATCCTGGACTAGTAATATCTTACCCTTCTTGCTCACTCATGTTCTACATTTCCTATGACACTGATAGTGCTTATTATGAAGCAGACTTACACTACCTCTATGACTACTACAATTATTTAATTCTCTACATCACTTTTAATCACAAACCAATATGAAACAGTAGATAACATTATATCAACCCCTAGAATCATTATACACCAGTTACCTACCCTAAATTCTCTTTTCTGAAAACAGAAAGTAAGAATATTTTTAAGTAAAAAGGCAACATTGTATAGTAGTCAAATGAAAATAATTTCTGAAACACCAGCTTTTTTTACATTTTAAGCTGTGTAATAAGCGGATCTGTCAAATGACCATCATGCCATATAATAGCTGCAGTTACAAATGTTCTTCCTAAAATCAATGACTGTGTAGCCACAACATTTGTAATTAAAGTTGAAGACTTACTTTCATCAGGTTTATATAATTGGATTTTTAAAATGACATTATAATCAAAAGTTTGGACCAATAATCTAGACAGCATTGCAGACTTACATTCCCTCTACTCCATGTTTTGATTGGCTGCTTGAATTAGCTCATAAAAAGAAACAGTTTTTCTGAACTCATTCAAAGTACAGTTATTTTTCCATGACGTCAAGTGTTATGGTAAGAAGACCGTTTGCTTTACTCTGTTGTCTTTCAACTAATCTGTGCCCACCACTTTCTGTAAGAAAATCTTCTATTTTTCCAGGTACTATTGTCTCTGTACTACACTTATCCTTAAGGCCAAATCGTGTAGGAGCCATTAGAACCTCTTGAAATTCCTCAGAGCACATCCCGAGATTCTTTCCCTAAAATTTTGGTTTTAAAAACACCAGGTAAGAATTTTTAAGGTCATACGGCAATTTTTTCTTGAAAGTTAAAACAGAATCGTTGCAGAATGACCAGCCGTTTCTAGACTTTAAATAAGCTGTGTAATGTCCTGATGTTATTGAAGGACCATCATGATATATAATTGCTGCAGTTACAAAAGTCCTTCCTGATATTGACAACTGCGAAGCTACAAAATTTTTCATTAAAGTTGTCAATTTTGTTCCATCAGGCCTACATCGTTGGAACATTAAAATGACATACTGGCCATATGTTCGTATAAATAATGTCGACATCATTTCAGATTTACATTGGCTACACTCCATGTTGTGATCAGCTGCTTTTACTAGCTTATTAAAAGTCACTGATTTACTGTCTGGCAAAGTTAAATATATAAATCTTTCTGAGTCTACACTAGTAGTACTTGATACCCTACAGTTCTCGCAGTCATGCTGCCATTGATAAGAAAGCCCAAACAGGTGATCTACATCTACACCTTCAGCATGCAATACATCAAGCATATACATTAAAAACTCCTGACAATCTTGCTGAATATTTTGAGAGAATTGTGTTTGACCTGAACATCTGTCTAACAGATTTCGAATTTCAGACACACTTTCTATTTTTGTTCTATCAGTGCTACATTTCTCTAACACAGAATTCAACAAACTGCAAAATCTGTGATCCGAATTGACCACAATCTCTTCTTTTACATTTTCTAGAGAAAACAAAACATTAACCACTACATTAGCATAGCAGTTGACACCAGAACTGTTTTCAAATTGAAAACCAACAACATCTTCAACAGAATCCTTTTTCTTTCTGCTTATAATTTCAGGTTCATCAACTTTTCGTCTTTTTGCTACAACCTCCCTAGTATTGGTCACATTTCTTCGTTTCCGGCCTACCACATGTTTCTCAAACAAAGGATATTGAGGCAAATGTGGCGCATACTCTCTTCTTAACCTATTGTATTCCTTAACACAATCTAGATCCGCACAAATGTTTGTGACATCACACTCAATCAAGTACAATCCCGATAAAGTTCTAACTCGTGACAATGCCACATATGCCATACCCTCCTTGAACACAGAACTGCCAATATTCACCAATGCACTGTCTACACTTAAACCTTGTGATTTATGGATTGTCACCGCATATGCCAAGCAAACAGGAAACTGCTTACGGCGAACATATAAGTCTTTTACAAGCAAAAATCTAGCAGAACAACGACCAATTAGCTGTACTTCCTCAATGCCATCAAATTTAATTTTTAAAAATTCAATTTCATCTCTATTTCTGTATTTCACAAAATCAACAACATTACCCATTGATCCATTTACCAGACCTCTTTCAACATGTAAATTCCTTCTTAAAATTATACGGCAATTTAAGCACACATTCAGAGTCTTTTCAAAACCTGCAGTTTTAGATATAGTCTTCTCTAATGAATCCAATTTTGTTTTCAAATTCTCAGACAAAATAATTGTTGATCCCATATGCTCTACTCTGTCAATAGCTTCCATTTTCACAATCTCTTGGTTTTCTAAATGCAACATTTTGTTGTTGAAGACGGCACATTCTGCAAGAGTTGGCATCAAACATATTCCAGATTTCTTCTCAGTAATTTTCTGAAAAATATTCTCAGGCACAACGTCTTGTTCTGGATATAAATTTGACAGTAATCGTGCATGTAAAGCTTGTTTCCCATGCTCGGTCACTTTTCCAATTCTAACATCTTGTAGAATATTCTTGTAAACTTCATCCTTCGCCTGACGCATATTTTCATGCAGTTCAGCATAATTGAAGTTTAACCATATATTGACGTTGCCAATGCTCCCTAGGCACTTCCTGGTATCTTCATGCGTGAGCATTTTGAACACAGGTTGTCCTTTCACTGGTGTCAGCTGCAGAAGATCTCCGAAAACAATGATGTGTTTGCCACCAAATAACACATCATACTCTGTTTTAAGAACTTCTTGCATTCTCAAATGCACAAAGGCAAGCATGACATTGGAAACCATGCTTACTTCGTCAATGATAAGAAGTTTCATTTTCCTCAAGACTCTTGAAACTTCACAACAAGCATCTCCAGATAACTTGTGGTATTGTAATTTGTTATCATGCTCCACTGGCAGCATCAGTAGACGATGCAAAGTAATACCTTTAATGTTATGTGCTGCAAGTCCAGTTGGAGCGGTGACAACACAAGACAGCGATGACTCAGTCCTTTCCTTCAAATAACATGAGATTGCTTTAATGAGGAAACTCTTTCCAGTTCCCGCTTCTCCACTCACGTACAGTCGGACAGGCTTCAACGACGTACATGAGCACTCTTTCTTCTCATGACTTAATCCGTGATCAATTTGCTTGGTAACTTCGTCATATATTTTCCTCTGCTCAACGTTGAGTTGTCTTTCCAAGTCTACTAAGTTAACCGCATCCTCCTGAGCATGTGCCATGGCTCTTTCCACTTCATTCATGGCAGTGGCAGCTTCATTTTCAATAACAGGGCCTCCTAGTGGATCCTGACTCAATGAAACAGAACTCTGACTGTCCTGAGAACTGTCTCTGGCAATCTCGGCTGCAATCGTTGCTTCCTGCTCGATTTCCGCATTCAACATTTCTACATATTTGGGAAAAGCAGGACATTCTATGGTCTCCTTGGCGGCAGTGAAAGAGTCTTCGTAACAGAGGAAATCTCCAAGCAGTTCCTCTTCTGCACGCCAAGGCTTGAAAAGTTGCAAAAGTGCTAAATCGAAAAACTCCTTTTTTTCAGGAGATTCGCCACGCAATTTTCGATTGTTTACCAAGTGGCATTTTCTTTGCTTGACCAGACATCCCTCACTTCCAATTACAGCATACACTCCTTTATCAATATCTTCTTTGATGTTCCTCTTTAATATATAATTTTGTAGAACCTCATACAGACAAACATTCTCGAGGTGACTGCTTCGATTTGGATAATATGTATCCAACATGTTGGTCTTCAAAATGTCGGTACTGTTTGGCTCCTTTTCCGCCAAATACTCAATTTCCCGCACAGGTTTCAGAACTCGATTACGCGTTGCAGCAAGACCAAGACTCGCCCAAACGAACTCCTAGATTTGGCATAGAGACTTGCTGAAGACAAGCGGTCAGAACATTCGTAAGCTCCGATTTCTCGATGCGACAACATCTTCAGACTGAAACTGTACAACTTCTTACTGAGGCTCTTTTCATGGGAAATGTCCTTCCACATATCCTTCAATTCTGTCTTTTCTTTTTTGGTGATGTAAGATGTCACATACCGAGCCACAGCCATACAGTTATCAGCCACAAACTGTATATCCATGTTAGCATTCCACATGGACAAAATCACTGGGTTGTAGTCGTTGATGTACTTGGACTCTTCGTTCCTCTTCAAATTGTATGTGTTTTTAGGTGATTTCTTCATCACATTATGTCGCAGCGAAGACATCAAACTGTTTACTCTTCCTTTAGAAATCACCGGTCGTGGAAAGCCAAAACGACATTTGGTGTAGAACTTGTCCTTGTTTCTGAATTTACGACGACAGTACTTTCCACAACGATGGCTTTGGAAACGTAGAACTTTTTCTCTTAGACTTTTCTTCTCCTTTGCGTTTGGAACAGCACACGTAGAATACTGTTGTATGAAACTCATCACTGAGTCTTCTGGATCTGTTCCAAATTTAGGTGCATCCTTGATCCACAGCAGCATATGTATATGAGGAGCACCTCTTGCTTGGTACTCCTTTCTCCAGAAGAAATCCAACACCTCTCCAAGAGGTGGATTCTTCTTATTCATGATGAAAGACATCATAGCTTCAAATCTATGATTGAAGTACCTGCATACATTGACTGGATCCAAAGAGCACAGTTCTCCGGGTGTCTTGAATTCGATGTTTTCGATGTTTCCATTTGCCTCTCGTAGAAATTCAAGTAAGTCTTCCCAGCCATACTCGGCACAGCTCAGAGTGATAAACCATGTGGGAGTTCCTAAGTTCCTCAGCATACATTTTAAATCACCATGACGACGGTACCAGTACTCATTAGTACCACGCTGACACGCCATGAGATTAATCAGGTGAGAATCCAAAATACTGTCTTGGACATTGACTTTATCCATAAAGTCACTTGCCGAGATGTTTTGCATCTGTGTACCACTTTTCAAGATGTGGTTCACTGCATATGACAGTCCAGACAGATCGCTTTCAAACAGGAGATGAAACAAATAGGGAATATATTGTCGAAACCTAGCATCTTCTGCATACAATCGTAAAGTCCGGTATTCAGAAGCAGGAATTTGATGAGGTCGCTCATCATATCTTCCTCCTTCACCTGTTGGAAATAGCTGTGGGAAACACCGAGCTTCCAAACTTTCCTCCCAGACACTAATGGGACTCCCTTTGGCTTGTTTCATTTGAAACAACTCAATAGCATTCCCCATGACTTCCTTGGAATGCAAAGGATGAACACTATAATGTTCATATATTTCTTCACTTTTAGAGGGTTCTACTTTCTCAATTTGACCAGCACACAAATCGCTATCCTCTTCCTCACTTACTTCCTCTTCTGCAACATATACATTCTTATAGTACTTATTATTTTTTTTCAAATACAATGTTGCCTTTTTGACTTTCCTAACATCCACTAAATCTTGCCATATTTTCTTATTCTTTGTCGGAACCCCATTAACTAAGATAACCAGAGGTTCCTCTTCCACTTTTTCTACTCCAATTATGTTAATGTTTTTCTTCAAATCTAGAGGCAAATAAACAACTCTTCCCTTTAATCCTCTCTGTAAATCTGATGGAGGCAATTTCCCTGTCTTTGGCTCCATTCTTACAATAGCCTGAAAGGGATGGATACTTTGAATCAAAATAGATTCATAAGTATTTAAATCCTTCAATTCAGAAGGAATCTCAACCAATTCCAGATTATTATGAACCGCTCTAGCAGGCATCTGGTTTTGATTTAATGTATTACAACAATAAGTACACACACGTTGATCCAATCCCAAATCAAAACAATTTTCTACCATCAAGTATGTAGCGAAATCCTTCCATTACTATTATTTTCCCTTTCACTTTTTGCATATAAATCCACTAAATTAGTCTGATTCTTATAATAAGTGCGTCGACAACACACACAAGTGAAACTAGGCCTCTCACTTGATTTCACCTGAAACGTGGCAATTTCCTTCTGAAAATTATCTGTACTGGAAACCTGTACACTATCTTCCACATTACCCTCTTCTTCTGGGTCAATTTCAACATTCTCCTCTTTACTTCCAAAGTAACAAAACTCAATTTCTTCACACATATTCTTCACATCTATTTCAGAACCATGCAAAAGAGCAGCACATAATTGTTTAAGCATAACTGCTGGACTCTTAGCATAATACAACATTCTAACTAATTTCCTCACTTTATTATGATGCACTGCTAGCATCCTGAAATGATGAAAAACACTCTGGCATACTCTCCTGGAAAGACAAGCCAGTAAATGACCATGCAAACCTGTCACTTCTCTCACTCTGCAAGGGTCTAATTCTTGCAACAACTTCATTTTCTGCTTCAAACTTTTCTTATTAAATGTCCGTACAAAATCACAAAGCAAATTGATAGAATCCTGTCGCACACTGCAAATACTACTACACTTCCAGGTGTACACTGGTCCCTTAGGACGTCTTCCTAAAACCTCATTACCTAACACATCCTCTGCCTCTTTTGTCACAAGTTTTTCTTTTTCAACTGGACAACCATCTTTCACCTCATAAGCTCGACCGCTGGTGTCAACTGCATGCACCAAATCATTATCCTGGAAATAACTCTCCTCATTGAAAAATGCCTCACAACTTGAACTATGCATCCATTCTCCGGAAAAAACTTCACAAAAATTACTAAGATTAACTGTTCTCTTCCATCTACTATTTCTTTTGAAATCATAAATTGCCTTGTTTAGCTTCCTAATTCTATTGATTATCAAAATAAATAACTTTCGTTTAATTTCAAACGCCTGATCAATAACTTTCTCAACTTTTTTTTTTCTCTTATAAAAAACCACTTTCTGTTGACCTTTCTTAATATTTTTTTAGCAAATTGCCAATTATCCTGTTGCGGAACATTCGTTTACGAATGTCCCTAAACTGTTGTTTCCTTCTACTATCATGCACAGAGTTATCTCTTGCTCTAGCAGTAACATTTTTGATTGGCCTTTCCTTTCCATTTAAATTGCTTCTCTTTTTCTGGACAAAAACATTTTCTGTAGTACTACTTTTTTTTCTAGAAATGTTTCTTATGAATGTTTTCGTGGTCTTACCCGGTGCTTTCTTGGTGACTTGACGATTTTTTATGGTAGAGGACTGCTGCATTATTTCATGGACCTGCTGTCTTTGACGTTTTGCAGCCTTTTTAATTCTATCTTTGGTTGGCATTCTCAAATTTTGAAATGATCTGCAGTTGAATCTGTGGTAAAATATAATAAAAAATGTTATTAACCACTATTACCAAACAGTAAATCAATAACAGTCATCAAAAACTTAACACACTACTTGACATTTTTACATAGAATATTTTTTAGTGCTTTGGCAAATTTAGAATACAGAAATAGCAGAAAAGAAATGGAATTCTTCTTCATTTTACCTGTCCTGTTTCATATGTGAATCTGATCTAATTTAATAAGCATATTTTAATATTTTATTGAAGACACTACACATAACCTGTTTTTGAAGGTGTGTTTAATTTAAAATTAAACAGTTTACATTTTTACTTTTAATTTCTTCTAACTTTTAAAAATAAACGTTTATAGTTCCATAGGCTCAAGCAGGTCAGCTTCCCAACCTATGTCATACAATTCTGACAAATCAGCATCCTCATCATAGTCTTCTTCATCCTCAGGATTTAAATCATCTAAGGGATCCACTTCCACTGACGTTTCAATCACAAGTTCAACGATAAGATCAAGATCAACTGATTCCTCATTATCACTCATGCTTGATGTTGTTGTTATCTTTAAAAAAAGAGAACAACAATGAGATGTTGCAGAGTAAGGCACAAATGTCAGAGACTATAATAGTAAAATTGTTTAACAAGAGTAACATTTTGCAGCTATTATTTAGCCATGTCCACCGACTCTTTTTACCCTGCTCATACTTAAATGTAAAGGGGCAGATTTATGTTAACTGGCGCATCCCCGGGGATGCACCAGTTAACGTGCACCGCTGCTCTGCCACCCATGGTGTGCCGCATTTACAATGTGGAGAACCATTGAGTAAAAACAGCACAGATGCGTCATGCATCTGTGCCGCAAAAGCAGCACATTGCACGAATCACGTCGTAAACACGACATGTCTACTGCAATGCACAGGAGGAAGCCACACATTGCATGGTGCTTCACTCCTTATGCCTGTTTCAAACAGGCGTAAGGATTTGATTCAGCAATGCTATAAATCTGACTCAGTGAAATCTTCTAAATTTCACTGTGTTAGTTTTACAGGGCTTTCATGCAAATGAATGCCCACCCTGCAACAAAACACCTATATGAAACCTGACGCAACTTTCCTGTGGCACAGGACTTTACAGCATAACACATCTGCCTAGATGCTTCAACTTGTAAATATGTCACCACATAGCAAATCTTTTGCACCGCCGCTGCGTCACAACAGTGACGCAAAAGAGGCATACACCTATCATAAATCTGTCCCTAACATTTTAAATGATTGATTCAGGATGACGATAAGGTGTGGCCTATCCAGAGGTTTGTTTAAGGTGAGGCCTACTCAGGGTTGCAGATGAAATTTACGCTTGTTGAAGAGTACAGAGGAGATAATACATGTGAAGGCCTACCAATGAAGTAAGTTATGTCCACTTCACTCTTCAAGAAAGGCCAGACCTCTTCTGTGTCTGTGGACAGACCTAAACCTCATCTACACAATGTCATTTGTAAACTTAGGAAACACATGTGATGTAATTGAAAAATATGTAGTTTCTTTTCCTCATTTCACAATCACATCACCTGTGTTTCCTTTGCTTAGGTATCTCATAGTGCATATGGACTCTAGCATATCAAAGACTACACATAAGTTGAGCAGTGTATACAACAATTTTCACATTTACAGAAGATTCAGCTTCTTATCTTGTTGGAGATGAAATGAGGCCTGTCTTGCAACATGGTGCATGTTTGGATCACTGCTGCATCAATTTCATGTGGCACGGGACTTTACAGCATGACACATCTGCCTAGATGCATCAAGTTGTAAATATGTCACCACATAGGAAATCTTTTGCACCACTGCTGCGTCACAAAAGTGACGCACAGCGGCGCAAAAGAGTCACACACCTATCATAAATCTGTACCTAACATTTTAAATGATTGATTCAGGATGACGAAAAGGTGTGGCCTATCCAGAGGTTTGTTTGAGGTGAGGCCTACTCAGGGTTGCAGATGAGATTTACAGTTGTTGAAGAGTACAGAGGAGATAATACATGTGAAGACCTACCAATGAAGTAAGTCATATCCACTTCACTCTTGAACAAAGGCCATACCTCTTCTGTGTCCGTGGACAGACCTAAACCTCATCTGCACAATGTCATTTGTAAATTTTGGAAACACAGGTGATATAATTGAAAAATATGGAGTTTCTTTTCCTTATTTCACAATCACATTACCTGTGTTTCCTTTGCTTAGGTATCTCATAGTGCAGATGGACTCTAGCATATCAAAGAGTACACATAAGTTGAGCACTGTATACAACAATTTTGACATTTACAGAAGATTCAGCATCTTATCTTGTTGGAGATGAAATGAGGCCTGTCTTGCAACATGGTGCATCTTTTGCATCACTGCTGCATCGGTTTCATGTGGCACGGGACTTTACAACATGACACATCTGCCTAGATGCATCAAGTTGTAAATATGTCGCCACATAGCAAATCTTTTGCACCGCTGCTGCGTCACAAAAGTGACGCACAGTGGCGCAAAAGAGTCACACACCTATCATAAATCTGTCCCTAACATTTTAAATGATTGATTCAGGATGACGATAAGGTGTGACCTATCCAGAGGTTTGTTTGAGGTGAGGCCTACTCAGGGTTGCAGATGAGATTTACACTTGTTGAAGAGTACAGAGGAGATAATACATGTGAAGCCCTACCAATGAAGTAAGTCATATCCACTTCACTCTTGAACAAAGGCCATACCTCTTCTGTGTCCGTGGACAGACCTAAACCTCATCTGCACAATGTCATTTGTAAATTTTGGAAACTGGTGATGTAATTGAAAAATATGCAGTTTCTTTTCCTTATTTCACAATCACATTACCTGTGTTTCCTTTGCTTAGGTATCTCATAGTGCAGATGGACTCTAGCATATCAAAGAGTACACATAAGTTGAGCACTGTATACAACAATTTTGACATTTACAGAAGATTCAGCATCTTATCTTGTTGGAAATGAAATGAGGCCTGTCTTGCAACATGGTGCATCTTTTGCATCACTGCTGCATCGGTTTCATGTGGCACGGGACTTTACAGCATGACACATCTGCCTAGATGTATCAAGTTGTAAATATGTCACCACATAGGAAATCTTTTGCACCACCGCTGCGTCACAAAAGTGACGCACAGTGGCGCAAAAGAGTCACACACCTATTATAAATCTGTCCCTAACATTTTAAATGATTGATTCAGGATGACGATAAGGTGTGACCTATCCAGAGGTTTGTTTGAGGTGAGGCCTACTCAGGGTTGCAGATGAGATTTACACTTGTTGAAGAGTATAGAGCACATAATACATGTGCAGGCCTACCAATGAAGTAAGTCATATCCACTTCACTCTTGAGCAAAGGCCATACCTCTTCTGTGTCCGTGGACAGACCTAAACCTCATCTGCACAATGTCATTCGTAAACTTAGGAAACACAGGTGATGTAATTGAAAAATGTGGAGTTTCTTTTCCTCATTTCACAATCACATCACCTGTGTTTCCTTTGCTTTGGTATCTCATAGTGCAGATGGACTCTACCATATCAAAGAGTACACATAAGTTGAGCAGTGTATACAACAATTTTGACATTTACAGAAGATTTAGCTTCTTATCTTGTTGGAAATGAAATGAGGCCTGTCTTGCAACATGGTGCATCTTCTGCATCACTGCTGCATCGGTTTCATGTGGCATGGGACTTTACAGCATGACACATGTACCTTGAAGCATCAATTTTTAAATATGTCGCCACATAGCAAATCTTTTGCCCTGCCGCTGCGTCACAAAAGTGACGCACAGTGACGCAAAAGAGTCATACACCTATCATAAATCTGTCCCTAACATGTTAAATGATTAATTCAGTATGACATTAAGGTGTGACCTATCCAGAGGTTTGCTTAATGTGAGGCCTACTCAGGGTTGCAGATTAAATTTACGCTTCTTCAAGAGTACAGAGGAGATAATACATGTGAAGACCTACCAATGAAGTAAATCATGTCCACTTCACTCTTGAACAAAGGCCAGACCTTTTCTGTGTCCGTGGACAGACCTAAACCTCATCTGCACAATGTCATTCGTAAACTTAGGAAACACAGGTGATGTAATTGAAAAATATGGAGTTTCTTTTCCTCATTTCACAATCACATCACCTGTGTTTCCTTTGCTTAGGTATCTCATAGTGCAGATGGACTCTAGCATATCAAAGAGTACACAGAAGTTGAGCAGTGTATACAACAATTTTGACATTTACAAAAGATTCAGCTTCTTATCTTGTTGGAGATGAAATGAGGCCTGTCTTGCAACATGGTGCATGTTTTGCATCACTGCTGCATCGGTTTCATGTGGCACGGGACTTTACAGCATGACACATCTGCCTAGATGCATCAAGTTGTAAATATGTCACCACATAGGAAATCTTTTGCACCACCGCTGCGTCACAAAAGTGATGCACAGCGGCGCAAAAGAGTCACACACCTATCATAAATCTGTCCCTAACATTTTAAATGATTGATTCAGGATGACGATAAGGTGTGGCCTATCCAGAGGTTTGTTTGAGGTGAGGCCTACTCAGGGTTGCAGATGAAATTTACGCTTGTTGAAGAGTATAGAGGAGATAATACATGTGAAGACCCACCAATGAAGTAAGTCATATCCACTTCACTCTTGAACAAAGGCCATACCTCTTCTGTGTCCGTGGACAGACCTAAACCTCATCTGCACAATGTCATTTGTAAATTTTGGAAACACAGGTGATGTAATTGAAAAATATGGAGTTTCTTTTCCTCATTTCACAATCACATTACCTGTGTTTCCTTTGCTTAGGTATCTCATAGTGCAGATGGACTCTAGCATATCAAAGAGTACACATAAGTTGAGCACTGTATACAACAATTTTGACATTTACAGAAGATTCAGCATCTTATCTTGTTGGAAATTAAATGAGGCCTGTCTTGCAACATGGTGCATCTTTTGCATCACTGCTGCATCGGTTTCATGTGGCACAGGACTTTACAGCATGACACATCTGCCTAGATGCATCAAGTTGTAAATATGTCACCACATAGGAAATCTTTTGCACCACCGCTGCATCACAAAAGTGACGCACAGTGCCGCAAAAGAGTCACACACCTATCATAAATCTGTCCCTAACATTTTAAATGATTGATTCAGGATGACGATAAGGTGTGACCTATCCAGAGGTTTGTTTGAGGTGAGGCCTACTCAGGGTTGCAGATGAGATTTACACTTGTTGAAGAGTATAGAGCAGATAATACATGTGCAGGCCTACCAATGAAGTAAGTCATATCCACTTCACTCTTGAACAAAGGCCAGACCTTTTCTATGTCCGTGGACAGACCTAAACCTCATCTGCACAATCTCATTCGGAAACTTAGGAAACACAGGTGATGTAATTGAAAAATATGGAGTTTCTTTTCCTCATTTCACAATCACATCACCTATGTTTCCTTTGCTTAGGTATCTCATAGTGCAGATGGAGTCTAGCATATCAAAGACTACGCAGAAGGTTAGAACTGTATGGAACATGGCTATGTAAGTCAAATAATCAAAATCTAAATTTGCCAAGCACACATGGGGGCGTATTTGCAAGGACCTTGCACCACAGGGAAAGGTCTTAAATTAAAATGGGAAAAATAACATCAGAGAAACTCAAAGGCCTTATAAATATGCCCCAAGCAACCTATGAAGCTCTAGCAGTACATATCAAGAAACCTAATTGTTTTAAAAAATCGTTTTTAAACACATCATCTAAATGAATTATATATCTACATTCAAGGAGAAATGACTTAAAATGGCCTAAGACACATGAAATCGTTTTTTTTAAGGCCCTTGCAACATTTTTGGGTCACTTTTAACATGGCTATGTTAGTCAAAGAATTAAAATCTAAATTTGCCAAGCACAGATGTGGGCATATTTACAAGGACCTTGCACCAAAGGGAAAGGTCTTAAATGAAAATGGGAAAAATTACATCAAAAGGAACTCAAAAGCCTTGAAAATATGCCCCAAGCAACCTATGAAACTCTAGCAGTACATATCAAGAAACCTAATTGATTTCAAAAAACGTTTTTAAACACATCTTTTAAAGCAATTATATTCATACATTCATGAGGAAGTGAGTTAAAATACCCTAAGACACATGAAAGCCTTTTTGTATGACCCTTGCACTTTTTTTTGCATCACTTTTAACATGGCTATGTAACACAAAGAAACAAAATCTATTTGTAAAACACTTGACACCAAGCAACATTTTAAATACACAACTTTCTTCATAATTTTCTCCCAAAACCATACTATTCTCTATCTAAATTAAATGAATCTTTTCTCACCTTAGCAAATACTTTATGAGTTTCAAAACAGTCTCAGAAACACACCAAATTGTCTTTAGCAGAGCAAAAGGTATGCACTCCAGAGTCTGCAGCTATGAAAAGCACAGAAATGCTGTAACTCATCACACATATCTCTCATGTCACCCAATCAAAACTCTTCCCTCACTTTTTTCAAATCAACACCCTTCCCCCCTCTGGCCTTTCTGCCTTTTTTGCATAGCAACCACCTCCTGAAAGACCTCTGATGTTTGCAAGTTCACACAACAATGTTTCAATTGAACTCTGAACTCTCAGTGCACCTGCGTATCCAGTGCAATCTTTCATTAAATGATTTTTTCTTGACCATTCAAATTACATCTTTCAAAGAACACATCCATGCACCCTAACTTTCTGTTTTCAGCAATCAAAATCCACCAATCACTGCTACTGCTTCCTTAACACAGAAACTCCACAGTTTTTTTCATTTTAAACTCTTTTTTTCCAACTGCCATTTCATTGCCACACTTCATCTGACTGCAGCAGAACCTTCTCTCACCATGTTTTCTGTCTGGATTGTTGGACATAGTTACATCTACTGGGCTCAAAGGTATGCTGAGAACAGAAATTTACCTAATCTCAATTTACAAGATGTGGAAATTAAGTGGTTTGGCCACAGAGGATTAAAATGTCACCAGTTGATACCATTGGTGAAAACCTTTATGCATTTGCCTAAACCTGACCTGTTAATTGTGCACTGTGGAGGTAATAACTTGGGCACTTTGACTGGTGTAGGTCTGGAAATGCTTTTAAAGGACACCTTTGAGCAATTGATGGCACTTTTTCCTCAAACTGCCTTGGTATATTCAAATATATGAAGACAGAAATGGAGGTGGTCGAACCAATTTTGTCAACAAATTGAGAAGTCGAGGAAGCATGTAAACAAATCTGTTTCAGCTTACATGAGAGACCATGGAATGGGCTCCATGTACAACAATAACTTGCGTTACTACATGCAAGATATCTACAGAGGTGATGGAGTTCACTTCTCAGATGAGGGCAACAGAGTTTTCATTTTGAATTTAAGACTGTGCATTGGTACCTACTTATAAGTACCTAAATGTACCATAAACCCAAACGCTCTTCTCAGAGCTACCCTACATCTGATCACTCACAATTATTATTTTACTCTAACTTTTTTCACAAATTTTCAACAAAGTACGCTCCCCGGAGCGCTACCCGGTACGCGAACCGGAAGCTAACCGCGCGAAATTTTTTTAAAAAATGTTTTTTTTCCGCACATATGGGCCTCCTCAGCCACCCTCAGAAAACCTAGGGGGTCAAGATACGTCTACCGTGCCCCCTTCTACCCATTCTGAACATTATTTGCCCTCCATCTTGTATTTTAATTCGACCGAAACACAAAATGGTGGACTCCCGTTACGCTGCAGGTTCGCGTACCGGGGCGCTCACCGGGAAGCGCTCCATTAAAAAAGGTGGGAAAGTAATTTACAAAAGAAACCCTGGAGACACTTTCACCAAATATAGAATTGCTCATACTACATACCAATCCCTACCATTTTCACTAATTTGGTTGGAATTCCATTTAGTTATTTAGCCTGTACACCTCTCTAAATACCCTGAGGTAAATTACTTCACAAAACACATCTGAAGTGTTGGAATTGACAACCAATTAAAATGTTACTTTCATTTTCTACTTTTTTTACCTGACATTTGATTGGTTATGTACCTGAATATATATAAAAAAAGAGAGAGAAACACAGCCATTTTGACTACTACTTCCTGGTGTACATTTCAATAGGATTTTCAGTAATTACTTCAACTTCTTTATAAAGGTAAGTTGTTATTTTAAAAACTGAAGTATATTGTGCACTTTAAGATAATATGGTAAATTTTTTCTGATAGTTATATACTATCCCTCTGTAGTAGTTATACATTTAGATAGACTTCTCTGTTATAGTTATGGATGGAGTTAGGCTTGTCTTGTATAATTATGAATTTATTTACCTTAAATCACACACTTTTTTATATTCCTACTTCCACTCTGATACTATACACTGCCCAAAGATAAATTCACTGTTAAAAACTGCCTATCTAAAATTAATCCCAACAGTGCCCTATCTCTACTAATATATTTTTTTTAATGCAAATTTCAGGCAAAATGGAAGGCGAACAGAAAATTTCATTTGAAATTGTCCTTCCAGAGACCAACGAAGAAATCATTGATCCAAATTACATTGATTTTATGGATGAAACTTGGTACGAAGAACTACTGCAATGTGTGCAATCAGTAGATGTCCTCCTTGAAAATGAGGACATTTTACACACTCAAACATTACAAACTATGTTCAATGAAAATAACGACATTTCAGACAGTGAAATGTTAGACATTTTATTAAATTTTGAAACACAATGACAATAATAAATAATTGCTTAAAAAATAAAGAAATAAAAAAAATCAACAAAACAAACAATCAATTAACATACAATATTTGAAAAGTCTATCATTCTTTTTTCCTTATAGTACTCTCCCCAGGGCGCTCCCCACGCAAAAAAAACAAACAAAAAAATTATTTATTTTTTGCCCCGCGGGGCCCTTTTAAAGCCTCCACATCAAACCTAGGGGGTCAGGGAGGATCTACTATGCCCCCTTATGGTCATTTCCCCCTTTGTTTTTGCCTCCTCTTGTCTCTCGATCCTACCGAGAGACAAGATGGCGGCCGCTCCGGACTGTTTAGAATGTTGACAGACACCGGAGAGCCAATCAGCTTCGCTACGCGAAGTTCCGTTACGCGTCAGGTACGCGAACCGGAGCGCTGCCCGGAGCGCGCTTACAGATATATATCTTTTTTTGAATGTTAATTTCTCAAAATCCACTGGATCACATATATTGAGACCTAGCAAAGGCACATCGGGCTACCAGTCCCTACAATTTTGCCAAGTTTCGTGCAAATCCATTCAGCCGTTCGGGCTAAAAGTGAGGCCAACCGCCCTATGGAAATGAACATGGGAAAAACACGTTTTGGGACCCCCCTTTTTTCTCAGTCCCCCCTTGACAACCCCCCCCAAATTTTCACTGGCTGCTCAGAAACAAAATGTTCCATTTTCCTGAAAATTTCAGCC